>NC_083734.1:4690000-5360000 GCF_028564815.1 Eubalaena glacialis | reverse complement strand
CAATTAAACCATCTTCCGTGTGGAGTCTCATGAAGTAAGCCGTGACCATAGCCTCATCTGGGCTGTTATCATTCGGCTCACCTTGTGTGAGGAAAGGACAGGAAAGTAGGAGGCCCGGTCAGCGATGCATGAAAGAGTTCAGTGCAGGAATTATTTTAACAGACTTATGCTGCATGATAGAGCCGATGGGGAAAGGTTGTTCCCTGAATGTTCTCTTGAAGCCAGACTATTCCAAGCCTATAGAAGCGCTTTATTTGCTCCATACTCTCTGCCATCCTCACGCTGCAAACACACACACAAACACCCCAAGCCCATCTAGTACCCGTGAAAACATTTTTTCATATTTTCAATTAGGGTAAGAAAATTCATGTTGTCTTGCTAGACACTGTGGATTTTTGCCTTTTCCATACTTCTGTCTCATGATTCACTCGATACCATCAAAAGATAAATTGCACTATGTTTTTGCCTAGATCGTTCCAGCACCAAAGGATCTATTACAAACCCATACTTCCAAATGAAATCAGTGTGCTATTGCTAAAAGAGCATTCTGAATTTCCAGTTCAAAATGGCAACTGGCTGTCACACCCATAACTTCTTGTTTAAAGACTCATGAAGACAGAGAAAAAGAATAAAACATTCACCACTACCAACAGCCTAAGACCAAGAGACAAACGAACTAACATCTGGGGAATGAGGCAAAAGAGCTGATTTTTAAAAACTTACTCAACTTTTCTATCATTGTGTCCCCCCAACATCTTCTTGCAAGAAAATCAGTCTGTGTTTCCCTCTCTGTTTGCCACATTGACTAGGGTCTGTATTAACAGGGACCAGGGGATTAGACAGCCATTCTTCTCCATCTCTTCTGTGCTATGCTGTGGAAAAGGTAGGACACTACTTTTTAAAATCTCAGTGTCCCATGGACATCTTTCTACATCCAGAGATCTAATTCTAGAAGGCAACTGGGAAGCGGGTACCACCAGTGCTTTCTGGGGTTTGACCTTGACTGGGCTGTGCTTGGCATGGCACAATAGGGATGGTTTTAAATAGATCTTAGAAAACAACCCAATCCAAAAATGGGGGGAAGGTCTAAATAGACATTTCTCCAAGGAAGACATACAGATGGCCAGGAGGCACATGAAAAGATGCTCAACATCACTAATTATTAGAGAAATGCAAATCAAAACTACAATGAGGTATCACCTTACACCGGTCAGAGTGGCCATCATCAAAAAATCTTCAAACAACAAATCCTGGAGAGGGTGTGGAGAAAAGGGAACCCTCCTACACTGTTGGTGGGGATGTAAGTTGGTGCAGCCACTATGGAGAACAGTATAGAGCAGGGGTCCCCACCCCCCGGGCTGCAGACCGGTACCGGGTCCGAGGCCTGTTAGGACCTGGGCCACACAGCAGGAGGTGAGCCACGGGCGAGAGAGCGAGCGAAGCTTCATCTGCCGCTCCCCATCGCTTGCATTACCACCTGAACCATCGCCCCCCGTCCGTGGAAAAATTGTCTTCCACAAAACTGGTCCCTGGTGCCAAAAAGGTAAAGAAGTTCCTTAAAAAACTAAAAATAGAGCTACCGTATGATCCAGCAATCCCACTCCTGGACATGTATCCAGAGAAAACCACAATTCGGAAAGATACATGTACCCCAGCGTTCATTGCAGCACTATTTACAATAGCCAGGGCATGGAAGCAACCTAAATGTCCATCGACAGATGAATGGATAAAGAAGATGTGGTACATATATACAATGGAATACTACTCAGCCACAAAAAAGAACGAAATAGTGCCATTTGCAGCAACATGGATGCACCTAGAGATTGTCATACTGAGTGAAGTAAGTCAGACAGAGAAAGACAAATATCCTATGTGGAATGTAAAAATATGGTACAAATGAACCTATTTACAAAACAGAAATAGAGTCACAGATGTAGAAAATAAACATATGGTTACCAAGGGGGAAGTGGGGGAGGGATAAATTGGGAGATTGGGATTGACATATACACACTACTATATGTAAAATAGATAACTGTTAAGAACCTACTGCATAGCACAGGGAACTCAATACTCTGTAATGGCTTATATGAGAAAAGAATCTAAAAAAAGAGTGAATATATGTATATGTATAACTGACTCACTTTGCTGTACAGCAGAAACTAACACAACATTGTAAATCAACTATACTCCAATAAAAATTAATTTTAAAAAAAGAACTTAGAAAGATTTCTAAACAAATATACAAAAATACATAACACATAAAAATCTGCAGTGCTGTCAAAATCTCAATTGTTGATCAAATTAACTCCAGATGCCCCTTTGCATCTTCTAAGTATGATTCTTAGGAAACTCTGTCCTTATCTTGGTTATTTCCTATTGATATTTTCATCTACAACCCTTTCTAGAACTGCTTGTGGATCCAAAGGTGATTCTTGCTAATTTAGGGTTGATATTTCATTTCATTCATTTGGCCCCTAAGAGCTTCCATGGGACATGAGATTTTTCTCCTTTTAACAAAATGATGTATGTCAAAGCGGAATCACACTTTTGACCCCAGAGTCGGAACGTGAGGGCAGATGGTAACCAGCTCAGTCCCCGGTAGCTTATGAAAACCTGCTTCTTCTTAGGATTATTTTGGGGAGGTAAAGCATCAAAGAGGAAGTTAACTGGACTCCCGGACAAATGAGTGTGATAGGGAGGAGACCTCTAGAGGCATTTGGTGTTCATTAGTGGGCATTCAGTAGCTGCTTTGTCATTTTTCTTGTTTGTCATGAAAAATAAATAGAGTTTAATAGATGATCTAACCTAGCAGGTTTTGGCAACAAAGTAGACTGTGTCCCTTTATGAGCTTGATGTGTATAATTTAAAGTAAGATGGAACATAAAACCATTTCCAGCGCACATAGGGGAGTGAGTGACATAGATTTAGGCCCTGATTGTGCAGAAATGAAAACCAGTGCTGTCTTGGATGGGGTACTAAATCATGTATTCTCTTTTATGGAGTTTGTGCTGTAAACAGCATATTTCAGAATAATTAACCCTGTCATTTTTTACTTAAAAGTTTGTTTTTAAAAATTGGAGTGCTTTATGTAGAAGGCAGAAGCTTAAGTGCCTTAATAGATTGCATGAAGGCCAGAAGAAATTCGAAGGGCCGGTCCTGTTAACTCACAGGTCAAAATTACCATCAGTTAGCAGGAATTAAGACAGCCCAGCCAACCCAGGGGGAATTCTGCACTTGGTGGGAAAGATCTGGGATCCCAACCAAGGCCTCTCGCCTGGCCGGGGTGGTGAGGTGAGCATCCGGGTCTGCAGGAGTCATGCCTTTGACAGGGCATGTTGGATAATCATCTCCTTTTCCACGGAATAGCATCAGGAATGGATTAACCTGTGCGGCGACTTGAGGGACTCTTATCAGTGAATTGCTCAGATTTTCCGCCTGGTGGGTGAAGCGACCCGATCGTAGTCACCCCCAGGGGATTTCCCTTGAGATATATTTCTTGATTTGTTTTCAGATTTGTAGCCTACACTTGGTTTTCTTTCTTCTCAAAATACAACAATTCTCTCCTGGCAAATTAAAGAAACCAGTGCTTTGCCGCGTTCCGAAGGCCCCTATGTTTTGGAAGAAATTCTCCCCAAGCTCAGGACTCAGAAGAACCTTCTTCTGCTTCTCCTCCACCCCTTTCCCTCCCGTAGCCCATGGAAAGCATCTTTCTCCTCCTCTGTCTTAAGAAAACATCCAGGCGATAAACGCCTAGTGAATAATACATCCTGATGATGTTTATAAATGCACTGTGTTACTGTGGATACAAATACCCCCAGTATCTTGCAAGAAGAGGTGTATCTAGCTAGTCCCATCCGTGCATCAGACCAGAAGATTGGGTGACATGCTGAATGGTCCCCAAGGAAAAGGCAGCCTTGAAAAATGGGTCGCCAACATCCCTCTCCTGGGGACTTTGTTGGGAAACTTCTAATGGCATTTCCCTTTCAGATTCTGTGATCCTGTTCTGATTTCCTTTCCACGTTGTAACACCAGTTGTTCCATCACTCAAGCCCAAGCATGCATAAAATTTATTTCATCGGGTATTTATAAATATGACTACTATTTACTCTCTTACAAATGGTCTCTTATGAAATGGAGAGTTTTTCTTGGGAGTTCAGTGATCCAGCAAGAAAAATCAATATTTGCCCAGAAAAAAAAAAGCATACACACACAAACACTGACCAAACAGCTACATTCACTCTTCCAAAAGACAATTCAGAGAACAAAAAGTAGGACAGTTTGTCCAGGGCCATCCTCCCAAGACACTACACTCAGGCAACGAGGAACATCTCTTATCTGACCCGTTGATTGAGTAAAAATAGGTTTCATCCTTTCTGTGCAATCTTCACACGCTCCTGTGACAGAGATTACTGTTCCCACTTTACAGGTGAGGCACCTGTGGTTTGGGAGGTATTGTCCAAGGTCTCATGGCCTGTGAGGGCAGGGCTGGGACTTGTGCTCAGACCAAAGGCCATCACCCTCTTCCCACTACAGCAGGGAAGTAGCCAAACAGTCATAACATCCCTAAAGAGACCATGTTACGGCTGTAGCCTCGAAATAATGATACTGACATCAATCAGGTTAGGGAACCATTCTGCATATTATCCAGATATTTTCTTTTTATAATCTTAAATATCAAGAATGACAATTTTTAATTCAACTACCTGAAGTTTGGTATGAATTAACCTTAAGATTCAAGTATTCATTTTTCTAATTTTGTTGTAAAATTATTATTACTATTATAGTAGTAATAGAACTTGGTTTAAAAAAATTGAAAAAAACTTGAAACCATACATAGAATTACAGAGTTAACCTTGATCCAAAGTTAATCACTTTAAACTGCTTTTTTGTTGTTATTGTTCTTCTGTCATCCTTTGTGAAGATTCTTATGCACAGGGTCATACCGTGTTATGTGTGTGTGAAAACTTTGTAATTTTTCACAAACTGAGTCATTTAGATATACAGTGTTCCACACTTCACTCATTTCAATAATATACATCCCACACCTTGTCTAAACCAGCATATTTACATTAACATCTTTCTTTTGAAAACTATGTAGTGCTATAACCTATACCACCTTCTCGTTGCTGACAAACACACAGGCTGTTTTTATATTTGATGGCTGATTGTTTTCACATCTCAAATATCATTATACTCAACATGTATTTGCCAGTATATGCATAGAGAAAATTCCCACAAAATAGTTGGGTTTACACTTGATACACTTTTAATTTTAATACATAAAGCCTTAATTGTCCTTCAAATAATGTTTTATCAATAGATTTCTTCTAACAGTGCATGAGAGGATGTTTTATCCCAGACCATGGGATATATCAAAATTTCAAACTTTTACCAGATTAGTAGGTAAACTGATATTTTATCCACTGTCCAATTTGCATTTCTTTAACTCTAAGTGAAGATAAGCATCTTTTCATCAGCTATTATTTTTGATGATTATTTAAAAACTGCCTGTTTATTTTTTTCAGACAATCTTTAAGTTTCTTAGAAATATGTTACCAGTGTGATTCCTATGACCTTTGTAAATGACAAAAAAAATAGCCCATAGTCTACCACATATATTGCAAAATTTTTCTCTGGTTATATCTTTTGTATATGGCTCTGTTTACGATATTTTTAACAGCTTTAATTGACATGCAATAAACAACAAATGTCTAAAGTATACAATGTGATAGCTTTTGACATCTGTTTATACTGTTAACCATCTCACAGTCAAGATAATGGACACGCCCATCACATTCTTTGTGCCCCTTGGTAATTGTCCCTCCCTCACCTCAGCACCTATCTACTATGATGGTTTCTATCATGTATTACCATGCATTGTCTTGAATTTTATAAATATGAAAGTATAGAATGTAGTGTTTATTGTCTAGCTTCTTCACTCATCATACTTATCTGATACTTGTTTATCTATTCCTTTATTGATGGACAGTTAGGTTGTTTCCATTTTTATGAACATTTGTGACAAACTGTTGTCTGGCCACATGCTTCCCTTTCTCTTAGGTGTAGGATTAACTTTCTAAGAAATTTCAAATTGATTCAAATTGATTTCCAAGGTGGTTATCCCATGTGACATTACCAGCAGCTGAGTATGAGAGCTCCAGTTTCCTCACATCCTTGTCAGCACTTAGTATGGTCAGTCTTTTTAATTCTAGTCATTTTAATAGGTATTTATCTCATTATGGTTTTTACTTGCATTTCACTAATGACTAGTCACTTTGAGTATCTTTTCTTGTGTTTCTTTGCTATTCACACATCTTCATTGGTAGTGTTTACTAAGATCTTTTGCTCATTTACTTGTGGGATTGTTTGATTTCTGTTCTTTTCTCTTTCTTTTGGTTTGATTTCTTATTATTAAGTTTTGAGAGTCATTTATACATTCTGAATACAAGACTATATTAGATTTATACATTCTGAATACAAGACTATATTATAATGTTGTATATTCTTTATATTTAGATGTATTAGATGTGTGCTTTGTAAATATTTTCTCCACATCTGTGGCTTGTCTTTTTATTCCTTTAACGATAGCTTTCAAAAAGGAGTTTTTGATTTTGATGAAGTCTGATATAGTTTTTTTTCTTTCATGGATTATGATTTTGTTGTATCTAAGAAATCTTTGCATAATCCAAGGACACAAAGATTTTCTCATATGTTTTCCTCTAGACATTTTAAAATTTAGGTTTTCCACCTAGGAATATAATACATTTTTAGTTAACTTTCTATATGGTGCATGGTACAGATTAGAGTTCATGTTCATTTGTTTTTCTTTTGGATATCCAATTGATCTACCACCAATTGATCTATCATTTTTGCAAGGACTATTCTTTCTCTGGTGAATTGCCTTCGTACTTTTGTCAAAAATCAGTTGTCCCTCTATGTGTGGAATTATCTCTAGATTCTCTGTTCCATTACAATAATCTGCCCATCTTGATGACAATCCTCCACTGTACTGATTACTTAACTTTTAATAAGTCTTGAAATCAGGTTGTGTTATTCTTCCAATTTTGTTCTTTTTACAAGGAGTTTTGATTATTCTATATCCTTTGCCCTTCTATATATATTTTTAAACAAATTTATCAATTTCTAAGGAAAATGTCTGTTGAGATTTTGCTTTAATTGCATTGAATCTATTTACATATCACTATATGGAAAATTGTGATATCTTAACAGTATTGTGTCTTCTGAACCATGAACAATGTACGTATTTCCATTTATTTAGGTCTTTAATTTCTCTCAGATTTATTTTGTAGTTTTCAGGATGCAGTTCTTTCATATCTTTTCTCAGATTTATCACTATGTATTTCATAGTTTTATGTTATTATAAATACATAGTACTTATTTTACTGTTCTGTTGTTTATTACTGGTATACGAAAATGCAATTGATTTTATGTATTGATCTTACATTCTGCAACCTTGCCAACCTCACTTACTAGATCTAGTAGACTTTTTGTAGATTTCACTGGATTTTCTACATAGATAATTATGTTTTCTGTAAATATAGTTTTACTTCTTCCTTTACAATCTTGATATCTCTTACTTCTTTTTCTTGCCTTATTGCATTGGTTAGAACCTTCAGTACAATGTGAAATAGAAATGATAAGAGTAGAAATCTTTCTTTCTCATCTTAGGGGAAAACATTCAGTTTTCACTTCTGAGTATGATGTTAGTTGTTGGTTTTTCATAGATGCCATGTTATTCCTAGTTTCTAGAAAATTTTTGCCAGAAATGGATGTTGAATTTTGTCAGATGCTTTTTCTGTGTCTATTGACATCATCATATATTTTTTCTTTTTTAGAGTGTTGTTACGGCGAATTACATTAATTGATTTTTGAAAGTTAAACCAACTTTGCATTCTGGGGATAAACCCACTGATCACAACGTATATATACATTTTAAATATTGTTAAAGTAATGTTTAGGATTTTTTCATGGACTTTTGTGGGTGATGTTGATTTGTCCTTTTCTAGTGCTTTCTCCAAGAAGGTTTAGATCTCAGCTTAGTATGATTGTGTGTGTGTAAAGTGGAGACAGCAGTGATACTTCTTTCTTGGGCAATCTACTTGAGCTCTAGGGGTAGTGGGCGTTCCTTATATCTGCTATGCTTATATTCTTTACATTTATCTTTACTTCTTACTAGCCAATCCTTTGTTATGCCATTGCCCAGTAATAGTTATTAATTCTTTTTTTTTTTTTTTTGTCTCCAGAAGTTTTTTCCTTGTCCTTTTATTTCTTTTAAGCTCCACCAGGCAACTGTAAAACATAAAAAATTCCTGAGCAACAAAGCACAACAGTATACAGCTGAGAAATAAATGAACCACTGAATCATCAGTCTGGTGTATGACTTTAAAGAATGGACTATCTTTTTATTAGTAAGGGTTTCAGACCAAGCAAGAATTTCAAAGATAGAGGCAAAAGGAAAACAAGCTCTTTAAATAACTGCAGACATGATTCTGAAGAGATGTCTTTGTATGTACACAGTGTGCAAAGGACTATGGGTCTGACAAACTTTTTCCATTCAAGTAACTGGTTTCTCTTTCCTGATTGGACATTGCCTGATACAATTATAGCTGTATAATATGTTTTATAATTTGGTGGAGGTAATTATCCTTCATCACGTTTTATTTTCAAATTTTCTTGAATAGTCTCAGGTTTGTTTACAGTTGAAATTTTGTATAATTGTATCAAAATTAAAGAAATTCATTAAATTTCAAAATTTATGTATGTGAAATAGACTTCTTTACAATCATATTGAGTCTTCTTATTGAAGAACAAAGAAATGCTTCCATTTTTTCAAGCATTTTTTAGATCCTTCATAAGAATTTTGTCTGCATATTTGTTACGTTTATTCCAAAATATTTTATCTTTAGCTTATCTTGGTCTACCGTTCCTTGGTAGCGTATCTTTATCTTATCTTCATTTATTTTATTTTATTATTTTATTTTTGGCTGCATTGGGTCTTCCTTGCTTCCCCCGAGCTTTCTCTAGTTGCGGTGAGGGGGCTTCTCATTGTGGTGGCTTTTCTTGTTGCAGAACACGGGCTCTAGGCACACGGGTTTCAGTAGTTGTGGCTCGCAGGCTCTAGAGCACAGGCTCAGTAGTTGTGGCCTGCCTGCAGTTAGTTGCTCTGCCGCATGTGGGATATTCTCGGACAAGGGATTGAATCTGTGTCCCCTGCATTTGCAGGCGGATTCTTAACCACTGTGCCACCAGGGAAGTCCCTCTTCATTTATTTTAATGAGACATTTTCTTTCATCTGGTTACCATTTGTCTCAGGAAACTCTTGTTCACATAGTTTTATTTCTTCTTTGACTCAAGAGTGTTTAAAAGAAAAAGTAGTGATAGATTTATAGGTAGTTAGATGTGTGTTTGATGGATTTGGAGGGGGTTTTTTTGCTTTCATTTTAAATATTAATTTTCAGTTGTATTGGACAATGATGAGAGAATGTATCTGTAGTATATCAGCCTTTAAAAATGTATTGACTTTTTTTTTTTTTTGTAATCCAAGGGTACTTGTATTTTTTTAGAAATGGAAACCACCAGAGTCTCTGCATTAGAGGTGGAAAGACTGATCATTATCTTTAGATCTGTTTATGTAAAGGGAAAGATAGTGAATATTTTTCTGTAAAGGGAAAGTGGGTGTTATAGTCTGTGTTACAAATACTCAACTCTGCCATCGTAGCATGAAAGCAACCACATGCAGTAGCACAAACATGGTTGTGTCTGTGTTCCAATAAAACTTTATTTACAAAAAAGAAGTCTGCGGATGCCTGGTTTAAAAGACAACTGGTGAATATGTTTTAGGACCTAAAGGAGGAAGATCAACTGTCCTCTTTCCTTTTTCTATCAGGCTTGTTTAGCATATAAGTTTTCTGTCTATGTTGAAAGAACAGAGAATCTGATGGGGGATAGAGAAAAAGCCAACAGCCCAGGCCTGGTTGGCCAGGACCCCTCCCATACAAGCAGAGGTGCCCAAGCACAGAGGCAGGCTCCATTCTGCTCCTCTGTTCTCCCTTCCCTTGAGTGACTCTCAAGTGCCACTTGAGGGACTGAATTACGGGCCTTTGGACAATGCCTTTGATATTGAGTCGGTACAGGAACATGAGCACAATCCTAGCTTTGAATCCTGGCTCTTAAATACATGAGCTGTTACCTAACCTCTCTGAGCCTAAGTTTCCTATGTGTAAGCTGAGTATAATAAAGCCAGCTTTGCATGGTTATTCTAAGGATAAAATGAATGAATGAGGTAAAATCCTCTGCACATAATAGGAACTTTAACAAATATTGCTTCATCTACCTTTTAAACACACATACACATATACACAGAGATTGTCCTTCCCTTTGTTTTTGCCTGGCTTTTTTTGAAATGATCTCATTGCTTTTTTTTTACCAGTTATTTTTGACTGGTTCACAATCTCCTACTATATAGCAAATCAGAACTGGTCCTAAGACTGCTTCCTGAGCTTCACTGCCTGAAACAGGTATCTGAAAATCCCATTACAATTTTATTTTTACGATGTTTACTGCTGGCCCAAGAGTAGGATAATATGATTAAAAACAACATGGAGAAAAATTTAAATTCTGTAAATCTCACAAATAACAGAATTGTCTTTTGTGTAGATTTGAACATAAGTGGAGTTGATTTTTTTCCTTTAATTTTAACAATACTAATTTCACTCACATGAGCCTTCTCCCAACATTTCAAATATATTTTAATTCTGGAAGGGAAGCTCTTGAGTTCTCCTGGGTTAGTTCTTGCTCTACATATGTATGACTGTATGTGTGTGTGTATTTATATCATATTATATTATATTACCTTATATTATATTTACATATGTAGGATTTTTTTGCACTTAAATTGAGAGTAAGTTATAAACAACTTAAAACTTTACTCTAAGCACTTCAGTACGTATCTATTAAAAATGCTCATAATCTCCTACATAATCACAATAGAAACCATTCTTAAGAAATTTTACATTGTTTTAATCCATGCAGTCAATATTCACATTTTCCCAATGGTCCCCCAAATGTCCTCTTGCGCATTATTTTTCTTTTCAGCTTGGGAAGAGATGATTTCTAATGTCTAGCTTTCATTCTTTGACGTGTCTGGCCCAGTGGCACCTGTTTATTTTGCCCGGGTAGGAACCGCTCTGCTCCTTGCCTGAACCTGGCTGGCTGTAACGGTGCGACCTGGCTCCTTAGAGAGAAGCGAACTCCGTGTGGCAGGATGTAGGTCTGCCTCTGGCCCCATTGACTTCCCTTCGCCAGGCAGAGTTTGTATTTTTTTTTTTAATTAAGATTTATCTTTTTGCAAGTACTCAGCCCTTCCCTGGGCTTGTAGTTTATTAATGAGCCATCAGATTGTCTTGGTTAAAAAAAAAGAAAAATCATGGTTTGCATTTTAAAAGGTAGTAGACACGAAAGGGCATTGTTAGGGCAGGGGGTCAGCCCCGACCAGCTGAAGTGAAGCCTTGATTTGTTCCTTGTCTCCAACTATGAGAACACTTCTCAGAAAAACGTTGATGACAAAAATTTCTCTTCGTTTCTGTTTCATCTGTGATTTGTGGCATGCGAACAGGAGTAATCACTTAAATGAGTGAGGCTCAAAAAAGCAATTGAGCTGACCCGGGAGTCTGATTTCCTCTGGGATGTCTTCTGGAGCGCAGAGGTCAACGGCAGAAACAATAACTAAGGGCTCTCTCGGCCTCTGGGCCTCTCGGCCTGTGGCTATTTTCCATCCTAGAGGGTAATTTGCCAAAGTAAACTCTTGTAGATGGATGGGGCCTCTCCCCAGTCACTTTCCCTGCAGCTTTAGCTGGTAATGTAATTGCTGTAGAGATCACAGAGGTCCAGCCCCCCAAAGGAAGAAGTACTTCATAATCTAAGTCCAGGAATTAGCCAGTATTGTAGAATCTTAAGGTAAATACAACCCAGCGTGGAGCTGTCTTCTCATTCCTGTAATTCCACACGGCTTCCAGTTCCCATGAAGCATAGACTGTTTTCAGTCTTACTAAGGTTTGGGGGGTTGCAAAGGGATATTACAGAAAGGGGTCTCCACCTTTGCTGGCTTCTCTCTGTTCTTCTCCATCTCTGAATTTCTCACCATCTCTCTTCCCAAAAGAGAAAACTGTAGCGTGTTAACATCCCAAGCAACTCAGCTCAGCTGGCTTCTGTGTTTAAATTTGCACGTGTCTCCCCGGCACGGTGCTTAGCAAACAAAACCCTTTAACTTCTACTGGAGAGTACACTCTATGAGGGAAACAAAGACTACCTGCTTTCTGCCCTCCAGAAGCTTACACTCTAGTAAGGGAGAGTGATTTCCATTGATTAAGGATAACATGAAGGAGAAAGAAGTACAGGGACTTCCCTGGCGGTACAGTGGTTAAGGCTCCGCACTTCCACTACAAGGGGCACGAGTTCAATCCCTGGTCGGGGAACTAAGATCCTACATGCCACGTGGTGTGGCAAAAAAAAAAAAAAAAAAGTACATACTATAACTTCTATGTGTTTGTTTACGTTAACATTTCTATTAGTGACAAATTGAGAAAGACAACCCCACATCTTCCTTGACAGAGTTACAGCCCTTAGATTATGAGGGATGGAGACCCCACCCCAACCTAACTTTGCTTTAAGCTGGGAGGGGCCTGGCCTCCTCTGAGGCTGGGGAATTTGGGAGGTCGAGCGAGCTTTAGGTGTCGTTTATTTCAGGGTTGTTGTCACATGGCCAGAATCACAGTGCTTATCTTTGGGGCTGTATCCCGGGCTCAGCTGTAGGTGGCGGTCCCCACAGCTTCAGTCTCAGATGAAGTGGAGAAGAGTCGATTCTCCGATAGATCCAACGAAAGCCTCACAATTGGGAATCACCAGGTCTGTTTAACCTGACTTGTGTTATCCCCGTCCTGGAACTGACCAACATGTGGGGAGAGAGGGAATTTTTATGTATTAGGTAATATATTAGGCAAAGATGTGCTGACTGACCTAGCCTAGGGCATGGTCTTCCCCTGAGGGTAGAGTCAACGCTACATGAGTAGAGAGTAGGATGAAGTGGTCTTCCAAAAGGAAATTGAAATGGAGTGGTGAACAAACGCCGATATCTACTACAGCAAGTAGTGTAAAGTAAACCATGGACAGAGGAATTATATCCTACCTGTGAAACACTGAGGTGACCCCAGGTCCCCCAAGGCAATGTGAACCCTTACCTGTCTTCCTTGGCTGCCAACACTGGTCCATCCTCCTGACTCTGGGATGTTATCAACACAGGCTGGACAGCTGGTCATCAGGATCCCAAGGTGTGCATCCTGTGTTCAGAGCAGGTCACCTGCCCTACAGCCCAGTGCCCCCAGCCACGGGGCAGCACTCACAGGCTTGCTCCCTTGACATGGGACAGATACGGTTCTCGTCCTTCGGGGTTTAAAAGACCCGTCCCATTTCTCTACCCCAGAACCTCAGCCCCGCAAGCTGAGACACTGTGTGGGATCGGGTTCACTGAAGGACAGTGAAACTTGCCCGCCTCACCATCTTTGGTCCCTTGGTTTTTATTTTTACTTTTGTTAACGGTAGTCATATGTTGTATTGTTCAAGAGCCACAGTTGTTGCTGCTGTCTGCTACTACTGGTACCACTATTATTATTACTGTTACTGATCCTGCTATTCTTGTTAAAAATGACAATCTACCAGAAGTCCAGAAGTAGGAAATAGAGAATAAGAATTTGGCCAGGATCTCCAATATTATCTAAGACAAAGACCTCTGGCAAACCAAGTCAGGAATCAGTTGTATGTTTGTGATGGGTCTGTGAATGGGAGGGGCTTGGAGCATGTCTCACGTGAGTGTTCTGGTCAGCTAAAGGCTTTTGCCCAGTCAGTTGGTGTGATGCTCCGTTGAACTTTCTCTTCTGAATCTCTCTGGAGCAAATTGTTCCCCCGGATTCTGATGACACCCAGAAAACTGCCTAATTAGACCCAAATAGAAATAGCCTCCTGAGTGTTTGCCATTTGATTTTGCTTCCGAAAACCAATGATTTTACGCTTTGCAACTCCTGCGTCTGTTGTTATTATGGCTTCCAAGAAGTTCTTCAGTGTTGGATTATGAGTTCCTTGATGTTGTTTGTAATAACCTGCTGCTTGAATGTTTTGTCAACAAAACATTGGGTTTTGAATCTAGAGAATGAGGGTTTTGTCAGGCTGAAATCTTCCCAAACCATCTAATGAAAAACCTTTCCCTCCAAATCAAATTTGCTAGATGATTGACTCTATTATTTAAACTTTGTGTGGCTTTTGATACATTAGGAAGGGTGCTTGGAGAAACATAAACTTATGGTTATTGTATCAAATTTGAAAATCCTTGTGCTGAGCAGACACTGGCTGTTTTCCATCTATTTCCATAACTGCATTTAAAAGGCATTAAGTGTTGTGATTGTGGGTGATTTTTGTTTGGGTCTGGTCCTCAACTTGACATATAATGGCGTAAATTTCAAAGATACATTTTTATGGTGCTGCATTTGGGAATGAGAACGTTATTGTTCAGCATGAGACTCACGGAAAGGATGATGCCGTGTTAATGATAACGACCTTACGAAATGTTCCGCCTTCAAGAACATTCCCATCCATTCATCACTCTCGCAGCTTGCACTCTCGTTCTCGGAAAGCAGCGCATTAATCTCCATGACTGTTAGGATCACTGGTCTCATTTTCTCTGAGACTGTTTCACACTCATTCAGAGCCAACGCAGCCCAGAAGGTGGAAAGACATGGAATGTTCGGCCTCATTTTCTTAGCCAGCTTACAGGGACTTCCATTCCCCGCTAGGCGAAAACTCCTTTAGTCTCCAGCTCTGAATGGAAATTCCTGGGTCAGGCTGTGAGACCCTGTGGTGTCATCATACAGAAGCACCAAGCAGAGCTTGAAGTCTTCAAGCCTTTCCATTGTGGTGCCAATCAGTTTTGCGGAAGGGAAAAGGGACCTAGAACAGTTGTTTTCACTAAGGAAACAACAGACACAAGTGCAAGCAGCCCCGCCTCCCCTTCCGCCCAAACCTCAAAAGACCCACGGAATATTACTCAGCCATAAAAAGGAACGAAATAGTGCCATGGTGTGGATGGACCTAGAGATTGTCACACAGAGTGAAGTAAGTGAGAAAAAGAAAAACAAATGTTGTATAATATCACTTATATGTGGAATCTAGAAAAATGGTACAGATGAACTTATTTGCGAAGAAGAAATAGAGTCACAGATGTAGAGAACAAACTTATGGTTACCAAGAGGGAAGGGGGGGGAGGTGGGACGAATTGGGAGATTGGGATTGACATATATACACTACTGTATATAAAATAGATAACTAATGAGAACCTACTGTATAGCACAGGGAGCTCTACTCAATGCTCTGTGGTGAAGTAAATGGGAAGGAAGTCTAGAAAAGAGTGGATACATGTATATGTATAACTGATTCACTTTGCTGTACAGCAGAAACTAACACAACAGTGTAAATCAACTATACTCCAATAAAAATTAATTTAAAAAAAAGATCCGTAGAAATGGAAAGGTGACGACAGGATCCAAGAGGCGCATAGGTTAAGACAACCTGTGTGTAACGTACATTGGGAAGAAAGGAAGAAGAGGAAACCTCCAATTAGACATCCCAAATTAAATAATGCAGGGATACGGTTGGTGATGTAGCTGAGAGAGGCAGGCCCAGTGGAGAGGTGGGCCCAGTTAGGGGCTAGGGAGGGCACCCCAGTAAAAGATAGGTGGCCTCTGTCTGCAACAGCAACGATGGGATCCTTCCCTGACTGATGCTGTTGCCTAAGAAAGCAGGTGAAAGGGTCGTTGTACTTTGAGTGGGTGAGTCCTCAGATTCATGACTCATGAATTGTTGGTAACCATATTGTAAGAGGAATAGTAACACATGGTAGGGTCTCCAGAGAAGAGAAACCAAGAAACTCAAAACTGAGTCTTCTGAGGACTGTCAAGGACTTTTCATCTGAGAGTCAGAAGGTTCGATGGCAAAGAGAAGAAAGGAGTAGCTTTCTTCATGTACTTAGAGTGGAATTCAACATCCATGTGATCGTAGAGTATGTATGAATGGTAGTTATAGAGAAACCTTTTAAGTTTTTTGTTTTGTTTTTATTTGTCTTTTAATGAAGGAAGTATTAACTTCCTTCATGTATGAGCAGTGAGTTCCACATCTAAAATATGTTCAAATGAGTTAACTACTTTTCAGGGACATTTTAGAGCAATTTCTCAAAATGTGGTGGTCCCTGGACCAGCATCACCATCATCATCATCACCCTGGACCTTGTTAGAAATGCAGATTCTCAGGCCCCACCCCAGACCTACTGAGTCAGAAAGTCTGGGGATGGGGCCCCGCTGGCTGCATTTTAACAAGCCCTCTCGTTTACATCGATAGGTGCTAAATTTTGACACCCATCATTGCAGTGGAATATTTGCACGTCTGTCCTGCCCTCCAGACACTAAACTTCTCACTTCATCCTCATGTCATCAATGTCTGTCACAGTGCTTGGAGCATGATAGGTACACCCTCCTTAACTGATGGATGAACAAACACCTCACCCCTGAAGGAGAAAACTTCTGGGGATAGGATTCTCAAGTGTGGTCCTTAAAGTCTATGCAGCATACGAACATGGAATTCTTGTTACAAATGCAAATTTGTAAGCCCCTACCCTATCCCACTAATACATATACACCTATGGCAACCAAATCTCTGTGGTAGGACCCAGACCCTATCCCACTAATACATACACACCTATGGCAACCAAACCTCTGTGGTAGGACCCAGACCCTATCCCACTAATACGTACACACCTATGGCAACCAAACCTCTGTGGTAGGACCCAGACCCTATCCCACTAATACATACACACCTATGGCAACCAAATCTCTGTGGTAGGACCCAGGGATGTGTATTTTAACTACTTAAATAATTATATGTATTTATTCTTTTCTTTTCAAAAATTTACATATTTATAGAACAGGTAATAAATACATCCACATGGTTCAACATTCAAATCATACAAATGAGGATTAAAAAAGAGTCAATCTTCCTGCACCCTAAACTCCCGCACCTACCCAGATCTCCTCCTACAGTGCAATCACATGAAGCAGGGCTTGATTCGTTTGTTTGTTTTTCATATATCCTTTCAGACCTTTTATACTTACACAAGCAATTACACACACACACATACACACAACAAAAGGATCATATGGCAGAGTTTCGTCTGTCCTCTCAACTATATATCACACCAAGTGTGATTCTTTTAACTGTTGGTGGGAATGTGAAATGGTGCAGCCACTCTGGAAAACAATATGCAGGTTCCTAAAAAAATTAAAAATAGAATGACCAGATGATCCAGCAATCCCCCACCTCTGGGTATTTATCCAATGGAAACAAAAAACACTAACTCAAAAAGATACATGCTCACCCATGTTTATTGCAGTGTTATTTACAATAGCCAAGAGATAGAAGCAATCTAAGTGCAAACAAACTTTTAAGAATTACTGTTTTGGATTTTGGGGACAGAATTCAAAACATGAGTTCCCATTAGTAAGTTATATATTCTTCAGATAGTCCTCAGTTAAATGTTAGTTTATCCCACATCTAGAACCTCAAAGTTTTGAATCAATAGAGTCTGAATTAATATTTAATTGATGCTTAATTTTAGACTCTTATTTTTCATATCTGTCGTGTGTCTCCTTTGAATGTGGTAAAACCACTTAGGACATGAGACCAGGTCTTTTCTTTCGGTTCATACATCCCCAATACTCGGGGTAGTGGTACCTGGCATGTGATTGACACTTGGTGAGTAACTGTTGAGTGAGTGAAGAAGCGTGTAGTTCGGGTGGCTGACTATCAGCGGCTTAGCAAAATCATAAGTCCTGAAGTTCAGGGGCTTGTGAGGGAGACAGAAATTTCAAGCCTCGGTTCCTCGATTCACACCGGCTCTTTCTAGGTGTGTAGAGCCCAACGATTGGCAGCAGCGTGGTCAGCAGTTGAGGTCAGGGAGTCAGCAAATGCACACTGGAAGGTCTGCTTCGTACAAAGGCAGCTGCTTGTAATAAAAGAGCTGCCAGCAACCAAACAGAGCAAATGAACAAAATCCATAAACCCAACAAACAAAACCGAGCTCCATCCAGCCATCCCCTCAGGGCACATTCCGGCTTCAACTCTGGTAAGACTCCGTATATTCACAGTTTGAATTCACAGCTCCTTGATCTCTCAAACTGATGATGAAAATTAGAAACATGTCTAATATTTCTTAATGTATGCAGGTTCTCTTGCCTGTTAATCGGATAAAGTGAAGCAAATGGAAGTTATGAATTTTTTTTCCCTGCTAATGTATCCTCCCTAAAATGCAGAGATTGAACTGAAAAGACTCTCTGTGAAACCTGAGTCTATCAAGTAGGTTCTCCCAGGGCCTTTGAAAGACAAATAACAAGCTGGGGTTATTAAAGGGTAAAGCCTCAAGCTGTAGTCTAAAGACAGGGCGTGTTGGAAGTAGGACTAAAAGCCCTGGAACGGTTGGAGTCTAGCAGATGAGGTGGTATAAATAGCTGAATCAAAGGATGCTTATTCTAAGTTGTCCTTTTCGCTGGGCATTCTTGCGGGGAGCAGTGCCTGGGGCAGGTCTGCTTCATCTTGGGGAGGAAACCAGTATGGACCAAGCTGGACCACATACCCCCCCATGCCCTCCCCACCACTGTATGGTCCTCTGGTTTGCAGGCATCCCACATCTATTCCAGTGCCTCAGCCTGAAGGACTGGCCTAGAGATAAAGTGCAGACAGAGCTGCTCCAGGAGGCCTCATGACAATGTGGATACAGAAGGACTCCGCATGAAACCAACTGAAACGTGGCAGAAATCAAATTTGTGAGAGTAAGAGTTGAAATCATATTGTACTAAAACACTTTCTTTAAAAAACATCTCCAAAAACATTCAGTGGAGGATTTTTATGCCTCCACAATGTCTCTCTTACAGATGGAGT
The DNA here is from genome assembly GCF_028564815.1 of Eubalaena glacialis. NCBI lineage: Eukaryota > Metazoa > Chordata > Mammalia > Artiodactyla > Balaenidae > Eubalaena > Eubalaena glacialis. The sequence continues at coordinate 5,340,950 of NC_083734.1, read as the reverse complement.
GGAAAAGTTTCTGCTGTCATCTGATGGATTCCCAGAATTCTGCTTCTGTGCCTCAAATTAACTCTCTGACTTTAGTTCAATTCAACAGATACTCAATCATCACCTAATACAGCCAAGACACTATGTTTAAGCACCTTGAGGATGTATACATGAACAAGGTGAGAGACATAAATACTTGTGATGGAAAGGGCCTTAGAGATCATTCATTAATTCATTCACATAAATACTGGGTCACCACTATGTGCCGAGCTTTGCTTCCCTCTAGAGAACTAAAGAGATGGCAGTAAGCCAAGACAGGCAAGATCTCTGGTTCCTGGGATCCAGGGGCATGTTCTAGAATCACCTGAAAAGCTTATAAGATGCCCATGCCAGGACTTCACTCCACCTTGAAGATTCTGATTCGGTCGGTTTTCATAGAATTATGGCAACACAGGTAATTCTGATATACCTCCCGCCTTGGAACCAGTAATGTAGCACCATTTTACCAGCATTAAGTTGAGGGAACTAGGGCTCAGAGAGTTGCGTTGTTCCCAGGGATATATACTGCTTAATGCCAAGTCATGCTAGGACCTTGAATTTCATACTATACTACACCCTGGCCTGATAGATAAAAAGACATGTACACAAGTGATCATAAAAGTAGGTAAAACTTGACAGAGGCTCTAGGAAAGTTTCAGAGTACCTGAGGATATAGGTGGGGAGACCACTTCTAGGATGGTAATCAAAGATGCCAGATGAAAAGCACCTTAGAGGCCTTGAAGAATGATGGGGATTGTGTAAATTTTTTTTATATATAAATCTTTTTAGTTATAAATAGTTGAACTTTTTAATTTATCTATTTATTTATTTATTTATGGCTGTGTTGGGTCTTCGTTTCTGTGCGAGGGCTTTCTCTAATTGCGGCAAGTGGGGGCCACTCTTCATCGCGGTGCGCGGGCCTCTCACTATCGCGGCCTCTCTTGTTGCGGAGCACAGGCTCCAGACGCGCAGGCTCAGCAACTGTGGCTCACGGGCCTAGTTGCTCTGCGGCATGTGGGATCTTCCCAGACCAGGGCTCGAACCCGTGTCCCCTGCATTGGCAGGCAGACTCTCAACCACTGCGCCACCAGGGAAGCCCAGGATTGTGTAAATTTTTAAATAAGGAAGTGTGAGTCCTCCAATTTTATTATTTTTCAAGACTATTTTGGATATTTATGATCCCTTGCAACTCCATATGAGTTTTAGGATTGGTTTTAAATTTCTGCAAAAAAAAAAAAAAAAGAAAGACCATGGGGATTTTGATAGGAATTGCATTGAATCTATAGACTGCCTTGGATCATATTACCATCTTAATAATATTAAGTCTTGCAATCCATAAACAAGGATGTTTTTCCAATTATTTAGGTCTTCTTTAACTTCTTTCAGCGTGTCTTGTCAATAATCCATAAACAGGGATGTTTTTCCAATTATTTAGGTTTTCTTTAACTTCTTTCAGCGTGTCCTGTCAATTTCAGTATATATGTCTTCCGTAAATTCATTTCCAAGTATTTTATTCTTTTGATGCTATTGTAAGTGAAATCATTTTCTTAACTTCTTTCTGGATTGTTCATTGCTAGGATATAGAAATCCAACTGATTTTTGCATGTTAATCTTATATCCTGTGACTTTGCTCAATTAGTTTATTAGCTGTAATGGGTTTTTAAAAATAGGTTCTCTAGGATTTTCTGTCTGTAACATCATGGCATCTGTGAATAGCTGTACTTCTGCCTTTGAGTTTGGATGCTTTTATTTCTTTTGCTTGCCTGATTGCTCTGACTAGAACTCCTAGTACTATGTTGAAAAGAAGTGGACACAATGGACTTGCTTGTCTTACTCCTGATCTCAGAGGAAAAGCTTTCAGTCTTTCACCATTGAGTATGACATTAAATGTGTTTTTTTCATAAGTGCTCTTTACCAGGTGGAGGAAGGTTTCTTCTAGTCCTAATTCTTTGAGTGTTTTTATCATGAAAAAAATGTTGGATTTTGTCAAAGGTTTTTCTGCATCAATTGAGAAGATCGTTTGTTTTTTCCCCCTCCTTTCTATTAATATGCTTATTACTTTGGTTGATTTTCCTTTACTGAACCACTGTTGCTTTCCTGGGATAAGTCCCACTTGGTCAGGGTGTATAACCCTTTTAATATAATGCTGGATGGATATGGAGGGATTCTTTCTTAAGTAATTAAATTAATCTAGTACATAATATAGTTACCAGTTAGAATACTGGTGAAGGAGGGCACATGATTGAAGGGGAAAGATTGCAATATCTACATCTTACATGGATACAAGAATAGCAAGCAGGGAAATTAGAAAGGAAAATGCAGACTTTCTTCTTATGGGCTTGAAGAAATCTCTGAAAAGACTCTGTGAAGGCCTTACGCTGCAAAAAAAAAAAAAAAAACAAAGACTGCGGTAAGCCCCGACACATGGTGAAGCTTCAAAATCCCAGGCGATACATGGGAAAAGAATCTAAAAAAGAGTGGATAGATGTATATGTATAGCTGATTCACTTTGCTGTACACCTGAAACTAACACAACATATACAATGGTATATCAACTATACTCCAATAAAAAAAATTTTTTTTAAAAAGGTAAAAACTTCCAGTTATAAGATAAATAAGTACTAGGGATATAACGTACAACATGATAAATATAATTAACACTTCTATGCATTATATGTGAAATTTTTTAAGGGAGAGTAAATCCTAAGAGTTTATATCACAAGAAAAAAATTTTTTTCTACTTCTTTAATTTTGCACCTGTATGAGATGATGGATGATCACTAAATTTACTGTGATAGTCACTTCATGATGTATGTAAAGCAAATTGTTATGCTGGACACCTTAAACTTATACAGTGCTCTCTGTCAATTATATGTCAATAAAACTGGAAGAAAACAAAACAAAACAAAATCCCAGGTGAGTGCTGTCATTCATGCACCATGGCGTGGATAATCGTGAACAAGGTCTGTGCAGTAGATGATAATTAAGTTAAAATAAGTTGATGAGTAATTTCTATGTCTATAATTCTCTATGCATTTATGATTCATTTGTATTCCTGTCCTCTATCGCTGCCTAACAAGCCACTCCAAAACTTAGTGGCTTAAAATAAGAGTAAACATTTTATTATCTCTGGCAGTGTCTGTGGGTTAGGAATTTGGAGAAGGTTCAAATAGGCAGTCTTGGCTTGAGGTCTCTCATTTCAGTCAAACAGGAACTGGCCAGGCATCTCTCTCTCTTGGTTTAGTCTAAAGAGCTTCTCCATGTGTTTTTCCCACATGGGCTGCCTTGAGCTTCCTCATGACATGGTGTCCTCCCAGGGGAAGGACTTTGTGTCCGGCTATTTAGAACTCCAGCTTGAGTGCCCCAGGGTACCAGGTGAAGCTGTACCTCTCATATGACAGCCTCCAAAGTCACGTGGCATCACTTCCACCATAGCCTGTGGACTGACCCATCTCGAAGGTTGGCCAGATTCAACAGAGGGGATGTGGACCCCATCTCTCCAGGACAAGAGAATCAAAAACTCACAGGACTGTTTTCAAACCGCCACAATTTGCTTGACTGAATCCTTGAATGCTATTTTATTTAATTGATTGGAAAATTTAATTCCCCGATACTGAAGCATGAGCTTGGTTGTGTGGCCCTTAGAGCTGCAGCAAAGCAAAACTATGCACCCAGTGGTGGCAAGCAGAATGCCCAGGAGGAAACGATGCACTTCTTGAGTCCTGCATTTGCAGCCCACACACAAAGTGAGAACTTCACAAAATATTGCTACTCCCAATACAGATACACAAAACCCATCTTCCAGGAAGCAACGTTCCATGTTTCTTCGTGCGAAGTTTAAGAAAATGCCATAAAACATCATCAGATCAAGGCCCTCGCAGTACCTGTGGCTGACACTTCTTTGCTATTTTCATTTGTATGAACCATTTCCCCTGTCCCACAGAGCACAAACAGCTGGTTAGCCCTTAAATGAACACAATGATACAAGAATGATGTTCCGCATGCACTCAAGGAGGTCTCGCTGGATAAATAAAAGGTTGCTCATTTATTTATGATGCAAAAAAATCCACTGTGCATTCGGCGGAAAGAATCATCAATTATTTATTCAGAACTCTCTGTCTCCAAGTATAGCTTTTTGTGTGCACAAGGCATGACTGCTGTTATTACTCTAAAACATGTAATTTTCTTTTTGATGGTGGGGGATGTACTCTCACAAAGCACGTGGCGCTGTGGTAACCTGTGCATTTGATAAAGGATTTCTAGTTGATCATACCCTTTTCATCCGATCCCCATGTTGCCCTGTACTCAGAAACCCAGGAGTTGTGACAGATGCGTATCAGGAGTGCATTCATTCACCAGCAATCTCATTCCCTCTCTCTACCCCCAGGGCAGAACTACTGCATCACTGCATCATTAATTAAACCCTGGGAGCAAACATCTTCTCAGGCATCACTACTTACCCTAACCCTAGTGAGGGCATGATTCTCAAAGGTATTTAAAGGTATTTTAAACTGACTTTGCTTCAGCTTAACTCTACATCCATCACATCCCATTGTCAGATCAGAGAACCTGGTTTCCAAGGTCTATGTGGAAAGCGTAAAGAGCTGAAATCGGGTTGTCCACAGCCTGCTGTGTGAGCTCTCCCAGGAGTTCATTCATCCCCCAGTGCATATACAGCAGCCGCCCCACTGCTGTGCTCACTTAGTAGGAGACTAGGGGAAGGCACATCACGTGGGCCAGGAATGACTTCTCTTCCAGCCACCTGTCAAGGGCTTTCTTTATTTTTATTTTTTATTTTTTAAAAAATTTTATTGGAATATAGTTGATTTGCAATGTTGCATTCCTTTCTGCTGTACAGCAAAGTGAATCAGTTATATATACATACATATATATATACATCTACATATATATTATATATGTATATATACACATATATATACATCTCCACTCTTTTTTAGATTCGTCCAGGGCTTTCTTGATGCAGAGGGTGGGAAGTTCCCCTCATGTGAGGTTTGGGTGGCTGCTTAGCAAAGCCTCTGATCCAACACAGCTTTGAAGCACTTGAGCAGCGCCCACAAGAAAGAGCAGCCCTTGGATTCCTCACCCAGGCCCTCCGGGAGATAGTCTATGCTTGGGCCCCTCTCCTGGCTTGAGGACCAGCAGGTGTGGTCTCCATGGAGGTGCATGGCTCAGGTGATTTGGGGGAGCCTGCTAAGTGGAGAGGGGGGACTGACGGCCTTCAGCTGCCACACCTTGGATCCACTGTGGTATGTGTGCCCAGGCCATCCTCTTCCCAGGCTGCTCCGGCCGAGGAAGGACTATAGTGGCCAGGGGCGGGAGGGGGGCTGAAAGAAAGCCATTTCTTACCAACGTGGAGCCCCTGTAATGAGCAGCCTCTGCTTTAGGACTCCCCATCAGAGGACCTTCTCAGGGCTGCACTGCAGTTTGAGGCTCTTCCTTCCCTTCCTAATTCCTTTCATAAATGTCACACTTGCATTCGGATCTGAAGGCTATTATCCTCAATAAATTTTGCTTCACCTCCCCTTTATAGAAAGAGAAACAGCATTTGCCCCAGCAAATCTCTCCTACTTAAAATTCCATTGTAGGGTCTGCTCATAGAGACCTAACCCTAACCCTAACCCTAACACTAACACTCACCCTAACCCTCACCCTCACCCTGGGTTTCTTCCTCACCTTCTCCCACTCTTCCCCTCTCCTCTGGGTTCCTGCCCACACATCTGCATCTGCCCACACAATAGCCTTCTTTTCTTTTCTTTTTTTGGTGGCATATCAGAAATAGATAAATATTCCATCTATCTTATCCTACCTAAACCATTAACACACACACATAACACTGGTTTGCTTTCCAAGTCTCCACTCTCTGCAGGGCAGGACCTGGTCCTCCTCCTTAACCCCCCTTCCCCCGATAAGACAGACGGAGCCTTCTAGTAAAGCAAAGAGAACAGTACAAATCAAGTTGAACTTTGTAAAAGATGGGTGAAACATGCATATGCTGCTACATCTGAATTTTACTTGGGCATGCTTTATTCATCTTTATATTCCCATCACAAATGCCTAGAGCATAACTAACGTAGTTGAAATAATTGTTGAATAAAAAACCCACAAAAATTTCTCTCTGCTATTTCCCTACCCACACTCCTCTTTACATAACCCCTCTGGCACCTCCTGGTAGCTTCCTTCTGGCATTTTCTACAACCTTAACCTTTGCACCCAAATTAGAACTCTCACCACTGAAATTCATTCTTGGCTCTCATGTAAAAGCCATATTAAAATCCTTATTCTATTAGCGCCCATTATTCCGGCTACCGGAAATCTGATTAGACTCATAAAGTGGGAAAAGAATTTCCATGGAAATCAGTCTGCTGCCTTTAACTAGCGGAAGATTTTGGATAAGTAATTCCGTTCCCTTGGCTTCAGCCTTCTCATCCATGCTACCTAGTGTATAATGTCTATTGTACATTAAGGGAATTTTCTGAACAATGAATTCATACAACAATACAAATGGTTGAAATTTTACTTTATACTTTCTGATATATGTATGTGTATATATATATATATTGCATATTCTTGCTAAATCAAATAAATCAGTTGCATTCAGCCTTTCTGTTGATGAAGTGAAAAATGTCAAGTAGTGTTGAGGACATTCTGGGAGGATTGGAAAGAGTGATTTTCCTGCCATCAAGGTATAATCACCACATACACTCACACTCAGTCACACCCACCCACCTACATGTGTCTTGAGAGCCATATCCCACCTGCTCTGGAATATCAGGGCAAAAAAGTCTTGTTGACACACTTGGGCAACTCCTTGGTGAGACTTTTTTTTTTTTTTTAATTTTTATTTATTTACTTATTTATTTATGGCTGTGTTGGGTCTTCGTTTCTGTGCGAGGGCTTTCTCCAGTTGCGGCAAGCGGGGGCCACTCTTCATCGCGGTGCGCAGGCCTCTCACTATCGCGGCCTCTCTTGTTGCGGAGCACAGGCTCCAGACGCGCAAGCTCAGTAATTGTGGCTCACGGGCCTAGCTGCTCCGCGGCATGTGGGATCTTCCCGGACCAGGGCTCGAACCCGTGTCCCCTGCATTGGCAGGCAGATTCTCAACCGCTGCGCCACCAGGGAAGCCCCTTGGTGAGACTCCTAAGTCCTTTGATTGGCCATCAAGGCACAGGATGGATGTCCTGACAGTGCAAGACAGCAACAGTAATAAATGACATGTAAGGGGTTGAAATACAGGGCGAAACCTTGGTTATTTATGCTGAACCACTCCGAAGCTCTAAGAGAAAGGAAATCTGGCATAAACCTCTGCATTTCCTTTCCCCATCTCTGGGACAAGACCCTGAAATCCACACACCTTGGAAAAATGCAAAATATCTCTTGGATCTAGGCCCCCTCCCTATTGGTTTTAAGTACCATAATATACAAAGATGACGGACAGCCGGGAGACCCTGCCAATGTTCCTCAGTAAAATGTGCTGTTGTAAGACACTCCCATCAGAGAGACAGGAAATAAAGAGCCTATTTCCTTTTTGTCCAAACTTTTTGGCAGGATCCTAATTTTCCAGTCTCCTTTATTCTCACAATACAGCTAATATATGTCACTTACCCTAAATGTACCTGAGGGACCCTTGGGGTCACAGGAGTAGCAGCTTCAGGACAGACGATTAACTTCAGGAAGCTTGTTGCGTCCATCTGATCAAAAGCAGCAGATGATGCAGGAAGAGATGTTGAAATATTAGACAAAGGTTTTCCTCTTTTACTGTGTGACTTCCTCTCACCAGGACAGATAGAACATTCCACTTCGGTGTATCAGGACAGGGATATGTCAGCAGCTGTGCCAAAAGGAAGAAGAACTGAGCCAGCTTTGGATCCAAATTGATTCTGGAAACTCCTAGCAGGAACAATGGTCTACCAGAAAAAGAACTTTAAGTCACAAGGACCTCAAAATTAGGAGTTTCAAGAGCATACATGGTCCAGCAGGTGTTTTCATACATCTCTCTGAAATGAGAGCAGGTAGTTATCCTGCCTGTGTATTGGGCAGATTTCAAAGGCTGGGAGGAGAGAGGATCATTAGAAGCGAGAAGGGAAGTCAGAGGCTGGTTAGGAGTGGCACTGCTCCACTCTCTACCCACCTGGTCCTCAGGCAGGTCAGCAGGATCCAGGTAGGCTGGAGAAGTAAGGCCGTGACATCTGCCTCTCTTCCCTGTGGAGCCTGGGGAGATAAAAACCCTGTTCTCCGGTGCTCAGCAGAACACTGGAGCTGTAGAGTAGAAATGGCCGTGACGTGTGTCTCAAGGACTCAGAGTCTTTAGTCTCAAGAATGGCACCAGAGAATGGCTGAATGTCTGCCTCGCACCCCTCTCCCCTCTGCCAGAGAAACACAGAAAAGGCTGACTGGGAGCTAAACAGGTGTGTATGAAGAAGCCTTTTGTCTGGGGCAAGAAGGATGAAGCAACAGGCTGAATGGTCAGGTAACTGGAGAAATGATGGGACCAAGGAAAGATAAGCCAATGAATGCCAGCTCTGACCAACAGCAACAGAGGAACAGACACTCCATCCTCCGAAACACACACACACACACACACACACACACACACACACACACACACACACACACACACACACACACCTGCCTTGGCACTTGGCAAGAAACTGAAATGCAAAATGCTACAGGAATTGGGAGAATCCTAAAATTCACACATTCAATGACTTGTTTCTTGAGTTTCTATACATCGTTTTAGGTTCCTGGGGATAGAAAGGAATATAAAAAATTGTCCCACCCAGTGGCATAGGATCTTAAAAGAGAAAATAGGATTAGCTAGAGATAATAAGGTAATGTCTTGAAAAGGCGAGTTTGTGGCCTGAGATTGGTATTCATTCCCCAGGGATCTCGGGGTTGGGGCAGGAGTCAGGAAACACAAAGAGAGAAACATTGATGTTTTGCTCTGGTTTACTTAGCTTGAGGGCCTGATTTTGCCAGCATGATGCACAATGTGCTTCATCTCTCTTTGCTGGGCCCCTGCAGCCAACTTTCTGGTAGTCGAACCTCAGAGCAAGAAAGAAGGAGAACCATCTTGATAGGTGACTCAGGATAGAGGCAGAAGTTATGGGACTAAATCAGATTTCTCTCAACCCTAGACTCTTGATCTTGATCTTGTCACTCTGCCCAATGCTCACCCTCGTGGAGTTTGTGTATTGGTTCTTCCAGAAGGACTTACCTCCTGGCCCAGATGCCCAGATGCTTTCCAAGTGCCCAGCTTCTTGCTCCTAAGCTACTAGCTGCCCTAGTTTCTAAGTCCTGGCTCCCTGAGGCTGATGGAATATTGCCGACTCTGTTTTGATGGAAACCATATGTTTGTAACTTCATGTCAGTGTCAGATGGCAAGACACGGAGTGGAAGCTATGGCTTCTTGTTCCAAGGGGTCTTTGCTTGCCTTAGGCTTGTAAAGATCAGTCCTACAGTTTGCTGGGATAACCCAGCATCCCTGAACTCCATACAAAAAGTCCTTTTGCTAGACGTGCATTTGCTCTTGGTTCTTCCAGACAAGAAATCAGAATAGCCATCTCAGAATTGAAGCATCGTGTTGCCCACCCCAACCTTGCTCCCTGCAGGGACACAGCTCACCTGGAAGGCAGTGAGGATAAATCCGGGCTTTGTTCCATGTGGTGGTAGAAAATACTAGTCACCAAACTTAAAGTCACCCCGAGTGCCTGCTGCTGGTTATAAACAAAGAGGAGGGCCTGAGATGGGCAGAGTCTAGGGCCAGGGCCACTCTCTCGGGCCTGAGCATAGGGGGGCACAAAGACCCCTATTGTTTACACTGGGCCTGTCTGATGCCCAGTCAGGAAGCCCCCTTCGCAAACAGAGTGGCCTCTGCCAGCCCTCGGGGACCTGGGGAATACATTCGCCCAGCCTTCGGTCTGCGTGTTTAGACTCACGCCACACCGAATTTCATCTGGGAGGAAAAGCTGTTTCAGATGACCATGAATAGCAGCTTTCATCAGCTGTCACTCCCCATTAGGGCCAGCGTGATGTGGAAATGTACTAGAGGCTGGAGTGGAAGCAGCTCTTTCTATTCTAAACATTTATTGACTTCATTTATCCTTTCAAAAAAGTTAATCAGTCCATTTGACTTTCACCCACCCCCCATCTGGCTTAGGTTCATCTGACTCTTTGGGGCAGAAAAACTTGGTACCTTAAGGCCAGACCTGGGTGGAACTAAGGATGCCAGTCCAGATGATTCTGGGGCTCCATTTAGTGCCCTTTCCCTTGGGGCAATCAGCCGTGTGCCTCAGCTTCCTCATATGGACTTGGCCTCAAAGAGACAGGATATGTTTTCTGTGTTAGGAGAAATGGGAGAATGTCCCTGTGGGCAGGTATTCTGTCTTATATTTGTCATTAGGAGTAGTGATGGGCTTGCTTCAGTGGCATTTGGTAAACCAGCGCCCTTAGGAAAAAAAAAAAGGAAGGAAAGAAAAGAAAGGAAGGAAGGAAGGAAGAAAGACCATATTTGTAGTGTTTGCCAATTTCCACAGTATAAATACTCTCACCATGGTTGAGTTCAAGGTACCAGCCTGACATCACTGAATGTGGTGTCCTTGCAGCTGGGAAGAGATGCAAGCTGTTGGCTCTAGTGAGCCAGTAGGGGTCAGTTCCAGCACACCACTGGTGCGTGGGCCTGTTGGTTGGTTATACAAAGCTGTGTGATGGGTACAGGCCCAGGAACTTCTGATTGGCCTGTATTCTTCAAGCAGCCCAGACGATAAAAGAGCTCTTGATCCGAGCTATGGAGGGGGCAGGAATGACTGGCTGTAGCCCAGGCTAGCAGACATAATGTACTTTAAGCTCCAGCCTAAGACTAAACAGGTCAGAAGAGTCGTTCATTAGCCATTGAAGATGTTGAACAGGCAGCGGGGACAGGCCAGACCCTCGCGTTTTGGTCCTCAACATCCCGCTTATGTTTGGCCACAATACAGAGAAATGCACGACTGGGAACCAGGACTTGTTCATGCAGCCTTGATGGAAAGCAGATTCTGTGGTGCTGGGCACGAGAAGGAATCTAACACCTTGGAAGAAAAATGACCCTCGCTAGGAATTTTCTCTATGAGCTGCTGAGGCTAAAGTAAACTTTCAGAAAGCCAACTGGACTTGCCTGATCACCACTGATTCATTTAAGGATTAGTGCTTGGTTCAAAGCAACTGTGTGTGGGGTGTCTAGGGTGATCTCCGATGAACACCTCCTGTAGGGGCACTTGTACAGCGTGGTGGCAAAATGGTCCGATTGGGTCCTCTTTGGAAAAACATAAATGTAAACACAGACGAGGTGAGTCCTTCGCCCTCAGTCTTTCTCTGTGAAGGGGGAGAAGCTGCTCTTCCAGTGAAATGAGGGGCCTATCTGGTGCCATAACAGCTGGACCCTGGCTCGCCTTCCCTTGTGTCCTTATCACAGTGCCCGGGTCTGCCTCGATTTCTATCCCGGAGTGAAACCAGTCCTGCGCTTAAGGAAAGTGCAATCTAGGAATATAAGTTTTGTATATAAATAGCTAGTATACAAAGAAATTGTCAGGTGTCACGAAGGGCTTGGAGAAGGGTGGGGTAGCTTAGGTCGTAGAGTGATTGGAGAAGGGATTATTAAAGACACAGCGCTGCAACTGGGCCTTGAAAGGGTCACAATATGAAGACCTGCAGAGAAATTAGGAGGGAAGGACAACAGGAGAACATTCCAGAAACCATGAGCCAGTGTATCAGAGTCAGGCAGGCACGGACTATAAACTGGGGAGCAGGAAATGAAGGAAGGAATCACAGAAAATAACATCAGAAAAAAAAAATCCAGACAGACTATGGCAAGACAAATAGCGAATTAATGAAATTTTTTGACCAGGAGGGAGTTTCTGGAAGATGACTGTGGTGATAGGGTGAAGAGAAACGGGATCCTTTTCGCTGATCCATCCAGAAACAATCTGACATTGAAACTTCTCCTGATCAGGATGCCATACTCATTAAAAGATGACAACGAATGTAACATCTGGCATCGATGAAAAGGATACGGGAGCCGTATGACACTAGCTCTGGAGGTAAGCTAGCTCTGCCCGGACAGCCTGCCAGAGCCTGGGTATCTGCCACGGGGAAAGATGGTCCCTACGATGGTCCCTACGACCATGTGAAGCCAGGATGAATCCCCAAAGAAGGAGGAGATAATAGGATTCGCTCATTAAATTTTTCTTTCTGTTTTTCCTTATGAAAATTTTTCTTATGAAAGAAATGGAATAGATTCATCACGGGGTGGCTGCCAAAAGTGATGTAAAACCATCCAGCACCGCGTCTACAGGAACGGCTTAGAAATGCTTTCCCAACATGACTCATTTCACTTTGAAACGCTCAAGTACAAAGTCCTCTGCGATGATGGACCTGTCAGAAGGCAGAGGTGGCGGAGCAGTGGGGTCAGAGGCTCTGGAGCCAGACTGTCTAGTGTGTCGTGCCCTCCATCGCTTGCCTCCTTCGAAAACTCCAACTAGCCTTAGCTACCCCAGGCCTCGGTTTCCTCTTCCATAAACGAACGTGGAGGTTACTGACAACACTAAGTGAACCCGCACATGAACTTAGAATAATACCTAACCCATGATAAGCAAGCAATAAATACTAGCCAGGGATCCCTATCAACTTCTCTTGACTGTTGACTTTCATCGCTATCAGATGGAAGTTTGCTCACCCCTCGAACATCCAGAACGGAGCCGGACATGTTTGTGCCTCTGGAATCGAGCTGTAGCGGTGCCTTCCCTGCTGCTTAGAAGAGAAATTGTCTTCATGCAGCCCCTTTTAGGCTGTGGACAATAAGGGTTTTTAGATGTTTTCTATCAAAGTCACCCCTGGAGGGCTTTCTGGAGCCTTTACGCTCCCACGAGGTCTCCTGAATTGCTCTAGGCCTCCCTGCTCGCCCTTCCTTCCCTCCCCACGCCAGGCCGAGCCCCCGGGGGTCAGGGGGAGATGGAAGGGGAGCGCATCCGCCAGGTGTCCTATAACGGGAGCATAAAGAATTCCCCGTCTTTACCTCTTTCCTGGGAGAACACATTTCCTTTTAAAGCAGCCAGATCTTTTTTTTTTTTTTTTTAACATTTTTAGGTCACCACCAACATCTATAACAGGTTTTGCAACAAAACTTTAAAGAATGCTTCATTTTGTGCTGGTGTTGAGTTAGGAGAGTGAGGTCTGGGCCCCAGGCTCCACTGCTGCTCACCAGCCCAACACATGTTCTCTCCTGAGGCTGATTTTATTCCAAGATAATCTATCTACCCTCCCCCACCCCTTTTTTAAACCAATGCACATATACAACTCATGAGAGGACTTCACTTGATCTACATTTTCCTTCTTCCTCATTCAAAATTTGCTCTCTCTCCTATAGACCTACCATCTCAGTCCAGCTTTCTTCAAAAATACCTGCCGTTCTCCCAGTTTTAAGATAAATAAGTCCTGGGGATGTAATGTATGGCCTGGTGACTCTGGCTAACAATACTGTATCGTCTATTTGAAAGTTGCTAAGAGTAGATCTTAAAAGTTCTCATCACAAGAAAAAAATGTGTAACAATTCGAGGTGATGCACGTTAACTAGACTTATTGTGGCGATCATTTCGCATTACATACATTTATCAAATCATTGTGTTATATACCTTAAACTAATAGAGTTATATGTCAGTTACATATCGATAAAACGGGAAAAATGTTTTGTTTTGCTTTGTTGTTTTAAAAACATCGTTCTCCAGTAATAGGGAGAATGAGAATAGGAGTATCTTCTTCCTGAATTTCCCCTTGGTCCAAAGTTAGTATTTTGAAGGAAACAGTAACTAATCCCTATTCTTCACATAATCTCCTAAATATTTTTTTAAAAACCAAATCCATAGATGTGCATAGTTAATTTACAGGAGGGCGGGAGGCAGGTGTGCGTGTGTATGGATACAAAATGGGAAGGGAGCAATAACAATGAGCTTAGGGGTCCTCTTCTCGCTCCCACCCCTGCCCCACAGGTAGAATTTCTGAAGAATTTACAGTTGTGTAGACAGATTGAGAAAAAATGCAATTTCCTAATTTACTCATTTGGGCAGAATGTGCTCAGTCCTGCCCATGGAGTGTGGATTAGTCATTCCATCCACCAGGAACTTCGGGGATTGTTTGAGCGATGTCCGGCTGGGGAGAACATCCTTCTGAAATAAACCAGGAGTTAAGGAGTAGAGCCTTACTGACCAAATCAGCTCATGTCTCACAACCTTGATGCCCTCATCTCTTCCCAAGCCCCTTTGGGTGGTGCTCTTTTCACGGGGTCTTATCTCCTTTGGTTCTTTGCTTTCTCTCACCTGACCCTCGTCATTCCCCCATCACAGTGAGTTTGGAATGCATTAAATCCCTGCACACTTTCACCCTTCCACTTGCCATAGCTAGGGCTTTCTTCGTTCTACATTCTGGCTCTATGAGTTGGATTAAACCCGTCTACCCTCACATCACAGGTGGTATGCAGTAACATCGGGAAGAGTGTCTCATTCCAACCCTTGAGCTGAGCCCAGTTATGCTACATGACACAGTGGTATTCATTCCTTCCCCCCACATCTGAAGCCCCAGTTCTTGAATGTGAATGCCTCGTGCTCTCTGTACTGGGTTCCCAGGTAAGTCACAAGGAACAAGAGCAGAACAGGCAGCTTCAGCAGCCGGTGGGCTGAAGAGATCGTGGCCGGGGGCATAGTGTGCTAGGAAGCGGGGAGGGTGGGGAAGGTGAGATGAGTTTGAAAGTCATTCCAGTGGCGTTAGGCAAATTACAGAGTCCACAAAGCCAGGTCTGAATTGACATCTGGAAGTCAAAGCCAGGACTGAATCAAGTATGGAATTGTTACTGGCATCCAACAACTTCTAGAAGTACTAGGCTCTCTTCTTTCCACTCCTTACAAAGAAAATAAAATTTCATTAATGTGCCAATGGATAGAGTTTGAAGTCACAAGAATAAAGTCAAGAACTCTTGTTTTCTCTTGGAGAGTCCATCTAGGATTTCTCTTTACCTCCAAATAGTTAATAGAATAAGAGGGGTCGAAGGGGTCTTCTCCTCTGTTCCCTTAGAAGGTCAAGGAAATCAGGATGTGACCACTAGAGAGAAGGACGAGGTTGACCACTTGGTGGCTTTGTCTAGGTCTTCAGGGAGCTAGCATGGTTAACTCCAAAGATCTTGTTGAATTCCACGATTAAATGACATTGAAAATTAACTGAGATTTTCTGCATGGCATTTAACATTTAATTGAGAGTCCTGTGCATTTGTTTATGCCTCTGGCCAATCATATTGAATTCCTGGATTTGGGTCCAGGGGGTTGGGAAAGGATCAAATTGCATGGCTGTCTTTCAAATCCTAAGTTGTTAGAAAGCTTTAAAATTTAATGTATCTTCTATTTTTCATGAAAAAGGTCGTGTGGGTTGTGGATATAATTAGGATTGAAGCAGAACATTTTTCAGTGGCAATCATTGGAATCACTGATTTCATTGAGGTATTTCTTTTTTCATTCCTTTCAAATGTTTTTTGCTTGGAGCACAGGCAAAAAAAGACCCTGTGATTTGCCGAATTCTTTAATGTCATCCCACCTTCCCTATTACAGCCCTTCAGAATGCTACAATGCATCACCTGAAGGCACAGGGAGAAGGAATTTATGTACCCACCAGGCCTGGAATGGAAGTTGAAATCTCAGAACACTTCATAAATCTGGGAGGGCTCTCATGCCTGTTGGCAAACTCCTGGCCCCTGAGCCATACGTCAGGTTGAAGAGCAACTTTCTTTTAAAAATCTCAACTATAAAGCATGATCCATTGTGCAAGAAGAAGGTCCCTGAGGGCCAGCTGGGTCCGACTTCCATTGCTCTATTGAAAGGAGGTCAGTGTGTCCATCCATTCTTTTTTATTTTTAGACAGTAAAGGAGAGACACAGATAGGCAAAAAAGCCTGTGACACTGACCTTCATTAGCTTCATCCTGAAAATGTGATAGTACGTCTGACCCTTTTTTGCTTCAAGGCTACAGCTTCACCCACTGACACGGCGTTTACTGCCAAGCGTGTGATGACAACATAGCTTTTCTTAATTGCTCTTGAATGTAATGAGGCAGGAAAGAGAAGACAGGTCTTTGGATTCCTAGCCTCATCAGTGGCTAATGAATCAAGCATTCCATCCTGGGATACCGCTGGTTTTAACTAGCAGTAGGTGTGGGATTTATTGGGGCAGATGGCGGTTATACGGGATGCCGGTGTGCGGAGTTCCCCGGAGTTGGAGAGGTGCGTACCCACCGGGGCAGCCCGGTGCTGTGGAACAGATGTACTTCCTGCCCTGGTTACTTCACCTGAGTTCTGTAACTAAAGAGCTCCCTGCTGACAAATTCGTCCAACACTTTAAAACCACATTTCCTGTGAAGGTCTTTCAGAGGTGAAGTAAAAGTTAACGGGAAGCACAGTGAGGGGCCGGGATCGGGTTGCCTTGGGGAAGTTTATTACGATTCACACAATGCTGTAGACCCTGCAGACGTATCCACTCTGACATGAAGTGGTAAACTTAGAGGGAAGCAAGTTTGCCACTTCCTTCGCGTGGCTTGTCCCTAGAGCAGGGGTGGAGCTCTTCCCAGCCCACACAAGAGAGGCCGTGTTGGTGGTCAGAGGCGCCTCGCAGACCTCACCAGGAGGGGACCTGCTTGGTCCTGAGTGATGTTAATATCGGTGACACCTCACATTTATCAAGTGCCTGTCACTGGCCAAGCCCTGCTCTCAGAACCTGATGCACGCAACGTTATTGAATCTTTAAAACAGTTCTACAGATCTGATGTCATCAATACCCCTATTAACAAAGGAAAGTGAAGCAAATTGAAAACACTATCGTCTGACTCTGCGATCTCTGGGAACCCAGATATCTTCTGGGCACCTGTATTTCAGCTGTAGGTCTGGGAAGCTGAAATGTGATTAAGTTGAACATACTATAAAAGAGTAAGTTATCATTTGAGACCCTGGGGATCTTGTCCATCTTAACTTCCAAGCCTCACTTTTCCATTTTATTCCTAGAGTCCATGCCCTGAACTCTAGAGCAGGGATGGCAAATAGGGTTATCACATGCAGGGGCTTCAGTCACTTGGTAGGAGATTCCCAAAGCATGTGGCTGGGGAGGATTCTCAGGGGAATCGGGGTTCAATACGTCAGAGCACTAAGATGAAAGAATGGCATCTTCCGTGGGTACAGGCGGGAGTGGATGAGGCAGGGGAGGCGGGTTAAGACTGTCCCCACAGTGGTGCCATTGTATCTCTGTTGACCCTTCCATAGGGACCTGAAACAGTAAACCAGTTCATTAACTTATGTATCCTGAGACGCTTCTCTGTGGTGGCACCGTGTTTTCTCATGCCTTCACACCACCAGCAACAATCCCATCCATCCTGGGAGGTTCGGGTCAAATACCATTAGAGCCTGAGGGATGGTCCACGGTGGCGAGGCTGGAGATTCAAAGGAGAGTTTCACCAGCTACTGGCCCCCAATCAGAATTACTTTACTTGAATCTCCGTGTAAAATAATAAGGAATGTCCTATAAAGAAGCACCAGTGAATGACAGCAACAGACCCTGTATCGTATGAAATGGGTGCCATTTATTACATACAATATAAAACACAAACAAAAATTTTTTTTTAAAACAGAAATAACATGGAACAGAAAGTGTCCAACAAAATATGTGAAGACAGATGTTTTAAACTCTTTAAACCTTTATCACAGAAAACATACATATTTTATGTTACATAGAAAGAGATAGAAAACCTGGTGCAGTGATGCAATTTAATAAATACATTTAAAATGGGATTTTCCAATTTTAAGCTTAAATTTTTTTTTTTGGCCTCACCCCATGGCATGCGGGATCTTAGTTCCCTGATCAGGGATCGAACCCGTGCCCCCTGCAGTGGAAGCAGGGGACCGCCAGGGAATTCCCTTAAGCTTAAATTTTAAATTTGTTACTATTGCCTCTAACTTTCCTTTTTGTAATTTTGTCACAGCGAGTCTTGATACATTAAATGTAATTAATGCATTAAACAGTGTCTAGTTTAAATTACTAGAGTAGAAAAGTTAAAGAATTAAGAAAATTCTCAGAGAACCATTTTGAATAAAAGACCGTAGCAGCTTTTGTAAGAACTGATCAAGAATGATGGACTGAAAACAGAAGAAGAAATTATATTTCCTCAGAGGCAGAAAATGGTCAGTTGTCTCAGATGGGGTAGAATTTGCAGTACTAAAAAAGAAATTCAAAGACTTAAAGCACATAAAAGCTACCTTTTTGATAATTGTCAGAGAAAAATACTTTAAAGGAGCTTTGAAAGGCTTTTTTTTGAAAGTTAATTGTCATCAAATACGACCAAACAACTTGGAACTTCAAATAGAGTGCCCCCTTAATACAGCATATATGTAAATATAATTTCTACTTCAACAAACATGAGAAAATAAATTGCATCAAATCAACATCCACGACCACCAATGGTCTCCTTTCAGCTGCCTTTGCTCTCCAGGGGTAAGAAAATAAACAAACATGTACAATTGGCTTAACGGAACCAAACCATGAAGGGAAACTATGAATTTGCTTTTTTTTTATGAACCTTAATATGTTTGCAGAAATCCGTAGGAAGCCCAGGTGTACCCTTGAAAAATTCCAACTTTTAATTTCAGAAAGTCAGGGAAGCTAAAACTGTTTAACCAATTTGATAGATATATAAAATGCTATTAGTCCTAGTCTGTAAGGCCGGGAGACTTGTAAAGTTTTATTTCATAGCATATAAGTCCTATTTCATGGTAAATATCTTCATTTTATAGAAGTGCTGCTAAAGAGCATTTCTGTCGTATTGAGGTTTTGCAACTGTAATCGTGAATTAATTCAGTGACCTCAAAACAGTCTGATAAACACAGCATCCCAGTTTCATTAACCTAGTTTATAGTCGAAGAGGTTGAACAACACCCTTGCCAGTATATGAGTCATCTCTCATTAGGCTTTTTTCCCTAAAGTTATCACTTGACAAATCAATATATTTTAAACTTCCGAACCATCATCTTTCTTCCTCTTCTAATAAAAACAGAAAATGTGGATTTACGTTTTCTCCATACCAGATGATTGCAGAAGTGGGGTGTGGAGTAGAGTAGTACGAAATCTGCTGGATCACTGGGCCGGTGATAATGATTCTTAAAATAAACAAAATACTCTGCCATGTAGTTGCAAAGGTATTACTGAAGAAGAACCATTGAACTTAGGGGCTATGAGGGATACTCGGTGATGAACATGAAAATATCCACCTTCAGGGGCTCTGACTCCCAAAAAAGAAAGTTAGCCTTTGGTGTCAAAAGTCTTGGGCAAACTTTAAAGTGGCCACAATTAAAATGTGTCATCATCAGGGTTAGCCAAGCGATCATGTTTTCAAGTTTGACAAAACGTGCATTTTTCCTTGTTTAGAGCTGGTGGGAACCTTCAAAACCATCTGTTCTACTTCCTCAGGAGCAAAGTGAGACTCTAAGAGCCCTAAGGATTTCTGTAAAGTCACAAGAGAGTGGGACATGAGGCTGTGGGGGCTGCGCCAGCCCTGCCCTGGGGAGACCCACAGGTCACTCCACCAAGTAACCCCACGGGTTTGCTCTCTGTAGGATGACTTACAGTGGGCAAGCCTAAGTGGTCTCCCTCCTGCCCATGACTTGTTTCTGCAAAATAGAGGCGGGGGAGGTGACGGAGGAGTCACAAACACAGACTCCATCAGTGGGTTTACGCTACTCCCCTCTCCTTCCATCTCTGGGATTCGGAAACTTCCAGTGTGTTTGAGCAGTCTTCTGATTTCAGGGTAAAATAACCTTAAAATGGAGCGCAGTTATCCCAAATTGCATAATCTCTGTGCAAAGAGACCTGGAAATGCATAGGAAGATAGGGATGCACCTGTATGTAAACGTATTCATGCAAACAGTCATTTCCTAAAAGCAAGAGAGGGGGTCTGTAATGCTCCTAAACAGCAAACAGAAAGGCTGAAACTTACATCCTGTTTGCTGTGCGCCAGGCATTGATATAAGCGCTTCACATAACAATTCAACCCTCATGTCAACCCAGTGCTTTAAGTGCTATTATTATCATCCTTTCTTTACAGGTTAGAAAACTGGGGTGCAGAGAGCTTAAGTATGTTTCCCAGGGACTTCATAAATTAATACATTTAGAAAGTAATCTAGAATTCAAATCAAATATCCATGCTCTTAACTAATAATTTACACAGACCCTCAGGATTAAAGACTTCGTTAGAAAATAAGCTCAGACGGGCTTAAGAAGGATGTGAGGTGGTTTGTGAGTTATATGAACATATCTAGTGCTCTTGGTCACCGTGGGATCAGTTTGATCTGGCACTACCAGTTAAAATTAAAATACAGCGTCATCATTCCTTTCAAATGGAGCTGAGAGGATGGTCTCCATTGCACTGGGTTGTCCTTGTCTCTTACACGGCCCCATCAGCCTCTCCTGTAAGTTACAGCTACCAGCCGGGAGCAAATGATGAGAATGAGGAAGAGGAACTGGGGAATAAATCAAGAGCCTTGCAACACTTCAAATCAAGGTGAATTTGGAAGTGGTTTTGGGGAAGGCCGTGTGCATGTGGCCGAGTGTGTGCCCTGGCCACATGCTACTGTGATGAGAAGAAGTAGGTACAGGCTGGTCGCCTTCCAGAGCCCAGAATGGAAAAGCCAGACAAGCTGGGGGCATCAGGATCCATCCAGATGAAGCCGCCATGTGCTTTCAGGATAGATGATCAGGAGGGTCTCTGGGATGTGGAATGTTGGGAAGAAGGCAGAGGAAGCCGTGGAAGAAGACAGAGAATGCATTGGTTCTTCTTGTGGAAAGAAAAGGGGGAAAAGCTGATTTCATCTGAGGGACGGAGAGGGGGGAAAAGGTCAGGGAAGGGCAAGGAAAATGAGAAACAAGTCTATGTATTTAAAAAATAAAAAAATTGAAAAGCCCCAAGAAGAATGACAAGAAGGAAAGGGCCAGAAGCAAAGATTTTGAGCTAAGGAATAAGAATAGAAAAAAAGCATCCTTTTCCCCCCACATCTATTAGGATCGCTATTATCAAAAAAATTCAAATAAAATAAAAATCAAACAGAAAATAACACGTGTTGGAGAGGATGTGGACAAATTCGAAATTTCATACTTTGCTGATGGGAATGTAAGATGGTGCAGCGGCTATGGAAGTGTCTGGCAGGTCCTCAAAGAGTTAAGCACAGAACTACCCTATGATTCAGGAATCCACTCTGAGGTATATGCTCAACAGAAAGCAGAGACTTTAGCAGATATTTGTACACCCATGTTCATAGCAGCATCATTCACAAAAGGTGGAAACAGCCCAAGGGTCCATCAAAAGATGGATGAATAAATGAAATTATATATACATATATACAATGAAATATTATTTATCCTTAAAAATAAAGGATCATCACAATGTGGATGATCCTTAGAGACATTATAAGTAAAACAGCCCAGACACAAAAGGACAAATATTATATGATTCTACCATGAGGTACATATAGGGGAGTCAAATTCACGGAGACAGAAAATAAGATAGAGACTACCTGGGCTGGGGGAAGGGGATGGGGAGTTACTGTTTAATGGGTACAGAGTTTCTGTTTGGGAGGATGAAGTTTTGGAGATGGTTGGTGGTGATTGTTACAGGCCAACATTGTGAATGTATTTAATGCCACTGGATTATACACTTCATGGTTAATATGGTAGATTTTATGTGTATTTTACCAAAAAAAATTTTTTTAAGGACCCTTTTTAAAAAAGAGAGTTCAAAAGATCCCTTGGAAACTAAGTAAATTCCCACAAATCCATGCCAACTAGATTTAATTATGAGGACCTTAGACACAAAGCAATGGATAGTGCCTTTTCTGGTCCCTTGAGGATAATCTTTGGGCAAACCCTAGACTCAGAAGGCATTTGTATGGTTGATCAAGAGGCAAGAAGTATGGTCCCCATTTCCAAATGGTTATCAATGGTGCATTTTCTCAGTAGTAAAGGATTCACAGAGTGAGGTTCTATCTTCTTCCTTTGCAAGCAGGGAATGAATGGTGCAGGAGGTGGGAAAAGCCAGAGTATAAAAAATCCACGGAAAATAGCATATGTCAAAGGAAAAACATGGTCTGTCTGGACCAGATCAAAGTGATGATGAAGGATATGGTTAACACAAACATGAATGAGTTTCTTTATAGCTATATTTTACTGTTCAAGGTGGGAGGTAGTCTGTAAATTAAAGACCCAAAATGGATGGATGAAGATAGTCCCAAAGTAGAAACTGTTATTAAGGACCTTTTTTTTTTTTTAATTTTTAAATTTAATTTAATTTATTTATTTTTTACAGCAGATTCTTATTAGTCATCAATTTTATACACATCAGTGTATACATGTCAATCCCAATCACCCAATTCAGCACACCACCATCCCCACCCCCCCGCCGCTTTCCCCCCTTGGTGTCCATACATTTGTTCTCTACACCTGTGTCTCAATTTCTGCCCTGCAAACTGGTTCATCTGTACCATTTTTCTAGGTTCCACATACATGTGTTAATATACGATATTTGTTTTTCTCTTTCTGACTTACTTCACCCTGTATGACAGTCTCTAGATCCATCCTCGTCTCAACAAATGACCCAATATCGTTCCTTTTTATGGCTGAGTAATATTCCATTGTATATATGTACCACATCTTCTTTATCCATTAGTCTATCAGTGGGCACTTAGGTTGCTTCCATGACCTGGCTATTGTAAATAGTGCAGCAATGAACATTGGGGTGCATGTGTCTTTTTGAATTTTGGTTTTCTCTGGGTATATGCCCAGTAGTGGGATTGCTGGATCATATGGTAATTCTATTTTTAGTTTTTTAAGGAACCTCCATACTGTTCTCCATAGTGGCTGTATCAATTTACATTCCCCCCAACAGTGCAAGAGGGTTCCCTTTTCTCCACACCCTCTCCAGCATTTGTTGTTTGTAGATTTTCTGATGATGCCCATTCTAACCGGTGTGAGATGATACCTCATTGTAGTTTTGATTTGCAGTTCTCTAATAATTAGTGATGTTGAGCATCTTTTCATGTGCTTCGTGGCCATCTGTATGTCTTCTTTGGAGAAATGTCCATTTAGGTCATCGGCCCATTTTTGGATTGGGTTGTTTGTTTTTTTAATATTGAGCTGCATGAGCTGTTTATATATTTTGGAGATTAATCCTTTGTCCGTTGATTCGTTTGCAAATATCTCCTCCCGTTCTGAGGGTTGTCTTTTCGTCTTGTTTATGGTTTCCTTTGCGGTGCAAAAGCTTTGAAGTTTCGTTAGGTCCCATTTGTTTATTTTTGTTTTTATTTCCATTAACTCTAGGAGGTGGCTCAAAAAAGATCTTGCTGTGATTTATGTCAAAGAGTGTTCTTCCTATGTTTTCCTCTAAGAGTTTTATAGTGTCCGGTCTTACATTTAGGTCTCTAATCCATTTTGAGTTTATTTTTGTGTATGGTGTTAGGGAGTGTTCTAATTTCATTCTTTTACATGTAGCTGTCCAGTTTTCCCAGCACCACTTATTGAAGAGACTGTCTTTTCTCCATTGTATATCCTTGCCTCCATTGTCATAGATTAGTTGACCATAGGTGCGTGGGTTTATCTCTGGGCTTTCTATCTTGTTCCATTGATCTATGTTTCTGTTTTTGTGACAGTACCATATTGTCTTGATTACTGTAGCTTTGTAGTATAGTCTGAAGTCAGGGAGTCTGATTCCTCCAGCTCCGTTTTTTTCCCTCAAGACTGCTTTGGCTATTCGGGGTCTTTTGTGTCTCCATACAAATTTTAAGATTTTTTGTTCTAGTTTCGTAAAAAATGCCATTGGTAATTTAGGACCTTTTTTTTAAACAATTTTTTTTTTCAGAATCCAGAAAAGATAACAGCCTTACAGTCAAGGAGTGAGAATGCCAGGATTGCAGAGAAAATAGGAAGAAACACAGAATTCAATGGCAGTCATCACTCCTCCGACATTGACAAATGTGGCTAAGTGATAGAGGAAGGAAAGGTTTGGTGGCCAGCTAGCACTGATTCTTATTAATAAAAGCAAATTTTGGTCACAGTTCTTAGTGGCCTATGGGAAATAGGTAAAGCGATTGATTTAATGATAAGCATTTTAAGAGACAGAAGAAAAATAATTGTGACAGCTCCAGCCATAAAATGTTTCCAGACATTTCAGTTGGACTGAGCTTGACTGTACAGTTTATCCTGTGCATTTTTTAAAATAAATGAGAAAATTGAGGTTTAGTGGTACTGAATGATTCATGCAAGACTTCATCATTTCTGGTCAAATCAAGACTGTTCGCAAAATAATCCACAGGACATGGGGTTTCATCATTAAGGCACAGAAAAAGCTGATGAAATGAAACATCTTCTTTTTTTTTTTGCTTTTTTAAAGGAAGCTAGGGTTAAGAAAATGGATGGATTGGACAGGTCATGGATTCTTTTCAAGGCATATTTAACTTTGAAGTGTGAGATAAATCTAGTGACTATGTAATCATATTATTTATCAGTACGGCTCTATCCCTGGCCTCAAACAGTGAGTGGAGAAAAAAAATCTAAGTAATGTAGGAAATGAGAAGGGCTGCTTAGGAAGGGTCAGGCAAAGGCAGACTCAGCACAGTTCCAGACACATAGCAGACATCACAGTGGCCAGAGTAGAAACAAAGGAGAGGACAGTAAAAAGGATGACGATCAGGCTAGAGAAACTGGAGCTAGAGTCAATTAAATATTGAAAATGTCGTAGGAATAAATGGGCCTGAACAAGCAGGGAGCAGACTGGCGAGAGAGCTAGAGACACACATCGAAGGACTGATGAGGGAAACAGACTCTGGGCATTGTTATCACACGGGAGATTTGCAGCTTCACTTAGGACACAGGATGATGCTGGTCAAAAGAGATCTGCTTCCAATTTTTCCGTGTATTCATTATATATGGCTCAGGCTAGCGGAGTTTATCATTCCGTTCATACAGAACTTTTTACTCATGGCCTCATCAAATAGCAGAGGCCAAAGAGTCTGAAAAAGAGCTCATTATTTACAGCTAGATGGGAGAAGAGCTAAACGTGTTCAGTGCAGAATCATTTCACAGTTGGGAGCCAATGCCGTTTGGTGCTTTTGCATCTTAGTGGGTAAGAAGGGATCAGAGAGCTACATCCCCAAGAAAGTTTTCAACTCCAGATGCTCAGACGCCAGTGGGAAGGGGCTTTTTCTCTAAAGAGAGCTTTTCCTAAAGTGAAAAGGCACACTCTAAGAAAAGGTAAAGAGATCAAAGAAGGTAGAATCAAGGCCAAGTTTGGAAATAAAAATAAGGTATCGTTCTGGGGCCAGATGGTTACAAAAAGGGAAAAGTAACAATTAAGAGTCTCATTGAAAAGAAAGGCAGGAATCCAAAAAAACAAAGATGCAAGATGACTTTTGGCATAAGGATTTTGATACAAGAAAGTATTGCAGGGTAAAAGGTCACCTAGAAGAAAGATGATATGGAAGTAAGAAGGGTGGGAAAAAAAGGGTGAAAAGATATTTGTAAGTTATTCAGTTGAGGGGAAATGTGGAGTTCGCTGGAAATGCCGAAGTTTAGGCTATAATAGCCTAAACTTTTTTTTTTTTTTAATTTAGAAAGAAAGAAAGGAAAAAAAAAACTATTCAGGCCTAAATATGGTATAAAAGTGCTTTGACTCATTCTATATAAAGGTAAGTTATTATTATTCTAGAATATTTACTTGGACTTTTCATGACAAAGAACAACTGATCTAGGGTTTAAGGGGTAAGATCAAGTGGTCTGAAACAAGAACTATGTTTTGCTCTAAAGGTATCAGTTGATAGTAACTCATCAGGAACTCTTGTTCCCTCTAAAAAACTGCAGTGAAATGACTGCAAAGTTTTCTTGCTTCCTACTGTTCTCTAGTTGACCAGCTGTTGCAGGCTTGAAATAAAGAAATCTGAGCTTAGATAAGGCTTTGTGAGAAAACAGGTGGGAGAAAAATGCCATTGCCCAGACCAGAGGCAGACAACCTTTCAGGAGTGGAATGCCAAGTTGCTGACCCTGGTTCTTCAGGTCAGGGATGAAGGGCAGGGCCCTGGGAACCTGGAAAGTGTCCTTCCAAGAACACCTCCAGCTCCAGTCAAAAACGTGCTCACAACTTTCACCTCTGTTTCATCCATCTTCCTTCGGGCCCTGTTTTCCTAATGTAAATATTCTCGGGGAAAATGAAACTCATTTGACCTGCATCTGTCTGGGTGTCTACATCAGATAAACAGACTACTTTCCGTAGAGCTAAAGCTCAGAGCAGTTGCCCCAGGTGGACCACAAGGTTTTCCCCGGGAATCTGAAGTGTGAAGTGGACAACATCGAGTACGGTGCTTCTGATGAGAGGGTAGAACTTAGACCAGTAGGGTTAAGCCCATAAGGACACAAGGGAGCAGTGGACACAGGCAGGATGAGGGGGGAGAAGTTACTTGGAAAGTGAAGGAAGCAGGGATCTAGGAGGTAGGAGGGGAAAAGGCACATCACTTCTCTTTGTGATGAAAAGAAGCCCCCAAGGATGGTAAACACTTTATGATTACTATAAAGTGACTTCGGGTACGTGGACCATAGTTGGACAATGTCTAGACCAGACAGTTACCTGAATGCCCCTGAGGAACTATCAGTTAGCGCCAAGCTAGGAATCTGGCCTCATCACGTACCAGCCAGGCAGAGCTAACAAAGGATGCCGTTTCTCATCACATGTGATCCTTCGAATATACCTAAAATATCAGACCCAGGAATTTGGGGATGAAAAGGACTCACAACAGAATGTATGATCCCTCTTTATTGTTACTTTTTATTTTGACAGTAAAATTGGAGGAGAATTAAGATGTTGAGCTTATAGCTATTAAAAGAACACAACCAACTGTTGGAAATTTAACTAGATAATTAGGGTTATAGCCTGAAACATACTTAGTATCCTAAATGTCCCACAATGGATTCATATATTAGAAGCAATTTCTATTTTCAGTTTTATTTCCTCCTGACTTAACGAAAATCCATTATTTTATTACTCTGTATTTGAGGTTGCACTGCCTTGTAATTTTCCAAAATTCATTTTTTTTTTTTTAAATTTTATTTCATGTTCAGAATATTCCGATAATGTTAGTGTTTTATTAATTTATTTGTTTTTGGCTGTGTTGGGTCTTCGTTTCTGTGCGAGGGCTTTCTCTAGTTGCGGCAAGCGGGGGCCACTCTTCATCGCGGTGTGCGGGCCTCTCACTATCGCGGCCTCTCTTGTTGCGGAGCACAGGCTCCAGACGCGCAGGCTCAGTAGTTGTGGCTCACGGGCCTAGTTGCTCCGCAGCATGTGGGATCTTCCCAGACCAGGGTTCGAACCCGTGTCCCCTGCATTGGCAGGCGGATTCTCAACCACTGCGCCACCAGGGAAGCCCCAAAATTCATTTTTTTAAGCTTTAAACGAAAGACCTGCCATTCCAAAATTTCATGATGTGACAAACAGGTCTATACTTTCCCTATCCATGTTTTTCACCCATATAATTGAGACTCTGAATGCAAATCTGTTTTCACATCGATGAAGATATTTCAGAGACCATAAATTCTACAGTAGCACTGATGTTTCTTGATGTTTGGGTTTTTAAAGTCCCGTTCTTCCTCAGTGGTTACAGGATGCAATAGGAGAATAGGTGGGTATTTTATTTCTACACTAAGACTTTCACTGGCTCTGAGCCGTATTTTCTTAATTTGGGGAACCATACGATTCTCTCTTCCCTGGTTCTATGGTGGGCCCATACAAAGACCTGGGGTTTCTAGAAAATGTGGCAGTAAGAGTTCATCTTCCTTTGCTATTATTCAGCCACTCAGGGCCAATTGTAAACCATAGCACATCCATCTGGATTTAGCTGGTTTACAGAAGCCCAGCCATTTACTTCTATTTCTCGACCCTTGGTTGTGTCAGATGACAAGAAATAACTGTCATGGCACTCTCATGGAGGCAAACTGAAGCTGCAAAACTTGAACTTGAAAAAGACTTCAGAAATGTTTTATCGGAATGATATTTTTCCACCTGAAGCTGACTGATTCCACTTCCCAGAAATGCAGTGATCCATTTGTTACAAGCTGCTCCTGTATCTCAGTTGTAAAAAACCCAGCTCAGCGATGCTTCTCTTTAGTACTTCTCTTGACAAAGCACACCCTTAAACACTGATCTAGTAACTCTAGTGGAGTCACTTACAGAGTTAGAGAAGGAACGGTTTTCAAGAGAAAACCTAGAGTGGTGAGTGAAAGAATTACTAGTCAAACCTTAATTACAGTCTGGTTTTTAGACCTGGTTTGGACACAGACTAGCTGTAACTGGTGTACTTCTTCTTCAACTGGAAACCTCAGCACCACTAAGGTGCTGATATCTATGTGTGATAACAAAGAATTATCACACATTTTGGGTGTGATAATACTTTGTTATGAAGGCTCTCATGTACATTATTAGATCCACCATACCCCAAAATATCTCCAGACATCACTTGGAGTGAAAAATTGTTTTTCGTTGAGAGCCACTGTCTTAAGTGTTAGTTTTTTCATCTGTACGGTGGAATGTAAGTGGAGAGTAGGTGTTGGTTTAAGGGGAAAAGACGTACTTAGGGTAATCTGCTACATTAATATAAGCTATTATCGCTTTATAGACATATTTATTCACATATTAAATGCTGGTTATCTTCATGGGTAACAGATTTGGCAGGTCTCTGCTGACAGAACAGGATGAAGGTGTTTAGAAGAAATGTATCCTCTTTACAACTGTAAAATCAAGAGTTAATTTAGAGACACATCAATGTTTTAAACCCCTGCATAACCAGCTAAAGAAAGGATTCAAGTGCCAAATGGGGATTTAATCCACATCACCGTTCAGGTTTATTCTAACTTTGAGGATCTTTGAAAATAAGAAAATTAGAGTGGGATTAATACTTTTGGAATAATAAATATCCGTTCTCTAGAAGCTTATTAATCTATAGTTAATAGGACAAAATTAATTTCCCTTAAAATTTCTTAGTTACCGGAAGAATTTATACACTGTAGGCGTGGCCACAAAAGCAAACGATTCAGAATGAAGATGTAGACCTCTGGTTGTTCTGTAAGAGGGGTGAGCTTGGAGGAAGGATGATTACAATGTTCAAATCATCAGCAGAGCCTATTATCTGATGTAGCTAAATGGACGAAAGAAATCCGAGGCCAAGTCCGTGTACAACAAGAGGAAGTACCACATAAAGGCAGAAATGGAAAATTCATGTTCTGGGGTACACTGATCCAAGATCTTTATACACTTGGCTGGGATCTAAAACCTCTACCACTCTTATGAAATCTTAGAAGTTAGAAGGTTTTCCTGGAATGCTCTGTAGTCATTCATTTTAAAAATCATATGACCAAACAAAAAATCTACATGCAAGAAGAGGTTCTTTGCACTCAATTCTGTTCTTTTATTATTTCTTAACACAAAAAGATGAAGGTTGCTGAATACAGTTGTTAGATGCACTTGTGTCCTTGTGCAAGCCACCTTCGCAGAAGGTCCAGCACATGCTTATTAGAGAATCAAAAGCGCAAACATGAGTTAAGAGATAAAACGAAAAGAGTTTAAAATGCGTTTCTTGTTGCTGGTGGTGATGATTGAAGTAGAACAAAAAAACAGGCTGTAGCATCGGGAAATTGAGGGCGTAGAAGGGAAGGATATCGGCTGGGAAAGGGGACCTGGATTGGGGGTTTACTTAAGCCCCGTAAAAGAGAATTAATAAATCAATCCAGAGATTCAGAGCAACGATAGAATATCTAGAAACTTAAATTTTTTTCCTTCATTTCACTCCCGTGTTAGACTTCTCAAGAAATATTTACTTCACCCGATGCAGCATCTATGTCAAATGCACAATGAAACTGCATATTTTAAAAAACAACTTTAGTTTCTTTTAATTGACAACACTGGAGAAGAATATTGTTTTAGAATACTGGAGTGTCTGGTCCTTTACATTTTAGCAGATATGGAAAATTTCCATGAGATTGGAAACATTTTCCTCTTGGGTTTACACCTGTAATAAAAATGTTGCTGACAGACCAATTATGAATGTTTTATATAGTTTGTGCATATGTGCTCTTCTCTAAACCAATTTAATTCCCATTAATGCTAATCTTGTTAATGCCCACTCAGAGAGGAAAGGAATACTCTTAATAAGCTATTGATTTATTTGAGCTATTTAAATGGGGAACAGGCAGAAACAGATGGGAGAAGAGGAAAAATCACCACTTTACCCATATCTGCATTTCTGAGTATTTTCCAAATATTAACGAATATTAGGTTATAACTGGTACAAAGAGGAAATGGGGAAAAATAAAGTGACAAAGTGACAGCCCTCCCTCCACCCATGAAAAATTGGGGCCTTGTAAATGAGACGTTGATTGACCTTTTTTTTTAGTACTAGCTGCAAGTTTAGAAATAAGATATTACAAAGAGAGGCAGATTTCCTTTGTTAAAAAAGAGGTTTATAAAATGAGATTCATATTTGTAAGCTCTTACTGAAGTGGGTTTTTCTTTAAGAAAAAAAGGAAAACACAGTCAAAACAAGAATAGGTAAATTCTTCTCCTACCACACCTTGTCCTGCTCCTAGTGTGACTGGCCATCTTGTTCTCCATACAAGAATCCAATAATTTCTCTCAACTTCAATTGAGTCGAGATTTCCATGTCTCAGGGTGCTTTAACAACCCAAGATTGGCTCTTAAAAGATGTTGTGTCCAAGACAGAGTGGTTTCCTTGAGTACAACTGTGTAAGGTGTCTGAGTGCCATAGAGGCCAGCCTAGAACTTAGAAAGCAACAGGAAACCCTCTCTGTTGGTCCCCAAACTAGCTAACCATTTCTAAATGATGTCTGTGCCTTTCCCATTCTCACTGGAAAAAGTGGCACAAAATAGGGAACAAGTGGAAGATGAGGTTTTGTCCAGAGTCCACCATCTGGCCTTAGGACACATCACTTAACCTCCCTGAGACTCCTCAGTTTCCTTATCTGTAAAACGGGGGTAATAATCTCCATGTCTTATGTTATTATATCACATCTGAGTATTAGGATCAAGAAAGATACTGTATTTGAAAGCACTGTGTTAACTGGGAAGTGATGTGCAAACATACAGAATCACTAACTGGGAAAGGGGTTAAGAAAAAGTGGCACAGGAGAAAAATTAAAGGGAGAAAAACATAAGGGTAGACATCAATCTTATCCGGGCTTTGTTAAAAAAAGCACAAGCTATACCCTCAGGATTTTCTTAAAAGTTTTAATGGCAACTGATGCTCATATTTCATAACTGTGCCTATAAAACGTGAACTGGAAATGGAAAATGGAGAGAATTTAGATGCGTGCAGGTTTCCTTTTTTGTTTATCCAAATGTTTGCGCGTGCAGTTGTACATGACGGTGAGGGCGGAGGCGAGAACAATCTCTTTAACATTCATGGAAAAAAAATACTGAAACATAGCAGCGCAAATATTAAACTGCCTCTTCTCTACCGATTGGTAAAAAAATATATTATCTTCTGATATTTTTTCTTTTTAAATTATAAGGTTATCCGTCCCAGCCGAAGTCGTGGCCCGTCATCTGGTAGAACTTGCGGTTGAAGGGCCGGTAGAAGTCGCGCAGCCGCCGCAGGACCTGGCCGTCGATCTCGGGGTGGGGTCTGCCCTTGGTCTTGCCCAGGCAGTGAGGGCGGCCGCTGCCCTCGGCCTTCTTGAGGCAGGGGAAGCCCTTGGTCTGGTTGAAGTAGAAGTGCTTGTCGGAGATGATGCGCTTGAGGCCCAGGAAGTCCTGCACGCGGCCCAGCTCGCCGGCCGGGTCGCGCACCAGCCGCTCGCCGCTCACGAAGAGCAGCTGGCGGGCGGGGAAGTGGCGCAGCCAGCGCTCCAGGTGGTCGGCGTACAGGCCGATCTGGATGGCGCTCCACGCCCGGTCCACGAGGCCCGCCGTCCGGTTCCTGAAGGCCAGGCTCTCGAAGCTGGGGATGTCGGGCCGCTTGGACAGCGTCTGCGTGTAGTCCGAGACGGCCCTGGTCACCGGGTCCCGCACCACCACCAGGAGCTTCGTGTCCTTGGACATGGCCGAGATGCGCGCGGGCGCCTCGCGCGTCACGAAGTAGCTGGGCGTCTTCTCCATGGTGATCTGCCCCTCCAGGGTCCTCGGCATCAGGTCCCTGGGCGGAGCAGAAAGGCACGTTAGAGCCTGAAGACTGAGCGCCTTCCCCGGATTGCCACCGCGAGCTCCTTCCCGGGAGAGGGAGGGTCTTACAGACCCGGAGCCTGAGGTGAGGTACCGACCGCTCCACTTAATACACGTGTGACCGTGATCGCCGAGAAGTCGCACGGACGCAAGGCTGTGCACCCCTGGTTCCTCGTGGATGCACTTAATGGGAAATAATACTACTACCGATCTCCTACGGTTGTTGTGATGACTAAACGTATTAATATACCTCAACAGCTTAGAAAAGTGCCTGGCATAGAATAAGCGCTGTGTAATTTTTATTTTTTATAATTATCAACCCACAAGGCTGTAAGAAAATAACCTTGATCAAATTCTTTAGGTGAATTAGGATAGTGTAATAAACACAATTATATGACTATGGGATGGTGTTAAAATACCCTGAGCCCTTTCTGTAGTTTTCAAACAAAGCAATTACAGTCAACATAATACCATTGCATAGTACACAAAATACTTCTCTTTATAATTCCTGAATTTTCCTGTAACAAACAAGACATGAAATAATCCATCTTTTATCTAATAATTTGAAATGCCATCCTTCCAGTAGTCTAAATATCTTGGTTCCTCTTTCCATTGGCCCAATTATCACATTATGGTATATTTTCATGTACATCAAAGTAAATTCTGACTCTGTTGTTCAAAACGTTCTTAATGATTCTTGTCTGTTTATTCTTCCAGATGAATGTTAGAATCACTTTGTCATGTGGAAAAAAAAAAATCCTGTTGGAGTCTTGATGGAGCAGAGATTGCTACCTAGTTCAAGCATGTGTTCCTGCTGAGAAGTGATGGGTCTCGAAGCCAGTCCAAAAGTGTAAGCAGGAGAGATAAAACCTATTTATTCTTCCAAAAGTGTACTGCCATTAAAGCCGCTATTTATTATATATGTGAAATACATATATATATATATATATATATATATATATATTCTAATTTTAAGGCACCGTCTTTCTAATTCCAAGTTTTATAAGAAATAGACATTGTTCAAATCAATATTAGATAAATGTATTTGGGAGATTTATTGCAATGACAAAATGTATTTTGTCCTTTGATCCACTGATCCAAACTGATAAATAACCTAATATTAGATCCACTTTTATTCCTGGAATAAACCCTATTTGATCATGGTATATTATTCTTTCAATATAGTCCTAGACTTGATTCATCATTATTTTGCTTTGGATTTCTCATCCATATTCATTAATGAGATGTTCCTTAGTTTTTCTTTTGATCAACAGCTTAATCAATTGTGAGAACATGAATTATTCCACAGATAAAATGAGTTGAGAAATGTTTCATATTTTTATATATCCTAGAGAAGTTTCAATAGCAAAATAATTTTCTATTCCTTCAAAATTTGATGGGTCACCTACAAAGCCACCTACTACTGGTACTTTTGGGGTAGAGGTTAAGAAAGGGATTAGAATCTTCAAGTATCTTTTCGGTTTCTTCTGTGGTTATTGTTTTTTGTAATACTCTGCCTCATCTTGTGTCAATTTTGGCAATTAATATTTTTCTAAATGAATTACTTTGAAGTTTATCTCAGACAGCATATCAACTGGTTCATAAACAATCTGGTGCCCATCTGCATTAACCCGGCACAGATTCCTCAACAGTTGTGGCCATAAGCCACTGATGCTGTGTTAGTTTAATGACACAGGTTTTCTCACACTTTTGCCTTCTTTGATATTTCAGTCAGGTTATCTTTACTTTTTTTTTGGAGGGGGAAATGATAATTAGACATCTCATTTCTGTTGCTTTTTTCTTTGTTGTTTTAAAAATCTGCAATTCCTTTTTCAAAAGAACTTTTAATGTGTGCCCATTCCCCATTTCTTAAAAATTCCTGAAGGTCTGGGTAGGATAAAGCGAAGACCAGGGAGGTCAGTGTTGACACAAGGGAGACACAGACTGTCTTTACTGCCGACGCAATGCTGGAGCCACTGCGTGACATGAATTCACAGATTTCACCACTGTATATACATATACATATGCACTATATATATATATATATTCCCTTCATGGAACTGAGAAATGGGCTAGACCAACCTACTTTGGAAGCTTAGTTACACTTTTATAAGATGAGCCAGGAGATCTATCCAGAAACTGTTTGACTATCTCAGTGAAGAAAATTGGCTGAAAGGTGTGACAAAGTTTTGGGCTGTAAAAGCAAACGTCCAGCATCACTGAAACTATAAGAAGGAGTATTTGGTGATTTTTAAGAAGTCAGCATTCTTGTCTCCGTCCCTGTCATCTCTGACTTTTAACCACTCGACCTCATATTTCGGCCAGTACGAGACAGAGATAACATGCTTCACGTGGGAGCTACTGGCTGGTAATCTCAGCTTTCCTGCCCTCCGGCCCTGGGGCAAAGCGCAGACCCGCAGTAGCCTTTCAGCAGAGATTAAAGCTGCAGAATGTGCCGTCCCAGAGGAAATGTTACCAATATCTCTGAAAAACGAAACCATACTTTAAATTATCTCAATAGGGTAGGAAAAAGAGCTCTCCAAAATAGGAGGAGTTGGAAGAGGAAACAGCTAAAATAGGATTTCAGAGGAAAAACACATTAATTACTGTCATCTACAGGACGAGGAAAGCTGACGGGTTTAGCATCCCCATTGGGATGGGGAGTCGGGGTTAACTATGAACTCTCTGCAATCTACTTTCTTCAAAAACAAAGACGTGCAAGTGTAAATAAATCCTCAATGAGGCTTACATTGTAGAGCACAGTTGTCTGGTAAAAGGATTCACAACAGACTTCTTTAAATAGCAATCTCCCTTTTAAATTCTACATTCATTTTCTTATTGCAATTTGAATTTTAATGTTCAGAAAAGAGCTCCTCTATCACATAAAACAAAATGTACGTGTACTTTGGAATATCGTATTTCGAGGTGTTTAGGCAAACTTAGAAATCTTCCTTTCTTACCAGAGTGAGGCATGTACTGTGACTCTGCTCTGTGCAGGGCTCGGCCTGGGATGGGCAATCAAAGAGCCGTCCCAGTACAAGGAGAGCTTTGCAGAAACACCAGGCACGCGAGGGGAGCGGAAAGGTGTACGCAATGAGAAGACATTTGAGGTTTGTCTAAAGACAGGACAAGCTGGGGCGGAGGGTGAGAAATTCCATTGAACGATGGGAAGGGGAGGTCCTAGGACGCCTTAATTTTCAGGCAGACAGTATTGGCTATTCCATTCACTTCTCCATAGTGAAAAGAATTTGGAGACATTTATAGTAAGTATGGGGGAGGAGAAATGGGTAGAAACTAGAATAATAAAGAAAAATTAGAGACGCTTATTTGTTTTCTCCTGAAGATGACAAGGAGAAGAAGGGGTTTTGCAAGCAAATGAACGATTATTACCAGGTGTGTCCCACACATTTGTTCTTTGTCCCCAAAGAACAAAAGGAGAATTCACCATAGCCAAAAAGTAGAAGCAACACAAATATCCATAGAGGGCTGAATGGGCAGGCGAAATGTGATCTATCCATGCAGTGGAATATTATTCAGCCTTTAAAAAGGAACAGAATTCTGACACCTGCTGCAACGTGGATGAACCTTGAGGACTTTATGCTGAGTGAAATAAGCCAGACACAGAAGGACACATACTCTGTGATTCCACTTGTATGAGGTCCCTAGAGGAGTCGAATTCACAGAGACAGAAAGTAAGATAGTGATCGCCAGGGCCTGGGGGTGGGGGGATGAGGAGTTCGTATTTGATGGGGACAGAGTTTTAGTTTTTCGAGATGAAAAGAGTTCTGGAGAGTGATTACTCAGCACCGTAAATGTACTTACCGCTGTTGACCTGGACACATAAGAATGGTTAAGATGGTAAATATTATGTTATGTCTATTTTACCCTGATTTATTAAAAAGAGAACTCACCCAGAGGGCAAAGACTTCAAATTGCATCGATAGACTTGAATTAGATAAGTGAGTCTTTTTGGCTCTGTAGGTAATTAAACACTAGCATGAGGTACCTGAAGAAGATGGTGGCCTTGCTTTCCTCTTGCAGGACCAAAGGGGAATATAATCATGATCAAATTTTATGGAGCTGAGATCAGAAATGTTCGTGGCCTGTGTCATTTCTCATTTCCTTTTTGTTTACCTTTTTGTTTATAGTGCTTCTGATTTTTTAACTGCCAGAGGGGTGACCACGCGCAACTCATAACCTTTCCAATCTCGCCAGAAAAATCAAGCCAAGAGCTTGGGAAATCTGGATTGTAACAAAGTGTCAGCACGACAATTTCTACAAGGAACACCCCCAAGCACTGCTCTTAAGAAAGTGACGCCTGGTGTACAGAATTCCCAGCAGTCGGGAGAACCCCATTCTGTCCGGATGACTCGGGTCCAGAGGAGATCAGAGACCCCCGGGCGTGTTCCTGGGCCGTCCACACACCTGCTCGCTTGAGGCCTCCTGCTGAGGATGCTCAGATGGTGAGGAGGCTGACATGCGAGTTGTGAGCTGACAAAGCGAATTCTCTGCAAGGACAGCGGCTGGCTGGTTCTGGTGGGAGAGGTGAGCTTGGCTTCTCAGGGGCACCCGTCTCCTCCCGTGTGTGTGTGTGTGTGTATGTGTGTGTATATGTGTGTGTATGTGTGTGTGTGCGTGCTTGTGTGTCTATGGGTGTGTGTGTGTGATGCACTTGTGCCAAGAGGGACGCTGTTTGGTACCACTGCCATCTGATTCCTGACACTGTGTCACCTCAGTGTCCCGGGGAATTCATTTGGGGTCTGATCAGTCCCACGGGGCTGGGTCTCCGTGGGCCTCGAGTTATTTGAGCAGTTGTCTGTCCACTGCTGGGGAAAGGTTAAGGCCAAGTAGGAGCATGATAGACCAGCCAAATAGCTTCTTTTCTACTCAAACCCTAAATCAAGTGAGTAGTTGATGGTGGGGTAGCAAGATGACCCACAGGGTCCCCCCCACCGCAGCGCTGATAGGCCACTGACAGTCCCAGAGGCAAGGCCTCCCTTGGGACAAAATGCCACTGCCCTTGAAACGGAGCAGGAACCTATGGTCCTTCCCCCCCATGTCCTCAGCCTGCCTTTTGCCCATGGAAAAACTTTAGCCAAAGAATAAGTTTAATCAGAAACGTGAGAAAATGCAGAAGCAGAGAAAAGTGGTCAAACAGAACAAAATAATAACAGTTTAGTCAGTAAGCAAAGTCAAGGACCTTCCCAAGGGCTATAGGTAGTATTCTGAGCCGTATCCTGGGAGCTGTGGACACTGAAACCCCAGCAGGTAGAAGACGTTAACTACATGACGACCAGGCTGTAGCCATGACATGAGCTGCCACGACTCTGAGAACCGGCCTCAAGGAAATGGGGACAAGCCGACCCTGGAACTGAAGATTAACTGTACCTGCAGCAATCAAGAAGACGCTGGTCAGACCACCGTCCCTCCGCCTATAAAAGCTCTTGCCCCCAGTTGTGGGCTGGGGGAGTCAGCCTCTGCCCCGCCCGCCGGTTGCCGGCCTCCGAAGTAACGCAACCTTTCCTTTCCACGACTTGCTCCTGGACTGGGTTTTGAGCAGCCGGGCCCCATTTTGGGAACACCCCGGCCCCGCGCGCACCAGCCCCACCTCCGCGGCCAGGGGCGCCACCCAGAGGCAGCCCCCGATGGCACTCCACAGCCCAGTCTCCGTGCATACAACACATTGGAGAACGTATAAACAAGGAAGCCACCGCATACGTCTCGCCCTTCGTATCCATTGGGGCCGTTTCCCCTGCCCTCCTGTTGTCATCCTATCCCACCCTCCCACCGGAACTGCCACTGGCCCCCTCTCTATAGGTGCTTCCACCTAAAAAATTACCCTTCCCCCTTGTATTTTCAATAAATGGTGTTTGGTCAATTAGGTGTTCATATAGAAAAATAAATCTGGACGTCTCCTCTTACCATATACAAAAATCAACTCCAGATGGCTTGCAGATATACAGGTGAATATGGTCAAATAGTAAAACTTTTGGAAGGAAACCTAGAAGAGCATCTTCTCGTCAACAAAATGTTCACATACACAGCCAGTCACAAAAATGTATATACCAGATGGTTTCTCCTATAAAAAGTTCAAAAACGGGCAAAACCCACCTGTAGTGTTAGATGTCAGGACAGCCGTTGCCTTTGTGGAGGGGGGTGCTTAGTGACCAAAAGGGGCCACAGGGGGCTTCTGGAAACTCAGGAATATCCCAGTGCAGGACCTGGGTGCTGGTTTCACAAGTGTATCCACCTTGTGAAAAGTCACTGAGTTGTATGCCAGGATCTGTGTCCTTTTCTGAACGGTGCTATACTTCAATAAAAAGTTTATGGCACTTATAAAAAAATAAATGGACCAATTTTCCATAATTCTCCAAGGAACACATGGATTTCAAACAAGGGCATTTGCTAAACCAGCTCCATCTCCAGTTTGTGGAAGTTTAGGTCATAAAGGGAAAGGAATTGAGCTCCCATTTCTAGGAACCAGTGGTCCTCTTAGTGACCTCTTGCCCCACACCCCAGGTAAGTATCAGAACAGGAGCTGCCTGGCCTCTGCCCCAAACGAGATTCTCCCGGCGCTAAAAGCCCTACTGGGCTCACGTTATCATGGAAGATGTGTCTCTAAGGTGTGGACACAAGCAGAGGTATCTGAAGAATATGTTACGCTTGCAAAACATTTTATCAATGGTTTTCTCCCTTAAGATAGGCATTATGCTCCCCAATTTTTCTGATGAAGAAGCTGAAATTCAGGGAGGGAAAGCTGCAGGTGCAAGTTCCCCCAGTCAGTATATGGAAGGTGACGGAGGTCCTCCCAGTGCCTACGGCCAGGTTATTTCTGTTGCATCGGATGAGAGGAAGTCAGCAGACAAGAGGGATGGGAAAAGGGTATGCCAGAGGTGACTTGGATGGAGCCAGTTGGACGGATGGAGAACCCAAGGACGTGTGAAACTCACCCAGAGGGTAGCTGTGAAGAGCCTGAAAGGCCCAGACTCTGAATTGAACACAGATGAAGAAATTTGTTTGAAACAGGGGAACTGTATGAAATTAGACTGAACAGGTGAGTGTGTGATCAGTGTCAGTGATAGATTAAATCTGACTCAGAGCACAAGTCAGGACGGATCAGGAAACTCGTGCAGGTAGTTAGATATTCTGCAAGGCTCCTCCGGTGTAATCCAGGCTTGAGGAGCTGAAGACCTGGGTTAGGGGCTGATAGAGAGAAAAAGGTGGTGAGAACGAGAGGAACGTTGATGGGAGAATGGAGGAGGCCGCACAGCTGACTTATGGACGGAACACGTTTTCAAAGAAGATCCCAAAGTTTTTTACAGGTTGAAAATTATAGAAATTTTACTTTAAGAAACCCCCAAAACAGTTCTTTTCAAGAAAGAAGTAGGGCCCCCTTCCTCTTAAAAAAGGGGGAAAAAGTGTAAGTTTCTCCTTCAGTAGAGTTGAGGCTAATTTTTTTAATACATTTATTTATTTATTTATTTTAATTTTTGGCTGTGTTGGGTCTTGCTGCGCGCAGGCTTTCTCTAGTTGTGGCGAGCGGGGGCTACTCTTCATTGCGGTGCATGGGCTTCTCATTGTGGTGGCTTCTCTTGTGGAGCACGGGCTCTAGGCGTGCGGACTTCAGTAGTTGTGGCACGCAGGCTCAGTAGTTGTGGCTCGCGGGCTCTAGAGCACAGGCTCAGTAGTTGTGGTTCGTGGGCTCTAGAGTGCAGGCTCAGTAGTTGTGGCGCACGGGCTTAGTTGCTCCACAGCATGTGGCATCTTCCTGGACCAGGGCTCGAACCCGTGTCCCCTGCACTGGCAGGTAGATTCTTAACCACTGTGCCACCAGGGAAGCCCAAGGCTAATTTTTTAAGTTAAGATTTCTGCCTAAGAATTCTAATGGAGACAAAAAAGACAACACATGATTGGCTTTATCCCAAAATATGGCTCAGATGGATCACATATTTCCATGAAGAAACCACAGTTTTATGGGAAACTCAAAACTGGGAAGAGAAATGTGGATTCAGTCTTGATTCTGATGTTAAAAGCTGTGTGATCTTGAGCAGGTCACTTAACTTCTCTGGGCCTTGGTTTCTTCATAAGCAAAATAAGACCACCGTCCTCCACGTCTCGAAGGCCGTCCCACCTCTCAGGTCCCATGCAGACTCAGGGCTTTCACTCCTTAGTAACTTGTCAGATTCAAAGTTCTGCACAGCCTCACACTTGCTGCTCTGTTCTGAAGTGTGACTCCACCAATCAAATAAAAAAGATGTGTGTAAATCATTAAGCAGGGCAGTTCTGCATCAACAGAACTGATTTCAAAATCAATGAGGTCGGAAAGAACGCGGCTCCCATAACAGATGCCTAGGGAAAGTGCTCAGGCTGGTTCAGACGAAGGCTGTACTGGCGTGTCCCTCATGCCTGGAGCTACCAGAAAGACCAGCAAATCCACCAGCTGAGTGCTCTCACTGCCTTTAAGAGGGCAGGGATGAAGGAGACCCATCTCTGTCCCATGCGTCCTCTGTGCCCAAAACATCAAAACAAGATGTCACTGCTAGAAGGTGAGGTTCCCAGATAGGGCACTGTTACCAATAACACATACAGAGCAGACAAGATTTCAATCCAAGTGTCTTAGGAAGAACATGATGAAGACAGAAGCAAATGAGCACTTACTAAGTGTTTACCATAGGCCAAGATCTGATGTATTCTTTCCTGTGTCTCACAACAGCAAAAAGCTAGAATTATTGGCATAATTTCTCAGATGAGATAATAGACTCAGAGAGGTAACGTGAGTTGCCCAAAGACACACAGCAATGAGTGAAAGGGACAGAATGAAAAGCCAGGTCTATTCTGCTCTAAAGCGCACGCTCCTTCCACCGTCCCAGACACCCAGGCAACATCAGTAAGAGTCTGGGTGGATGGTGTAGCCATCTTTGACATTCTGTCAAAACATAGGAATGTTAAATGCACTACTTCCCTATTCATCCCAGAGTATAAATCATTGGAA
The DNA here is from genome assembly GCF_028564815.1 of Eubalaena glacialis. Taxonomy (NCBI): domain Eukaryota; kingdom Metazoa; phylum Chordata; class Mammalia; order Artiodactyla; family Balaenidae; genus Eubalaena; species Eubalaena glacialis. The sequence continues at coordinate 5,299,616 of NC_083734.1, read as the reverse complement.
TCTTGCAAACAGGTAATAGACATAACATGTTTTTCAAAGGCTTTCTTCTGTAAGAGAAGGACCTGAGTGGTAAGGCAAAGGTAATTTACCTTGAGAAATAAATAAATCTGGCCCGTGTACACATACAGTTGTTTTTTTTTTTAAGTCTCTGCAACCAAAGAGAACCATGTGTCTGTTTTTGGAAGCCTCCAGCAAAAGCAGAAAATTCGAGGGGAAACATGCTCTTTTCACGGCCACGGCGTGAAGGTGGTTCCCAGGGGCCCTGGTGGCGTGAGCCTGGAGCAGAGGAAGCAAAGCAAACTCCAGCGCTGTCAGGCCTGCGTCCCTGGGGCCAAGGCCCAGCCACATCGATATTTCTTTTCCTGCTGTTGTTATGTGGGACCCCCCCCCCCCGCCCGAAACGTGCCTTTTGAGGCTGGAAAGAAAACTCCCTTTCATTGTTTTTTGAGTTGGCTTCTGTGGGAGAGGAAGACGTATTGTTTTTGAACCAGCTCCCACACTGACCGAATCTGGATGTGCAGATCTAATAAGCAAACTGTCGTCAAGATATTCAAGCATCAGACTTAAAGGCTGGTACGTTTCCCAGTGCCCTTGATGGCAGGTTCCTTCTAAACCTCTGAACAGTCAAGTAAAGAGACAGAAAGGCATGGTTCTCACCCACCCCAGGCTTAATGACAAAGGAAACAAGCTTATTTCAAGAAAGCAACACAATGTTCCTTGGCACTGAGAGGAGAAGAGAAAAGTCAAGAATTCTTGGTTGATAATTTGGGGTAACCCATGAAAGGGCAGGAAACACATCTCTCAGGTCAGAAAGAAGGGCAGCCCTGAAAGGGAAGGGGCAAGGGTTATCTGGGATCATAAATTCAAGCAAGAATCCTTGATGTTTGTGTGGGACCTCAGAGTTTCCCAAGCAATTCCACAATTTTTCTCATTCGTGGGCTCTTAGGAAGTATAAAAATAGACCAGTAACTTACAAGGCTCATCGCTTCACCCTCTGATTTTCTCCTTCTAAGTTTACTTCACTGGGAAACTCATGTATTCGTAAGATATAAAATATCATTTCTAACCTTGTTTACAGTGTCCCAAACTGTTTTAAAATAGTGTCTGGCTCTTGGGAACGGATGAGCTTCTCCCAAAGTCCTAACAAAATATCAAAGAATATCCAGAAGGAAAGCCCTAACACCCTTAAAAACTAAAATTCACAGACCCGCTAATAATAATGGCAGAATCTATAAGAAAATCAGAGCCTAAGAAAGCACCTAGAAAAAGATAGGAACTTGCCACTTGTCCACAGTGGGTCTGCCTCTGGATGTCGGATGTTCTTTATGCATCAAGCTAGAAAGGGACAATTATTATTCTACCCAGATGCGAAGAGTTCAACACTGCACTACCCAGAGAGGAAGCATCTCCTCAACTTCTGCACCCTGTGTGCTACCGATGCCTCACCCTAGCTCTGGCCCTGGTAGAGACCTACACTCTGAAATGTATTAGCAAAATGTTTTAGAATTTGAGGATAAAGAAAGCATTTCATAGGTGTTCACACAGAAAGGCAAATAAAAGAGCAAAATAACTAGGCTGTGACGGATGAAGGTGGGGGTGGGGGGGGGAGCTTGGCCCTGACTTCAGTAATAAGGGCCCAGAGCGTATAAAGATGAAAGAGAAGGAGACCTTTAGACTGAGCTCAGTTTTATGTCATTGAAAGTAGTATCCAAATACCATCTTCAGATATGCAATGATTCCAAACACTTGGCATCTAGGCAAGCTTGAGAAAAGTGCAACCTTGAGATTTCATTTCAACTGAACAACAGATAGAGCAAAATGAAAAGCTCGCGTGTTCAAGGAACGGAGGGGACATCTAAATTCAGTTAGAATAGAAATGTCTTAAAGAATGTTTCGAAATCTAGTTATAAAAAATGACCATAGAAAACAGATAAACTGAGATTAAATTGGTCAGGATCTAGAGCCTGAAAAATATTTAGAAACCCTTAAGGTGTGTGTGTGTGTGTGTGTATGAGAGAGAGAGAGAGACTGATTACAGAGAGACAGAGAGAAGAGATCAAGAATGAATGAGCTGGAGAAAGTAAGTCAGACAAAGACAAATACCATATGATATCACTTACATGTGGAATCTAAAAAAATAATGATACAAATGAACTTATTTCCAAAGCAGAAACAGACTCACAGACACAGAAAACAAACCTACGGTTACCAAAGGGGAAACATGGTGGGGGGATAAATTAGGAATTTGGGAGGAACATATATGCACTACTATATATAAAATAGATAATCGACGAGGACCTACTGTATAGCACAGGGAACTCTACTCGATACTCTGTAATAACCTATGTGGGGAAGGAATTTGAAAAAAGAATAGATATATGAATCACTTTGCTGTACACCTGAAACTAACCCAACATTGTAAATCAGCTATACTCCAATAGAAAATAAAAGCTAAAAAAAAAAAAAAGAATGAGCTGGAGAAAAGGAAGCCCGTGTACTGGGCAGTAATGTGGGGCAGCATCGCTGAGAACTGGGAGGGTCTCAGAAGCCCACGACGCAGCCCCGTGGTTTCACAGAGGCAGGAAGTTCTGAAAAGACATGCAGCCAGATGGACCCGAGGCTTGGCTTAACTCTGGTCTCCTGAGCCCTGGTTCACTGTTCTTTCCATGATACAGAATTCTTCTCCAGTTCTAGAAATACGGCATGCTCAGGGTTTGACCACCTTGAAGTTTCAACTCCCTAAAAAATAAAGTTCATCCCTGCAGGGGAAATTCCCTCGTGGTACTTTTGAGGCAGGAAAGGTGCATTAAATACGAGCCCTAATTAAAGGGAGGATTGATTGTCCTTCATCCTAGCTGGTACTTTTAACCGCGTTCTAAGATCGACAATCCAGAGGGGATGTGGAATTCCTCATCAGAGTGGGCGGGGCCCGGGTCGGGGTTGGCGGGCAGCTCTCCCGGCTCTGCAGCCACGACCCCGCACACCCCCGGCTCGGCGCATCTTGCCTCCTGACGGGTTTTTATAAACGACTGGTTTGAGAGCTGCGCTATCAGCTTCTGTGCCACTGTGGATGGGGCCCTCTCACCAGCCTGGAATCATCAGGTTTTTGCATCCATGCCGCTGCAGATAAGGGAAGAACCGTGCTTTCCTGGCCTGAGATCGACAATCTAAGGACGGTGAGGCAGCTGAGAGACAGGCCGAGGGCGTGATGAGGAAAACCCTGCCATTTTAGAAGGTTCTTTGTTACATTTTGACAATGGTGCATTTTTTGTTTTGGTTTCCTTGATTTTTTTGTTTGTTGGTTGGTTGTTAGGTTCTGGACACAGAGTGGGTACTTATCAATATGTCTTTAAAGTTTAAAACAGGAAAAGTGACGTGAAGCTATTTGCAGGGTCTGGGGCCCCGGCCTGCCGGGATGTTCTTTCTAAAGTTCGCCATCAGGACTCTGCCATCAGCGTCCCTGGGTTTGAACAACAGAAAACGACCCACATCCTGCCTCACTAACAGAACTTCCAAAATTATCTCACTCTGGTGACACAAAACAAACCTCCAAATTTATGGCGTCATTGTGAAGTGAGGCAAACGGACAAACAAACTTCAGGAGAGCAACCGGTGAGGGTCCATTAGACCCACACCATTGGTGTAGCTGCCAGATGTGCCACCAAGAAGGGGAAAACCCTCCAACAGGGACACAGGTGGCCCATGGGTCAAATCCAACTATTTTTATCAGTAACGTTTTATGGACACACAGCCATGCCTGTTTGCTTACTTATTGTCTATGGCTGTTTCTGAACTTGGACAGCAGGTCAAGCAGTTGTGACAGAGACCAGATGGCCTGCAAACTCTAAAATATTTATGACCTTGACCTTTTCAGAAAATGTTTGCCAACCCCTGCTTTAGATCATTATTGCCACCAGAACAAAATTATTATAAAAATCTTGACGGTAACATACTTAGTATTTTGCTGAAATTAAGCAGGAGAAATGAATTGTCCTGCAGAAGATATAACTGCTCATGATGTGTGTGTGTTTCCATTTTATGACTCACCACACGTCACTGGTCCATCCACAGAACACCGGGCGGAGCAATGACAGGCAAATCGAGTTCCCGCTGGTATTTTGCCAAAACTTTCAGACATATAAAAACAATAGATTTAAGCACATTTTTTCTGTTTTGTTGTTACGAAGGAATATTTGTCAAAATAGAAGAATAGAATATATCATGTTTAACAGTTTATTAGCTTGATTTATCACTTTTGAAATGTTTAGATGCATGGGATGTGGGGTTTCCGTGAGTAGTTTTGTCCAGGGACCTGTTAAGGGCGGATCAGAAGAGGACGTACCAGGGCTTGGAGAAGAAATCACAGAGAAGTGGAAGGCAGACAGACAAGGCTTTGGCTCCAAACATGCCTGAGGGCCTCCGGGAACTGGGCTTTCGAAAGGAAGCAATTCACAGGGACCAGGTGGTTCTCCTATGGCAGAGATGTCACAGATGTGCTGTCACTACATCTCTGTGATGGAGCAGGAAGGAATCTCTCTCCTATCGGCTCAAGGAAACAAAACACCATAGGCTGCAGGGTGAGATCATGGAGAAAAATAGCTGCTTTCCAAAAGGACTTTTTTTTTTTTAATTAAAATTTTTAAAAATTTACAAATTGCACAAGTTAAAAAGAATTGCACAAAATTGCACAAATTGCACATTGTAGAAAAATGAGAAAATTCAGAGAAGCCCAAAATTCTTCTACACACGGATGTAGTATTTGAAGTATATCCATCCAGACTATTCTATGCAATTCTTTATAACATTTGTGAAATGAGATCGTTTTGTATGTAAACCATTCTGAACTGCTTTTCTGCACTGAGGAACAGGAAATTCCTGACCTTAAATGCACATCGACTTCATTTTAAACGACTGTGCAGTAACGCATTATATGAATCACCATAAAGTGTTTAGTGAATCCCTTATTATTGGATACTTAGGTTGTTTCCAAAGTTAAACATTTTCATTCATGTTTAATTATTCCCTTGACGTATAAAGGAAGGTGTGTATATTTTAAAGGTTTTTGAATCATATTGCAAACTGGACTTCTGTAAAGATTTTTAAACTTTATCTTTGAATTTGAATATGTTATTTTAGATATCTCAGTTCTATTTAAGTATATTAAAATATATGTCTTCTAATGCATTCATTTATACTGTGTATTATGATATTGCATAATTAATTCCAACAAACATATGGAAATGATTTTTAAATATTTTAATACTTATGTTTTAAGCTAGTGAGCATTTTCTCATTTATTAGAAATGCTATTTTTAAAGACATTACCTGGTTACGCATTTTTGTCTATTATTTTCTACTGAGATGCCTCTTTTCTTAGGTTTTAAGTATTTCCTTTATATTAATTTATTTATACCTTTTCTTTTATGTAGTAAATATTCTGGTTTATCCTTTCTCATTTCCTTTTTGTTTATAGTGTTTTTGATTTTTTAGGTGTTTTTATTTTTTTAAATTTATTTATTTTTGGCTGTGTTGGGTCTTCGTTTCTGTGCGAGGGCTTTCTCTAGTTGCGGCGAGCGGGGGCCACTCTTCATCGCGGTGCGCGGGGCTCTCACTGTCGCGGCCTCTCTTGTTGCGGAGCACAGGCTCCAGACGCGCAGGCTCAGTAATTGTGGCTCACGGGCCCAGCTGCTCCGCGGCACGTGGGATCTTCCCAGACCAGGGCTCGAACCCGTGTCCCCTGCATTGGCCGGCAGACTCTCAACCACTGCGCCACCAGGGAAGCCCTTTAGGTGTTTTTAAATCTCTCAATCTTTTACTTTGTGACTTTTCCTTTATGATGTTTTCTAAGTAAGGTCGTCCTTACTTTAATAAATATTAAATAAACAAGTATCCATCTTTGATTTTAATTTTATTCATTTTGGAATTCATTTTAAATTATTGTTGAGGTTGACTTCTAAATATTCTTCTTTTTAAAAAATTACAGATTTGTATCCATTACTGATATGCCACCTACTTCATATACCAAATTCCTGTGTAACTTTCATTTTGTGTATTTTTATATTCTTTTCTACGTTTATTTTGGCACTAGTAAAGCAGTCTTTTAATTATTGTAATGTTATGATACGTCTTAAATCTAACACGAAATTGCCTGTCCTATTCTTGAATATTTTTTATTAAATGTGTTTTCTTCCAAATGGACTAAAGGATTATCAAATATTTTCATCAAGTCCTCTTCTCCTCACTTCCATTGGAATTGGGATTTCACAAAATGTAAGGACTAATTTAGGAAGAAATGACATTTTTCTATATTGAGTCTGTCAATCTAAGAAGATGATATGGATTTCATTAATACAGATTTTCTTTTATACTCCTCAGTAAAGCTTTTATTTTATATTTAAATTAACATATAGTAAAATTGACATTTTCGAAGTATGATTCAATGAAATTCAGTTATATCTAGATTTGTGTAACCATGGTGACAATCAGAATGTAAAACAGTTCAATCACTTCAATGCTGTGCTGTCACTTTGTAGGGTAAGGTATCCTTTCTTCACCCCTAACTCCTGGCAAACATTGAATGGTTTTCTTTCATGATAATTTTGTCTTTTTGAGAATATCTTATCAACGGAATCCTACAGTATATAACATTTCGAGACTGGCTTCTTTCACACAGCATAATGCCTTTGAGATCCACTCAAGTGTTGCATGTATCAACAGTTTGCACCTTCTCACTGCTGAGTAGTTTTCCATTGCATGGATGGACCACAGCTTCTTTATCCAACCACGTGTTGGAAGACAAGTTGGGTTGGTTCCACTTTTCAACAATTATGAACAGAACTGCTCTGGATCTTTGGCACAGGTTTTTGTGTGAATATGTTTTTCTCTTGGTTAAATGACAAGGCGTGGGATTGCTAGGTCATCTGATAAGTAGACATTTCACTTTATAAGAAACTGCCAAACAGTTTTAAAGACTAGCTATACCAATTTGCATTCCCAAAGCAACGTATGAGGGTTCCATTTGCTCCAATGTATTTCAGCACTTAGTATTGTCAGTTTTTTAATTTTTTGGTTTAGTCTTTCTGACAGTTATGTAGTGGTATCTCATAGTGGTTTTAATTTACATCTCCCTAAAGGCTAATGATATTGAACATCTTTTTGAACATCTTTTCATTTGCTTAATTGCCTCTTTCTTGAAATGTGTGTTAAAGCCTTTTGCCCATTTTTAAATTCGGTTGTTTATTTTCTTACCATTAAATTTTATAAGTCCTTTATATATTCTAACTAGAAGTCCTTTGTTGGATACAGTATTTGGAAATATTTTCCAAGTCTGTAGTTCGTGTTTTTTTTTTTTTTTCATGATTACTGCACTAAATAGTAATGATTAAATTTGAAGACTTCTTTTTTTCCAATTTTTTTTTTCTTTTTTCTTGGTGAACACATTTACGTTCTGCTCTCTTAGCAAATTTCAATTATACAATACGCTGTTATCAACTATAGTCACACCATATGACTATAGTCATACGTTAGATCCTCAGACTTTATTCATCTTAAAAATGAGAGTTTGTGGGGTCTGGGCAAGATGGCAGAAGAGTAACGCGGAGATCACCTTCCTTCCCACAGATACAGCAGAAATACATCTACACGTGGAACTGCTCCTACAGAACACCCACTGAACGCTGGCAGAAGACGTCAGACCTCCCAAAAGGCAAGAAACTTCCCACGTACTTGGGTAGGGCAAAAGAAAAAAGAAATAACAGAGACAAAAGAATAGGGATAGGACCTGCACCAGTGGGAGGGAGCCGTGAAGGACGAGGGGTTTCCACGCACTAGGAGCCCCTTCGCGGGCGGAGACTGCGGGTGGCGGAGGGGGGAAGCTTCAGAGCCACGGAGGAGAGCGCAGCCACAGGGGTGCGGAGGGCAAAGCGGAGAGATTCCCGCACAGAGGCTCGGCGCCGAGCAGCACTCACCAGCCCGAGAGGCTTGTCTGCTCACCCGCCGGGGCGGGCGGGGCTGGGAGCTGAGGCTCGGGGTTCGGTCGGATCACAGGGAGAGGACTGGGGTTGGTGGCGTGAACACAGCCTGAAAGGGTTAGCTCACCACAGCTAGCCGGGAGGGAGTCCGGGAAAAAGTCTGCAGCTGCCGAAGAGGCAAGAGACTTTTTCTTGCCTCTTTGTTTCCTGGTGCGCGAGGAGAGGGGATTCAGAGCGCCACCTAAACGAGCTCCAGAGACGGGCGCGAGCCGCGACTATCAGCGCGGACCCCAGAGACGGGCATGAGACGCTAAGGCTGCTGCTGCCGCCACCAAGAAGCCTGTGTGCGAGCACAGGTCACTCTCCACACCGCCCCTCCCGGGAGCCGGTGCAGTCCGCCACAGCCAGGCTCCCGTGATCCGGGGACAACTTCCCCAGGAGAACGCACGGCGCGCCTCGGGCTGGTGCAACGTCACGACGCCTCTGACGCCACAGGCTCACCCCGCCTCCTCCGTACAGCTCCCTCTCCCCGGCCTGACTGAGCCAGAGCCCCCGAATCAGCTGCTCCTTTAACCCCGTCCTGTGTGAGAGAAGAACAGACGCCCTCAGGCGACCTACACGCAGAGGCGGGGCCAAACCCAAAGCTGAACCCCGGGAGCTGTGCGAACAAAGAAGAGAAAGAGAAATCTCTCCCAGCAGCCTCAGAAGCAGCGGATTAAAGCTCCACAAACAACTTGATGTGCCTGCATCTGTTGAATACCTGAATAGACAACGAATCATCCCAAATTCAGGAGGTGGACTTTGGGAGAAGGATATATTAATTTTTCCCCTTTTCCTCTTTTTGTGAGTCTGTATGTGTATGCTTCTGGGTGAGATTTTGTCTGTATAGCTTTGCTTTCACCATTTTTCCTAGGGTTCAGTCCATCCGTTTTTGTTTTTTTTTTTTACTTAAAAAATTTTTTTTCTTAATAAATTTTCTCTTAATAATTTTATCCTTATTTTTTATTTAAAATTTTTTTTCTTATTTATTTTAAAAAATTAAAAAATTTATTTTAAAAAATTAAAATTTTTTTCTTAATAATTTTTTCTTATTTTTTATTATAATAGCTTTATTTTATTTTATTTTATCCTCTTTCTTTCTTTCTTTCTATTTTTTCTCCCTTTTATTCTGAGCCATGTGGATGAAAGGCTCTTGGTGCTCCAGCCAGGCATCAGGGCTGTGCCTCCAAGGTGGGAGAGCCAACTTCAGGACACTGGTCCACAAGAGACCTCCCAGCTCCACGTAATACCAAACGGCGAAAATCTCTCAGAGATCTCCATCTCAACATCAAGACCCAGCTTCTCTCAACAACCAGCAAGCTACAGTGCTGGACACCCTATGCCAAACAACTAGCAAGACAGGAACACAGCCCCATCCATTAGCAGAGAGGCTGCCTAAAATCATAATAAGGCCACAGACACCCCAAAACACACCACCAGACGTGGACATGCCCACCAGAAAGACAAGATCCAGCCTCATCCACCAGAACACAGGCACTAGTCCCCTCCATCAGGAAGCCCACACAACCCACTGAACCAACCTTAGCCACTGGGGACAGATACCAAAAACAACGGGAACTACGAACCTGCAGCCTGTGAAAAGGAGACCCCAAACACAGTAAGATAAGCAAAATGAGAAGACAGAAAAACACACAGCAGATGAAGGAGCAGGGTCAAAACACACCAGACCTAACAAATGAAGAGGAAATAGGCAGTCTACCTGAAAACGTATTCAGAATAATGATAGTAAAGATGATCCAAAATCTTGGAAATAGAATAGACAAAATGCAAGAAACATTTAACAAGGACGTAGAAGAACTAAAGAGGAACCAAGCAATGATGAAAAACACAATAAATGAAATTAAAAATACTCTAGATGGGATCAATAGCAGAATAACTGAGGCAGAAGAACGGGTAAGTGACCTGGAAGATAAAATAGTGGAAATAACTACTGCAGAGCAGAATAAAGAAAAAAGAATGAAACGAACTGAGGACAGTCTCAGAGACCTCTGGGACAACATTAAACGCACCAACATTCGAATTATAGGGGTCCCAGAAGAAGAATAGAAAAAGAAAGGGACTGAGAAAATATTTGAAGAGATTATAGTTGAAAACTTCCCTAATATGGAAAAGGAAATAGTTAATAAGTCCTGGAAGCACAGAGAGTCCCATACAGGATAAATCCAAGGAGAAACACGCCAAGACACATATTAATCAAACTATCAAAAATTAAATATAAAGAAAACATATTAAAAGCAGCAAGGGAAAAACAACAAATAACACACAAGGGAATCCCCATAAGGTTAACATCTGATCTTTCAGCAGAAACTCTGCAAGCTAGAAGGGAGTGGCAGGATATACTTAAAGTGATGAAGGAGAAAAACCTACAACCAAGATTACTCTATCCAGCAAGGATCTCATTCAGATTTGATGGAGAAATTAAAACTTTACAGACAAGCAAAAGCTGAGAGTTCAGCACCACCAAACCAGCTTTACAACAAATGCTAAAGGAACTTCTCTAGGCAAGGAACACAAGAGAAGGAAAACACCTACAATAACAAACCCAAAACATTTAAGAAAATGGGAATAGGAACATACATATCGATAATTACCTTAAATGTAAATGGATTAAATGCTCCCACCAAAAGACACAGACTGGCTGAATGGATACAAAAACAAGACCCGTATATATGCTGTCTACAAGAGACCCACTTCAGACCTAGGGACACATACAGACTGAAAGTGAGGGGATGGAAAAAGATATTCCATGCAAATGGAAATCAAAAGAAAGCTGGAGTAGCAATTCTCATATCAGACAAAATAGACTTTAAAATAAAGACTATTACAAGAGACAAAGAAAGACACTATATAATGATCAAGGGATCGATCCAAGAGGAAGGTATAACAATTGTAAATATTTATGCACCCAACATAGGAGCACCTCAATACATAAGGCAAATACTAACAGCCATAAAAGGGGAAATCGACAGTAACACAATCATAGTAGGGGACTTTAACACCCCACTTTCACCAATGGACAGATCATCCAAAATGAAAATAAATAAGGAAACACAAGCTTTAAATGATACATTAAACAAGATGGACTTAATTGATATTTATAGGACATTCCACCCAAAAACAACAGAATACACATTTTTCTCAAGTGCTCATGGAACATTCTCCAGGATAGACCATATCTTGGATCACAAATCAAGCCTTGGTAAATTTAAGAAAATTGAAATCGTATCAAGTATCTTTTCCGACCACAACGCTATGAGACTAGATATCAATTACAGGAAAAGATCTGTAAAAAATACAAACACATGGAGGCTACACAATACACTACTTAATAACGAAGTGATCACTGAAGAAATCAAAGGGGAAATCAAAAAATACCTAGAAACAAATGACAATGGAGACACGACGACCCAAAACCTGTGGGATGCAGCAAAAGCAGTTCTAAGAGGGAAGTTTATAGCAATACAAGCCTACCTCAAGAAACAGGAAACATCTCGAATAAATAACCTAACCTTGCACCTAAAGCAATTAGAGAAAGAAGAACAAAAAAACCCCAAAGCTAGCAGAAGGAAAGAAATCATAAAGATCAGATCAGAAATAAATGAAAAAGAAATGAAGGAGACAATAGCAAAAATCAACAAAACTAAAAGCTGGTTCTTTGACAAGATAAACAAAATTGATAAACCATTAGCCAGACTCACCAAGAGAAAAAGGGAGAAGACTCAAATCAATAGAATTAGAAATGAAAAAGGAGAAGTAACAACTGACACTGCAGAAATACAAACGATCATGAGAGATTACTACAAGCAACTCTATGCCAATAAAATGGACAACCTGGAAGAAATGGACAGATTCTTAGAAATGCACAACCTGCCGAGACTGAACCAGGAAGAAATAGAAAATATGAACAGACCAATCACAAGCACTGAAATTGAAACTGTGATTAAAAATCTTCCAACAAACAAAAGCCCAGGACCAGATGGCTTCACAGGCAAATTCTATCAAACATTTAGAGAAGAGCTAACACCTATCCTTCTTAAACTCTTCCAAAATATTGCAGTGGAAGGAACACTCTCCAACTCATTCTACAAGGCCACCATGACCCTGATACCAAAACCAGACAAAGATGTCACAAAGAAAGAAAACTACAGGCCAATATCACTGATGAACATAGATGCAAAAATCCTCAACAAAATACTAGCAAACAGAATCCAACAGCACATTAAAAGGATCATACACCATGATCAAGTGGGGTTTATTCCAGGAATGCAAGGATTCTTCAATATACGCAAATTAATCAACGTGATACACCATATTAACAAATTGAAGGAGAAAAACCATACGATCATCTCAACAGACGCAGAGAAAGCTTTCGACAAAATTCAACACCCATTTATGATAAAAGCCCTGCAGAAAGTAGGCATAGAGGGAACTTTCCTCAACATAATAAAAGCCATATATGACAAACCCACAGCCAACATTCTCCTCAATGGTGAAAAACTGAAACCATTTCCACTAAGATCAGGAACAAGACAAGGTTGCCCACTCTCACCATTATTATTCAACATAGTTTTGGAAGTGTTAGCCACAGCAATCAGAGAAGAAAAAGAAATAAAAAGAATCCAAATCGGAAAAGAAGAAGTAAAGCTGTCACTGTTTGCAGATGACATGATACTATACATACAGAATCCTAAAGATGCTACCAGAAAACTACTAGAGCTAATCAATGAATTTGGTAAAGTAGCAGGATACAAAATTAATGCACAGAAATCTCTTGCATTCCTATACGCTAATGATGAAAAATCTGAAAGTGAAATTAAGAAAACACTCCCGTTTACCATTGCAACAAAAAGAATAAAATATCTAGGAATAAACCTACCTAAGGAGACAAAAGACCTGTATGCAGAAAATTATAAGACACTGATGAAAGAAATTAAAGATGATACAAATAGATGGAGAGATATACCATGTTCTTGGAATGGAAGAATCAGCATTGTAAAAATGACTCTACTACCCAAAGCAATCTACAGATTCAATGCAATCCGTATCAAACTACCACTGGCATTTTTCACAGAACTAGAACAAAATATTTCACAATTTGTATGGAAACACAAAAGACCCAGAATAGCCAAAGCAATCTTGAGAATGAAAAATGGAGCTGGAGGAATCAGGCTCCCTGACTTCAGACAATATTACAAAGCTACAGTAATCAAGACAGTATGGTAGTGGCACAAAAACAGAAACATAGATCAATGGAACAGGATAGAAAGCCCAGAGATAAACCCACACACATATGGTCACCTTATCTTTGATAAAGGAGGCAAGCATATACAGTGGAGAAAAGACAGCCTCTTCAATAAGTGGTGCTGGGAAAACTGGACAGGTACATGTAAAAGTATGAAATTAGAACACTCCCTAACACCATACACAAAAATAAACTCAAAATGGATTAAAGCCCTAAATGTAAGGCCAGACACTATCAAACTCTTAGAGGAAAACATAGGCAGAACACTCTATGACATAAATCACAGCAAGATCCTTTTGGACCCAGCTCCTAGAGAAATGGAAATAAAAACACAAATAAACAAATGGGACCTAATGAAACTTAAAAGCTTCTGCACAGCAAAGGAAACCATAAGACCAAAAGACAACCCTCAGAATGGGAGAAAATATTTGCAAATGAAGCAACTGACAAAGGATTAATCTCCAAGATTTACAAGCAGCTCATGCAGCTCAATAACAAAAAAACAAACAACCCAATCCAAAAATGGGCAGAAGACCTAAATAGACATTTCTCCAAAGAAGATATACAGATTGCCAACAGACACATGAAAGAATGCTCAACATCATTAATCATTAGAGAAATGCAAATCAAAACCACAATGAGGTATCACCTCACACCGGTCAGAATGGCCATCATCAAAAAATCTAGAAACAATAAATGCTGGAGAGGGTGTGGAGAAAAGGGAACCCTCTTGCACTGTTGGTGGGAATGTAAATTGATACAGCCACTATAGAGAACAGTATGGAGGTTCATTAAAAAACTAAAAATAGAACTACCATACGACCCAGCAATCCCACTACTGGGCATATACCCTGAGAAAACCATAATTCAAAAAGAGTCATGTTCCAAAATGTTCATTGCAGCTCTATTTACAATAGCCAGGACATGGAAGCAACCTAAGTGTCCACCATCGGGTGAATGGATAAAGAAGATGTGGCACATATATACAATGGAATATTATTCATCCATAAAAAGAAACGAAATGGAGTTATTTGTAGTGAGGTGGATGGAGTTAGAGTCTGTCATACAGAGTGAAGTAAGTCAGAAAGAGAAAAACAAATACAGTATGCTAACACATATATATGGAATCTAAGGAAGAAGAAGAAAAAAAAAGGTCATGAAGAACCTAGTGGCAAGACGGGAATAAAGACACAGACCTACTAGAGAATGGACTTGAGGATATGGGGAGGGGGAAGGGTGAGATGTGACAGGGTGAGAGAGTGGCATGGACATATATACACTACCAAATGTACAATAGATAGCTAGTGGGAAGCAGCTGCATAGCACAGGGAGATCAGCTCAGTGCTTTGTGACCACCTAGAGGGGTGGGATAGGGAGGGTGGGAGGGAGGGAGACACAAGAGGGAAGAGATATGGGAACATATGTATATGTATAACTGATTCACTTTGTTATAAAGGAGAAACTAACACACCATTGTAAAGCAATTATACGCCAATAATAAAGATGTTAAAAAAAAAAAAAATGAGAGTTTGTACCAACCTCTCCCTATTTTCCCACCCCCCAGCCCCTGGTAACCACTTTTCTGCTGTTTTATGATTCTGGCTTTTCTTTTTTTAGATTGCACATATAAGTGATACCATGAAGTACTTGCCTTTCTTTTAGCAGTGTCTTTGGCTAAGTCAAAGTTTTTAATTTTGATGGAGTTTGATTTATCCATTTATTTCATGAATTACGCTTTTAGCATCATGTCTAAGAACTCTGCCTTGCCACAGATCATGAATCCTCAGTAAAGTTTTTTACAGGCAAGTTGTGCACACTTCATATTGATATTATTCCTGAAAGTTTGTATTTTGGCTACTATTTTGAATGGGATATTGCTGTTTCATTTAATCTAAAAATACTACTTTTAAGTGTTTTTTAAGATGCAGAAGTCATATTTCTTATCCAGTTTTTGAAAACTCTCTTTCTTCCGAGAAATAGAACATATCTATGTATTTACACAGAATTATGGTTAAGTAATGTCAAATGAGTCTTGAGACCTATTTGTGGTAGATGTTTCCCTTTTATCTATCCGTGAATCTCCAAAAATATTTTAGGGGTAGGTAAGAGCTCTAAAATATAAAGATAGTGATATGAAAAATTCATATTCTGGCCACTTGCACACTTGTCATGAAGTGAGAATTAAGGCCTATGACGGGGGAAGGGTCATGACGGATGGTCTAACCCCAAGTCCCCCAAATCTGTCCTTCGTGGAGCTAAGTCTGACATGGGGTCATGTTCCTATCAACTGGAGGTAGAGGTTCTCAACCGAGGTCCCAAGACTGAATACAGGAAGTAGAGAACTCACTGCAAGTGTATGTAAAAATGGGAACAAGAACATATAACTATTTTTCTGAGGGAAAAGTCTGAAATTTCATCAGACTCTCTCAGAACACCGTCCGACGTCAGAAGCCACACTGACATTTTTGCCATCTTCCCATTTCAAGTATATCCAACTCACTGCACATATTCAATAAATATTTACTGAATCACTGAACAAATAAGTATCTATTAAATTATTTTGATATGGCTACCATTAGTTTTGACCCCCAAGTGTAAGATTTTTACTTAGCAAAGCTTTGTCAAGCGCCTACTGTGGTCAAGCGCCCCATTAGAAAGTGCAACTATGCGGATCAGAAGACAACATTCCCGTCTCAGCGAGCTTAGCCTCCCGACAGAAAGACGCAGCAGCAAATGTGTTTGGCACAATGACTGTAACGGGGGTGTTCAGATGTTCAGAGGAGCAGTACCAGTGTGCCCAGGGAACTCAGAGAAGCCTTCACAAACACAGCGGCGCCTGAGTGAAGCCTGGCATGACATTCGATTGCAAACGCTGGGAACTTGAGACACTGGAGGGTGAGTCTGATGCGGAGGCTGGCAGCCAATCACCGGTGATGCTATCCGCAGGCTCACTTTCTCCCGGGTTTCACTGTAGCTTATTGGTCAAGTGGAAGAGAGAGGAGGATTTTAGAAGAAACAGTGTTTGAAAACATGGGGGCGCAGAAGACGGTGGCACATTCAGGGAATTACAAGTTGCTCAGTCTCGCTGGAAGATAAAGTAAGAAGGATCCCACAGGTTCAGTTTACTGAAATACCAGTGTCAGTACACAAACCGTTATGCCAACATGTGTCTACTGCAGCATTATCCCAAAGTTCCCAAAACAGAGAACAACTTACATGCTGAGTATTCGGGAACTGGATAAAAACTTCTGGTATATTCACATAAAGGAACATTTTGCAAGGTTAACAAGATTGAATTATACCTGTTTCAAATTAAGAAAGGTCTTCAATATTGTATACGCCATAAAACGATAGGATAGGATACTATCTCATATTTGTAAAACCAGGCAATTAAAAAACTGCTCGTGTGTTAATTATGTTTCAGTGATTGTTAGGCTGGGTGTGTTGATGGCCCCAATTCTTCCCTCCTCTCTCTCTCCTGGCCCTTTGCCATGAACTTAGCAGCTTTTTCATCATGAAAGTGGAATCTGTTTTCCCATGCCTGGATACTGAGTTGCCATGTGGCTTGCTTAGGTCAATGAGCATTAGCAAGTGTATAGTTATTTCAAGAAGAGGCTTGAAAAACCTCCTGTATACTCCACTCATGTGCCTGGCCACCTCTGTGAGGACATGTCTGGATGAGCCTTCTGGAGGACGGAAGACAAATGGAATAACGTTGAGTCACCAAGTTATCTCAGCAAAGACCACCTGAGATCAGCCTTCGGCCAGCTGATTCCCCAGACGTGTGAGCAGACCCAGGAGAGATCTGGACAGTCATCTGGTTGACTCACAGCTGACCACACACACATGAGTAAGGCCAGCTGCGACCTCAGGCCAGCCCGGATCAGAGGAACCCCGCAGCCTTGTCAAATAAACAACTGTATGTCTCTGAGGTTTCATGGTAATGTTATGAAACACGATTTTAGCC
This sequence comes from Eubalaena glacialis, assembly GCF_028564815.1. NCBI lineage: Eukaryota > Metazoa > Chordata > Mammalia > Artiodactyla > Balaenidae > Eubalaena > Eubalaena glacialis. Next base: position 5,282,377 of record NC_083734.1, on the reverse strand, counting down.
ATAATAACTAATGTGATGTATTTGTGTATAATATTGGCTTACCAAAAATCTGGACGGATGCACACCAAACTATTAACAGTGGTGACCTCTAGGGAATGGAATTGTTGGTCAACTTATACTTCCCAACGCCGAAAGTATTGCTGTACCTTCTAAGAAATAGAGTTGCACCTTCTGATTTGATTCATTTTCCTTTCTTTAACTTATTCTTAAAATGCCAAAAGCAGAGTAGATAAGAAAAAAGGCCCTAATCCTGCCAGTCTTAAGATGAAGTCTAAATGGTTACAGCACCGGCTTTGTTTGCAAAAGGTTTCGAATGGTCGTCTTTGGTTCTTGCCTGCAACATTGATGGTCCGAACATCAGTGAAGGAGCCACTTAACCTCTATTTTAGCCCATTTTTCTTTTGTAAACATGCAAGTAGCTCCTGCTTGGGGTGAGGTCATCGAGATAATGATTGTGTCTCCTAGGAATGGGAAAAGCCAGGATGAGAAACTGTTAGAGCTACCCAAGATGCTCTACACACAAGCAAATTAGCTGAAGGTGCTTGGTATGGTGAAGTTGATGATGTGATGAGTTTATTTTTAGCCACAGGAATGGCCACCTGCTACATGATCTCTTAAACTCCTTGAGGTTGATCTAGTTTGGACTTTCAGACGATGAAAATAAACGAGATATTTTTAAATACCGGACACTGATGTGTATAGTTATTTCATTCCTTCATGCCACCTGTCTGGGAGAAGATATGGTTATTGTTTAAACTTGACCAAGTCTAGAAAAAGAGAAAGTCATTACAAACTCTTATGATGTGGTTGGATTTTTCTTCCCCACATTAAGCTTCAACAAATACTGTTAACTGCCTGTAAGGCATTTACAATAGCTGTAAAATCCAAAATATCAGAGGACAATCCCCTGGTGTGAAGTACAGAATGCAGAGGTAGTAAGATGGAGAAATGGTGTAAAAACGGGTCAAGTTTGGGGACGAGAAGCATCTGGTTCCATTTCCTAATAATTATGTGACCCATAAGTGTCTTACTTTCTGTCTCAGTCTCCTCCTCCACTTAATGGAAATAGTCAGAGTACCCCACCATAAAAGTCAAACTCAGTCATTTGCCACCATCTCCCTACTTCTGCCTTCCAAACAGTAAGAAGCCTGCAAAGGATCAACGAAGGAAGAGCTGATTCACATACCACTGCTATTCACACTGTCCATAATTCTTATAATCGGAAAGTTTTAATTCGTTACTAACTCCCGTTTCCCCGGTATGCTTTTATTTTCTAATTCTGCTTGGGTGGAGATATGTAGAATCTGCCGTAATAGGCCAGTCCTATTATTATCCAATTCTCTTAAATCCACAGTAAGTTCAAGGGGAAACAAAGCTTTATAGATGACACCAGTCCAACCACACATTTAAATATTACAAAAGCCTGGCTCGGAGATGCAAAATAATTTGCCCGACATTCTACTAACCAAATAGGAACAAAAATCTAAGACTGCAGGCCAGAGCAACCTCTAGAATATTTCCTAACCAGTGCATGTCTGTGGAACCAATCCCTAGTGATTATAGCTAAGAATGCTGAAGAATAGGCAACATATTTCCATTTAGATAAAGGCATCACTTATTCATAGAAAAACTAGAACCACATCCCTATATGCTGAGTTTGATGAGGGCTTGGTGAGACCACCCTAAACCTTCTACCCAGAGCAACTTCATCAGCTTCCTTCCAAATTCTCCATCTTTCACACGCATTCTGCTGAACTTTTCTGGTCCCACTGGCATCTTTTCTTCCCACTCAGAAGCAGCTGTCTGCAGAGGCACCCTTCCCAAATCCAGGCTTCCGAGTTTCAGTCACAACCTGCTTCTTGGCCAGGTTGGTCTACAGACTACATTCCAAGTCTCTCCACTTTGTGTTCTGCTTTCAGATTCTTTGCTAAGCGCCCGTTGCTTTTGAGGGGCACAAAAAGGGCCTTTGCTTCCTTGCCCCAGTGGGCAGGATGTCCTCTGCTTTCAGATGTCTTAGCCCTTCCAAATATAGTCTTGATCTTGGGAAAAGAAGTAATTAGCCTGATGGGGAAGAAACTGCCATTTCAGCAGTTTTCTCCCTCTTGGGTTTTGAAGTAATAGAGGCCCAAGCAGGTCAGAAAGAAGTTGAGGGCTGTTGGGTCTTAATGCCCCACTAAGCTCAAATACCAACTACGGGCACCCGAAGCTCATTAGTTCTAACCCGACCCTGCTAATCACCCTGAGTGCTGAATCAGCTTCCATGGACACTTAGAGAAGCATTCATTAGTGTTTTAACCTCAAAGTGCCCTGTGTGGCCTTGAAGACCTAAGTCTCACTAGTTGACCTACACTTGAAGAAACAGTACGCCACGCACTAAAGTAAGGAAAAATGGGTCTAACTCTGTGGGGTCCCCTTAAAGACAAAAATTGTACTTATTATTCCCCTTGGAAGAATCTTGGCATATTATTAGGGGCAGTGTTCCCCCTTCTTGGTAACCCTAGCAGAGAAGTGTTTTTAGATCTGTGGGCACAAAGCTTCAGATCAGCATTTCTCAGCCTCAACACTATTGACATTTCAGGATGGATAATTCTTTGCGGTGGGCTATCCGTGTTTTGTAGGATGTGAGCAGCATCCCTGACCTCTACCCACTAGATGCCAGTAGCACCCTCCCCCCAGCCCCTGCGGCATGACAACAAACAAAAATGTCTCCAGCCATTGCCAAATGTCCCCTGGGGGAGCAAAATCACCCCCTGCTGAGAACCATTGCTTTAGAAGATTGCCACCTGCATTAAAAAGAGTAGACCTCAATAAAATAGGACAGGATAGAAATTATCAGACAGTATCACATAAGATAAGAGAAAGTATTCTTTTTCTTTTTTTTTGAAAAGCACTTGTTTTATTTTTTTATTTTTAATTATCTATTTATTTTTTATTTTTTGGCTGTGCCGCGCGGCATGTGGGATCTTAGTTCCCTGACCAGGGATCGAACCTGCGCCCCCTGCATTGGAAGCGTGGAGTCTTAATCACTGGACCGCCAGGGAAGTCCAAAAGTATTCTTTCTTGAACATGTATTTCACATTTTGTTTGTATGTATATGCGTGTAAATAATGTGGATCATGGTAAAAAAAAAAAAAAGTGAAAAATACTAATAGAGTATCTTGACCCTCACAAAAAAATTACTTATCTGTGCTTCTGCTAGGAGATGGGTATTAGTCTCCCACTTAAAAATCTCTAATTTTTCTTCAAAAATTTATTGCATGCTTTTTACTGGCTTCTTTTTAATTTAACATGGCTTTATTTCAACAACAAATGGGCACTTTGTCTTCTACCTTATTAAGACAATTGTGGTGATTTATCTCTACTCTAGATTTACAAAATTATCAAAACAAAACATTGTGGGCCATCCAGCAGATTAGTGAGTCTTGACTATGGGCTGAAAGAAAATATGTGAATCCAAACGCTGCCATTTCAGGGTTTATCATCTATTTTAGGAGACCATGTATTAAACGATGTTTCTTTAAGTCTAACTTTGCAGGCAGATCACACAGAGTTAGTTGGTGAATATCAAGTCATACAAGAAATGATATCTGCTCTTTAGGGATGTCTGACATAAACACATTAAAAACTGAAACAAGTATACAATGGTAAAATAATCTTTCACAAACCAAAGCTGTTATGAGTCAAGCTTCATAGATCACCAAAAAAAAAAGTGAGCACAGAAGAACATATTGCTCTTAGTTTTGGCCACATCACCATAGAACACACAAGTGAAGTTTTGTAGGCGGTGGTAGAGCACTTTCTCAAGCTGAAATAGACATCTGGAATGAGGTAGAAATGCTGAGTGTTTGGAAATGAATCAGAAGTGGGTCAAGATAGGAACCAGAGGCAAGAGGTAAGGTCAAAGTGAGACATTATACAAGCCAACAGGTTCATAAAGGAGAGAGGAGGAACTGGATCTCAAGGGTTCAGCATCGAAGACTGTAGAATCATCTGAGACTCTAGAACCAAGCAGAAGATCAAGAGAAGTTTTGTCCACTTTCCTCTGACATCAGTTCCTTTCTAGAAAAAAGTGATGTCAAGATCTGGCCGTGTAGTTGTGCAGAAAGTGGGTAAAAGAAGGAAAAGACAAAGAATCTGGTTAGTTTCTTGAGAAGGAGACGAGATCTGGTGATTGAAACAAAGAATGTAATGATTGATGGGACAAAGCAGGGGAGGAAGAGGGTGGTGTCGATGAAAAACTAAACAGGGGATGGAGGAAAACCTTTTAAAAAGCGGTCCTGACCAACAATGTCAAAAATCAAATGCTGCAAAGATGTGGGTAAGGACGGTGAGGGCTGGTGGACTTGACAACATGGTGTACCTTTGTTGCCCAAGGAAAGTACGCCCTCCACAACTCCCCACGGTGAGGCTGGTTTTTTCCGTGCCTCGGATAATGATAACAGAGGAGCGTACTTTTCCATGGAGAAATCTCTAACAGTTTTCTCTCAGTAAGATTTTGTCTGCTTTTCTTTGGTTGTTTTTAATTTACTTTGGATTGCCTTTCAATAACTGATGTGCTTTGTGTTTCCTGCTGACAGTTTTGGTGACTTGTGTCTTTCAGTAGATTATATATTTCAGGGATATAGATGGTCTGTGATTTACGATGCTTCAGCCTATGATTTTTCAACTTTAGATCCTGCAAAAGCAATATACATTCAGTGGAAACTGTACTTGGAATTTTTTTTTTTTTTTGGCCACGCCATGTGGCATGCAGGATCTTAGTTCCCCGACCAGGGATCACACTCGTGCTCCCCTGCAGTGGAAGTGCAGAGTCCTAACCACTGGACTGCCGGGGAAGTCCCCATACTTGGAATTTTGAATTTGGATCTTTCCCCAGGGGAGTGGAGTGACAGGAGGTATGATGCCCTCTCATGATGTTGGGCAGGGCAGCCATAGTTCCCAGCCAGCCCCGAGATCACAAGGGTGAACAACCCATACACTGAACAGCCATCATGGACCCAGACAACCATTCTGCTTTTCACCTCAATCCGTTATATGAGATGTTCAACGCTTTGTTATCAAATAGGCTTTGTGTTAGATGGTTTTGCCCAACTGCAGGCTAATGTAAGTGTCCTGAGCACATTTAAGGTAGGCTAGGCTAAGCCATGATGTTCCGTGGGTTAGATGTATTCAATGCATTTTCAACTTATGATATTTTCAACTTATGATGGGTTTATCGGGATGTAACCTCATCTAAGTTCAGGAAGGTCTGTATTTTAAATTCACTAGAATAGTTACATAGGATAGGTTTTCCAGTTTCTTTGATATTTTTGGCCATCAATTCTCATTGTTTTATTTACATTTTGCTCCTTTTCTAGTTTTTGAATTTGAGTGTTGACTTTGATTTCATTCTTTTCTAATTTGATATTAAAATATATAAGGACTTGAATTCACTCTTCCTACATCATTGACTGTAGTACAAGTACGACAGGTATTTAGTTTATCATTTGGCCCTTATCTAAATGATCTTTTACTGCAGATTTGATTTCCTCTTTATTCAAGGATTTTAAAGAAAATGGTTTTTAATCTTGTAGTGGTTTTATTAATTTTATTTTTCCTTTTAATATTACTTTTCACTTGTGGTCAAAATGTGAATTTAACATTAAATTTTCAGGAAATTTATTATCCTTTTTATGGTCAAGCATATAAACATTTTTATAAATGTTCCACAGACTTTTGAAAAGACTGTCTATTTTTTGTTTGTAGGATAGGTAGCCTTCTAATACCTATTATTAAATCAAAATTAATTATGTTTTTGAGAATTCCATACACTTACTCATATTGTTCCAATTGCTCTGGCAAAGATTCAAATGAATGTATTAGAAAATTCTACTGGTATTGTGATATTTTGAACAATTTATGGTTGTTCTGTGAATTATATAAATGTCATTTTCCTGGTTTTGATATTGTACTATCATTACACAAGTTGTCATCATTGAGGGAAGCTGGGTGAAGGGTACACAGCAACTTTCTGTCCATTTACTTGCAATCCTGTAAACCTGTAATGATTTCAAAATAGAAATTAAAGAAGAAAAAAATAAGAACATCAAAAAAATCTGTGTGCATTTCTAACAGCTTACATTTTATATATTTTGATGTTAAATGATTACATCATCCAGCACATAAAGGTTCATGAAAATTAAGCTACGGGTTGTACTCTTGATTATTAAAAACAGATCTTTTTGTTTCACTTAAAATCTATTATCTTGAATTTTACATTGTCTGGTGTGGATCTGGTTTTCCCAGTGTGCTCACTTTTATTTCCTTTCTTTTTTCTCTTTGAGTGTGTGTGTCTGTGCATGCCCACACACCTGATAAGTCAGCTTTGACCATTCTTATATTTGTAAACATTATTTCACATTGTTTTAGTGTGCCTCTTATAAATAATGAATAACCAGTATATTTTTACGATATAATTTCAGTTCATTCATTTTTTTTTTCTTGGTATTTCTCTTTTTATTGCATTCGTTGTCTAACAACAATAATACTCATTGGCAAGAAATTTATTTACACGAACAAATTAAATTTAATCAAGGAATTTTTAGATTGGTTAGAAAACAAAGGACCACTGTGATATTTTGTTTGAATGCCTCTGAAAGTTCATTCATTTTTATTGTGATGCCTTAACTTTCTTTATCTTAACTATCTGAGATCATTTGGTTGGTTAAGAATTATTAAGTCACAAACTTTTTAAAAAACTCCCTCAAAATTCTGTAATATTAGGCTGATGCTTTCTGAAATGTATTTTGGGGAAGACATCTAATGCTAACTTCATTTTTCTTCTTTTGAGGGAACCTGTTTTTGTCATCTAGATGATGGTAGGATTTTGTTCTGTTCTGTTTTTCCCGCTTCATCCTTTGATTAAACTTTTCTCTTTGGAATCAGGATTCATTGGGGCCATTTTCATTACTTTTGCATAGTATTCAGTTAACCTTTTCCATTGAAGACTAAAATCTTGTTGAGAAAACAAATGAGAGACTTTTCTCAAGTTTTCTCCTGTTTCACACTGAAACTCGACACCATGGAGGGACAGGAAGGGAGGATATTTGCTCTGATTCCTCCACTTGGTTCTGTTCTCTTTAAGGACGGAGGCTTCTGTTTGAGCACCTTTCTGCGTGCTGACCTTCAGGGCGCCAGAAGTCAATCTATATTTGTCCATGTTTAAGCCTGAAATGGCTTCTGCTTTTCTGATTTCCTGTTGAAATCTGTCCGGGCCAGAAGAAGGGAGAAGAGAAGTGTTATTTGTTTTCTGGGATTCAGTTTGTCAAATGAAAAGTCAAATGAATAGTCCAGCAGGAGGAGGTAGAGAATGAACGCAGGAGTGGCTGAGACCTGAGATAGCGGTGTGAGCCCCCATCTGCCGCTGGAGGGCCGGGGTCAGCGCTCCAGGCCCCAACCTTGACCTTGCCATGTGCAGGTGTGAAGGCTGCTTGTCCGGTCCTGGCCCCTGGTGTCTCCAGGTGTGGACTCGGGATGTGCCCTTGGTCACTGCACTGCACACACCCTCCTCCTCAGGTCCTGGCGTCTTAGCTGAGGGGTTTCCAGATGCTTCCTCTGCATCTTTCCCAGGCCGGACTTTCCTCCACTGGCTCCATGTAGATTTCCCTGCATTATACCTTAGAGAAGTTGTGAATTTTTTGGTATGTGGAAGGTGACTTGCTCTTGTTCCGATACTGATATTGCTTTTTCCCTGTTGCTATTGTTTCTTTGATCTTTTCACTGGGGATTTGGGAGAAGGGGAGCCTTGTATTCATACGACCATGTTGAAGCAGGACCCATCTTTAATTTTCATGTTTTTCATAGTATCTGGTTGGCCTAGGATTGGTTTTCATTTCCTTCACCAGAGGACACGTGATGGACAAGAGGGGAGTGAAGTAAAGGTCACGGCCAGAGGCGGTTTCCTAGGGGGGCCCCTTTGGGAACGTCCACCACACTGTGCTTCTGGCTGGATGCTTCACTGTTCTGGGGACCGGGGCCCCATCCCCAGGGACTTCCTGCCCCTCTGCATGTGCCCACCCCAAACCACCTGCCTGTTTCCACTCCTCAAGCCCCAGGAGCTGTAAAGAGAGAGCTGAGACCGGCAGTCTGGGTCTGCCCTCACCTACCACTGCTCACGTCCATCCTTTCCAACTGCTTGTTTTTTTTCCCTTTTCTGCCTGGGCTTTAAAAAAAAATATGAAACAAAGGCTTTCTATGTCCACAAAGTGACACTTTAGGGGAAAGGGAGGGAGGGAATGGGGCACGAAAAAGAGATAGGATGCTCGAGAGACACAGAGTGGATTCTGCCTAATTATACTTTTTAAACTCCCCTAATTGCTCTGTTTAATTATTGATGTGGAAAGTGTTTCCTTTGAGGAAGTTCAGTCATCAAGAGCCCTCAGGACCAAGGAGACAGACATCACCTGCTTTGGGCTTGGTAATTAAGGCGCAGTTGTCACCCGGGAGTGGGGCAGACCCCTTGGGAGGGGAAGGTGGGGCCGTGCCCACTGCCAGTGTACAGCCCCCAGCCCCCAAGCACAAGGGCATCTAAGGCCTCGGAGCCCAGCAGCTTCTAGGAAGAGCAACTGATAAAGAGGAAGGCACTCTGCTACAGCTGACTCCCATTCTGTCACTCATCTTCCTCCTTCTACAAACAAAAACTTGCCCACAGACTCCCAGCTCTTGCTACGGCTGATGTGTCTTTGTGGGTTCAGCTCCCCTTATAACCTCTAATTGTTTGGGAACTTCAAGTCACAAAAGCCTAATATTTGAAGTGTCAATACAGTTTTTTTTGTTTTTTTTTTTTAATGTGTAATTGAACCACTGGGCCTAGTGCCGATATCACAAATAATCTCATTTTCTTCCCTGACATCCATCAGCATTCATTTCCTTGGCCCCCAGGAAAAGGCGGTGCCTGCCGGGGCGGCCAGATAAATGGATACTTGAATGTCATTGGAATGAAGGAAGAGGAATGGGAATGGTTGGATTGATCTAGTAGATTCTGATTTGAGATTCAATTCAGAATGGATCCTAGAATGAAGGAAATCATAAGACAGTGTCTCCACTTCCTCGTCTGTAAAATGTAGAGGCTCCAATGCATGACCGTTAAAGGCCCTTGCGGGTTCTAATATTCTGGGTATGTAGGTCAAAGAGTGAAAACTCTGATTAGCAGCAAAAACAATGGAAGACACAGAGATGAGCTCTACTCCGATCCCCTTTCGTGAAAGGACTTGCAGCCTGGCTGTGTGCCCAGCTGACAGGCCCCAGCTGTTGGAGCCCTTAGGGTCCATCTCACTGCGAAGCACAGGCTTTACTCCCGGGGTCTCTCCGTCAAAACCTGGACAAGGAGGTGGCCTGGGGGCTCAGCCCCGTCTGCCCAAGTTGGGACGTCTCTGATGACTGATCTTTGCTCCGGGTCTCCCGCTGTGGCTGGCAGAGACTGGCAGGTCTACACTGGGTCTGCCCAACCCAGATTCCTTCCCTTTTCCTCCGCAGGTGGCCTCTGTCCAAGACATCTTTTATACACCTAACTCCTTCTCAGGATCTGCTTCCTGGAGAAGGAGAACCCAAAGGGTGATGGGGAATGAGCTGTAAACAAAATGGCATAAAACTCAGGAAAGGATGCCGTGAATCCAACCATGGGGGAAAAGCACAGTCACGAAGGAAGTGGCATTCAAGATCGCCTTTGAAGAATGAGTGGGTAGAAAAAGAAGAAAATCGGCATTCCAAGCAGAGGGATGGATGCATGCACAAAGGCACAGTGATATAAAGATACAGGATGTGGGACCACGGGCAGTGCCTGGAAATGGAGTATTCCGTGTGTGCAGCGGTGGCGGCAGGAGGGTGGGCCGGAAAGGTAAAGCTGGAAAACACGGGATCCAAGATATACAGCTGTCACAAAAGCCCTGTATATATAGTCCTATTGGTTTGTAGACTCTGATATAGGGAAACGGGAACGCTGAGAGAAGAATGAGCTACCCAAAGCAATAAAATATGGGAAATTCCATAGCATAGTACTTTTGACAGCCCTAAGAAAAAGATATTTTACTTCTATGTAGGTGGTTTCCTTGAACGAAGACCACCAGCTATTTGTCAGGGAGAAAATGAATTGCTTGCCCCACGTTATGGCAAAATCAATCATATCATAACACCAATCTATCAGGGGAAATTCAGTCTCTAGGCCCATGTTTTCAGGAAAGAAATTGGCAGTTAATACTCCTATCCCTTTTTACTTATTCAGGAGAAAAAAGGACCTGCCCACTGGGTCCCAAAATAACTTCCTTACGACCGTTATCAAATTCTGACACTGAAGTTCATCCATACTAACAAAGTTTTCATTTTATAAATCACAATTTGCTGTAATAAAAACAAAAACAAAAACAAAACAGCATGTCCCAAACTTTGTTCCAAGGAACACATAGTCCTTTGGGTTTTCATTGTCATGAGGGAAACACTGTGCATGACAAATCCCATTTACTTGTCACATTGAACCTTAGAAACACAACTCTTAAAAGTCCACCATGAGAAAACTCTTAAAAGACCACCATTTAAGTTTGCTGAATCCATTTCCCATTCATATTTGACCACAAAATCTTCCTGCCCTCATAGCACCCACAAACACTATAGAAGTAACATTATAGGGAATACATTTTGCAGGCTGACTTTGAGGATTTCAAAAGCATTTCCTATCGAAATGTGATAGTAGTAAACAAAATCATTGCTTTCACAAAATTCCATCTTTTATTCTTGAACTTGGTGCCTCAGGACTCAAGGGTAAAGTTAAAGGGGTTTCATTCCCAACCAGGTATGTGGATGGTCCTTCCAACTGGTCATGGTGTGGAAGGTCCAGTGAAAAGTGGGATGGGGAATATTAAATTTACTGTTTCTGTGGTCGAAAGAAAAGCTCTAAGCTGGAAGCACACATTGAAGGTATAAATGAGAAGTTCCAGGCCTATGGTTTGCTGAGCTGCCAAACAATCATCTATTGAACGAACTTCCTATTCTGCAAAATTAAGGAACGTTTGTATAGAGTTGACTTAGTGTTTGTGACCTCAGGGCAATATTCCTGTGTTCACCTGGAGTTTCGGTGATGTGATCAAAATTGCACATTATTAAAAAATGATGCAAATCTGTCCCACACAGCTAGAGAAAATGCCAGCCAATGAACTGTGCATTCAAACTAGGCTGAACACAAACCTCCAGGCTTCTTGGAAATGTGTTAGGGACACCCTACTAGGTGAGAGGGTGGGTCAAGCAGGTGGGTTCTGGACACCCACCCTCCCTCATTCAGTCAGCACAGATTCTTTTATAGAGTAAGAGGTGGCAGGAGGTTTGTACAAACATTTGAAACCAGAACTGTAATCTATCTATCAACACGCACACACTGGAAGGTAAATCTGTCATTAGGAAAAGGGACATGACCAGGGGCTTGATCGCAGGGAAAGAAATGCCCTCCTCTTTATTGCTCTGAATAAATGCAACATGAAGTTCCCAAGGGATTCTCCTGGTTAGATATCCACAATCCCACCTAAAATACAGTTCTTATTTTCGGCTTTGAAAATAAGAGGAAATTGCCAGGTCCAATGTCTCCAGTCCCTTTAAGTGCAAAGGATGTTTACAAATGATGGGTCCAGAAATGATGGCTTCATGAGGTCATGGGTCAAATGACAAAAATCACAACAATAATAACAAGATAGTTCACATACACTATCTCTATGGTCTCCACCTTTCCGGATGGCAAAACTGAAGTGTGCAGAGATTCAACAACTTGTCCCAGGTTACCTGGGTGTAAGAAGGAGTGTTGGGACTTGAACCCAAGATCGGCAGTGCTGTTACAAAGGCAGTGGGTCACATTAAGCAACTTTAAAAAACCCTAAGTAACACATCTGTTCAGATATAGGACAAAACAGATTATTCTCAATGATCCTCAAGGTGAGCTTGCTTTGTGGAACTTGGAGGAAATTGCTACCAACCAAAATTTAAATGGTGCTCAAAAAGCTTATAACCCTGAATCATGGCTTCCTCTGCTTAAACTTCCCAGTGGCTACACTCGGTACAATGTGCAGTCATTGCACGTGGACACATATTTAAAGTTTCGTAAATGTGACTTTTCATTTTGTTAGTGTCACATGCAAGGATGAGGTGGGCATTTCCTCTCTTCCACCCAGTGGTTTTACAGCATTGAGTCAAGGCCTTCTCTCCCCCTGCCCAGACCTCTTCGAGGAGGGCCAGTGAGTGTGTGCTCACTCTAGCCTGCCCAGGAACGAACCCACTGGCTACCTATTCTGATAAACAGAATCAAGACCCGTTTCCATTTGAGCCAGTCAGGCAGCTATTCCCAAGGTCACCTTAGTGTCATCCAGAATTCGAGAGAATCCTTCTACTGCCCAAGCCTGGATGTCTTGACTCATTCAATCAAACACTTAGGGAAGAAAGCACAAAAAGATGGCTGTGTAATTTTATCATGGCTTCTCTCCCAAGTGCATTCAAAACAAAGCATGGATTGAGTTTGTTCAAAGAATGGCCAACTCCTTAGACACGCTCACTAGTAAACAGCTCGCCTTCAAAGTCTAGAACCCACGGTTGCATTTTCAGTTTTCAACCAGTTTTCGTCATCAGTGCAATTCCTGGGTGATCACCTACCCCCGTGCGTGACATCCCCTCTCATCAGAACAGGAGTTTGCAAGTGGCAGCTCTTGTGAGGGTGGCATGGGGGTGTTGGTCCTACCCACATCCCAATATCGGAGCGAAAAAATAAATAGGTTTTGTTCCCTTAAAATGTTTCAGGCAGGAGAGACCGCCTTGAATGTTATAAACTTCAAGAGAGAAAATAAAATGTCCATTCTTTTTCCCCACACCCCACTCTGTTCGAGTCTCAAAAAACATGTAAATCTTGGCCCAGACTAAGCAAATCACCTTAAAAAGGAAGGTTGGAGAACTGTTTATTATTTGAAATGTCTCTCCCTAGGCCTTATTTTTGATAAATTGGCTTCAGCTCCATTACTTCATGATATATCTCCCTTGACATTTAATTATACTTACTTCAAACACATTAAGCGAATCAGTCTGAACAGCTTCTTATTAATATGCAAATTTCTCCTTTGAAAACCCATGAATCTGTGAAAAATCTCTTTAGGCTTCCATTAGACCCACTCAGGAAGTTGTATACCTCACACAGACACTCGCTTCATTCACTGACTCAATGATTCAGCATTTACTAATTGTCTGAGTTAACTATTCTGACCACATCAAGGGGAGTTGGGAGGAAAGCGGGGGGAAGGGGGGTGACAGGGAACCAAATGGGATTCAGAAGCTGAACACTTAAAAGATGAATGATCAGAAGGCCAGGCCTGAATTAGCGGCTGTAATTAGAGTTGAAAATCAAGCCTCTCTGCAAACACAATCAGCCAGATGAGTTGACACAGCCCACTCTGTGGCAGAGAAGCCCCAGCTCACCAGTGAGCGACTTCTCTGGCCATTGCTCTCCAGGCCAGAGTAGAGGCAGCCGAAGGTGGGCTCCTGCGTGCGAGAGATCTCCGTGCAAGCTCAAGTGTTCCCTGCCCATGTGTTCACTTACAATCATATTTGCAAAAGACCTCGTTGTCCTGTAACAGGGGGGTCCAAGATGGACTCTTGTAGTTCTCAGAGGAACAAGACAAAGACCAACGGGACCACTCAGAAGTTCAGACTTCAAATTGGCAAATGCATGGTCCTGAGGCTGTCATGGGTCAGAAGCAAGTTCCAGAAGAAGAAGGCATAGTTCCCAAAATCAGGACAAGAAGGCTACACTTCAGGAGCAAGCAGAAGTCCTGGCACCGAGGAGACAGAGGCCAGATGGTGGGAAAGTGAGATTTCTAGGAGAATCCAAAGCCTGAGGGGTCAGAACAGAAGTGGAACAAAGTAGAGATCAAGGGAGAAAAGGAATCTGGAGATCCAGACTTTATGAGAGAATTAAGGAATTCTTGGCTCTCTGCTGATGGGATACTCAAGATGGGGAAAGACCACCATTCTCCATGGTCCTCGGACCAAAGTGTGGGATTTGGGACATCTGGGCAGCAGAGGATAAGAACATCGAAAAGCAGCATATGCCGGAGGCAGATTCAGTGGCTTTATAATCATGATGGCTTGGAATATTCCCGAGAAATACTTGCAACTAGTAAGAATATGGTGGCGTATTTGCTTTGACTCATGAGGAAAATGGAGGAAACGTAACAGGCTATTTTCAGTGACATTCAGCCACTTCGTAGCTGTGCCAACCTGAGTCTTTGTTCCTATAAATGGTTTAATGCCCTATCTGCAGTGTTGCTGAGAGAATCTAAAGATGATGTATTTAAGGTACTTGGAATGAGGAGGAGTCACGAATGATCAGTACTGTCATTAAACACTCCTTGAGGATGGGATGTGTTCTACTGCCCTTCGCATCCTTCACCTGAACAGGTGGGCTCTCAGCCACACAGTCAGTCTATTCTCGTTATTCCAGGCACTTTACAAAGTCCCACAAACACTGAATGAGAGAATACTGAATCATGCTCCTAGGGGAAACGCAGGGTTAGGCTTCCATGAGCCTCTGGTCACAACATTTTCGTCAATCAATCAGTACATCACCTTGTCTTATGTGTGTTTCTGTTTAAAGACACCTCATTTAATATATCCTGTTGATTCATTAATGTTGCACTTGCAGCCAACCATGCTCTAACTCAGACCTGAACAAAGCTCATCTAACACACGGATTTTCTCCATAGAGCACCTCGCAGCCTTAGGAACACTAGACAGCACTTCAGTTCTACACTTCGGGGCCACTTTAAAAAGTGAAATCACCAACAAAAAGCACGAAAATGAGAAAAGCGTGGCGCTAAATAGATCCCCAGAAGGACATCTGTTCACAGTCTCAGCTGAAACAGGAGGGCAAGGCGTTGCTTTTTGTGATCTCAGGTGGGAACACACACACAGGGTGACTTAAGTTTTCTGTGCTCTGCCCGTGTCCAAAAATGACCCTGAAAGCGCTGCAAGTGAAAATTGGGGGATTCCAAATAAATTTTAGCAAGTAGGCGAATTCACAAACACAAATCTGTGAATAACAAAGGTCCACTGTATTTATTAAGTGGATGAATAGAAAGTGAAATGAAAAACCTGTAAAAAGCAGGCCAAGTGCATTGCAGGGCTTCTTCCAAATTAGGTTTTCTGCTCTTACAAAAAAAAAAAAAAGCAAAACATCTTTAGGTCAGAAACACACTCATTCATACGAAATGGCACGTTGATGTCAAACTGCCTTCCCTATGCTAATAAATGAATGTACTGACCCACTATCTATTCTCGGGGGCATGAAAAGGGAGAAAAGAACAGATCTACAGAATTATTTTAGATTCTTTCATCAAGACCAGAAACGGAAATATCAGCATGTTTTTCTGACGACTCCAGAACCTTCTCTAAAGAACCCAGAGGACCACAGAGTCACCCATTGTGTGGCTGCTGCGTGCGGAGTGCGGTTTCTCAGAACTCACACACCAAACCTGTAGGCTCAGGTTCAGTGACCCTTTCACGGTTCAAGCAAGAAAAGTTATACTTCATCCCATTCGCATTTGTCAATAACCCAGAAGTTCAACTGCAGAGCGCAAGCTTTAAAGAAGGCACTTGGGTTTCAAGGTCTCTTTTCAAATAGATAAACCTGCCAAAGTCGGTTGCAAAGTCTATTCCAAGATAAATCAGCTTATGCTAGTTTTTAAAACTTCTGCTTGGGGACAAAAAAAGAGGTTTAAGTTGTTTTTTAAAAAAAAAGGCAAAGGCTAATTTTTAATGCAACTGAATGGACTTGGTTTCATTTTGTAGATATGAGAAAATACATTCTTTTTTAACTCAAGTTCTCCTTTGCTCTACAAGACAATAGCCACAAGCTTTCTGCTCCCCACCTTCTGGGTACCCACGAGGGTCCACAGACCTCTCTGCACAGATGCATGGTTTGCAGAACAGAATAGGGAGAGGTCCTTCGGACTTAAGGTTTGAATTTCATAATAGAGAGAAGATCCTACTTAATAATAATGTTGCTAATTGATCCCACCAATGCTCCCCCCCGGCTAAGGTGAAAGCTGACAATCATGTCCAATCCATTTAAGGCATGAAAACCGAAACCTCAAGACGAGAAAAAGCTTCCCGTCTCAGATGCGTCACGGAGCCGGGATGGGCTTTGTGGGCGTCAGGCCCACCGTCCCACAGGGTGCGTGCTCAGAAGGGCTCCTCTCTGCGTTCAGTGCTCTGCTGTTCCGCCTAAAAATTCGCCATAATTTTTTAACAAGGACCCCTCCATTTTCAGTCTGCATTGCGCCCCATAAGGTACGCACCTGGTCCTGCATGGAGCTAATTACTGACTGAGGGAGAACTCCCCAGATCCCTGGTCCAGTGCTTCTCCCATCTGGACACAGTCACCCCACCTGAGGTCCACGGGACAGCTCACCTACAGACACGTGGCATCAACTTTGTGCCCCAAGAACCCATCCATCCATCCGTTCATTCATCTGTCCATCCATCCATCCATCCATCCATCCATCCATCTGCCCAGGGCAGGCTGTGAACCAATCTCTCTGCACTGCCCGACTCGAATGCACTGGAATCACAGCCTCCACTCTGCTCTGCACAGACCCAGTTTAACTTTATTAAAAGAATGAGCTAACAGAGAGGCAGGTTAGGGATACAATTGTTTCCTGGATAAACAGCACGGCCTTCGCTCATATGGCTGCATCAGTGGCATATTTTATGCGTATGTATTTTTATAAAGCAGCTAGAGAAATAAAGCAACCTTATATCATCTAAGAACAACAATATGACTTTCTGTTTGGCCGGCTGCCCTGCAATCCTTCCCTCCACAGCTCCTGGAGTGGTCCCCCGCCTGTCCCCATTACTTTTCACAAAGGTGAATAAATCAACGTGAAACTCTTACTATCTTATTTTCTCTCTGCTCCCCCCCCCCCCGCTTCTGTCCTCCGCATCTTGAACGGTTTGAGAAAAATTAATGCCCGTGTCTCTGGCAAACGTATTGCGCCTATAATTCAGCTTTAAAACAAGCACACCAGCAGTGGCCAAACCTTGGGTAGAAGGTTCATTTTTCACATGAGTAATTGAATTCTTCCCTTCAATTCCCTTTCAAGTATTAAAGACAACTTATGCCTCGCTGAAAAATCTTATAAAACTTCCACCAGACACTTGTCAACTGAGGGTAGAGATGCCTCTTGCACCAGACAGGGATGGGGGGAGGGGAGAGGAGACAGCGGTAAAGCATTCTCCTGTGGTTCACAGGTAGAAGGTTATCCCGAGGTACTGAAAGTCATAAGAATCTTTTATTTCTTCAGCCTCCACTTTATGCCATCAATATTTCAGTAACATGAAAATCTGGACTTTAGTGTTTTCTTAGGTGACATCGCCAAATTTAACTGAGTTTTCAACAAATGCAATAAACATTCTTTAGCAGATTGCTTTGCCCTGCCAAGGTTTTAAAGAGTGTTTTCTATCAAGAAATATCTGTTTGGCCTGTAAGTGCTACATTTGTGTATTTTAAGTGACACATAAATTTTATAGTGTTTTTCTATCCAACAGAAGTGACAGGTCTGACCACTTAATCGTCAGACATCCAGCAACAGTTTCATGCAATGAAGCTCACGGCGGTACCGCATAGCTAAGTCACCCTTTGTGTTTACAGATGGTGATTCCACCTTTTTGTTGTTTTTCACATTTTTTTTTTACTGTTCCCTGAAATGGCTCAGTGATTCACCTCCAACCATCTGGATTGGCCATTGAGTTGCCCAGGAGAGGCGGACTCACCATTTTCCAAGTCCACTGAAGTTGTCTCTTGATATTTTGATGGTAGCACTTTCTTTTCCTTGAAGTTCATCCCCTCACTACCTTACCTTATAAGTGTCTAATTTCCCATTTCTGGTCCTTATCACTACCCGCTTCTCCCTGAGGGTTTGTATTCTTAAGAAAGTGTGTGTCACCTGTCACTGTCTTCCTTTGCCATGAGAATTGAACACCAAGCACCAGTAAAATAACATGGAATGTGAAATTCATAAAACCATGACCTGCACTGGTGACCCCTCCTACAAAGCTGAGAGTCACATCAGGACACTGGGGCCAGGTCCTCCAGCCCCATCACTCAGCCCCATTTGGGTGGAAGGGAAGTTCTGCAGGGTCTTACACTGAGAAGTCCCTAATGTTTTGTCTTTGTTTTGCTTTTCTTCACCTAGAGTCTGAGCAGCCTCAGAAGACACAAGAGCAGCAGAGTCTATCAGGAGGAACGAAAAGTATCAGGGAAAAGTCTATCAAACAAAATCCATCAGAAATCTCCTGGCCAACTGTCGCAGTTGGCTACTGCTGTTTAACAAAGCACTCGATGCTGAGAGTGATACAAAGCATTTTGTATTTTAGGAAGAGCTTGGCTAAGTGGTTCTTCTGTGCCACATGACGTCATTTGGACTCATTTAGCTTTATTCATCTTGGAGCTCAGCTGGGGCTAGAATGACCAACATAGCTTCCATCACACGTCTGGGTCCTCAGCTGCAGGGACTGAAGAGCTGGGGGCTGGCTAGCCTCTTTCTCCAGCAGGGTTGGACTCCTTGTACGGTGGCTCAGGGCGCCAAGACAGCAAAAGCAGAAGCTGTCAGCTCCTCACATGGCTAAGCCTGGAACTGGCATGGCATCACTTCTGCTTCCCTCTACTGGCCCCTGCAAGTCACATGGCCAGCTCAGATGCAAGGGGAGAAGAAATCATTAGATTCCACCTCTTGATGGGAGAAATGGATGAACAAATATGGATGGGAGGAACTGCCTGTGGCCATTGTTGGAAACAACCCCAGACCAAAGCCCAGTGTTCTTCTAATCCGAGGTCCTAGCTTAGGGGAGGGTACTAAAGGTCAGTTGGGGGAATCTGTGGTCATTCTCTATGATTTCACTTCACAGGTTAGACGCATTGCCAAAGAACACCTTTTCCCTTAAACAACACCGCATATTTGCTATTATATCCTCATTTATTTGAGTTACACATCAGTCCTATCACTAGAAGTCAATTTGTGGATAAAGTAGGAAACTTGTATAGTGGAATCAGATCCCATGCAATTCCTCAACGTACTCAACTAATCACTCTCAAAGAGAATGAAACACTCTAAAAAAGAATGGAAAATTGGGAGACTGGGATTGACATATATACAAGAATATGTATAAAATGGATAACTAATAAGAACCTGCTGTATAAAAAACTAAATAAAATTCAAAAAAATATAAATAAAACGACAAGTTTGTAAGAGTGCTATGAATAAACAGACTGATGAGCTTTAAAATCAAAAAAAAAAAAGAATGGATACGTGTGTATGTATAACTGAGTCACTGCGCTGTACACCTGAAGCTAACACAACGCTGTACATCAACTACACTCCAATAAAATTTAAAAAAGAAAGAGAACGAAACGTATAATATATTTATGCTGCCCTGCTTAGTTCAAAAGAGACCTTGGCTTCCAACAACACAGGAAAAAGAATATCTCAGCCAAATTTCCAGGAAGAAAAATAATATATGATTTGTCTTTGGGCTTCTATGGGTCTAAAGGATTCTCAGAGACCATTTTGATTTTGTAGCTCACTGATATCAAAAGCTCAACGTGAATCATATAAGATGAGATTCCACTCTACATGTTCCAAACTTACCACAGAAGAGCTATAAAGAAAGGGTACCCCCCTGCTCCCGAGTTTGGGCTCAGGTAAATAAACCCAAATTCCCTCCACGAAAACATCTGAGCCTTGCAGGTGAGACTGACAGACTGATCTTTAGAGTTCCAGCAGAAATTAGTTCCTTGCAATACATCTCCGGTATAGATGAACTGCATTTTTGTACAAAGAAAGTAAATGGTTTCTTTTTAATTTCTGATTGACTCTGATTACCAAGCTTTTCTGATAGATCAAAATGTCCTCAAGCAACACTCCATAATGTTCTAGTGTTATCTGTGTCACTGACCAGCTTCTCAACATTGGGCAAGATACTTTTCCATTCTCTGAGCTCCAGTTAAGGGGTTCAGTGGCTGGTCATCAAAGGAATGTTAAAGAAAAGGAGTAAACATCATCCTCAACACTTATTCTTGCAAAGTGTTTTACACGTTACAAAGCACTTTTATGTCATTATCTCATTTGATTTCAATTTCTAGGGTCCCTGCCATCTTTAACACTGTAGATTTGATGGATTAAAAAATGCATGGTCAATTGATAAAATATACCTTGTTTCAGCAGTTTGCTTTAAACAGTCAAAGAGTTTTAAAAGCTCCTGCTGTGGGGAAAATCTGATTCTTTTAATCTCTACATTTATGTTGGAAGACCACATATCATTTTCAAAATAGTTTTCAAAACTTAAGGAGAGGTGTGATTTACTACTTAATGATCAGCTTCCAATCACACATGCTCTGTGGTTCAGGAGAAATTCACTGTAGAATAAGAACCTCCTAGAGAAAATGCATTCAATCTATCTTCTTGGAAGATCTTGGCGTTCGTTTCCGTTGGGGCGACCCAAAAGAGGGAAATGGAAAGGCGGGGGGTCTCTGAGACTTCACATCCTTTCTTCAAGCAGAGCAACTTTCTCTTACCAGTATTGTTCTATTTTACTTCAGTGTAAAATTTCATTTGAACAAGAGTTCTAAGGTCACCAAGTATTTGAAAACTACTGCTTAAAGAAACACATGTGGATTGGTAAATCTTGCTAAATCTACTTAAATATTGTGATATAATTCTCCCTACCGATGCTGTAAAAGAGCTTTTTTCTACTGAAATCTATGATATGAACTATTCAGACTGACCCTGCCTATCCCCAAAGGCCTCCTTTATAGTCCTACCCTGTAGTTTGAATGAGTGTTGAATGGATGCCAAACATTTCCTATCTCCGGGCTAAAGAGCCTAAGACTACAAAAGAAGTCAAGCCAGGAAAAAAAAAAATTTAAAAAAGATCCAGCCATAAAGTTTGAAAGAATTCTCAGATGTTAATTCTGACCCAAGTGCCAGAGTGATTCACTGTTGGGGGATGCTGAGTGATCTTTACTTTGGACTTCTTAATCCATGTTCTATTAATGGATTTTAGCCACAGCTCAAAAGGTTAGGAATTAAAGACCACATTTCCACCTCTTCTTATTAAATTATTCTAACCTCATCCTGGGTAATTCATCACTGTCTCACTCACTCTTGGTATACATGTTGGGAATGGAAGGGCCAGTTTGTATAATTACCCTCTCCACCTTCCCAAACATATTATAAGAAATCAAGGCCTGAGTCCGGTTTCTTTGAGATTTGAGAGGCTGATTCTTCCGATTTTACATCCTGTGCTATAATACAACAGCCAGTTCCAAGAGACTCATGCTGCATGAGAACTCTCCTCTCTCAGTGGAATCATAAGCTTGATTATTTTCAACGTTGATTTAGGTTGAGTCTTCGAGCATCGTGGCCAGATGGCTATCTGTTGGCTGTTGACACAACACTCCTTCGGTGGACACAAATTCCGAAGGCTATTCAAATAAGGGAGATGCAGGTCAGGTCTTTTCCCATCTGTGAATGGTGCTGGTTTTCTCTGTTTTCTGTACATGTAATAAAGTATGCTGAAGAAATGAAAACCTTGACCTAACTGTACCTGTTATGCGCTCAATGTGTCTCCTTAAAATTTGTGTGTTGAAGCTTTAACCCCTAAGTGACTGTATTCAGAAACAGGGCCTTTAAGGAGGTAATTAAGGTTAAATGTAGTCATAAGGGTGAGCCTTAATCTAAAAGGACTGGTGTCCTTATAAGGCGAGACAGAGACAACAGGGACGCACGTGCAGAGGAAAGGCCCCTTGAGGACACAGAGAAAAGGTGGCTATCTGCAGCCAGGAAAGAGGTCTTACAAGAAACCAGCCCTGCTGATAACCTTGATCTTGGCCTTGCAGCCTCCCAAACTGTGAGAAAATAAATTCCTGTTGTTTAAGCCACCTAGCCTGTGGTATTTTATTACAGTAGTCCTAGCGGACTAATACAGTACCATATAACCTCAAGACCTGGAATCAGCATAAAGATTAGTTTCCAGGAGACATTAGGACTGTCTTTATGTGAGGGGCTGCTACACAGAGAATCTAATTTTTTTCTCTGTGTACCTAGGAGGAAATCCAGAATCTGCTAGAATTATAAAGCTAAAGATTTGGGCTCAATTATAAAAAAGAAGTTTTAATGGCTAAAGCTATTCAAAAGAAGAATGAGCTATATACAAAGGGAAATGAGATCCCTTCACAAAATAACCATTTGTCAGGATTTTGAAGCATCATGTAGAATGTCAGACGACTATGAGTCTATGATGACTTTAAGTGGTATAAGTAGGATTAAGGAGACCTCTCATCAAAGTTGACCACTAACCAGATCATGATCTTGGCAGGTTGCATAACATCTCCATCTCAGTTTCCAAAATCTTTTTTTAAAGCAAGTACAATTGTTGTGAAAATTAAAAAAGGCTATTAGTGAAGCATGATATGAATGAGAAAAAACAATCATCATCACCATCATCATCATCATGTTTTTTGTGCCATCAAATGAAATGCCTATATATATATACATATAGGCATACCGCATTTTATTATATCTATGAATCTTTATTGTGCTTCACAGATTTGCATTTTTTACAAATTGAAGGTTTGTGGCAACTCTTCCTCAAGCAAGCCTAATGGCGCCATTTTTCCAAGAGCATTTGCTCACTTCACACGTCTCTGTGTTACATTTTTGTAATCCCCACAATATTTCAAACTTTTTCATTATTATTACATTTTTAGGGTGTTCTGTGATCAGTGATCTTTGATGTTACTATTGCAAAAAGATTATCATTTGCTGAAGGCTCAGATGCTGGTTAGCATTTTTAGCAATAAAGTATTTTTTAAGTAACGTATGTACATTGTTTTTTAGACATAATGCTACTGCACACTTAATAGACCACAGTACAATGTAAATATAACTTTTATGTGCCAAAAAATCCACGTGACTTGCTTTATTGCAATACTCGCTTTATTGTAGTGGGCTGGAACCAAACCCACAATATTTCCAAGGTATGCTCATGTCGGCATCACCCAGAGCATCCAGCACAAAAACTTAAAAAAAATCAGGTGAATCTTTATCTCCAGCCTCTTGCCTGCGTCTATATACAGTTGGCCCTTGAACAACACAGGTTTGAACTGTGGGGTTCTCGAAGATTTTTTTCAATAAATATTACATGATCCTTGGCTGGCTGAATCCATGGACATGGAAACGAGGATAAGCAGGGCTGGGTATGGGACTTCAGCATCTGTGGATTTGGTATCCATGGCGATTTTTTTTTTTTTTTCGCTCTGGGCTTGCTTTAAAAATATAAACATGTGTTTATTGAAAAGGCAATCATCTAGACTCCTTTGCAAACCAAACCCTGAACTTTTGTATTACATCAGAAGAAGAAGAAAAAGCAGAGGTGAACTTGGACAGAGGGTTCTGTTTTCCAAAATAGGTGTAATGGGATCTGTATAAGCTGTAGATGGAGAGAAAGAAATGTCAGTCCTTCATGATAAGGTCTGGGACGACCTTTGTAACTCGGACAAAACTGCCTTTCCTGTGAGTCACCCTTTGGAGGAAAGGGCCGTCTGCCCGGGAGCAGATCTGCTGTCTCCCATGCTTTCATCCATCACTCCTCGGGCCCTGGACGTCTGGCACAGCCCCAGCCTCTTTCCTGGCTCCCTTTGGCTCATGTTGCCGTGGAGAAGAGATGTCAGGAGACTGACTCAGGTGAGCGATAAGGAGCAGACGGTGCCTCTGCTACCCTGGCCCCTCCGTGCACCCGGCTCCTCGGAACGCGAGTAATTATTATAAATGGGCGGGTGATTGGAGGAGCAAAGACGGGGGTTTTCCAAGGGGACCTGAAAGCCTCATCCTCTAAAGAAGAAATGCAGCCTCGGAGTTGGGCAACACAAAGGAACCCCTGATTGGACATTGTTTTCTAACACGATGCTCCCTCCGTGGGTTGTCCTAATCTGATTAATGAAATGACGGTGTTAACCGGGGTTCGGGGAGGGGGGTGGGCTTGCTGCATCTCGTGGCGGACCAAGTTGGGCAATTCCCTCTAGAACATCAATTCTCGGCGCCCTTGTCAGATAATTGTTTATGACGAGATGAATGCATGTGGCCATCTCGGGTAAACGAGGCTGATGGATGGGTTATTAATGATGGCAATAATCAGTTGGGTAATAGCCGGCTCGCGTTTGTCAAGTGCCAGCCAGGAGGGTTAGCATCCCTCAGGGCCCGCATCTTTATCTCCAGGCCGGAGTCTGACAACTGCCCAAGATCACCCATGAATAAACACTGCGTCTTCCCCAGACATCATTAACCTGCCAATGCTGATATGCCTAAGTAACGTTGATATCTTAATGACACCAGAGAGTGTCCAGGTAATGAGAGCGGCGTGAGGGGGCAGGGACGAGGCATGGAGACATTGACCCTCTTTGTTCGCTCCAGGGAGCACTTCCCCCAGTAACCCATCCCAGGGTTTGCTTATCATCAGGCTTTCATTTCCGGATTTTTCTCTCCCCTTGGTTTGCCATCATCACCCCAGAAAGCTTTTCTTCCCTCTCTAGACTTGGGGGGCTAAGCATCTCTCCTCACGAAAGAAGTTTTCATGTTTTCTGTCCCACTCCAATGGGCCCTATTTCCGTGGTCACGTGGCCTCCGAAATAAGCCAACTGTGCTCAGGACACGGATGAATGTGGATCCTGGATCTGGAGCTGCATCACCTTGTCCGTGAGGTCATGGAAGAGACCCCAGTCCTGGACGTGACCGTCTCCTGATCGGTCTGCATCACCCAGAGCATCCAGCCCAATAACTTAAAAAGTACCAGATGAATCATTATCCAACCATCTTACGGCCTCAGGGGATCCCCCTAACACTGATTCCTCGCAGTGAACCACATCCATTGGTCCTTTTCTGACGGTAGCTGGTCCTTACTCTCAACTTTTGTTTACGGAGAAGCTCAGATCGGGGGATTTATTCAAAGACAGGACTAGGGTGACATGAGTGAGAGATTTTCCTCTGGTGTGCAATTTAAGGGGGCACAAAAAATTCAGTCATCAAGATAAATAAGATGTTAATGCAATATTTTAAGAAATCAGAATTGATGCAAAAAATATCGATCACAAACAAATGAGCAACCTTTTAAATAAAGGCAGGATCACCGTTTATTTGCTCCAGCAGCATCCTCCCCTAATTTGATAGGTTTCCACCCTCTACCATGCACACAGCACCAACGAACTGTCCTAAAGAACAGCTTGGATCTCACCCTGCCCTGTTCAGAGGACCACAGATAACTCTAAACTCCTGAGCCAGCGCCCTTCACTCTCAGGCTCCAACTATTTTCCATGCTTTGAAGAATTTCTGTCTCTGAAAAAAAAAAAAGCAATTTAAAAAAACTTTCTTTTGAATAAACTGTATTCGCTTCTATCTTGATGCTGTGCTTAAACTGTTTCCCATTCTTAAATTTTCACTCTTTACCAAACCCTCTCTGTTGAGATCCAACCATCTCCTTCATGCAACTTTCTCATAATGACCTATTTGCCTCCTGCATTTCCTTTTCTGTTTTTCATATATGATTTAACCCAAGAATTACTATTCAACTTTGTAGGTCTGAATCTACTTTATTCAACTAAGCTGTGCGCTTTGTGAAAGTGAAGAAAGTTCTGTCTTATCCGACTGACAGGCACTTAACTGATTTGATTTAGGCCTGAGTTTATGGCTGTCTGACTGGCAATTGCTGTTTTTGGTTTTCAACACTTTAATTTTCCCTTGGCTGACCACGGTACTTACAATCCAAGTGCCAAGGTATGTCAGGGCAAAATACGATTGCGACCCTGATCGATAACAGCCTCCCCGTGAAAGCATCCTCAAGGGTGTATGGAAAGTGGATGTGGGGACGGTGGGAGGGGGGTTCTTTCTGCCTCTTCTTAGGTGGATGGCTTTAGCTCTGTCACCTCATTTGTAATTTTATTTGTACAAAAGAGTTCCCCTCTGTACTGAAATGTGTTTGTCTCCAAAACTCTGCCTACTGGCTGGAGAGGCAGTGCCCCAATCTACCTTCAGGATCATGATCATTCAGTACTGCATTTGTTATTAACTTTTCTGGCAGGTCTGGGGGACTTTTTCAAGTGCAAATTAAGGCAAAGAAAGGTACAGCTAAAACGTTCCCTCTTCCAGCCTCTTCTGCAGCCCTTGAACTTGAGAAGGGGGAATGGAGGCTGCAGAGTAGGGTAAAGAGCTTCCCACGCCTAATCTTTCTGCAGCAAAAGCCAATAATCAGAACGTTCAGTAACCCAGTCAAGGTTCAGATTATTTGGTTGCTGACTAATACTGCTTTCCCTTTAGCAGGGAGGGGATTGCAATCGATTGCTTAGAGAAATGGCCTTTTGGTGTCATTTGGACATTTGGTTCCCCTGGGACTAAGGGTTCCTGACTTTTTCCATGATCAAGTAACTTTTTTTTTAAAACTTTTTATTTTATATGGGAGTATTGTTAACAGTGTTGTGATAGCTTCAGGTGTACAGCAAAGTGATTCATTTATACATATACGTGTATCTGTTCTTTTTCAAATTCTTTTCCCATTTAGATTGTTACATAATATTGAGCAGAGTTCCCTGTGCTATACAGTAGGTCCTGGTTGGTTATCCTTTTTTTTTTTTAAATAAATTTATTTATTTATTTATATTTGGCTGCATTGGTTCTTCATTGCCGCGCGCTGGCTTTCTCTAGTTGCACCGAGCAGGGGCTACTCTTTGTTGCGGTGCGCAGGCTTCTCATTGAGGTGGTTTCTCTTGTTGCGGAGCACGGGCTCTGGGCACGCGGGCTTCAGCAGTTGTGGCACGTGGGCTCTAGAGCACAGGCTCAGTAGTTGCGGTGCATGGGCTTAGCTGCTCCACGGCATGTGGGATCTTCCCGGACCAGGGCTCGAACCTGTGTCCCCTGCATTGGCAGGCGGATTCTTAACCACTGCGCCACCAGGGAAGTCCCCTGGTTATCCATTTTAAATATAGCAGTGTGTACATGTCAATCCCAATCTCCCTAACTATCTATGATCAAGTAAATTTAAATTCCTTTTTTTTCCTTCCCATGGGGCAGAGTCAACTCAGTAAGTATCACTGTGGCCCAAAGGCACACACAAAATCCAGAGCCCTATGAACAAGAGATTGGCTTGTGTCTTCAAGGCTGAGTAGAGACTGGAGCGAGTGCCCCCCTTCAGCTCCTTGTGGCCACTGAGCGTGCAGGGGTGGGGAGACAGGAGAGAGTTGGGGTGCTGTGAGTTCACAGGACAGGAAACTTGATGCTGCCTGAGCAGGTGTAGCGGGTGGGTGGAAACCCAGGAGAGCACCTCCTGGACCCCATGCAAGAGAAGCTGCCTGCGGGAAGGAGCAGCTCTCACGGCTGCCCTGCTGATGCAGGAGCCGTCCTAAGGCATCACTGCAGGTTCTCAGTGCACTGATACGGATTCCTCTGCTGATGATACTATGCCTTCTCTCTTCATTGAAAAAAACAAAGAACTTTTCTACCTGTGGTTCCTTCAGGGTCCTCAAGACTTGTCCAGATCGGATGACGTTCTAAAGAAACTATCCAGGTACTGAAATTCTAAACAGCAGTTCAGATCTCCCTAAACATCTCTGAGATGATGCCTCACCAATCAAGTTGCCATCCACAGCACTCCTTGCCTTAAAAAAGGGGTACTTGGCGTGAAGTGCCCCTGGCCGGTTGATATACTACTTTCTGAATGCTCTGGCGTTTTTCCCAGGCACATGAAATAGTGTTGATTTCCCAAAATATATATATATTTTGAAGTTCATCATCCCTAACCTCCTTCCCTTACCCTTTCAGGTACTTCCTTTTAAAACTGTAACCATCTTGGCCTAACCCCTCACATCTTTATCAAATTTCCCTTAAAATGATACCCAGGAGGAATCTTACTCTTTTGGAAGCCGTTACAGATAGAGACTTCAGAGCAAGGGATGATCTAATAATTTTCCTACAAAAACTCCAGGCAGGAATCTACAACGGAAAGTAGACACTGAGATAAGGAAACGGAGTCTCTGCTATGATCGCCAGCAAGTAAGGGGGCTGGAGACCCCAAGGAAAATCAGAGAGTCAAACAAAAAAAAACCTTCTCAGTAAATTAACCAGAGTTGGGGACTTCCTGCCACATAAATGAGGCATCTTATCCATTCGACAGAGCGTAGGTTTATTCCCTGGGGTTTTCTTGCTTGTTTGTTTCCTTTTGCTTTGTTTCTGAGAGTTTCTATCGAGTTGCCAGCCTGTGCTCCAGGCAGGACTGAGGCTCAGAGCTTCGCAGGTCCAGCTGCAAAGCCCACAGCCCAAGTCCAGCAGTTCAAGCAGCTTGCAGCCCTCCACTGACTGCAGCAAAGCAGCAGGGAAATTCGAAGCGCTCAAAGTGGTAATTGCCAGTTATTGCTCTACTGGTTCCAATTTTAATAGTAAATTAGCAATGTATCAGACTTACTAAAAAATAAAAATGAGAAATAAAAGTGCTCCAAGGGGAATGGCAAATCCGTGAAGTTTTTCCAGACACAGCCGTGACCAGAGCCGCCATCTGACTGCTCAAGGCCCCACATGGCACTGATGTCCCTGGGATGCGGTCACCCGCCGGGCGCTCAGGGGTCACTGCACAGCCCTGACCAGAGCACAGCCTTCCTCGCTGAACGCCAGTGATTCAGGAACTGTCATGTCCCAACCCTATGAGGGCGACCTTGTTAGCAGCATACTCAGCCTTCTTCCAAAAGAGAGATAAGGCAAAGGTTTTGTTTTTCAAGCAGGAAGAGGAAAAGTTCATCGAGGTTTTCCAGACCTGCTGAGGTGGGGAAAGACGCTGTCCCCGCAACAGATGTCACCTCCCTCCAGCATCTGTCCACCCTCCGTGCCTTCTGATCTGTAAACTAAACTATGTGATGTCCTCATAAGTGATCTCCTTGTAGGCAAATCGCGTGAGTGTGCTTCTGTTGAAAACAAACAAAAACAGCAAACTCCCAAGAAGCCAAAGCCCACGTCAAAAGCAGCCACGTAGCCCAGCAGGTTCACAAAATGAACAGGGGTTGGGGGACAGGCTGGAACTGTTTCCCTGGTAGGCCCTCTGAGATGCCACCTCTTCCCTCCGGCTCACAGTTGCTGAATCACTTAATTAGACTGGATTTTTCATTAACTGAACCTCCTGTTTATCTGGGGTGATTCACATACCCTATTTTTCGCGCAAATTAAAGGCCTGAATAAAACCTTGAACATTCAAGTATGAGTCAATAGATAACAACAGACATCAGTTCTAGAAAGAGAAGCCACAAAGTTAAAGGAACAAAGCCCTAAATAGAAAGGGAATACAAAGGTACATTTTGGAGAGAAAAAAAAGTTTACAACAAATAAACAAAACCCAAAGTAAGTTTTAAGTGGTATCTGCCCGATATGCCCACAAAACTTAAATATGGACTTTACGGAAACAGAGATAAATTGTGAAATAGTAAGGATAAAGACAGGCTAAGAAAGAGCGAGTTGATGAAAAGAGTTGCCATATAATCCAGCAATCCCACTCCTGGGCATAGATCTGGACAAAACTCTAATTCAAAAAGATGCATGCACCCCTACATTCGCAGCAGCACTATTCACAATAGCCAAGCAACCTAAAAGTCCATCGACAGAGGAATGGATAAAGAAGATGTGGTACATATATACAATGGAACACTATTCAGCCATAAAAAAGAATGAAATAATGCCACTTGCAGCAACATGGATGGACCTCGAGATTGTCATACTGAGTGAAGTAAGTCAGACAAAGACAAATACCATATGATATCACTTATATGTGGAATCTAAAATATGACACAAATTCACTTACCTATGAAACAGAAACAGACTCACAGATGTACAGAACAGACTTGTGGTTACCAAGGGGGAGGGGGTGGGAGAGGGATGGAGGGGGAGTTTGGGATTAGCAGATGCAAACTATATATATAGAATGGATAAACAACAAGGTCCTACTGTATAGCACAGAGAACTAGATCCAATATCCTATTATAAACCATAATGGAACTTTGCTGTACAGCAGAAACTAACACAACATTGTAAATCAACTATATTTCGATAAAAAAAAAATGATACAAAAAGGAGTGGGTTGAGAGGTAACAGAAATGGGAAGGGAAACAGGACAATCATTAAAAGACACGAAAAATACAAAGGTAGAAAAGTTCATCATCATTGTGGAGGCCAAAGGTGACGTTGTCTCCTCTTAGGCTGCAGAGAAAAGTTGTGGAGAGAAAAGGACAGAAAAGGGGGAAGGGCAAACAGAGACCAGGGCTACACAATGTGGGGATGGACTGCTCCAGATAAAGCTCTCATGATCTTGAATCTTGAGACAGAAAGGGTTTACCACGGACAAGGATGACTACTGAAAAGGGACAAACATGTGATGTATCCTGGTAAATACTTTGAATTTTAAGAATAAAGACAGAATCATACAAGTTACCTAAAAGCAAGACAACAGTTGCCTAAGGCATCTCTTTCACAGCATTAGATACCATAAAACCAGAAATCAGCTTCTGCGGAATTTGCGGGGGGAAATATCTATGACTCAGGAAAGCTAACATTTACCAAGATTTCATTTAAGAGAAGATTTTTTTTTTTATATTGGACATGCAAAGAATCATAATGAAATGCTGAAATATTAAAGTACTACAATGAATGCATGGATAAATGGAAATAAAATGTTCAAATATCTTACATAAATTTTAAAAACAAAAGAGGGCAGTTATTTATGGTATGGGTCAGTAATAAAAATTAAAATATACAACTGAATGATTTTAAAAAAAGATTACCACAAGGGATGGAGTATAGGGGCTGGAATCAAACAGGGACACAAGGAAACTGACATGAAACGACACCAGTTTATGTCTTTGAAAAACATCTATATCCATCTCTACCTATGTCTGAAGCAAATGCGGAAAAAGGTCAGGTCTGGTACATGAGAGATCATCTGTATTATTTCTATGCTTGACAGATTGTATATGTCCTTTAAAAAATAACTGAATAAAGGAGAGATCAGAGAATAAAAGGCTTCATCATCAAATAAGCTAAATACAGAAGTCTAAATAATTGTCATAAAAAAGTTTACAAAATGCCAAGGTCAAAAATAGCTCTTGAAAAAATGACAAGGTTAATGAAAAGTAATAATAAGATGCCAGGGGATATAACATTAGTAATTTAGGGTCTGAGTTCAGGGATAACGCTGATCTGTGTTCCGAGCCTGACTCCAGCACCTAATGACTGTGTGACTTTAGGAAAATTGCAGCACCTCTCTGAATCAGTTTCTCCCTTTGTCTTACAAGGTTCACAGTGATACCTGCCTCCAAGGATAACTGTAACAATTATGTGAAACAACAATTACAAATCTCTCATCCTAGAGCCTAGAACATATGGATTCTGAATTAATATTAGCTATTACCAGTATTATTAAAACAAAAAATGCGACAGGGTGGAAAAAGTGTTGCAGGAAATAAAAGCAAGAATATCAGTTCATCTTTCAGAAAGTAAATCGGTACTTTTTCTCTCCATATCCTCATTGTAAGAGAAATATAGTTTCAATTTTTAAAAAATTAATGATAGGGCTTCCCTGGTAGCGCAGTGATTGAGAATCTGTCTGCTAATGCAGGGGACACGGGTTCGAGCCCTGGTCTGGGAAGATCCCACATGCCGCGGAGCAGCTGGGCCCGTGAGCCACAACTACTGAGCCTGCGCGTCTGGAGCCCGTGCTCCGCAACAAGAGAGGCCGCGATAGTGAGAGGCCCGCGCACCGCGATGAAGAGTGGCCCCCGCTTGCCACAACTAGAGAAAGCCCTCGCACAGAAACGAAGACCCAACACAGCCATAAAAATAAATTAATTAATTAATAACAACACTGTATTATCCACTTCAAAGAAAAAAAAAATTAATGATAAAATTAGCAGAATTAAGAATACGATAAACATCAGCCAAATTAGTTTTAGAGAGTTAATAAAAAACATAGTCTGTGTAGAAAAATAAAAGAAAAGAAGTTTAAAAATAAGTAACAATGACAAAAAACCCATGAAATGGGATGATCATTTGTCCAAACATACGATATGCTTATATGAACAAATGCATGAATGAATGTTCATTCATGCATTTGTTCATCAATGAACAAAAGTGGGGTCAGCCTATCAGACTGTTACACGTATTGTAAAAAATCCAGCAACGATTTGCTCTGAAGAGATATACCTAAAACAAGGTGGCATCAAATGGTTTTAAAAAGTAAAATTAAGGCAAAGAACTTGAACAAGCAACAATGAGTAATCAAATTAAGTAGGAGGGCAACACCAAATAAATCAGAGTTTAAGGGCAAATGCACTGAATAATGGTAACAGTCAAAACCTCTTTGTTGCCCATATGGCACCTTGATGCAGATGTGAAAAAGCACCCCATCCTTGGGTGCTGCAGCCCCGGGGCAGGATGCTCAGTGTGGCATCATCAGCCGTGAGCATCTTTGTTTCAGCACCCCAGCCCCTCAGCTGGGTACCAGCACCGAGCAAAGCTGGGGAAGGTCATTTCATATGAATGGACAGTCCCTCCTCCAAATATCTTGGAACTCAAACATCTGTATATCCAAACTTTAGTTCTAGACTACACGTACAGCTAAAGAGAGATTAACATATATATTATCCATGTCTCTATATAGCTATAGTATATGCAAAAAGGTTTTAAGCAACTTATTATGTTTATGGTATCCTTCCCCTTACAAAATTCCGGAAATGAACACACTGTTACAGCAGATACCTTCAGCGAATAGCTGACAGGGACCAGCATTTTCTTAGTCACATTCTAGGCACAGAATGTCAGCACACACAAGCCTTAAAATAACTGAGGAAACTGATGAACAATAGGCAAATATAGATTTTGATTTTTTTTTTGTTTAGGTTGTGCAATTAACAATATTCATTTTTCAAAGAGTTCATTTATAGTTGGACCACCGACTTTTTTTTTAGTCAATTCTTTGATTCCATAAGCTTTTATTTTGAAAAATGTCAAAGTTCTAGGAGAGTTACAACAATAGTAGCAGTGAATTGCCCATTAAATTCTTCACCTAGAATCACCAATTGTTTTTGTTTTTTGCCACATGTGCTCCTGTGTGTGCAAATGTATATATTCTTTTGATGAACTATAGCAGAGTTAGGTGCAGGCATAGTGATACCTCATCCCTAGATGCTTCCGCATACATCTCCTAAGAACGAAAGTCATTCTCCTAAATAATCAGAATACAATTGCCACGCTCAGGACGTTTAACATTAAGGCTTTTTTTTTTTTTCTTTTTTGGTAATAACATGTGTCTGGATTTTTGGTTTAGAACATAAGGTCTCCATTAGTCTGGATACCTTTGCTGATTATGCTTATGCTAAAGTGAGCTGACCTCTTCCAGGCAAAACAATATAGCTCCATTACTCAAAGGATAAATCTCTCTAAATGATTCAATTTTTTCAATGTTTTCTTCTTTTAAATGATAAATAAACCAAAGTTTCGGAAATTAAAGTGGCATTCCTCAAGTTTACGGGCTGAGAAAAGGTTGGTGAAATTCAAATTCCAGCAGTGTCACCCAGCAAAGCACGAAACCTTAAATGCTTAGCCTATGGGGGATGTGGCTGTAAAAGAGTCACAAAAGACCAGAAACAAATGTTTCCATCATCCTCATTTCTGTAACTAACACATCCAAACAGAAGCCCCACCCATCATGCACATTAGAATCATCCTGGGACCATTTACAGGACGCCCAGATGCTTTGGCGTCCAGCTCAGACCAATTAGATAGGAGACCCGGGGCATCAGTATTACCAGCTCCCCAGGGGGCTCTAGAAAGTGGCCAGCCCCAGGACCCAGTGTCCTGGAGGAATGGCAGCCCAGACATTAGCTGCAGCCAAGTACTTTTGTCCACTTCCCACAAGTGGGAAGTTTCTTGTCTTAGGAGGTAATGCTAGTCTGCATTTTTTCTCTCCCCGCTGCTGACTCTCTCCCAAGCATTCTCCCTGAGATGCTGCCAGGCCAGAAGCATCCCTAAACGCACTGGCCACAGACCTCCCAGCGAGCTAGAGGCACTGAGGAATTCCGCCAGTAGGTGGGCCCAGCAGCAAGCAGCAGCCCTTTCGCTCACAGAAGCACCCAAAATGCTGTGCATTTTGCAAGAGCGAAGGTCCCCATCACAGGGGTGACAAGAGGAGGCTCCCAAAGCAAAGTGACAACGTTGTGTGCTGGTCTGTGCTGAAGGCAGCTTCCTCGGATAAGCTCTTGGCCGTGATGGGGTTCTCACTGCGCTGGGGAGCTGGGCGGCAGGAGAACCCCACACTTGCCAAAGCAGGCTGCAAGTTCCGCCCTTACGGACAGCTGGCTCCTCAAGCAGAGACCGACCAGTCTGTTCAACCTGTCTCCAAAAACCTAAAAATGGGAACCAATGATGGATTGGACTCCGCCCCCTTTCCCTCCACCCAAGGCCTTCCAGCCCTGTCCTGCGTGGCTGAGACCAGCAGTATCTTTGGCTGTGTCTCCAGCTCTGCTTGACAGGCCAATGAATCAGAGGTGAGGTGACTTTGGCCGGCAGACCAAGACATGGCAGACTAGTGTCTCCGAAAAACCACCTTCTGGGGGTTTGGATGCCAGTTTCTTTTATAGCACAGAGAGGGGGAGGAGATGAGGAAGTAAAGTAAAAAGGCCATAAGTTTTGCAAATATCCCCTGGAATGGCCAGCCTCAGGGAGGGGATATGTTAATTTCTTCTTCCTTGCAGCCATCCACAGGTGGGCAGGGTCCAGATGTTTCCCTGAACAAAGGCACTTTAGTTTAACATTCAGGCAGAAGGACAGGGTGCCCCGAGGCAGGCCGTTATGTATATATAGACAGTTTCCTTTCAGTGAACAAAAGCAACGGGAAGCAAATGTTGAAGTGAAAGAAAGACCCAACCTGTAGTCAGGTTTGGCTCTTCCCTGTTACAGGGGGCGCCCAACAGCCTGCAGGCGTACAGCGTGCCAGGAGATGAGTCAGACACAGACCTGGCCCGGAGAAGTCCAGGGTAACTCCCTCTGCAGAAGGCAGGGACGGACCCGGCTGCCTCTGACAGACACCCCAGGCCCTTTGGTGAGCACTGCACATCCTGTCACCAGTGTGGTGGCCGGGGACCCTCAGACAGTAACCCTATCCGATTCCTGACATCGCCGCCCCCTGCCACCCCCTCTGATCTCTCTTACATCCTGGGATCAAATGGCCCTATAAAAATGTCCAGTGTGAAAGACAGATTCAAAAACTGGAGAAACATTACCCCGAAGGAAGTCCTTTACCATCCTCCCCGCAGGCCCTTCCATACCCACCCCCAACCCCAGCCCCGGCCAGGCAGAGAATTTATGGGCTGTAAGTCCTGTTTTTCTACAGTGATGGAAACTGCTGGCAAACATTTCCACTGGGCCAAACTCCATCCAGAGAGTCAAATATCAAGGCACCCAGCTGAGCTCCAGGACTCAGGGTTTATGAAGCCAGCTG
Organism: Eubalaena glacialis; assembly: GCF_028564815.1. Lineage (NCBI taxonomy): Eukaryota > Metazoa > Chordata > Mammalia > Artiodactyla > Balaenidae > Eubalaena > Eubalaena glacialis. The sequence continues at coordinate 5,246,755 of NC_083734.1, read as the reverse complement.
ACGTGCCCTGCGACCGTAAACCATCTTATATTTACCATGACAGGACCGTATTTGAGCTCATAGAAAAGATGATTTTTGTCTAACTTCGGTTGCCTGGAAGGCCCGAGCTTCTCTTACAAGGGGATTGTGTACGCGGAGCGGGTACACAGCCTGCAGAGCTCAGCGGGCCCGCTGTCGCTGCTCACCTTGTAGGGGAAAAGGAGTCAAATCAACCCCACGCGGCCCGCGACAAGACCCCCGAGATTCGCAGGGCTGCACTGGAAGTGGGAAAGAGACAACCTGTGATGCACAGTGCAGACGGAAGGCAGGGGAAGGGGAACCCATTTTCCCCAAACGAGTACCAGACCCTCCTCCCTCCAGGGATGCATGGATCCCATTCGGAAAGTAAGTGATGAACCTTTCGGACGGGCCACCAGAACCCTGGGGAAAGTCAGATCACAGGTCATCTGTTCAGGGGGGCAAACGTACTGAAAGACACTAAAGGTGGAGGCCAGGGAAGTGGAGGGGTTAGAAGGGCACCCACGCTACTGAAACAGGATGCGAATTCTCTGCTCTTTGAGGCACCTGAAGGGTCTGTGTGCTGGTACCAGTGTCATATTCGGATCGCGATGCAGGAGGACGTTACGTCAGCTGGAACCAGGGCAACCGGAGGAGGATCTGTGTAGGTAATCTAGAAGTCAGAATCTGGGCAAACTGTAAATGTCACAGATGTCCAGCCAGCCTGCTGACCCCAGTGCAGGGTGGCATGGGGGGTGGGGTGCAGGGGGCATTTAGCTTGTTCATGTCTATAGCAGCTTGGCGGGTTGGAAATTCAGAAGGTTCTTTCAAGCTCTACCTCTAGGAATCACTAATACAAAGGTGTTTAGCTCAGCAAAGCATCACAAAATGACTTTCCTCCAAGACACGGGTTCCCCATGCCGGACTCGAGGCTCTGTCCTCTCTCTTTCTGGCTATGGAAACGTGTCCCCAAGTGATAAAGAACATGGCTGGAGCTCCTTCCTGTCTTGAGTAGATGTTTCTGAACTCTTAAAATGCTTTTCATCAACTGAGAGAGGGCAAGTGAAAAATCACAAAATTGCAACTATTAGCACTGGTGCTGGGCGTAGAGTTTTTCTTAATTACTGTTGAAGGCATGGCCCAATGTACTAGTACACAATGAAACACGTGGACCGGTCCTGCTGACCAAAAAGCTGCATTACTACTGCTCTGTAGGAAACTATAGAGTTTAGGTTTGATTTTAGGAAACTTTTAATGTTAATCCAAGAAAAGCCATTCTTCCATCAGCAGCACCTCAGGACATGTGTTAATGATATTTTTTCTACACATTGATCTTTATTCAGCCTGTGCACAGCAACATGTATTTTAATGCCTTGGTGTAGGAGATACTAGAAGTGCAGTGTATTGCAGAAGTTTGAAAGGAGTAGAAATTTTCTCCAAAGATCCAGGTTCTTTTTTGATGGAGACTTATGCTTCTGAGAAAATTATCCAATCCGAGAATCTTTCAATGTCTGAGTTTAATCCATTTACATTTATTTTGATTACTTATAAATTTGGACTTCTTTTCTACCATCTTATTTGATGCTTTCTAGATTCTATGTCTACTCCTATGTTTTTTTGTTACTTTTTTTTTTTTTTTTTGGCTACTTTGTTGACTTCTATTGGGTTGATTGAGTTTATTTATATTGTTTTACCATCTCTCCAGTTTGAAGTTATTTTTGTTCTTTTAGTGGTTACATGTAAATGGTGTGCATGATGATTAACTTAAGAAAATCTAAAGTGAATATCACTCTCCTTCTCACTGTCAACACTACCCTTCACCTCATTGTCATTAATAATCCAACCAATTTATTACTTTTATTAATTTTATAGTCCTTGCTCATTTAGATGTACTGGCATGTTTACCCAATTCTTGGCTCTACACGGCTTTTATTACATCATGCTTTCCTTACGGATTCAGTCTTTCTTGCTAAAGTATATCATTTAGTAGTTGTTTCAGTGAAAGTCTGTGTGTAGTTAACTCTCTATTTATCTGAAAGTTCTCCACGTTCTGATCTCTGGACGTCTTACTGAATGTACCTTGGACCTACTTAGTCTATTCTCTGTGCCTATAAACCACCCTCTTCTAGTTCTCCATCTCTTTATCTCTTTGGTAATTTCATCAAACCTTTTAGTTATTAATATTTTCCAGCTGCTTGGTTCTGCTGTCTGGTAAACCTATCAGATTGATCTTAGTTATTACTAAGTTTGTTTCTGCTACTTTAATCTGCAGCTTAGCCTATCCATTGAGTTTTTAATTTCAACTCTACTGTTCCTTTCACATTCTCTTTGGTTCTTTTCCAAATCTTTTTTATGCTGTCGTAATTTTTCATGGTGATTTTTATATACTTTACAATTTCTCTAATAACTTAAAACGAGTTGTAAACACCTTTCAGAGTGCTGTGTCTTTGAGGCCTTTCTGGGGTTTGCTGAGCCCCCCGTTTCTCACTCAGGGTTGATTTCTTTTCTCACGTGATTGAAGTTGCTAATGGTGCCCTCATCCTCCATCCTGGTTGTTCATTCTGGGGAATTCTCCTGGGAACCAAGTTATAAAAAATCCAAAGCAGGTTTTTTTTTTTTGTCTGCCAAAGATACCACAGGTTTCAATGGCCCTGAAACCAGTTTTTATGTTGATTTCTCAGTGTGTGAAATCACAGCTTATACTTCTCAGTTTATACTTCACAGGAAGTATAAACTCAGACCACATGCCAACATACAGAACTGCGGTTTTAATTTTTCGCGGGTGATTTTTTCTTTTGTCCAACAACCTATAGAGAAGGCAAGCCTCCTGGCCACATTTTTCTGAGCTTGATAGGTGAGCCACGAGGACAGAGAGCAGGGGGTTTGTCATGGCATTTGGCAGATGTAGGGGCCACCGTTTTGTCTCTCCTGGCAAACACAGGCCGCATCCCAGGACCCCGGCCTTCCGCCTGCAGGCCCTCCCTCCTGGGCATCCTCTATGGGTACCACAGCCTCGGCCTCCACTGCTCTGGCAGGCAGAATTCCCTGCCTTTGGACTCTGGCTGGGGGCACTTGTTTTTGTTGTGGTGGTTGTTATATTTTCTGCAACATCCCTGTGTGTTTATTGTTAGTGGCCGAGGGAGGTGGGAAGGGGATCATGTCTTTCCCCAGCTCAGTCCTTCTCATCACTGGAAGTGTTTCTGAGATAAATAAAGGTTTTCATTGTGAGGCTATATTGGTCCCACATCTCATGAGCAGAGAGGCTAAGCGTACAGTGTCTCCGTGCATTGCAGGAACACACGGCAGATGCATACAGCACAGGAGCCCTCCGAAGGAGACGACCCTGAAATGCATCATGTGCCCAAAGCCTGAGGCTCACAGAGGACCCAAGAATGAATCCGACGAGTCATCACTCCTGTTCCCAGGCCGTGTCCTGCCAGCTCTTCCCGTTCCTCTTTCTCTGTACAACCAGCCATGATTTTTAAGATGTCCATTTCTCACAACTAGCAACTTCTGAAATTTTGATGCAGGAAACTAGACTGGAAGTAAAATTCTGATGTAAATCCCTTTCCCTTGGAAAAGACAGTGGGAGGAAGAAAAGGGCAGAAGAGAACTTGTGAAGCGCACACCCAAGAACTTCAAGGACGCCTGCCCTTGCCACCTCGCTGGTTTTCGCAGTCTCTGCTTAAAAGCCTAAAATGGTCTTGAGCCATCCCTCACTCCTCCCACCTTCCTGCTCACGGAAGCTGGGCCCTGGGAATTCTATTCTGGGTGCTGCTAATCCCGCTTGGAAAGTGGCACAGTGCGGAAGACAGGAGTTAGCAGGTTAGCCAACGGTTAATCTAACCTCTCAAAGTCTTCTCACAGCTCCAAGTGATAAAATCTTCTAGAATTATTGACAGTCAAATATTCTCCACACATTTGTGAGACTCCAGCTGTTACCCAGGGATGCAAAGTAAACAAATGTTCTTAGGCTACAGAAGGTATAAATCAGCAGTCAGTACTACTAGTAGGCAAAGAAGGTTCATTTCTGTGATATTTCAGTTTCTCCCCCAAATGACTGATGGCTTCCTTCTTCCACTACCTACTACAAAAATCATTTCTTGCTTTTTGTCCTAAAATGATGAGAACAACAGATGCCTAGTCCTAATACACTTTTCCATGATAAAGGGAGTATCACCGTATAAACAATTTTGGAAACAGGAAAAGGAAATCATCACTGGTCCCTAATTCTAGCATGCTAGCATTTTACTGTATCTCCTTTCAGTCTTTTTTTTTCCCTTACGACTTTTATTTCAATATCATAAAATGATATTTAAAATCATTTTACCCCATGTATTTTTCATGTATTTACAGGAGTTTGGGGTTCCTAAGTATCTCATTTTTTTTTTTTTCATCACAACAACCCTCTAACTTGAGCCTGGTAAAAATTCTTGGCCATATTTTACAGAGAAAGAAACAAGCACAGGCATTTATTTGGTGGCTGAGTTGCTCAGCATCACAGAGAGACAAGAGAAGCTTGTCGTCATGAAAGCTCTCTCCTTAGATGTCTGCAAACACAGGGAACTCAGGTTTGCGTCTTCAGCCCGCACAAGCTCCTGGGTGCTGAGAACAGTAGCCACAGCTGGGATTAAAGGGAGAAAGGGGGGTGAAGGGTGGCTTGGGGGAGTAGTGTCACGAGTCTAACCAGCGTGTGTCTGTTCCGAGCAAGAAAGCCAGTTTGCTTATGAGCTGTATAGTCCTGAGCGGAATTCCAAAAGAAAAAATCCCCCCAAATACTCTGGGTGATGGCAACACTGGAGGAGGTATATAGCCTCCATTGGAGACTGCTATGATGAACTTTGCTCATTTGGATCTACAGATCCTGTGCTTTTTTCATATTCAGTCTCCTTATTCTTATATTTTATATTGTGCAGTTGATGCATCATTTTAGCAAAAGCTCTTCTCTGTGAAACTGCAGGAAGAAACTCTCCCTCAGAGGACATCCAAGATGGCTCTGGGTACGAATCTGCCAACTCCAGTGGTCTCAGTGACTAACTGGCAACTTACCCCAACTTTCCCAGGGCCCTGCGGTGTCTGAGGAGAGTCACCATGCCCTAAGGGACCGTGCAAACAAAAGAGAATCCACAGTGCACAGAGGACACATCGATGGGAAAATATGTGATAAAACAAGCACAATAAAATTCTAAGAGTAGACTCTAGGTAGTGAGTAGATGGGTGTTTCCTGCACAAGTCTTTTAACTTTACTATATACTGAGATATTTCATAACAAAAGGCTGTGTTGAAAATTAGTGTTCTCCTAAGTAACAGAATGCTGCTGGATAGATTTTTTTTCACCTGCCTTCATCTCTCTTCACCTCACCCCCTCACCGTGTCTTCCTTACCTCTACGATTCCTTGAGAACACATCTCTAAAGATGACCAAATATGTTCAGAAAACACTGAGTCAAACCCAGTTTTTAAGAAAACAAAACTGAGGTCCTACCAAGGGGAACAGACTTGTCCCAAATCAAGTCATCACCTGGCGGGTTCAGGAGTAGGTCTCCAGTTTCCAGATCACACTGTGACACTTTCCTTCCTAGGAGATGGACAGTTGGACCTTTGTATTGTGGACATTCCTTGAAAGGATTAGAAAACCAACACATTTGGACATTTTAGAAGGAGGTTTAGAAGAAGCCAGGATGCTAAGGACAAGGCAAGAACCAGCAGAGGTGACATGTGAGCAGCTGAGCATCTGATTCTGCAGATACAGGGCTCGTGTTTTCCCATTCAAATGAAATTCTCTGTTGTTTTAGAATCCCAGAAACAGAGAAACTTGGTCACATTTCTACCTGTACAATACTGCTGGGAGTATAAATTCACACAACCCTTTTGGAAATCAATTCAGCAATATGTATCAAATATTCACAGCCTTTGACCCTACGAGTCTATTTCTGGCAGATCATTCTAAACAACTTGTATTCAGTATAACAAAAAGCATTACAAAGATATCCATCAAAGTACTGTGTATAAGAGCCCCAAATTAAAAAGTGCCTAAAGGCCAAATGATAAGTAAATTATGATACATTCTTAAAAGGGGATTTAGAAGTCATTACAATATTTATAAAAGGTCTAACAATATGGTTAGAAAATGTTTATATGACACTCCTAAATGATAAAATTTCTAACAAATTGTACATATGCCCTGAACCTAATTAGATTAACAAATTTTAAAAATATGTGATACATAGTAAAATGCCTGAGAGGAAATACATCACATTGGTTACAAGGCTTGTCTGTACTGCATTTGCTACATTTTCTGTAACGGTATCCAGTCAGCTGTGCTATAACTCCAACACATGCATTCCTAAAATCCCTCCACTACATAAAATCACACAATAAAAACCATAGAGCTTATGGGGAAAATGGAGTTAAGGTACAATACTCCCAAAATTTATCGGTGGCAAATTTTTTGAAAGGTAGGAACCTAATAATAACGGTACCCCAGTTTTCACACTTTAACTGGTTAAGTGATTCATAAACAGTACAATAAATATGACACTTGACCTTGAAAAAGCCCTAAAGTTTTCTAGTGGAATTGCGCATTGGGAGGGTTGCAGCATGGGAGTTATTGCGAAGTGGTGGAAAGCAGGTTATCAAAAATGGGACGGAAAGCTGTTCACCAGATGTAGATGAATGTAACTCAGAACTGGCTCTGAGCTGAGGTGGCTGGTGGACAGTTGAGGCACATGTGTGCAAATGTGTGCACGTGTGTGTGTTCTTACACGACTCACTTCAGCTGAGTGCAGTTTTCTGCATTCATCTAGTGTTTCTTGCTGATGAAAATGTACACAAGCTACAAAGGTACAAATCTAAAATTGGCAGTATACACAAACGGTTTCCTAAACTATGAATTCCACTGGAACAAACTCAACGTGTTCGAAACAATCACTCTAGCAGAACTGCTGTATTATCTTTCTAATAAATAAATAAACGTGAATATGAGCTACAAAAATCCTCTTTCTAAAGTGGTCTACACCCTCTGCACTCCCTCAAAACAACTAGTCACATGAATAAAGAATAAATAGATGAGATTCTGCTTGGAAACCAGTAGGCAAAAGAAGCCAAGAACTCACTAAATAGTTTACCCTTCAAATAAGTCAGGCTATATCAGTATTTGAAGACATATCAGAAGATTATCTGTTGACTAGAGCAGCTATGGAACTCATTTAGTATACTTTGGTCTATCAGATAAGTATTGGGCTAGATGACCTGGAGGTCATTTCTAATGCTAATAATGAGATTTTATGATAGTGTACTTATTTCTTAATAATTAGATAATTTATTTGGGGGTGAGAACAAACAAGTTCAGTTCCGAGAGAATTGAGATTTAGTACAAAGTCCGTGAAACTCAAACAGGAATTGAAAATCATAAAAGTAAATTCGGTCACACTGTTCTGAGCCTAAATAGTTCAAGTTTTCAAAAACTGTTTATGATACATTTCATATTTTGTTGTGGCTGTGTCTAAAAAAACTGCAAATCTGTCTTATTTCCATCATTTTTATATGAACATATGCTATTAAACAGTCTACATTACTTTCCTCTGATTACGGATTCCTCTTTCCTTTAACTACTGTCTTAGCATTTCTGTGCCGACAGAATACAACCCACAGACTCAAACTTGTAAATATCACCTGAGAACAATATGAAATTTTCCTCTGATTTTAAACTTACCTTGACTTAAGCAAACAAACACACGCACAAAAAAGGCCTTTCCTGGGACACAGTTTGTCCAACAGAACACTTCCTTTTTCTGATGGATGTGAAAAAAGGGGAAACGACTCATTTGGCAAAGTATAGTATATCATTACTCAAAGCTGGGTTCAACAGTTCAGATTTTTAAGGCCTTGGGAGTAAGGAAAAGAATTTTCTTTATTTAAAGAAAATTATTTTGCCCACGCTTTCAAAACGGAGCTAGCATTCTACAAAATTCTGGTAAGAGGCGCTCAGAAGTCAGACGCCCAAATCAGTACATTGAAATTGTTTATATATTTAGTTACTATGCAATTTCAAGAACTTACTGTTTTGAAGGGCAACGATTTCACCCAAACCTTTAAAACTGTGCTGCAGATTATGACAATAGGTACATATACGTCCCATGTTCAAGCCAATGTACTAATGGAGCTGTTTAAATAAACTATTATTTATTTGCTTTCTTTTATGAAGGAAGGGGAAACAATACCTGAAAGAAGAGAGTCAAAATATAATCTATCTGAACGGATACACAACGAGGTCCTGCTGTAGAGCACAGGGAACTAGATTCAATGTCCTGGGATAAACCATAATGGAAAAGAATACGAAAAAGAGCGTATACATATGTATAACTGAGTCACTGTGCTGTGCAGCAGAAACTAACACAACATTGTAAATCAACTATATGTCAATAAAAAAATCAAAAACATATATATATATATATATATATATATATATATATATATATATATATATATATAATCTATCCCTTGACATAGTTTGATGAACAATCAGGGGATTGGCCATGGAATGAGACATTTCATGTCCAACAGATTTCCAAGTATTTCATAATAATCACCTTTTACATCTGCATACCCCTGTTCATACATTGTATCATGTGACTCATGATTTTCCTGTTTCCTCTCCCCCAAGAAATTGATAATCTATTAAAAAAACCATATTTGAAATACTGTCATATTTTTCTGAAATCCTCTTTGTTTGTCGTAGATAGTAACCCCCAGCAGACACACTGATGATATGTAAGCAGACTGCACAGTTCACGAGGTTCAGACATGTGTTGATTTTGTAGACGCAGATGATGTGAATTCCTGTGAAGGCACACAGCCGTTCAGTCTCCACGAATGTGGGGAGATGCTTCTTTTCGAGAAAGATCAAGTGGACAGAATAATGAGGACCTTTACTGGAAATGATGGCCACAGGAAGGCTTGCGGACGGGCAGACACACAACGAGGGGCAGGTGCGAACATTTCCACATCTGAGAATTTCAGGACTCACGAAAGTCCCCAGAGGTATCTACCGAAAACATCAAGGGTGCCAGATCCGAGCCAGATCTGAACCCGCTTTCCCACTCCACGCCCCTCCACGTGGGTCTCTGCGCCCCTTTATTGGTGGCCTCTGAAGCATTAGCTCAGCAGTGTTTCTCTTTCTTTTCCCCTTCTAGTTTTCTACTTTCTCCACTGCTGCAATTGTGCAGCCCTCTGGCCACGCAATGGAAAGTTCTCCAGTTCTGTCACACAAATGCAAAGGGCGACACGGTGGTCTGCTTCATTTTAATCAGGATATTAGATGAGTGAAGATTTCATGCAGTCATTTGTTTACACTTAAGCCCTAGAGCTTTTGAGTTCCTTGGTTCTCTGGACGTCTCACCCCGCTTCCCTCCTCCCTCATCCTTTCCAAATCTCACCACCACGCTGACCTCTCACCATGCTGTTTAAAGGTCCACCCTCAATTTCTGAGTGGACTAGAAAGGACCATCATGGTGAAATAGATGAATTATTTGCAATACTCCAAGACTAAACCTAGAGAGATGCCATGAAAATAGTGTCTGAACTTTAGATACGCGAGTCCCCTTATTTTAAGCAATTTTCAACTTGAAATGTCCTTCACGTCCTTTCCCTAAGAGCCTCTATGAATCAGAGAGAAATGACTGCCATTGACTTAAATGAGAAACAAACACTACAAAAACAATTTTTTTTCCCATAAGCAATAGATCTGTGAGTCAGACAGTAGGAATAAGTTGGTTTGGTTTTCTCAGGTTTTTCTTCTTTCCTTTTTTTTTTTTTTTTTTTTTTTTAATGCTTTCTCATCAGCAGCAAAATTTCCGGGGAAAAGAAAGGAAAATATTAAAAGCGTTACAAAGAATGTCTTCTATTTGGTATTCCTAGAGAAGAAATAAGATGTCACCAATGGGGACTTCCCTGGTGGTCCAGTGGGTAGGACTCCGCACTCCCAATGCAGGGGCCCAGGTTTGATCCCTGGTCGGGGAACTAACTAGATCCCGCACACATGCCGCAACTAAGAGCTCTCGTGCCGCAACTAAGACCTGGTGCAGCCTCAATAAATAAACAAACAAATAAAAATAAATCTTTAAAAAAAAAAAAGGACGTCACCAGTGAAAGAATATCCACGGTTGAAACTTTAAACTTCAGTGTTGGTGAGAGAAAACACAAAGCATTCAGAAGTCTTCATTCTTTCAGGGAATTTTCAAGTGAGTTTTCAAAAAGACGGAGATTCTTAAAGCAAGTTTCTTTTGCTCCCCAGCCTTGCAATGGAGTTTAGAATAGGCTGGTACAGCATCGCCTTGAAAATTAGCCACTACACTTTTACCAGAATGTTCAAGAAACTTAAACAGGCCTATCAGATGCTACTTGTGTTCAGTAACTAACGCAGGAAGTCTTAAGCATCCATCCAAAGAGCACAGTCTGCAATTTAAAAAAAAGACTTCCTAAAACCTTGTGATACAGAAACTGCTGATCAAGCCACCAGGCCTAAGTAACAACATGTATGCAGAAAACAGGACACACAAATGCAGTAACCAGGACAGAAACATACTAAACACATTGTAAAAACCTCCTTTCATATAGGGAAGTTTTATTTACATGGATGACCAGCCATAATGGTCATAAAGCGAGTAGGAGGACCCCACTGGCCAACTCAATCCAGGAAAAAGAGGGAGACAGCAAAGATCAGGCAGACGCGTGGATGAAGTTCATCACACTCTCTGCCTCTTCTGAGTAATTTTCTTTTACCCATCAACACACTGCCCGCTGGCTTTTGTCACACGCAATAGCCCACCTGGTCTCAGGGTCACCAATAGCTTCTTAGTTGACGAGACAAACATTCTTTGGTCCCAGACCTCTGTTCACATCTTCTGTAGCATTTCATGCCACTGACCTTGAAACCGTCTCCTCCCTGCTACTGCCAACATTTTCTTATGAAAATTTTAAACGTAGCAAAAATTGGTAAGAATTGTACAACCAAACACCCATCTACCCACCAACTAGATTCTAAACAGGGATTTTTCTGCACTTTTATTATCACATATCTACACATCCCTCTACCCATCCATCAATTCATCTCATCCTTTTGAATGTGTTTCAAAGCAAATTCTAGACATCAGTACACTTCCCTCTAAACACTTGCGCGTGCAAGGCATAAACTGTAGCAACGGCCCTTCTTTGGGGCAAGAACATACCCACGTTCTCCTGTTCCTGCTCTTCCCTCCCTGCCCTTGTGTTCTTCCTCCACACTTTCATATCTCGGCTATAGTGACGGCTGGCACGGCCTCAGCCATCAGGCCTATGGTGGCCCCAAGCCTGACCTGATTTGTGGGCTCCAGCCCACCTTGAGGCTCCATCCACTTCATGTGCCTACAACAAAGCTGTCTGTTCCCCTTGGTACCTGTTAACTCCTTCTGTGCCCCTCCCTATGACAGTCGCACTTAATCATAAATATCCCTGAGCTAGAAATCTTCCAGTATTCTCCAGTTTCTCCCCCTTTCCTCCTTGTTAGCATCCCACACAAAGTTTTATGATTCCTTCCACCAAAACGTCCAGCAAATCTCCTTGCCACCACTTCCCATTGCCATGGCCCTGTTCTAGTTCAAGCCTCCATCTCTGTCCTTGAGACTCAACAGCCAGGGGCTTGGTGTGCATCCCCCGCCCTTCCCATGCCACCTCGGATTGGGCTTCCTGGGCAGAACCAGAGGACGTCTGCGGAATCAGCTCTCTATGGAAAGCCTTCAAAACCCCTCCCCTGGCCCTGCCTCAAGAGCCGTAACTACCCAATATGGTAGCCACTGGCCTCAGGGAGCTACTGAATACTCGAAATGTGGGGAGTCGGAATTGAGAAATGCCGCAAGCATAAAATGCATATGAGGGACTTCCCTGGCGGTCCAGTGATTAAGACTCCGTGCTTCCAAGGCAGGGGGCATGGGTTCGAACCCTGGTCAGGGAGCTAAGATCCCACATGCCGTGTGGCACGGCCAAAAAATAAAAATGAAATAAAATAAAGTGTTAAAAAATAAAATAAAATAAAATGCATATGAGATTTGGAAGATTTTGTAGGAAAAATGCAAAATGTCTCGTTGATAATGTTTTATTGTTGATTACATGTTGAAATTATAATATTTCAGACAACTTGGCTTCAATCAAAATATTATTAGAATGAACATTGCCTCTTCATTCCTACTTTTTTAAAGAAGCTACCAGAACATTTAAAAGGACATAAGCGGTTCCCGTTACATTTCTGTTGGACAACGCTGATCTAGAATAAAGTCCAAACTCCCTAAACATGTTATTGAATGGTCTCAAAAATCTTTTCTGACACTTTGATCCCAACGTGATGCCTCACTCTTCACCTGCAAACTCGGACTGTTGACTGAAACTGCTGGGTGGGATTGCTTCTCAGGACAGAGGTCAGGTGACCCCATCACAGGATGCCCAGGCATCCAAAAGGCAGACGGAAGAATGGAGAAGCAGGGGAAGATCTATGTAAATTAAACAGGTACTCAAGTACAAAGTCAAGGAAACAGCAAAATGCATTATTAAGCTTTTGTAAAAAAATGATCAAAGACTGTCGATTTGTCTCTTCCAAAGTAGAACATTTGTCATTGAGCATATGAATCACCTTTACATGCAATGCCACCATGCTGAACAAGTCTGCATATTTCAAAAAGTTCCCACTGGTCACTGCCTGGGATGGACATTTCTAGCCTCATCCAGCCTCGAGGAGCTATTTCTGAGTGGCACCTCGCACAGGGGGTCCCTCAGCTACACCCTCAGCACCTCCCATGAATGTTCGTGGTGGATACTCACATGAGCATCACATGCTAAGTAAAGTAAGGGAAGGTCCAGGGACATATCTGAAGCTTTTAGCCTATCCTAGAAGTCTGCAAACCAGGCCAGTGAGCCAAAGGCCTGTTTCGGTCAATAAAGTTTTACTGGAACATAGCCACACCCATTCATTTACATATTGTCTAAGGCTGCTTTCCTGCTAAAAAGCAGAGTTGAATAGCTGTGACAGAGACCATATGACCCACGAAACCGAAAACATTTACTATTGGCCCTTTCCAGAAAAACATCACTGATCCATGGCCTAAGGCATCACTGTTTTTATTAAACAAAGAGTGAATCTCTTCTGTGACAGGTACAGTTCCAGGGCCCAGAGATATAAAGTTGAAAAAGACCAAGGTTAGTTTCTCGAGGGACCCTGAAGCACGTTCACTTTAGTCTCTTCACACAGGACTTCTGCTCACACTGGCCAGTGTTTTTCAAACTTTTTTCTATTGAAATCCACTAATAACAAGTACATTTACATACAATCTTTCAGCACACACTGATCTGTTTATGTATGTACATACCTGAACCAAGCCTGTCAAGATAATATTTGCCCGGCTTACTACCTGGGATTCACTCTCTTATTTTATCCTGTTATAGCCCCTTCCATTAAAAAAATAATAATTGGTTTTATTATACACTAATGTCTTGGGATTCACAGTTTGAAAAACTCTTAATACGCACCAGCTTTTTGTTGCTAACTCTGATCTTCACTATAAGCCAAAGGTTATAAACTAGCAGCCCCTCTCCTCCAGATGAAATTGATTTACTCCCTCTATGCAGAATTTTGGTTTGTGTTAGTTTTGGTTTTTAATATGTTAATTATTTCTCAATATGTTTTTTAAAAAATCAGTATCCCAAGATTCTTTGGAAAAATCAGAGGGCAGGGCAATCATGAGTCTACTTTCTTTCTTGGCAACTGTCAGCTGGAGCTGAGAAGTGGTTTCTCCAATGTCTGCTTCCAACTTGCCACCCTCTGCCACAGGGCAAATGCACCTGAAAATCCCAAGAATTTTCATCACAAGCATTAGCTCCCCATGAACTCCCCCCCCCATATAAATATAAAACAGATCCAGTGTGTTTTCTTTCCATCATTAAACCCTAGCAGGGCATTCTAGTAGACCCTCTGGCTTTGGGGAAGGCCTTTTTAACAGATACTGTTGTAATCTCAAGTCCTCCTACACCAAGAAGAAAGAGAAAGGCCTCATTAGAAAGAAAAACAAGCGGCCTTTATTTCTTTAAGAAAAACCCACAACATTTGATGAAAGAAACTACAATAATTAAAGTCCACCAGAAAATTAAGAAAAAACCCAGATGCCAGTTTTTGTTTACTCTAAAGCTTTGTTTGTAAAATGAAATCACTTCATCACTGCAGCCTTTTCTTACCGCCAGAACTTTTCAAAACATCGATTGCAAGCAAACATGGCTTCAGTTAAGAAAGGTGACCAGGGGCGCAGTTAGCTCTGGGAATGTAACTTTCGTTGCAGCTTAATCCAGTTCCCTTTTTAAATACCTGAGTTTAAGGAGAATCTGCAAAGATTTACGACCGTAACAAACACACCACTTTTGAATTTGTCATTCAAACCAGACTGGCAACTTTGATACTTCCTATTGAAAGGAGAGCTCTAATCCAAGTAAGAACTCTGAAAAAGGGAAAAGGAATTTTATTCCCATAATTTGATTGATTACTTCCTACTCTGAACACTCGAGAGAGAAAAAGCAAACTTTTTTTCTGTCTGTAGTTGGATTTCTCCCACTAATCTTTTACAAGCAGGTAACAACCATAAAACACAAATTACTTACAAGGATCCACAGGCCAATCGTGCTAGCTGGGTTCCAAAATCTATAAGCATCAAAATACTGGGGAAAACATCTGAGATGAAAACCACAAATGTAAAGATGAATTGATCACTGACTATATTCAATTCAATACTTTAATTCACCAGTTCTGGGAGGAGAAAGAATAATGCTATCAATTGTTCCGTTCTCTGGAATAATTTTGCCATCGATACAAATCCTCCAAAATGATATTTATGTAATTCAGAGCATGCAATGGTTTCCCAATTGTAGTCTCCAGAATTTTACCCTGAAAAATGGAAGCTCTAAGCTCTTGTCTTTTAGCTTAACCTTGGGCAAGGCACCCTGTTTTCTCATAGGCAGAAGACAATCTCTGAGATACTTTCTAATTCCAACTTCCTTTATGGTTTATGATTCTGTCTGGTTAGAGCCAGAAAAGTTCAAATCAACAGCCATGCCTTATTTGGCAATGATCCGACCACTACAGTAAAGAGCTTGGCAGTATTAATGACCAGCTGGCAGGATAATTAGATAAAAATTATTAATAACAATAATAATGAAGATAGAAGAGTGCTTGGGGGTAAAAATTGGGCTATGGCCTGATTGGGAATATTAACATTTCTAAAGAATAAAAAGTGTCAATCAAAAAGTGCAAATACATGTATATGGATGGCTGAGTCACTTGGCTGTGCACCTGAAACTATCACAACATTGTTAATTGGCTATACTCCAATATAAAATAAAAAGCTAAAAAATAAAGTGCAAATACAGAAAAGAGTGAGAAAGATGGACTTCGGCATGACTCAGCCATAGCTGGTTGGGGGTTTCCTACAAAGTTGAAGACACCAGGGAATGGGTACAACCACCAACTCACCTTGCCCCACTTCCAGGAGCAGCCAGCCACCTTCTCATATATCTCTGACAATATTTTGGCTTCCCCATGCAGCCATTCAGAAGGAGTAAACTTGCTCATTTGGACCACTAAACAAAGAGGTTTTTTTCACGGTGATTATTTTTCAATGGGTGTGTGAAAAATCAATTGAATGGCTCAGGATTTCTGATATGATCAATAAGATGAGCTCTGTGATCAGATTATATTATTTCTTAAAAAAAAAAAGGAATTACACAAAAAGTAGAAGTGGTTTTAGTTATTCCAGATAGGGCAATAGACTCACAAGGATATTTAAAGACTTAAAAATTCGCTTTTTCAACTCTATGGTGATATGTTGCCTAGTTTTTAACTAAAGGTCTAAGGCCCAGAATCAAACATGTCCAAGTCCTTCTATCACATGGGACAGGCTTTCAATCCCTACCATCTTTGAGCCACTGATGGCTGGATATCTAGGCAGGAACCACACATGGGCAATTCCATCTGAGAACATGATGCTTCCCAGCAGTGAAGCATTGGCATAAGGTAGGTGGACTTGGGTTCAGCACTAGTTCTACTATTTACTTGACTATATGACCCTGGGCAAGTTACTTCATCTTTTTGAGCCTCAGTTTCTTGAGCTATAAAAGGTAGTAAATAATAGGACCTACCTAATGATATTAGTCATATTAATAAAATATCCAGACTACATGCAGCAGGTCATGCAGTAAAATCTAGCAACATCCAGTGTGGGCTCAACAAATGCAGCTATTATTACCTTACATCTAAAATGATAGATAGGGCTTCCCTGGTGGCACAGTGGTTGAGAATCTGCCTGCCAATGCAGGGGACATGGGTTCGAGCCCTGGTCTGGGAAGATCCCATATGCCGCGGAGCAACTAGGCCCGTGAGCCACAACTACCGAGCCTGCACGTCTGGAGCCTGTGCTCCGCAACAAGAGAGGCCGCGATAGTGAGAGGCCCGCGCACCGCGATGAAGAGTGGCCCCCGCTCGCCGCAACTGGAGAAAGCCCTCGCACAGAAACGAAGACCCAACACAGCCAAAAATTAATTAATTCATTAATTAATTTTAAAAAGTAAATAAATAAAATAAAATAAAATCATAGATAGATCATTCAGACAGAAAATCAGTAAGGAAACATTGGATTTGAACTATATGTTAGACCGGATAGACCTAACAGACATATACAGAACATTCCATACAACAGCAGCAGGATGCACACAGAACGTTCTCCAGGGTGGATCGTATGCTTGGCCACAAATCTAGTCTTAACACATTTAAGAAGACTGAGATCATATCAAGTATCTTTTCTGAACACAATGGTATGAAGCTAGAAATCAGTAACAAGCAGAAAACTGGAAAATGCACAAATATGTGGATGTTGAACAACATCCTACTTAAAACCAATGAGCCAAAGAAGAAATCAAAAAGTAAATCAAAAAATATCTTGAGACAAATGAAAATGGAATCCGAACACACCAAAACTTATGGGATGCAGCAAAAGCAGTTCTAAGAGGGAGGTTCATAGTGACAAATGTCTACATTAAGGAAAAAGAAAAACTCAAATAAGCAACCTAACTTTCCCCTTAAGGAACCAGAAAAAGAAGAGCAATCTAAGCCCACAGTTAGAAGAAGGAAAGCAATAACAAAAATCAGAGTGAAAATAAATGAAATAGAAACTAAAATGACAGATTTCGTCAAATGTACTTTGCAGGGTTCAAATAGTTTACTATTTTTAAAAAGTTTCAACATGCATGAAGAAAAGCATTATACCAACTAAGATGGAAAAATGTCAAACAACAAGCCCAGAATGGCATTAAATCACAGAAATTATTTTTATCTACATAAGCATTTAGTAGCCTGTCCTTTGCACGATATAGGCTCATAAGACAGATGCAACCAAGGTAAGTGAGCCAACGATTAAGAGGAAATACTGTTATCTTCTCTGAGTCTCAAGATGTACCAGGTGTTGTTTTGTTTTGCTCAAAAGTAAAAATGTGATTTTAATTTTGACAGTTGTTAAAAATATCAAAGGAAATGTTTTGAGGCAGATTGTCATTACTCTATTAAACCTGAGGCTCTGAGGCACAACAGAAGCAAAAAATGCCAGCGTGCTACCTGTACAGGAACTTAGAGTCTGACAATGCTGGCATCCCAGGCTTAGCTGTTCCAGCAGGAAGAACCCCCAGGATGCCCAGGTCCTGTCCTCCAGGGCTCTGGAGGTTGGATTCTCTCCCTTCCACCCTCTCCTTCAACCCCGTGATTGCTCCAGGTCTGCTTTGCTCCCATGGCAGATCCCATAAGCCAGGGTCTAAACCAAAGGTTAAAGCACAAGGGCAAGGAAGCAGACAGAACATTTAAGCTGACCCAGAAAATCCAGACTGTGTTGTCATCTGAGCTGTAAGGAGTGTCCCCAGGCACGGCCCCATCTCGTCACCGCATCACCAGCTTCCCCACCCCTGACAACTGCCCCTCCTACGCTGGAGGCAAAAAAGCCAGATGCCCACATCAGATTTTCCTCTGACCCCTACTTCAGTTCTTCGTGTTCTCAAAAACTTGCCACCAACATCAGAGTTTTTGCTCTCCAGGCAGAGAGGGATTCAGTCAGGGCTGGGTGACTTTTTATACCTTCTTGACTTGACACTTGCCAACCATAAAGAAGAGACAGAAAGACAAAACAGTCTCTGTCCGTGTTTCAGAGACAAGAGAGTAGGAGGGGAGCCCTGAGCCAATTTTCTTATGCAATAAGCTGAGGGAAAGATCAGCACGTCTGGAGCAACAGGTGCTGGCGTGGAGGGAGCTGGCAGGCTGTGCTGGGGGCCCTGGCGAGGAGAGGGCTAAAGGGCTGCTTGGTGGAGTGTTTCGGGATGACCCCTCACACCCTCTGCCTTCTTTGTTAATGGTGTTCTTTTCCCTTTGGTTTTGGAATCATTCTAGACAACAAAACTGTAAAAAAAAAAAAAAGCAGTACAGAAAAATCTCAGAGACCCCTTCAGCCAGACAGTTTCCCCTGAGGTTGTCATCTTCCATAACCCTGGTAAAGGATCAAAACCAACAAATCAACCTTGATATGACACCGTGAACTAAACCACACACATCAGTCACATTTCCTCAGTATTCCACCAATGCCCTTTTTCTATTCCAGGATCCAGTCGACGGTACCAGACTGTATTTATGCATTAGCAATTAGTCTCTTCTTTTCCCCTCCCAGGGTGACAGTTTATCGGTCTTATTTTGTTATTCATGATCTCACCATTTGTGAGGAATGCTGGTCAGGTATTCTGTGGCTGTACCATCCATTCATGTTGGTCTAACGTTTTCTCATGATTAGATGGGGGTCAAGGATTTAGGGGAAGAAAACCCCACAGGTGAAGCCCTCCTCCCTGCCTTACACCAGGGGATACAAGATCTCAACACGACAACTAGGGAATGTCACCCTCAGCACTTGGTTCAGTGGGGTCCGCCAGGTTCCTCCACCATAGCGTTCCCATGTTCCCCTTTCCCCCTTCCTTACTTTTTTTTTTTAAATTGAATTATAGTTGATTTACAATGTTATATTAGTTTCAGGTGTACAGCAAAGTGATTCAGATGTACATACATATCTATCTAATCTTTTCAGATTCTTCTCCCTTATAGGTTATTACAAAATATTGAGTATAGTTCCCTGTGCTCTACAGTAGGTCCTTGCTGGTTATCTACCCTATATATAGTAGTGCATACCTGCTCACCTCCCTCGCCAGGCCCTGGACCAAAGTCACAGGAAACAGTCTCCCGCTGGAACTCTGAAAACACCTTCCTATAAAACTGTCCCACATGGTGGATCTTCCCAAAGTGTATCTCAGGTGTGTTAAGGGTTAAACAGGCTTCTGGGTGCTGCCTGTTAAGAACCCTGGGACCCTCCTCCAGAGCCTGTACAACACGGGGATAGAAATAAGACTGCATTACTGATGTTGAAACAAAATCATCTGGGAGTATTTTCATGTGAAGCTGGCTTTCAGAAACAGGCAAAACACACTAACAAAACTGATCTGGGCATATGGCATTCCTTTCAGGTACACACATTTCTAATATAAATCTCCTAATCACTTCTCTCTTCTTTTTCAGGTTTATTGTCAAGGCAGGTCTTTTTTATTTCTCTCCAAAGGGTAACCTCCCTGCCTGAAAGAGCCGGCTCAGGCACAGTGGCTGTTAAGTGCTACCCAGGATGACTTTCCCTCCTTTTTTAAAAAAAGTGAGACCAAACATACTCTGATCATGATGAGGTTTTCCAAGTCCACCCTTTGAGTTCCTTGCTGACTCTCCCTCCCACTAGGTGGCGCTAAAGGTCACATTCTAAGTGGGCTGCTCTCAAAAGAGTCCAGGAAGAGGATTTTTTTTTTAACCTTTGTGAGAATATCACAAGTACGAAACTAACGGCAAGTACTAAACTTCCTTCTTACTAAGCAGTTCCCCTTTCCTTTTTCGCATTTACTGCCATCTGACAGCTTCTGAAACTGAGCAAATCTGAACTTCTGGAATCCAGCTTTCAAGGAATCACAGAATAAATGTAAATGTTAGAGGCATAACGGTCATGACATGAGTGATATATAAAATCAGCAGTTGCATCATTGGAGGCAAGCAGCTGGGAAGATGTTTCAATTCTCTGAACTCAGCATTTCCTCGGTTTCTACGTTCTGTTTTCACATAAGTTTAGTTCACGTAAGTTTATTTATTAACTATATCAATATTCCCCCTCCAAAGAGATTTTTTAAACTGTATCAAAAGAGCAAAGATTTTAAAGTGCTTCCGAACATTTTTAAGACATTCTTAAAAATGCAAAGACTAGGGAGCTAAAATATTACTTAGGTACAATTTCCTCTGGTTACACATCAAAGGCATATGTTTTAATAGGAAACCTCATTTCCACAATTACGATTCATCACTTAAGGAAAAACAAACTTTCTAAAAGCTTCGAGTCTAATATCATTGGGAAGCACACGGAGAAAGGGCGCTCTTTATCAGCCCAGTTCCTGTTCCTTGGGGGAGGAAGACATGCCCCTAAGGGAAATTGCTACTTCTATCAAGTTCCCAACCCAGCCCAGCAATGTGACTGATGGTAATCGTGATGTGCAATCGTTCAAATGCATCCCGTAGAGATAGCAGGCCTTTGTTGTTTATACCAAGTCAGTTTGTTTGCTCTGTGACACTCTCCTACTATGATGTGAGCATCTGGTCTGTGTAAGGTCAGCCCCTGTTGCCGTTAATTGCACAGGCTTATTTTGTTCTCATGACCCCTCCAGAATACAGATTTGGCACGTAGTCTTTCTGGGCCAATCAACAGACATTTCTATGAGACAAATATTTTGGCCAGAGCGTTTCTGGATTTTTTTTTAAGAGGAAGGCAGAAGATTACAATATTGTGGAGGATTTTCACTCCTATTTGGCTACGCATTTCACATACACTACACCAGCGCATGATACATCTCATCACTACAAGGGAATAATCACTCACATAAGGTATTCCAATTCCAGGCTATACCAAACATGGTTTTGCTATTGTTGTTTTTAATGCCTGGACTCAATAATCCTAGACCTTGTTCCACCTGGGTGTCTGATGCTGCTCAGAAGTTCCCCAACCACTAAGTAACTTTTCTGTTATCAATTCTATCACATTCCCCACCTACTGGGTACCTGCTCTTGCATACATGTGTGTATGGGTTCATGCGTGAACCTCGTGCGCCACACACACACACACACAGAAATGAGACTGTTGGACTTGTCTTGCTGGGTTGGTCTACTGGGGAGATGAACCCAGGGCAAACAAAATGGCAGCATGTGGCTTCTCAAAGGGGCTCTTTGCAACCTCTCAGTTGATGGAGAGTGTCCAGTCAGTGAGGGCTCCAGGAAGCAAATGCATGAAAGAAATTGGGCCCTCCCCTCCCCCCCCCACAGACATGTACCCTACACTCAGGGCCCAAAGCTGCTTCTCCCCGATTTCCCCCCTACCTCTTATCCCTTCCAAGGTCCTTCGCTTCCCTCTGAGGACACAGAGCCCCTTTGCATGTCAGTCCTCAGGACCTTGCATGGGTGGCCAGACTCCCTTGGCTCGAATTTCACTTCCAACCCTTCATGTAGAAGGGCTGGTGGCTCAGGAGGGTGGGAAAGTACGCACGGAGGTACCCTGCAGCTGCTCCCAGCTGCTCTGAGATGCCGATCGCCCCCGGTAGGAACCGGAAGTGCCTCTGCTCAGCCTGCCTCTCCCGTGGACGTGATAAACAAGGCAGTGATCAGGAAGGGCCAGAAAACTTCACGTTCTGATGAAGCCATGGAGAGAACCAACTCCTAAACTCCAAGCCTAGTCATCTTTGATCTTTCTGGATGCTACAGTGTAAAATAAGTTTAGCGACATTCTTCTCTGCAGAAATCATCCAGTCTCACTAAAGAAAATGAGTCAAAATATAGGAAAGAGACATGCTAACACAAGAGATTAGATGATGAACACTTACTATCTTGTCCCCAAATAAAAGACTGAAGTGTTACAGAATCCAAACATTTGTATTCATATACCTATATAAATATATATATATATGTACATAGTATATATAAGCACACACATATCTTTAAATACTTTATAAATAGGTATCTTTTGTCTTAGGAGAAAAATAACCATGTCCTCTAGTTGGTGCAGATATACAGGCAGAGAAGGGGAGGGGCTTCTTTTAGAATGCCAAGTTCACCTGCTCTTGAACCACAGCAGAGGCGTTTGGTCTTAACTTCCAGAAAAGATCTCAAAGTTCTGAAGGTAATGAAACAATTCCCCCCCTTTTCTTGAGGAACCCACCACACATCCGATGGAAATGGAGACCGCTCACGGTGAAGGATTGCTTTCCTGTGACACGCAAGCCACAGACATTTGTTGTCCTGATATCATGTCAGCTAAATTAAGTAATGTGGAATGTTTTTTAAACCCCACCAGAGTGGAGTTTCATATCCAGAAAAGTCCACTGAAGCGTCCTAAATTATCATCAACAAATTTCCTGGCATATTAAAATGTTCCTTTATTTCATTTATTTTAGAGTAATATTAGGACATTTTTAAATCAATAAGAATAATTTCCTTTTTAGAGATTTTAAATAAATTCGTTTTCTTGGCCTTTACTACACATTTGTCCAAACGAAGAAACCATTGATTACACTGTTCTTGGGATGTAGTTTATAAAGTACTTTTAATTTTTTTCCCAGAGAGAGAAATTTATTGACACATCCTAACAACAGGCGTTTCTAACTCTCAAACTCAATTTCCAAGAGACTTTCTTCCAACTTCGCAGCAACAACAGATTTGTCCCGTTGTCAGGACGGTAGGGGGCGCTGCCACAACAAACTATTATGGCAAATTGAGAGAATTTTCACTGGGCGAAAAAACAAGGCTAGACATTATGATTCTCCCATGTCAATGAGCATGTAAAAAATATTGTACAAATTTTTTTCTCTTCCATAATTCACTTCAGGGTTCAAATACTAGGGTTTTCTTTCTGTTCGTTTGTGTGTGTGTGTGTGTCTGTGTGTCTGTGTGTGTCTGTGTGTGTGTCTGGTCATAAATGTGTGTTAGAAACCCTATATTACAATTTTTGGGCTGACTCAAGAAGGTCTTACCGAATCCCTTTACCTAAAATAGTGGCTAAACACAAGCAGCTAAAACGTGCCTAATAGTTAAATGGCATTCTGTGTGATATTTTGTCATAGGTAAGTCTTCAGTCTAGTTCACAAACATCTAACTCCAAGTTCAGAGCCGAGATGAAAGAGAACTGTAGCAAAGTTTCATTAAATAATCGCATAATCCAGGCCCCATAGGTTGGACTTTTTAAATAGTTTTCCATGTAATTGAGTTAAACTTAAATTTATGCGTTCAATAAAAGACCATTGCAAATGGTAAAACAAAGGCACTGCTCCAACACTTAGAAAATTAAATTCACCAAACCATGAAGTCTACTGTGCAGTTATTTTTGTAACCACCATAAATTGCTTTATAAAACTCCTCTACCGAAGTAAACAATCCAAGGCGATATTTACTTTATAGCATGCCTCCAGTTTCCAAACGAGACAGCAGCCTAAAAGTTCATGACTTTTTCTTCTTTTTTTCCTTTCCTTTTTTTTTTTTTTAAATACTTGTGTTTCTAGTTACCTTGAAACCTTCCTTCTCTTACACAAGCTCAGAAAGGTCAACGGAAAATCAGATCCAGCTCTGTGGATATACTGTGCCCCCAAATACTCATTTCTGGAATAGGAAGAAACAGTCCTACTTTGTGGAAATAAAGGCTATATAGCAAAATGAAAATAAAGGATTTTAGTACTAAATATTTCACCATATTTAATAGCACCTCAGAGTCCAACATTGTCTTAGATGTTTTTGGGCAGTCGGCTTGAAATGTGTTCACTTATAGCCCTGTACCAGGCCACATTCAATGCAAACTGCTATAGATAAGAGTTTTAGGGGTCTTTAATCACTTCTTTCTTGTGTCCTTGATGGAAAAAACAGAGCTGCCTTTGTGCTAAGAAGAAGGACCTGTTGTTTCCAGATTCAACAGGTCATTTTTATAAGAACTTCCCAGAGGATACAACATAAATGACAGAAACACAAGGGGGTTTTTTAAGTGGCTGATGATTTTAAATGATATATATTCTATAGTAAGGGAAGGTTGTTTGTTTTCCTCTCCAACAAATGGAAAGTTACTGTTTTAAACATGTTTAATGTTCTAGTTCGACTTTTAGGACCAAACGTTTTCTCATGAGTTGGGTTACTGTAAATTTGCTTCCTGTGCTTGACCCTCAAGTAAATAAACTTGTCAAATCACATCCATTTCTCTTTTGGGGATGAATGGTTAATTGAGAGGGCTTTTGAAATATATTTAAACAGTATTGTAACTTTTGTCCTATCATTTCAGTTAAGATAACAAGGAGACTGCAAATTTAATGAACAAGATAAAACTTTATAAAATGGAAAATTCTGGCCTATTTTTCCATATACTCAGAGGAAAGAAAAAAAGGCCAATATTTTATGGCAAACAAAATCCAGGTGACACTAAGATTTATTAGAGTTTGGCTTATTCTATTATTAAAGGTGGCCTGAATTTGAGAAGACTGGCAAGTTTAAGATTAAGACCTAAATCAGACTTGTTTCCTACTCTGTATTAGGAGGGTTTTTCACAATGTAACCAGGATCCCTATTTTTCCCCACTTTTCTTCCTTTCAAAAAATTTTGTCTACCTCATTTTTAAAGGGAATTGTTTGGAGATCTTTAGGAAAGTTCCTGCCAGTCCAGAGACAAAAGGTACTCTTCCCTACAAATACAGAAAGCATTTTATACAAAGTCATTCCTAGCCCCAAACAAAAGTTATTGCCAACGAAGCCTTCTTTAAAACACGCTGCTCTCACATATATCTCCCCAAAACCTAGAGTCTAGTTCTTGACACTTTAACTGTGTCTATATTACTTACTACCTAGGACAACTAGGCAAAGAGTTAAGGTAAATAAATAAACAGGCGATGGCAAAGACTGCGTTAACCGCAGGGAATCGCCCAGAAGGTAAAGAAGAAATAAAAACAGGCTTCCTTGGGAAAGGGATCCACTAGGTCACATATCTAGTAATTGGTGAACAGGTTTCTAACTTGGAAGAGACATGTTTCTTTTTTTTTTCTCTCTCTCTCTTTAGCTACGCACAGGGAGACTTTCACAAAGCAGGAGAAAATGATGAGATTGGCTATTTGGGGAAAAGGGAATTCCAAGAACTAAAGAAAAAATCTGCAAGGCCAAAATTTCCCTCCCACCCGCTCCCTCTTCCCCGGGAGAAGGCAGGGTAAGGAAGGAGACCCCTCACCTTAAGGACAACTACCGATGACCCTCTGCCCTCTGCATGAAACCGGGGAGGGCGATGAACTGGGTGGGTGTCACCACGGGCTCCTCGAGCCCCTTCCCCGGGCTCTGCCCGCCCCCGCCTGCCCGCCTTGTCCGGCCCCAGCTCACCGGTACCAGGCGAGGCCCTTGTCGTAGCTGCGGTCGAAGAAGTGGGGCTCGGCGCCCACGGCGCGCACGTCGGGGTGCACGCGCAGGAACTCGAGCAGCGCCCGCGTGCCGCCCTTCTTCACGCCGATGATGATGGCCTGCGGCAGCTGCTTGCTGCCTTCGTCCAGCAGCAGGGCCAAGGTCCCCGGCGGCGTCTCGGCCACGCTGCTCCCAGCCCCGGAGCCGCCGGGACTCCCCGCCAGGCCAGGGGGCTCCTCTTCCCAGGCCGCCACCTCGCCGTCTTCCCGCGGCGCAGGCGGCCGGCGCCTCGGCCACGGCTGCACTTGCAAGAGGCGCTTCCCTCGCGCGGCCGCGGGCCACGCTGCCGGCTCCCCCGGGCCTCCCGCCGGGACGCCGCGACCCGGGGCCCCCGCCTCCTTGCCACCGCCCGACCGCCCCACGACGGGGCCCGACAGGGTCTGGCAGCGCTCGGCCAGGCAGTAGAAGACGTAGAGGGACGTGAGCAGGGAGCAGAGCATCAGCAAGAACTTCCGGAAGATGCTGCGGGACAGCGGCTCGGCCGAGGTGGGGTGGGAGCCGGCCGGGGCCGGAGGGGCCATCCTAGCCGGAGGCGACGTCGGGCAGCGCGCGGGCCATGCTAGGCCGGGACTCCGCCAGGTGCCGTGGCATCCTCCGGGGGGGCCTGCGCGCTGGACGGAGGCCACATCGCCCTGCGCCCCTGCGGCCGTGCGAGCTGCCCGGGCGGCGGCAGCCGAGGCTCCTCGGGGAGACGGAGCCCCCGGAGCCCCGCGCGGGATCCCAACCTCCGGTCGAGGGGGCGGGAACGGGGACGTGGTGCCGTGCTTAAGAAACCATCGTCTGAGACTCGCCCAAGTCCTGAGCCCGGGGCCGCGCTCGGCGCCCCCGGTCCCCGAGAGTCGCCGGAATTGGGGTGTCGGCGGCGGTGGCGAAGGCGTGCGTCTCAGCCCCGGGCCGGAACGGCCTCTCGGCGCGAGTCCCAGCTCAGCGATCGTGCATCCCTCGCTCGGTCCCGGTGAGGGGACGTGCGGCTCCGGGGCCGCTGAGCTCCGTGCGCTGCAGACCGCGGCGGGGACAGTGCCTCCCAGCCGCCGCTTCCTCGGTCCCCGGCCCGCCTGGGCGCGCGCTCTCGGCCCCGGGGCGAGGTCCGCCGAGTCCCTCTACCCGAGCGGGAGCCAGAGGGCCCGCGCCGAGCCGTCCGACCCTCTTGGTGCGCGCCCGGCCGCTCCGGCGGCTCTCGGGCCCCACCTGGGAGCGGCGTGGCCGAGCCGGGCTGCGCGGGACCTGTCAGCAGCCGTGGCCACTGCGCTCGCCGCCTCTCGGGCCGTCGCTGCCGCCACACGTGGGGCTCCGAGGGCAGCAAACTTGGCGGTGACGTCAACGGCCAGGGCCGGACCGGCCCCCGGACGAGCGCAGCGGGGCGGGCGGGGTGCGACGGAGAAAAGGTGGCGCGGACCCCGAGGCGGCCGCCCAATTACATCGGAGAGGGCGGGGGCGACAGGGGCGACGCCCCTTCCCCACTCCGCCCACCCCTCCCCGCCAACCCCAGCCGGCGGCCTCGCCCCCCTCGGAGCGCTGCCGGGTCTGCGGCGGCTCCCGGGGCGTCTGACTGACAGCCAGGGCGGCCGGATCCCCGGGGGCCTGACTTCCACCCAGCCAGCCGCTCGCTGGATCAGGGGTTCCCAAACCTCTGCGACGCCGCTCAGCCCTTCGCAGCCCTGACCCCTCCCCAAGGGCCCTGGTTCCCTCCCTCCGGAGTCGCGACATCCTTCCCCCGCTCCGCCCCGCCCGCCGCCACCTCCGCGAACCTTTAGAAGTTTTGTTGGCGGAGGTTCCCGGGACCGAGCCGCGCGCCACGCCCCCATTTGTCCTGGGCGAACTGAATTCCTCCGCTGCGGCTTCGCCTTCCACCTACTCTGCTGTCCACTGCCGGCTCCGGAGCAAAGCTTTTTCTCCCCGCAGCAGTTTTTGGTGTTTTTTGTTTTTGTTTTTTCATTTGATTTTTTCCTTTGTATTCGTTTAGGATGATCAGAGTTCCCCAGGAACTGGAAAGGAGCAACCTCTTAGGAAATGAGCCAATAAATAAGGGGAGAAATTAAGATTTAAAAAATTATATCAGCTACAATTCCAAATCCATATGCCCAGTTTTTAAGGGATTTTTTTAGTGTTGCTTGCACTAGTGTGTGTGTGTGTGTGTGTGTGTGTGGTGCGCGCGCGCGCTCGCCTCGCTAAAAGAGTTGTATGTCCTTTCCTAAGCGGTTTCCTCTTTCTCTTGCCTCCCCTGACCCTATATCCTCTCCCTGCGCTCCTCGGAGAGCAGGTCAGGAAGGAATACAAATCGCCTTGCTGTTTAATGGAGGGAGGTGGCCCGTGGAACCTGCATGGGGTGGTTTTTAATTCCAGTCCGATTTGTTCCTGATTTCTTGGCTTCCTCGTCTCGGCAGGACGCCCCGCAATGTGGGCGGTAGCCTGACCTCCTCATACCCACCCTTGCAAGCTGTGCAGGCTGCTTTCGGGGCGCGCTGCGGGTGCTGACCAGGGCTGGCAGCGGCAGCAGAGCTAGGGTTGCAGGAAACTCACAGGGGAAACTTCTGCTTCCTGTGCTCTATCTGACGTGGAATTGAAGTCCTTTCTAACCTTACAAAGGGGACCTGGTGGTTCTGACTCGGTGCCTGGGTGGAATCGCTGTGTTTGGGCCGGTTGGATAAATACTCAGGACTGGACGTGGTTTTCTGTTTATGAAGTGCCAGTCCCAACCTATTCTGTAAACTAGTGACGAGCTTGTTAGGTTCCACTGCCGTAAAGCAATGGGCTTTTACAAGGATGAACAGTAAGTCGTGCCAAGCTTTAATGCCTCTTTGTGTCCTAAAATTGGACATCAACAATCTAGTTGAGGTTTAATACTAACTAGAGCTTTAATATATTCTAGTTTGTCTCTTGGTATTTCAGCCTGACTTGCAAAAGTAAGACCAAAAAAAAAAAAAAAAAAAAAAAAGGCAGTTTTAAAGTTATTCTGAAAGTATATGCAATCCCATAAATGTTTACAAACAAAACATGCTTGGGTTTTCCCATCTGGAAAATGGTGGTCGCCAAGTTCCCTTCTAGCTCTAACATGGTAGGATACCATGCGTTTTGCTTTTACATTCCCACCACAGGTATTTCCTTTATGTGGGTATTAAACACCCACACTATGTAGGAGACAGGGTTCTAAGGACCACTCACACCATATCTAGCTCTAGGGCAGCTCTGTACATTAGAAATAAAATATAAGCCATGAACACAAGCCTCATAGGTCATTTAAAATGTCTAGCAGCCACCTTAAAAATGGTAAAAAGCAGGTGAAATTAATTTTACTAATATAGCCAACATACCTAAAAATGTGATTTTACCATGTAGTCAATGTAAAAATTACCGAGGTCATTTATGTTCTTTCTTTTCATACCAAGTCTTCAAAATCCAGTATGTGTTTTACACTTTCAGCACTGCTTTATAGGGACGAGCCACATGCCAAATGTTCAGTCACCACGAGAGCTAGTGGCTCCCATGCTGGACGGCACAAATGAGGATGTTGTTCTTGGTGAGAGGAGTGTCTGGTGTTGATGTGCATGGATTCGTGAATGGTTCTCCTCAAAGAATTTTGGGTGCTTCACGGGACCTTTCATACCACCACCCTTCCCCCAGAAGACTGACATATCTCGGGAACAACGCTGTGGCGCTCCACTGCCCCATTCCTTGTTTTAGGAGCTTATGATCTTAATGAGACAAAACGTACACACACTCTTTAGGATGCAAATTCGCATCGTGTTCAGCTGAACACAGGTGTGCTGCCCACTCACCAGATTCACATCCAGCTCCTGGATGTGCCCTGTCGCTTTCTGTCCCAAAGCACACGGTGTTTCCACCTAGAATGTACACCCTCTTCATCCCTCAGATGTCAGCTGTACACATCTTTAAGGATGCCTTCCCTCTGCATCCCCTGTCCCTGGTTTTATCATGTCTCCTGGTACAGATTCTCAAAGTTCCCGGCAGTTTCCTTACAGACTTGATGAGGGTTTGCAATGTTACGGGTGTGTGGTTATGTCTGTGTTTCCCCGTTAGAGTCTGAGTACTCCAAGGAGCCGGGAACCACTCCTCAGTAACACACCTGGAACATCTAGCATATTACTTGGTGCAAGGAGATGCCTGGTGAAGATCTGTCGATGAACTAATGAACCTAGAGGATTGGGGGCTGGGCATCCCAGTCTGAGAGAGCACCACGTAGAAGCCAAGAGACGGGAGGGAGCATAATGCAGTGTAAACCGCTTGTGTTTCAGTGTGAACCAAGTGTGGGCTGGCCTGGGGAAGGCACCGGGGGGACTAGAATTAGCACAAAAACAAGACTAGAGAAGAACGCAGGAGTCTTGATAATTAGCTAGAAATAAGGAGGGAGATTTGGTGGAGGTGCTGGATTTCAACATGGGTCTTAAGGAATTGACTGGGGTGGGGGACATGATATTTTAGGTCACAAGGAATAAGCACTAAGGTGTCTGCTGCAAGACACAGACAATAAATGTTGAGTAATGCCCTGTGACCGAATCTTCATTTATACTTATTTCAGCCCGAAGGAAGTGTTTCAGTGCTCTCTCTTTTAACTTAAGAGACAAAAATGTTAGGGTCTGCGATCTTCAGACTTCAAATTCAAGCGGCCGATTTCTTGTGCTCAGTCCAGGAATAGTGAAGGTAACATTTTAGAAAATTACTCTGCGAGCTGAATGCTGGATTGGTTAGAAAAGCTTGGATGCAGACAACCCAGTGGAGAGTCCAGAGTTAGATGTAAGCCATGAAATCATAAAATCCCAAACTGTAACGTTAGCAGAGGGTACAAATAGAGAAAATCTAAAATATCTTACAAAGAAACATAAGATCTGTGATAGGGCAGATGCCGCAGTGAAAGAAAGCTCAGAAGCCATTCCAAGTATTGCCACTGAATGGGTCCTTCTCCAGTTGGCCTGATGTGTGTTTGCTAGTCGGTTTTTTCATCTGTCTTTGCAGTTGGGCATGCTGGTGAATGCTCTAAATTGACTTGGGGACCTGCGAGTAGGATTGGAGAAATGGAGCTGAGTAGGTAGCAGTCAAATGGCCAAGTGGGAGTTGAAGGTAGATCAAGTCACTATCAGAACTGAAGATACAGCGTTGGACACAAGACCGTTCTCACCAAAGGATGAAGCAGACGTGACAAGAGGTCCCAGTGACTATTTTGATCACTATGATCCTTACTCATCTCATGTGGGGGGGCAAAATGGTTTTCTCAATCTCAGGTGACATGTTGATTAATATGTATTAATGGGTATTCTGTGAGTCATTAAGAGTTCCATTAAAATAGAAAGATCACCAAGAATTCCCAAAGTAAGTGGAATTTAAGAAGGATCTTGTAGAAGAAGGAGTAAGAGTTTTGCAGATGGAGATGAGCATGGTGGTAGTTCCAGACCGAGAAACAAAATAAACAAAATTACTACAAGACAATATTAAGAAGTGTTCTTACCATCGTTAGTGACCAATATTAGTCTTTGTAGTTTGGACAAGAAAGGACGATGAGGGAGAGAGACTAGTGATATCCCCTGAAGGCCAGACATTGTGCTGGGTGCTGGAGCTGCTCCTACTAGGTCTTACTCTGAGTGGATGCTCAAGGCTTTTCTTGCCATTTCTAATGTTGGAAGAGGCCAGAGTTTCCCCAGATATAGCCCTCATCCTGGGAAATGTTCCATAGCAAAGTATTCTGTGATAGAATAAATTCAAAAGACTACCCTCTCTTGAGCATTCCTGATAAACATTAGCACGTTACAGTCTCTGAAGTGACTTTTCAGTAAAGATACCAGTTAAATTTTGCTTAATCCAATGTTTTCCAAGGCTTTTGGACCATGGACTCCCATTACCCATGCCCTATCCAGTAATATTCCTTGTTCTCAGGAACACGTATCAAGAAATGTAATCCTAAACTTTACAAAGGCTTGCTGTTGTCAGGAACTTCGAAGGACAAATGTTTTCTGAACGTACAGGAGCCTCAGCTACAAATAGTGAGGGTTTGGTTTACTTTGAGACCAGGTGGGGGACATTTCACCAAGTATCTGGATTTTTCTTTGTTCTATTATTTCTCCAGGGACCCACCTCCCCCGAGGGACAGGGCTTTAACTAAGGTCTTGACAAATGGTAATTTTCATGAATTATTGATTTAGCCAAAAATAATTGGAAAGCTTGATAATTACACAGAGATTTTCTCATGCATCTTGCTTCTGTCCTGAGTCAATTCTTTCTGATTCTGTGACATATGAAAGAAATGGGTGCAGGTTTTGAAATACACCTTATTAAGAAGTGAATTAGCATGCAAAAGGATCAAGGGACATTTTCAGTAGACTGACCACTCAGGTTCTCAAAATCTCCAGGCTACAATATAAGTTAAGCAAGAAGAAATAAGAACTGTTAGTTGAAAAGCAGGACCTATTTAAATAAATAATAGAGAGCTAAAAGTTGATTCAAGGAGGGCTATATGGTTATTTTTTATTTATTCTCAGTTTCTCTTCTGAGAGTAGAGGATGCTGAGTCCATAATTTTTTTCTTTGGTTTATTATAATATTGGTATTTCTTTTATTTAAAAGATATCACATACTTTCTATGGTAGTAGATCAAAATTGAGTTAATCTTTTAGGTGAACTTTAGAAGGATGTGGGGCATAAATAATAGACCTGAAGGATAAGGGCCATCAGAGTGAGTTTCCTTGGTTCTCCACCTCTAGAGGAGATTTTTAAACTTTCCTTATGCTATAGGAGAAGGAGGTATGAGTCAGAGGGAAAGGAGGAGAGCGACAGCCTGGTGCTTCCTATCTGTCCCCCTCCCAAGGCAGGAGCTGGAGGAGAGACATCAACCCCCTGGATGAGCCGAGGGAATCTGAGAGCAAAGGGGCCTTGTGCCTCGGTCCCCAGGGAGGACCCAGGGAAGCGGCGAGCCTCAAAGAGTTACCCCACCTCAGAGCGGCTTGAGAGCAGAAGAGGAGAAGGGCTGTGGATTCCTCAGAAAGCACCAGCAACAACTCCCGAGGGGTCCCTCACAACTCCAGAGGCACGGAAGAAGAATCAATCAGCTGAGAGGGAGCAGGGTCTGGGGAAGGATGCAGGGTCTGGAGAAGCCTGGGGGTCAGGAACAAGGCATGACGTGACTGTGATAGGCGTGGGCTGGTGACCAAGGACAGGAAGGACAAAGTACAGCCCATCAGACGCCCAGTGGATGGGTGACAATGGCCAACACCCAGCTTCCCTATGATATCTTGGCATCTCTAAGACCAAGCAAGAGATACGGAGTGGGAGCAGAGACTGGGGGCAGGGGGAGGGAAGGGGAGAGAGGGGAGACCCTAAGGGTCCCCAGAAGGGACTGAGATTACATTTCTGCCATTGTGAAAAACAGGTGCTAAAAATGGAAATCCAGTTCAGTTTTCAGAAGCATGAGAAAGTTACTTTGTGCACACCTGATTTCCAGCTTGAGATGTTCGTGCTCATTATACTCTCTGAAGTAGGTGTAGACCCCTAGGCTTAGTTAACTCATCAGAACATATAAGGCACGCCTTGACACACCCATGCATAGCACCTCTTCCAACAAATGTTTTTATTTTCCTTTTTAGTTCTGATTATTGTCTCTACACAATCATATAGCTTTTCCAGACATATTATTAAGCAACTGAGTGCAAGACTGCAAGATTCATTACTGCTGATATTTTTCTGCACATTGACTTGGTCATTTTATCCACCTGATCGCCCCTTCTCTTTAGCATTCTGCCCTTCAACTGCTGGCATAATATGAGCTGGGGCTGCAAAGATAATGCTTATCTTTACTAATTGAACACTAAAAGCCCAAGCTCACCTCTGAGCTTTTTACAGCTTAGCCTCTGACACGGCTCTCACTCTTTTAAAGGATTTGGAATAATTCAAATCCCAGACTATATAGGACTGTGATTTTTATAGACCATTTGCCCAGGAAAAAAATAACGTTTTTAGACATGGATATATATTGATTTTAAAAAATAGTTCCTTCTTTGTATATGATTAGGTCTCTTTTTTTCCTTTATAAACAGGGGAATTCAATCCAGTGTACTAAATATCTCAAGAGATTATGAATGAGACCAGGGAAAGTTACCAAGAAAGGGATATTCTGAGTACATTTCTTACCTAAAGAATTTCTCTGTGTTGTAAGGTAACCATTCAACGTTTTCCCCCCACAAATGATGAACTAGTTTTCCTAATACCTATTCTTTCCTTGCTGACTTGAAATGACATGTTTCTCTTATATTTAGCTTGATACGTACTTGAATCTGTCCTGGGACATTTTATTTTGTTCTATTCATCTGTTACCTTCAGGACCACACTATCATTATAGTACTTACTATGTACTATCACTGTGAGACTCCAAACCCTAAACTACCATTCCAAAATGTCTTGACTATTCTCACACCTTTATTTTCCTAGAAATTTAAGTTTATTAGATCAATTACCTCCCAAAATATGCTGTTTATATTTTTACTGGATTTTAATTTCATTTACTGATTTCTTGAGGGGAAATTCAGGTATATATAATATAATATAATATAATACAATATAGTCCCTTCCAAGAACATGGTATGCCTTATTCTATATCATCACCATTATTCTGTTCTATTGAATTATATTGCATGACCACAGGAAGAATTTTTCATTGTCTTCATAAAATTCCTGCATCTTTTGTTATGGTTATTCCTGTATGAGTTAAATGTATGATTGTTTTGTAAATGAATCTTTCCACAAGATATTTTTCATGATTTTTCCTTGATATATAAGCAAGTTATTACCTTTTCCACATATATTCAATAACTGGCACCCATAATGGATACTCTTACTAGTTTCAATGTTTTTCAGTTAGACAATGATTTAATCTCTAGTTGACAAAAATTTTAAATCCTCTTTCCAAAAAGTCTAACTCATTCATTTTTCTTGCCACATTGCATTGGCTAGAACTATAAAAATAATGCAAAAATGATGATAAAGGGCTTCCCTGGTGGCGCAGTGGTTGACAATCTGCCTGCCAATGCAGGGGACACGGGTTAGAGCCCTGGTCTGGGAGGATCCCACATGCCGCGGAGCAACTGGGCCCGTGAGCCACAGTTGCTGAGCCTGTGCGTCTGGAGCCTGTGCTCCGCAACAAGAGAGGCCACGATAGTGAGAGGCCCGTGCACCGCGATGGAGAGTGGCCCCCGCTCGCCGCAACTAGAGAAAGCCCTCGCACAGAAACGAAGACCCAGCACAGCCATAAATAAATAAATAAATTAAAAAAAAAAAAGATGATAAAATATGATGTCTTTCTTCTGTTTATGCTATTTATGGAATAATTCTGTATTTGACCTTTAAGTATGACATTTGTTCTTTTTTCCACTAAGGAGTCTTCATCTTATTAAAGAATTAGCTAACTTCATTTCTAATATAAAAATACACTTTAATTATAAATGAGATTTTGTTTAAGGTCTTTTACAGATACTGAGATACCTGTTCTTTTTGGTTTGTTTTCTGTGATGTAATATTTTATGTTACATCAATTTGTGTTAATGTTGAAGTGTACTCATATTCACCTCCTTGGTAATGCTGTATTATTATTATTATTTTATTTTGCCATTGTATGTGTTTTGCTAAGATTTTATTTGGGATGCTTGTATCTATATTCATTCAAAAGGCTACACTTTTATTGTATTCAATTTTGGTCAGGTGTTTTTATTATGATTAAGCTGGCTTTCTAAAAGGACACGAGAAATTCTACATTTTTTCCATGCTCTGCAAGAGTATAAATTATTTATATGAGAGTAATATAAAAATTATCCATAAAGCAATTCAGATCTGGAGCCCTAATGGGGAAGGATATTCATCAACAATTTTAAAAAATCATGGTTGTTATATTCAGATTTTCTAACATTTCTTGAGTCAGTAATTATTCCTTAAAATCATTCATGAGAATTTAGATCAATATAGTCAAGTGAGCATGCCCATTACCTTATGGGGAGGAAAATAAAGGAAAAAGTGTAACAAGTGTAACAAGTAGACCAGAAATGTTGCAGAATGCATGAAAGCAAGACAGAAGAATAGAGTAGATACAGGGAACCAAGTGCTACCCAACATGCTGTAGGGCAGCAGTCCCCAACCTTTTTGGCACCAGGGACCGGTTTGGCACCAGGCACCAGGGGGGGAGGGGAGTGGCTGGGGGGGGCGGTGGTTGGGAGGAGATGGTTCAGGCGGTAATGTGAGCGACGGGGAGCGGCAGATGAAGCTTCACTTGCACGTCCCAGGGCAGGGTTGGGGACCCCTGCTGTAGGAGACGCTGTCACAGAGATGAGCGTGGTCCCGTGTAGTCTCAATGCCATAGTCAATAGGTGGGTATGAAAAGTGGAGGAGTAATTCCTCAGGGTGATGAAATGGGAAGCAGTGCTCAACCTCCTCCCTCTGCCCCTCCCGCCCACACTGCTTGCGGTGTAGCCCGGCAGTGGGAAGCCCTCAGAGGTTCTGGTTCACCAGGGGCCAGCCCACCCAACCCGGTAACCCTATCGGTGACCAAACTACATAGAAAAGCATAGGCAGAGAAACAGAGGGTCTTACGAGACTTGCAGAATATGAATTCACTGTTTTTGTAGGCTACAAAATAGTCAAACATCAGTAATAACATTTGGTTAACCTGCTTTGAACCACCAGGAAAGATCGATACTTAATTGCATTAAAAGAAGGAACAATATCCACAGGTAAAATTGCAAAAAGAAGAAGCAAAAACACGTTTCAATAAGTAAAATTAATATTGTCAGTGATGATCAAGAGACCATTGCATTCATAGAAAAGAATCAACTCGACTTATGCCTTAAGATTGAAATTTCTTCACAGAAAATCTCTTTGCCAATACCTAAAGAAATGAGTAAAAATTAAGAAACAAGCTACCTCTCTCCCATTACAAAATGTATCAGGAAAGAAGGAAGGAAGGGAGGGAGGGAGGGAAGGAGGAAGGAAAGAAAAAGAGAGGAGACCTAATTCAATTTGAGCAGAGCTGGGGATAAACTTGATTCTGCTCCTATGTCTGTTTCAATCCCTAGAAACCATTCTGGTGAAGAGACATAAACCTGAGAAATTTTACTAATATTCCCAAGTCTGGAGAGATGAAAACTGAGAAGGGAGCTTTATCTTTTGACTCTTCTGATCAATAAGTAATAGAAATTACTGCTGGGGAGCAGTGAAAGCATGAGATACATTGCCAGGTGGCCTCATCCAATTGCCAGAGTAAAAACACTGATGATAGAAAAGATTTTCAAGAATGAGCAAAAAAAAAAAAAATCTAAAAGAGTAATGTGAAAAGTATATTGGTGTTGACTTTTAGGAAGGTGAGTTGCCACCCTCTATCAAACTAGAAATGAAAAATCCTTCCAGGAATTTATGCTAAAGAAATACTTGCACTTGTGCCCAAAGATGCAGAGATGCTCAATTTCCATGTTGTTGATAACAGCAAAGTTGCTAACATCCTAAATGTCCATCAACAGAGACGTGGTTAAGTAATTTAAAAGGCTACCTTCCCAAGGAACACGCTGAAGCTGTAAAATTGGATGAGGTAGATCCACATGTCAACACTAGATTTACCATCAACTCATTTGCTTAAGTGAAAAAGGAAGTTCCAGAGCAGCATGGATAATATTATCTCACATGTGGATTTTCCCATATGACACCGAAGACATAAATACACACATATGTAAATGCCTCAGTGGGGGAAAACAATGAACATTCAACTCTTGACGGTGGTTATCTTTAAGAAGAGGAGTTCAAGAGATATGGAAAAGGGGATTTCTTGGTTTTGCTGTACTTAATTGTTTGATTTCTTTCTATGACAATATGCTCGTGTTTCACGTGTATAATATTTGCTTAATAGACATAAAACATGCTAAAATCATTCTATTCATCAGTGTTCAAATTGTGTATAGTATTCAATTATAATTTTTAAAATACTGTATCTGTTTATTTCATGATTCTAATTCTTATTTAGTACACTTGTGTTTTAGCCTCCCCTCTATTTTTTTAATTAAGCTTCCCAGAGTTATGTACGTTTATTTATTTTGTTCAAAAACAAAAAACTAAGAGGTAAAACTACCATTTTCTATTTTCTGATTCATTGATTTTTGCTTGTAAGTTTATTATTTCCTTTCTTCTTCTTTCCTTAGATGCATTTTGTTGTTCTGTTCTAGAATCTTGAGCAAGAATAGAGATCATATTTTATTTATTTTCATTTTTTGGTTGTTCAGTGATGGAAGTTTTTAGGGTTATAGATTTTATCTAAGTAGAACTTTGTCTACATCCCAAAGCTATTCTATGTGCTGTTTGTATCGAGCTAATGCTTGCTTGCTATGGGCTGGGCATTGTGTTATGAACCTCACATACAAGGTAGGAACGAACACTCTGTCTCATTTTACATGGGGGGAGCCAAAACATCTCTTTGGGGAGTGAGCACTCCCTCATTCTTAGCCCATGTGGCCTGGGAAGCATGGATCCAGCCTGCTTTACAGGGGTGGGCACAAAAGCCAGAACTTGGCCATAGTGATTTGTTCACAACCAGGCCAATGACCCGAACCCAGTTAATTAAAACCTTTCATGAGACTTCTACTAAGTCTTAGGAAAAAAATACACTCTTTATCACGGAATCTTTAGTTACATAACAAAATGGAAACAGGTGTCTTTGCCTCCTTGTGGATAGAGTTTGCCTGAGATTGAAAACAAACACAAGGGTGTGAAACTGTACTGTCTAAGAGCAGGAGAGTGAATTTATCCAGAAATGTAGCACAGCAGCCCACTTGGCACTTGTGGCCACGAACTTAAAGTACAACAAATCAGCACAGTTGTATTTTCTTGAGTCATGTGCAGTTTGTTGCCTGGGTCCAGGCTGAAATACATCAAGATTAGGGACGAACCAAGGTGGAGTTTGTCAAACAAATACTCTTAAGTCAAAGAAGAAAAAGGAAGTTAAGGGAGGGATTGTATGAAAACCATAGAACCTAAGCTGAGTGGGAGAAAAGGGAAGGTGTGAGTGTGTATCAAACAGTGAGAAATGGTAAAACCAGTGGATCTGAGGTGAGTGACTAGAGAAATAAGATGTGATGTTACAAGGCTTTTGGAGATAGTGCAATTATTGGTCATGATAAGACATAAGGCAGTACTTTTAAAACTGTTTTTGACCTTGACCTAGAGTAAAAAATACATTTTTTATCACAACCAAATACACATATACATACATGCATCTCTACATGCATCTCTCTCCATATATTTTATTTATTTATTTATTTATTTATTGGAATTGGCTCATATGATCATAGAGGCTGGCAAGTCCAAAATACTAGCTTTATGCTAGATGCTTTATCTGTATCAAGTCTAAACCTTACAGCTCTCCTACAGGATCTTAGATGCTGGGCCAGGCTCAGAAAGCTGAACAGGTGTCAGCAGGGATGCGTTGCAGATCTGCCTGGCTGTGATCTTTCCACTCCACTGCACTTGCAGTGATCTGGGGGCCAACGGTGTGCCCCAGAAGGCTTCTTAGCAAACGTTCTCTATCAATTTGGCCAACACACATGACTTCACAGGATAGCAAGCATTTGCCACCAGCCCCGCTGGTCCTTTTGTAGAACTAACCTTGCCAGGTGTACCTCTAGCATCCTTGGATCAAGTACCAATTATAACTGAAGTGCAATGTCATTAGTCACACAGTTTTGAGCAGCTGCAGTTTAACTTCATTACATTTACATCACCAAACTGACATAATGAAGGATTGCTGACAGAAGGAAAATAGGTATAAATCATACCTTCATGTACATTTGAATCATGGTGGAGTCATATCTAATACTCAACCACTAAGTGTAGACACTCTTAATTCAGTAAAATTTATCATTAAAAAATCCTTGGAATTTATACACAGATGAATTTCTGATCATATACCCGTTATAGAAATAAACTGGGATACATCAGATCAAACCTAACATCCCCATTTTACAGACGAGGGACTGAGGGGTTATATGAAAGAGTAACCAACATTTATATTGTGCTGAGTTCTGGAGTTGAAATATCTGGGTTTAACCCTGACTCCACCATCTGTCAGCTGCCTGATCTTGGACAAGTTACCTAATCTCTCCTGGCTTCAGTTTCCTTTTCTGTGCCATGAAGATAACAGTAATGTGATTGTCTATCATAACTCAGTTGATGTGAGCAATAAATGAGTTAATACATATAAAAGGCTTTATAGAGTGCCTGACTCATAGAAAGTGCTCAAAAAATGGTAAGTATGTAATTGCTATTATTCCCTTTTACTTACTTTTAGACATGACAATGGGAACATCTTGCAGCCAAACTTGTGGGATGGGTGCTTTATATCTTGTTTTCGAGGGTATCTCCACAGCAGGAATAAAGGACTTTAAAACATGTAATTCTCTTTGAGGAAATAGTGGTTTCTTACTGGAGAAAACTGGAAGATTGTGAGCTCCATGACAGTGAAAATAAATCTGCCTTGAACACATCTCCCCAGCACATGGTGGGTGTTCAATAGGTCTTTTCCGACTGATACGCTAACTGACCATCTAGTTAGAACAGAAGGCAGGCACTCGAAAAGCTCATTAACAGTAAAAGGAAGAAAATAAGTGCCCATCAAAGAAATAGAATTCGGCCAAAGGAATGCCAAAATGGAATTTACAATGTTCATGGATCTAATGAAAATGTATAATTGAAATGATATTTAATGATATAAACGATATGCAGTCAAATGCAAATTGTGCAATAAAGATCACGCAGGATTAGGGTATCTGTTGCCAAGGTGCCAGCCTGGTGGGCCTAAGGGGGCGACGTTATCGGCATCCTCTCCCCCCCCTTTTCTGGGGGTCGAGAAGTCGGGGCTCAGCTACCCAGAGATGGAGGGCTGTCGTAACCTGCTCGGCCTATTGGGCAACGACAAGATCATGGCCCTATGCGACACCATCATCAACCGCCTGGTGCAGCCTGAGGGCCACCAAGACGCCATTCGCGCATTGTCAGTGTACAAAGTGCAGAAGAACTTCGGAGGCGTAAAAAAGTCCACCGAGAAATCATATTTAAGTACTTGGCAGCACAGGGGGTTATTGTACCTCCAGCTACTGAAAAACACAATCTTATTCAGCACGCGAAGGGTTACCGGAAAAAGCAGCCACAACTGAAACGGAAGACACTGCTAGAGCCAGTTAAGACAGAGGACATTAGACTCTTCGAACAGCAGCAGAAAGAAGATAAAAAAGCTGAGAAGTTTGATTTTTGTTGATTAGGTGAAGAATTCTGTCACTGGTTCTTTGAACTTCTTAATTCTCAGAATGCTATTCTGGGACCACCTCAAGAAGAATGGGGGCCACGGCACTTCCGGCATGATGTCAAGCTTAGGTTCTATTACAACACATCTGAAACAAAATGTGATAGACTACCATGGAGCAGAAATTGTGAGCCTTCATCTGCTGTCACTAGTGAATGAAGAATATCTTTTTCTCAGTCCCAAACTAAATTCCCCTGGACTGAAATGCACTTCTTCTCCCCATGGCCTCATTATGGTTGGAGTTTGCTGGGACCGTCCACCGAGGGAACACCTGTTTGGGCATTTTTGAACAGATTTTTGGACTCATCCACTGCCCTTTTGTGGAGAATACTTGGAAAATCAAATTTATCAACCTGAGAATTATTGGAGAGTTCCCTTGCTCCTGGGACATTAATGAAACCAGCTATTACACTTGAACCAAGTGATCTAGAAGCCTTTTATAACGTAAACACTTTATGTGGTCCAGTGAAGTACGACTCAATGTAAGGCAGGCACTGGATAGTGGGACTGGAGACCAAACTTTATCTAGTGGAAAGGAGGCACTGTTGAACAAAAGAGAATTAATTTTACCTAGCCCTTGAAGCGTTGAGTACTATATGTCAGTCTGAAAAATCTTGTATACAGAAATTCTTCCAAATACTACATCAGTAATGTTTAAATGATTTCAGATTCGGGGACTGACGTATTTTAGCTGAAATGTCTTTCTTGACTACAGGCTAACATATTATGTGAACACTTGCCTCCTCCTACTTGAGTTGCAGCAAATGTTCTGACAGCTTCATGCAATTCATCAAATAAATCCCACTTTAAATGTTGTTCAAAAAAAAAAAAAAAAAAAAGATCACGCAGGATTAGAAATTCAGAAAAGAAGCTGCTCACTGAAGGCTGGAAGAACCAGAAGCCTGAGGGGAAGACTCCTTTTGTTAACGCTTGGAGTTTGGGTTGGTGGAAGGAAAGCAGAGGACTTCCAGGCAAGGGGAACGGTATGAGTAACAGCATCGAGGTGGCAATAAACGTGGGCAGAGACGATGAAATGAACCGGGAAGAAATGACGACTCTTTTTAAAGGTTCGGCGCGTGGTATCTTGGCCGAGTTGCCCGCAGTGGCCGGTGCAGTTTGCGACACCGTTTTTTGAGCTCTTCCTTGCGTTCAGGAAAGAGGAGGCCTCTTTATCTATATATGGATGCTTGGGGTCACCTCAGGTGCCTCATCACAGCCTCTAATTTGGATGAGCCCAGTAGCCCTCCGAGAAATGACTGGACCTCACCCATAGGTAGGCCTATTTACAAATATGTTTGAGAATTTTGGAAAGGGTGTGTGTGTGCATGTGTGTGTGTTATCTAGTTTACAGGTATGGAAAAGAGGGTGGTTAGTGACAGAAGGAATGACAACTCAGGGACAGGGCAGCCA
Organism: Eubalaena glacialis; assembly: GCF_028564815.1. Lineage (NCBI taxonomy): Eukaryota > Metazoa > Chordata > Mammalia > Artiodactyla > Balaenidae > Eubalaena > Eubalaena glacialis. The sequence continues at coordinate 5,204,393 of NC_083734.1, read as the reverse complement.
CGAGGTGGTGGCCCCGACATCAGTGTCACGTTGTGATCAAATTAGCCCCTTCTCAGGGTCTCTCTGGGTGGCAAAACTAAAAAGAGCTGTTTCACCAGGATCCCAAGCTGCTCTCCTGGAGCTGAGCAGAATCTGAAGGGACTTAATCACCCAGTGTCCCTGTGCCCGTCCTCCTACACAGGGAGCCACCGACTGGAGAGAGAACCGAGTACCAGCTACCAGGAGACAAGTAGCCAAGGACTCCAGGTAATGGCAGTAAAGTGAAACAAGCATGCCAAGGTGTTAAAGGTCAAAGGTGGTCCCCGAAACACCTGAACGGCAAAGGTGGAGCGCATCACCAGAGAAGGGGCAGAAGGCATGCAGCTCAGGTTATATGTGACCCCCTGCTCACACCAAAACTGTCACAAACACACTCTTTCGGGCAATGTGACCCAGAGTTTTCTGCTGGCCAGACTCACCTGGGACCCTTGTTAGGTGTGCTAGAACCCCTGCCTGCCCTCACTACTGAATAAGGATCTCTAGTGGAGGGCCCAGAAAGTTCTCTGAATAACAAGCATTTACCCCGAGGGAAGGGTTATTCTCACCACTGAGGAAGTCTGGACAACCCTAACTTCAGATACTTCTTGAAAGGTGCAAACGTGGAAGGCGGCAGTCTGGTCACTTAGCACATAGAGGCTATTGACACGGCAGAACTGTTAAAGTGAGTGATGCTAGCTGGTGGCACAGAGAGGACATTTGGGTGACAGTTGTAAACAATTTCGAGTTGGCATGCTTTGCCGATGTCAGCCTGTGTCTGTGGCATGCATTAAATAGGCCACAAATCCTGGGCAAGAAGGACAGTCTGCCATCAGCAAATGTATCATAAGTCTTCCTCCATAAGAATTTTCCTGATGACAGTGTAGGAAACAAATCTAGATATTCCACTGAATCAATGCTGTCATTAACAGATTTACAATGTAATCAATAATATAGGCACTTTAGTCAAATGAACCACATAGGAATAACAGTATTAAATGCCTGACAGCTTTAGAAGTTATTTATCTGTCTCTCGCTCTATAAATCCATATGTATTTTTCTATCAATAGAGAAAAAAGGAAATGCATATAGAAATACAGATATATTCCTTTGAACAACTACCAGCTTCCCCTTAAACTTATCTCAATTTTCAAACGGCATGCTAACTATAAAATAAAGTGTGCCATAAGTTTGTCAAGCACATCTTTAGGAGCTGGAATAAAGTTTCCATGCCCCAGAAGATAAAGCTTTTGCACAAGACAGAGAGAAAAAGACTCATGGGAGCTTACTGGGGAGAGCCTTCTATGCCTTTCTGCCTTTGCATCCTATAAATATTGTCTACTTTGCAAGTTGGAGGTATCCCACCACTTTAATATTAATTTGCATTTCCTGTCTTATATTGATTTGGCTGGAGTTTGCATAAGCTGCGGCGCTTTGCCCACCAAGAGAGAAAGTCATTCAAGTAAACTTTCCTTTCTTTCTGGAATTCACCCCAGTCCCCTCCTTTTCTCTCTCCCCCTTCACCTTCACCCCTCTCTCAGCCCAGCTCTGCCCTTCCCTTTTAAAAAAGTTGCATTAGTTCTTTACAAGTGAGCAAGAACAGAACCAAATGTTTCACATCTGCTCTCCGAGTTCACGGATTAGCATGAGAATGAGTGGCCAGTGTTTCAATGATGCACAGTCCAGTGGATGAGAATGGGGGCTCAAGCCCGCTATCAGAGGGCTCTCTGGCTCCTGCCAGATGTCCTAGGCCCAGGACACAAAAGCAGTGAACCCAGGGCTTTAACAAATCACCTTTCTCTGGGGCTAATCACTCAAGAAAAGGTTTTGTTGTGGGTTTGGAGAGGGTCAGGTTGGGCTTTCTCCAGTGATCTGTAGCTTCGCCCAGCCCCTCCAAGCCTTCACCCGGGGGCTTTCTAAAGAGACCTCTTATTTCTCTCCCCCAAATGCAGGGCTCTGAGGGCAAAAGCTGCATGCCACGGTCTCCCGAAGGCTCAAGGGCTGCAGGGGGCTCATTAATCAACGGTGGCAACGTCGCTGGTCTGGCACTCACTCTCTCTGTCTGCACAATAAAGACTTTAGCAAGAATAAAATGGCTCAATGGGCACGTACAAGGTCAGGCCTAGTGGCAAGATGGTTCCGGTGTGATCACAGTCGGAGGAATCCTGCACTTCCTGGAGGGAAGGCCCATAAACTGGAAAGCGGTGGTTCTCAAAGTGTGGTCCCTGGGCCAGCATCATCAGCATCACCCGGGAACTTGCCGGGAGTGCAGATTCTCCGCTCTCCCCTGACGTCCTGAGCAGGAACTCTGGGGTGGGCTCACTCATGTGTTTCTAACACACCTGCCAGGGGACTGTCATCTCTAGAAAGTCTCCTTAGTTCCAAAGAAAAGAAACTCTAGGAAAATTTTTAGTTTTTTACAGTAATTTTACACCAGTACCCCTTTTTATTCTCATCTTAGAAAGACAGGGTGACCAACCATCCTGATTCGTCCGAGACTGGGGTTTCCCAGGAAGCGGGACTTTCCATTCTAAAACTGAGAAAGTCCCCGGGAAAACTGGGACAAGTTGGTCACCCTATCTGAGGAGCAGGGCCAGTCTGGTTATTCCTGGACTGACCTGCATTCCTTTCCACCTGTCTGTTGCTGCTGCCCTGCTGTTCCATCACCTTCTGGGTTGCAGGGGACAAAGAAAAAGAGATTAGCAAGAGAGCCATCAGCCAAAGGAGAGAGTTCTCACAACGCAAGAACAACAGAGGGCTCAAAAAACAACGAAAGGAAAGCAACAACTACGCAGAGGCCGTGGATTTTGTATGAAAAATGTCTCCTTTGACAAATAAGTGCTGCCTTTAGAGAAAAGGCTCGGAAGCTTCTTCTTGCACTCAGGATGACAGGGTATATATTCTTGGTCACCTTTCCATAATCTTAGCAGAAAAATCATTAAACCAGTTAATTCTTTATACTCCCCATTATACATTCTATATATTTCAGTGAGGATGCTGTCCTATTTCATCCTGATTTATCTCCTCTGCTGCCCTTTAGGAAGTCATGTATCTGGGCCCCGAGGTTAAAGGTGAGATTTAAACCAGAGATGGAGTTTGAGGGAGTTCCCTGCACTTGAGAGCGTATATGGAAAGGGAAGAGCTGCCTTTGAAAGTCAGGGATCTGTTAACTGATGGGATGCCAGACACAGGTGGAAGGAAGGATTACAGGTGGTCACTCTGGATTGGAGGGGGTACTTATGGGATAGGTATGCAAAGGTCACAGCACCGCCATGCTACTTGACCTAGAAGTCTTACACCACAGGAAGTGATGTGATCCGGCAGCTGTGCAGGGCCAGAGAGGTAGTATTTGGTCCCTAAGATAAGAAGAAAAGGTCTGGTAGTGACGGTGATGAATATGCTCATTTGCAAAGATGGCAACGCATTATCAAACTCCTGATCAAATTTGGGAATGTTTCGTTTAAAAATTATAGAAAAAAAGAGAAAGGGAAAAATTAAAGTGCAGTAAAAGGGGCATAGGTTTTGGAGCTCAACATCGAGTTCAAATCTTGCCCTTTTACTTACTTTTTATGGGACCTTGGGCATGTTACTTAAGCCTCCTTTTACTAGAAATCTGGACAAATAACATCTGTCTCCAAAGGGTTCTTTGAGGATTAAATAAGCTAATAACGTCCTTTGCAGGGTACCTGGTACACAGCAGGTGCTCCATAAATGCCGAGGAGCAATGTGGTATAGTAGCAAGGGTTTGGATTTTTGCTTCAATAGAGACTTACGTTCCAACTTCTAACTCTGACCCTTTTGAGTATGTGTCTTTAGTCATTTAAGCTCCAGCTGTGAAATTAACTGTGTTTATCTCTGAGAATGCTTCAAGGATGAAATGCGCTTTCATACACAAAGCGCTCAGCACTTCGCTGGGTGTCACCCCCCACTTCCCCAAACCGTGTTAACCAAACCCTTCTCGGAATTCCCACATAGCTCTCTTAAACTCCTCCCGCCCCCCATGCATGGTCATTGGGTACTTTCCAGGCTTCTCCTCTCTAAGCTCTCCGTGTGCATCTGTGTGTCTCTAGCACCTGGCAATGAACAGAGATGAGCTGAGCCTTAGAAAACGGACATCTGGCAAATACGAGGACCAGTTTAACCTGACCCCTGGATCTGGGAAAAGCAGGCCTCCTACAGGCAGGCCCTCTTTTTTTTTTTAATTGAAGTACAGTTGATTTACTATGTTGTGTTAATTTCTGCTGTACAGCAAAGTGATTCAGTTATACATATATATACATTCTTTTTCATATTCTTTTCCATTATGGTTTATCACAGGGTATTGAATATAGTTCAGTACTGTATATTGAATACAGTAGGACCTTGTTGTTTATCCATTCTATATATAATAGTTTGCATCTCCTAACCCCAAACTCCCAATCCATCCCTCCCCCCGCCCCCTCCCCCTTGGCAACCACAAGTCTGTTCTCTCTGCCTGTGAGTCCACTTCTGTTTCATAGATAAGTTTATTTGTGTCATATTTTAGATTCCACATGTAAGTGGAATATCATATGGTATTTGTCTTTCTCTTTCTGACTTACTTTTTTTTTAAATTTATTTATTTAATTTATTTATTTTTGGCTGCGTTGGGTCTTCGTTGCTGCTCGCTGACTTCCTCTAGTTGCGGCGAGCGGGGGCTACTCTTCATTGCGGTGCGCGGGCTTCTCATTGGGGTGGCTTCTCTTGTTGCAAAGCACAGGCTCTAGGCGCGCAGGCTTCAGTAGTTGTGGCACGCGGGCTCAGTAGTTGTGGCTCTGGGGCTCTAGAGCACAGGCTCAGCAGTTGTGGCGCACGGGCTTAGTTGCTCCGCGGCATGTGGGATCTTCCCAGACCAGGGCTCAAACCCGTGTCCCTTGCATTGGCAGGTGGATTCTTAACCACTGCGCCACCAGGGAAGCCCCTGACTTACTTCACTTAGTATGATAATCTCTAGTTCCATCCACATTGCTGCAAATGGCATGATTTCATTCTTTTATGGCTGAGTAATACTCCATTGTGTCTATGCACCACATCTTCTTCACCCTTTCACCTGTGGATGGACATTTGGGTTGTCTCCACGTCTGGGCTGCTGTGAATAGTGCTGCTCTGAACACAGGGGTGCATATGGGGTGCATATGGATCTTTCTGAATTGCAGTTTTGTCTGGATCCATGCCCAGGGGTGGGATTGCTGGATCACATGGTCGCTCTATCTTTAGCTTCTTGAGGCACCTCCATGCCGTTTCCCACAGTGGCTGCACCGGCTTACGTAGGCAGGCCTGCTTCTTGCTGCCCCGACTGCTGTGACCCTCCCGGGCTCTGAGGGTCTGGGAACCACGCCAGGTGGAGTCGCCTCTGGTTGGGGTTTGTTTCTGGGCTGCTGCCCTCCAGGCAGTGAGCAGCAGGCAAGAGAATCCTGGCGTTGGAGTCGGCCTTTGGGTCAGGCCTCCAGGCTCCACCGCTCCAGGCTGCATAAACCTGGGCAAGGACTGCGGCCCCATCACCATCCAGGGGGCACTCACCAGGCCCAGTCCTCCCGGGTGGTCTTCCCTGCACCTCGTGAGGCAGGCAGGAGGCAAGACCCAGGTGTGGGATCATACCCAGAAGTGACTTGGAGATCACTGAGCTGCCCGATGTCACGGGCTGGTTTGCAGCACAGTTAGGACTCTGGGCAGCCTCTCTGATTCAGACTGCCCTGCTACACGGCCTCCTCCAAAACCATCTCTTCACCCCCAGTTCCCTCCTCTGCAAAATGAAGGAGTTCGATGCAAGGAGCTCTAGAAGGGTGAGCCCAGGACAGCCCATCTAGTCCTAGGACTCTCCATCTCCTTAGCTCTGACTGGTGGAGGCTGGTGTGGGTAAGACCACACGCTGCGAGCTAGTCGGGCAGCCTTAGGATCCCGTGTGACCTTGGGGAGGCACGTCCACAGGCCTCAGCCTCCTCAGAGAAATGGAGATAATGATACAAACAGTTACAACGTCCTAGGTTTGTGGTGACATCTGCAAGGAGTCAATATATGTGAGCCGCGTGGAGCCACACCAAGCACTGAGGGCCACGACGTGTTAGCCAAGGTCCCCTTGTCATGGAGTGGATCCGCCTCGCAGTGATTTCAATGGGGGCCTGGAAAACAAGGACTGGCTTTAAGCCCAACTCTGGGGCTCTGTCCCCTGTATCTGCTTGCTCCCCCGCTTCCAGCCTGACTCACCCACTGTGGTCAGAGTGGACCCCCCGATGATAACTAATGACGATAACTAACGTTTCCTGCGTTTGCTATGCGCGCACCCTTTAATGCACCCTTCATAGTGCACACAATAGACGCAGGGCGAGGACGAGGAGACAGAGGCACAAGGATGCTGAGCACGTCGCCCGTGGCGGTGAGTAAGCGGCCAAGTCTGAGGTGAGACCCCGGAGGCAGGGCAAGCAGGGGTTCTGCCGAGCAAACTTTCTAGAAGGCGTTGATGGAAGGGGAGGCCACTTGACCTTGAGCTGGTTTCCTAGCAGAGTCCCTGCTCCCCAGGGCTGCTTGCAGCGCCTTTGTCCTGGAAGAAGAGAAAGGCAAGGGGTGGGCTGAAGGCTGACCTCTCAGCAGCTGTTGTTTCATAACAATTTCCACTTGTTTATAAACCATAGGCGGAAGTTGATGTGTTCGTAACCCCGGCAGGGTTATCTGCGGGCTGGTCCCTGGCGCTGCCTCGGGTTTGGGATGATGCTGGCGAGCTCACGTGAAGCCTCTTTGGCTCGCTGGGTGCACTTCCAGTGCAGAGTGGACCAAGCAGCATCGCTGAGGGAGACAAAACCAGACTCCTTGTTGTGTTTTTGTTGCAGTGTTGCAAGCAGATGGCAGCATGAGTCCTGCTGTGGCCCAGTTCAGTGGAGCAAGTACCACCACCAGATCACCAGGGGCTCCCTCTGCACCGGAAATCAGGGCAAAAAGCAGCCCAGGGCCCCAGTCAGCTGAACAAGGGAGGCCCCATCACCCAACTAATTGCCCCCAAGCACAGGACCAAGAGGAGGTGGAACAAAAGGCAGGCTCCTTGCAGAATGAGCCCCGAAGAAGAGCAGCCCAGGCTGACTTCCACTGGCCTCTAAATCTTGAACCGGGATTCAAGTGCTATTTAGCATGGGTGAATTGGGACTTGAAGCAGAATTAATTGCCTCCAAATTGTATCTTTCCTCCCAGCCATCCATTAGTTGTTCTGGCAGAAGGATAATGACACTTCAGGAAATACAGACACAGAATCAAGCCTTGTTCATCGCATCCCTGGAATGAGTTCAAAAAAGTAAAAACTTTCCAATAATATATTTTCCCCCAGGGTGAGAGTGAATAGGTCACCATTCCTTTCTCTTAAAAGAAAAGCGTATTTGTTTGTTTTCAAATAATGAAATTTTGGAACCTTTCGGATTTTACGGTAGAGGACTGTTTTTGTTTTAAACTGTAGTAAAAGTGTCTGATCTTTATTCCTGTGGTGGTTTGTTTTACCCAAGGTGCATCTCCTTCCTGGTGAATCTCACTGCCCGGAGAGAGGGAACTGGACATGACCGAGGTCAAGATGGTGCTGCTACATGGTTCCCCTTCAACAGTCTTTTCAGTCATTTTGGGAAATTGGTGTTGATGTCAAAGCTGAAAGCCAGATCCAGTAGAGACGGAGAGTTACACTCATGAAGCCACTGGCTCCGTTAGAGAAAGGGTGATGCCCACAAAATTTTAAATCCTTTTGAAGGCATTTAGTGTTCAGAAGGAGTAGCAGGAAGATGTCAATGAGGAATTTAATGCCTATATTCCAACTAGCAACCGACTAGAAGCTGAAATACCCCAGGATCAGTGATGCCCCAACTGCAGATCAAGAGGGGCTGAAAGGATCTAACCAGTAGTGTGTGTGTGTGTGTGTGTGTGTGTGTGTGTGTTATATATGTATGAGTTCTGCTGTGGCCAGGTCCACTGGAACAAGTACCAGCATCAGCTGATAGTGAAGAAATATAACTTAAAAGTTGTTTTTTATTTCAGGGCATGTTGTATTTGTAAACAGAAAATAATACTATCTAATTCGTGTCATTGTTTAAATCAGGGCCCCCAAATCAACTGTCCATGGAGGAGACAAGTGATGTGAACAAGTGAAGCAGTGGAGGAGAGGAAGCAAGTTAATCCAACTCAAGCCTGTCGTTGCCAAGTCACAATGCACACCCAGTATTGCCGTATATATTCATTTTTCAGGAGACCCTGGAAGCTCTGGTTTTTTCAATGTGAAACTGTTTTTTTAAAAATTGGCTTAATTGTTAAACACATATATCTACGATCCCATCTATGGGCCTCATCCAGCCCACAGGCTTCCAGTTTGAAACCTCTGGTCTAAATCAATGCTTTTGCCTGAAGAAAAGATGAAGCAAGTGCTTCGCTGATATTCACAGTCTCATTACTGGTGCCTGGAGCCAGTGGAAACAGGGGGAGGAAGCAAGGGGGAGCTAACACGGGCTGCTTGGAAGGAATTAAATCCCTTTTCAAAATTGGTCCTAAACCCGCAAGCCCTGAAGTGTCGCCTAATGTCAATATTTTTTCTCTTCCCCTCTGTTCTCCACACCTGCCCTGCCCCTCCTGCCACCAAGCTTATGTTGTTTTAATGTCTGGCTGGTTGGCTGTTCATAATTCAATAGAGGAAATGAATAAGAAACACATAAGTCTTCTGCTTACTTGTCGAGTCAACAGTAAAGCAGTCTCACGGCTGAAACCGCTGTGGGTTCTTTAGATTAGGATTGACATATATACACTACCATGTGTAAAACAGATAGCTAGTGGGAACCTGCTGTATAGCACAGGGAGCTCAGCTTGGCGCTCCGTGATGACCTAGATGGGTGGGATTGGGGGGTGAGGTGGGAGGGAGGTCCAAGAGGGAGGGGATACAGGTATACATATGGCTGATTCACTTCATTGTACAGCAGAAACTAACACAACATTGTAAAGCAACTATACTCCAATAAAACAAGAAAACAAAGAAAAAAAAATAGCCCTTGGGTTTTCCAGGAAGCTGTGAGATGTGGGAAGGGTCTGTGAACAGGAGGGCAGGAGTCCTGGGATCAAATCCTGGCCCTGCCACTAACTAGGTGTATGACCCAGGTGAGTCTCGTCTGCTTCCTCAGCAGTGATGGGGAGACTTTGGTTGGGCTATGATGTCCAAGGCTTCTCCCAGTTCTGACCGATCATCTGTGATATTTGCTCTGCTTGCCTTTTCTTTCTTTGGATGGAGGGCAGAGGCTGAACTTGAGCACAAATTGAATTCAGCTGAGCTTGGTATCGGACCGGGTGCAAAGAGGAGAACACGCAGTTGAGTAAAAGCCTAAAATCCCATAACTAAAATTACAGTGAGATACTATCTTGAGGTATTATTCCATGTTTGCACACTTCCTCCTTTATTTTCTTTTTTCCCCTTCCTCCAAGTTAAGTAAGTAGCTGGTTCTGCCTTTATTGCTACTAGCAAAGGATTCAATAGAACATTCTAGAAAAAAAATGATAATATCTTCAAATTCTTGGAGAAGGCAGGGGTTTCTTAAACAGGATATAAAAAATAACGGTAAAAGAAGATTTTCTAAAAATAAATTAAAATTATTTATAAATGGATAAATTGGACTTCATTAAATTTAAGTACTTTCATTCATTAAAATATTCTGTTAAGAGAGTAAAAGACAAGCCACAGACTGGGACAAAATATTTGCAATGCACATAACCAGTTAAGGACCTGTATCCAAAGTATGTGAGCAACTCCTACAAATAGATAGTTTTAAAAAGAAAGAAAATCCAGTTGAAAAGTGAGCGGGATACTTAAATGTGCACTGCACAAAAGGGACTGCCCAAATGGCAACAAATATATTAATATGTGCTCTACATCACGTTCATCAGGGGAATGCAAACTGAAACCACAGTGGGATCTTACTATATGCCCACCTGAATGAATAAAATTGAGAAGACTGAAAATATCAAGTGGTGATGAGGATGCATAACAACGAGAACTCTAACGCATTGTGTGTGTGTGGGGGGGGAAATCGGCACGACCACCGTGGAAAGATGTTTGGCAAGATCTTCTCAGGCTGAGCACACACCTAAACTATGTTCCAGAAATTCTACTCCTGCAACGGTGGTCCAAAAGCAGTTCTACTCCATTACAGACGGGCGCCTGTGTCCCCAAAGACATACACAGAACTTATCATAGTGACTTTTCTGTTAGCCCCAAACTGGAAACAGTCTGATGGATAAATAAAGTATAGCTGATTCAAACAATGGGCTAGTACATAGCATTAAGAAAGAACTGCTGAGGCAAGCAGCAACATGGATGAATCTCACAGACTTTTGAGTGTAAAAAAAGAGAAAACACACAAAAGAGTTCATACAATATCATTCCATTTAACTAACAGCAAAGGAAACCACTGACAAAACGAAAAGACAACCTACTGAATGGGAGAAGATTTTTGCATATGATATGATTAATAAGGGCTTAATATCCAACATATATAAACAGCTCACACAACTGAATGTCAAAAAAACAAACAACCTGATTAAAAAATGGGCAAGAGAATTGAATAGCCATTTTTCCAAAGAAGAAATACAGATGGCCAACAGGCACATGAAAAGATGCTTATCATCACTAATCACCAGGGAAATGCAAATCAAAACCACAATGAGATATCACCTCACACCTGTCAGGTAGCTATCATCAAAAAGAACACAAATAACAAATGTTGGAGAGGGTGTGGAGAAAAGGGCATCCTAGTGCACTGTTGGTGGGGATATAAATTGGTGCAGCTACTGTGGAAAACAGTATGGAGGTTCCTCAAAAAACTAAAAATAGAACTACCTACCATATGACCCAGCAGTTCCACTCCTGGGTATATATCCGAAAAAAACCCACACAAAACACTAATTCAAAAAGTTACATGCATCCCAATGTCCATAGCAACCTAAGTGTCCATTAACAGATGAATGGATAAAGAAGATGTAGTGTATATATACAATGTAATACCACTCAGTCATAAAAAAAGAAGGAAATTTTGCCATTTGCAGCAACACGGATGGACTTGGAGGACATTATGCTAAGTGACATAAGTCAGACAGAGGAAGACAAATACTGTATGATATCACATATATGTGGAATCTAAAGAATACAATAAACTAGTGAATATAGCGAAAAAGAAGCAGACTCACAGATATAGAAAACAAATTAGTGGTTACCAGTGGGGAGAGGGAAACATAGAGGTAGGGAAAAAATAGTATATGTCAATTATATCTCAATAAAACTGGAAAAACAGAACAAGCAAAACTGACCTTTGGTGACAGAAGTCAGAGTAGGGACTGCCTTAGAGAGGGGTCACTGACTGGGAGGGGCACGCAGGAGCCTTCTGTGTTGTAAATGCACTGTTTTGATCTGGACGGTGAATACACAGGTGTAGAAGTTTATTGCGCGATACAGTTAAGATCTATGCACTGTACCTAGAAGTCTCTCTGGCTTTTGTGTTTGAAAAACATAAGAAGTGGCTTTAAAGCCCCACATTCAAGGACACTTTTAAAAATTACTGTTGGCTGGATCTTCTCCAGATCAAATCAGAGCCTATGGGAAGGGGATGGGGGAGGAGCATCAATTCTGATGGAGTAGGAATGGCTGTTGGACTATTACACACATGCACGCGCACACACACTCCTCAGGTAATTATAATTCACAGCCAGCATCGAAAACCAGTGCCTAAGGGGAATTTCGAGGAATTGTGAGTAAGTAAGAGAAAGAATTCTGGCACAGTAGACAATCATGTTGGTTAGAAGCAGCAGGAAATGTGAGCCTTTCCTACAAGTCCTGCAGTAGCCTGAAAAGAGATGCCTCTGGGCAGGAGGAGGAGAGAATAGTAGGGCAGCTCATGCAGGACCCCAGATAGGAAGTGGCGTGAGGTTGTGCCCTGAGCAGGAGCCAGGCTCCAAGGTGACCCCTAACGACACATGCTTCCTGGCATCCATACTGTTGTGTGACTCAGAGATGCCTCACGTGACCAACAGGAATAGGTGGCGGTGACAGGGAGTGATTTCCGAGACTAGTCATCACAGACATTACAACTTCCGCCTTCGCTCTTTTGTAACTAGTCGCCATGCCGTGAAGATGTTCAAGCCGCCCCGCGGAGGGGCCCACGTGGATAGGAGCTGAGGCTCTTTCATCCATAGCACCCCATCCACCTACTTCTCTGTCCTGTGCTTCTGAAACCAAGGCAAGACCCTGTGGGGCTCCTGGGCACAGAAGCCTTTCTGTGTCCCCGCTTTCTTGTTTATAGGAAATAGGCTTCATTCAGCCTCCATAACCCTCCTTGAGTTCCAAAGGGCAGGTTCAAACAGTTGCTAATCAGGGAAGGGGGGGATGCAGAGGCAAGGGAGGAGCGGTCAGGACACAATGGTGCAGCCTTGGGGCAGAGTCCTGGTTCCCCCTCAAGGGATACACATGACAGTATATTTGAGCTGTTTTGCAGATACTGAAATCCCCACCAGGTGGGAGAAGTTAACTGCGTGCTGCCCACAAGCAGTAGACCCCAGACTGGTTGGAACCAGAAGGTTGATGACGCTCACTCCCACTTACCTCCCCACCAACCAATCAGAAGAGTGTCCACGAGCTAATCACGCCCTCCTCTTTGAACAATTACTATAAAACTCCTCACTACCCCCTCCAGGTAGGGACACACGGTTTTGAGGGCATTAGCACACCATGACCCCCCCTTGCCTGGCAAAGCAATAAAGCTATTCTTTTCTACTTCACTCAAAACTCTGTCTCCAAGATTCAGTTCGGTAACCGTGTACAGAGGCCGAATTTCAGCTGCAGTTCTGCTGCTTTGTGGGTCTTGATGTGCCCATGAGCACATCCAGAGGTATATGCAGAGAGCTTTGATGAGCAGACCAGAGCTCTGTGACTTATAACCATCACAGAGCAGGTATCACAGTGAACTGTCAGAAAGAAGAATGGTTCAAATCAGCCTATTACCTTCTACCATTTTTTACTACCCATTTGGCGTGATTTATGTTATGGAGAGCTCTTAAGATGACACTCAAGAGATCTTGTCTAGATAAGTGATGCAGAAATCACAAAATGAAAGAATTTCCCCCCAAAGAACCATGATTCCAAAATCAACCAATGGAACTCGATCATTTAGTTACACAAATGATTCCTTCTTTTTAAAAAATGTTTCATATATTCTGCATGTGAAAAGGCTATTTTCTTATGCTCAGTTCATTTAAAAATGTAAACAGAAATATATATTAGTATTATGTGTTAAAAATAAATATGTTAGCAGTACTGCATGGTATATTTGAACTCACAGCCCTTATGAAGCAGGCATAGGTTTTTGAATCACTATTATCAGTTATTGACTATCCTTAAACTGGAAATTCTTATTTATTGAAATGCTTTCTGTCTTAGCTTGTGCTACCATAAAAAAAATACCTTCGACCGAGTGGCTTAAGTAACAGAAGTTAATTTCTTACAGTTCTGGAGGCTGGAAGTCCGGGATCAAGGTGCCACCATGATTCAGTTTCTGATGAAACTTCTCTTCTTGGCTTGAAGACGGTTGCCTTCGTGCTGTGTCCTCAGATGGCCTTCCCTTCACCTGTGCAAGTGTGTGGAGAAAGAAAGAGAGCTCCAATCTTGCTTCCTCTTCTTATAAAGACAATAACCCTATCAGATCAGGGTCCTACACTTATGATCTTCTTTAACCTTAATTAATTTCAAAAAGGCCCTTGCTCGAAACACCATAACCCTGGGGGGTTAAGACTTTAACATATGAATTTGGTGGGAGGACACAATTCAGTCCATAGCACCTTCTACTAACAAATGATCTGGGTAGGAAAAGCTTTTAAAATACGAACATGCAGGCTTTCTATGGAAACCTCTTCTCCATGGTGGTTGTTTGCATGATTCTCTTGTCAAAAATATAAACAATGAGGTTTTTTTTTCCTTAAACCTATATTGCATGAATGAAGTAATTCCCACACTACTCCCATCAAATTAATAATGTCATTTTAAGGCCAAACTGAACATGATGTAAAAAAAATACACTGAGATATATGGAAAGGAATGCATTTAGAGTTATTTAAAATGTGTTTTCACGTGTAAACTCTCACATATTGAGGAACTGACTATTCAGGGTGTTGTTCCAAGCTGATGGTGAATAAACTTTTAAGAATTTGTAAGCTATACTTTGTTCAAAACACAGCACAAGATAGAAATTTGTGTAATCAATGCTTCTGCTGGTCCGTAGAGAAATATAATAAAACTGAATTTTTTTTTAAACAAAGGGAATTTCTAAAAGCCTCAGAAAAGAGAAGACAAAGTTTCCTTCAGTAAATTGGAAGAGAAAGCAGAGAAGTGAGGACAGATAACAGGGCCTGCGTTGTAGGCTTTGGAGGCTTTCTGTGCAATGAGGATCACTCTGTCTCTTCAGTACATTCGGATTTTACCTTATGACCGGAGGAAGGCAAAGGGATGAAATGTCTAGGAACCACGTGCTGAATTCAAGCAATTAATTTTTGTGTGTATGCATTAAAATATATACAACATAATATTTACCATTTTAACCATTTTTAAGTGTATAATTAATTCAGTGGCATGAATTGTTTTACCATCACCACCCTCCATCTCCGGAACTTTTTCATCATCCCAAACAGAAACAGCCCAAACAGTAGCGGTGAAACCATAATCCCCACTCTCCCATCCCCCAGCCCCTGGTCATCTCTATTCTGCTATTTCCATTAATTTGGCTATTTTGGTATCTCATATAAGTGCAATTATACAGTATTTACCTTTTTGTGACTAGCTGATTTCACTTAGCATAATGTTTTCGAGGTTCATCCATGCCATAGCATATATCAGAATTTTCTTCCTTTTGAAGGCTGAATTATATTCCATGGTATGTGTGGACCACATCTTGTTTATCCATCCATTGCTGATGGACACTTGGGTTGCTTCCACCCTTTGGCTGTTGTGAACAGTGCTGCTGTGAACATGGGTGCACCTGTGTCTCTGCCTTCACTACTTTTGAGTACACCCTCAAGTGGAATTGCTGCATCACATGGTCGTTTAAAGTTTAATTTTTTGAGGAATCACTGTACTGTTTTCCACAGCAGCTGCACCATTTTGCATTCCTCCTAATGATGCATAAGAGTAAAACCTTATAATACACTTTTATTATTCTTATTATTTTTTCTTTAAATGGTCATTGGTCCTTTAAACACATATATCTCTTTATATATAACTTTAAATAAAGTATATACATACACTATTTATATGGACTATATGACTATTAAATGCCGTTTCATATTTGCACACATACTTACCCTCTCTGGTCCTTTTCAAGTCTCTTTTCCAGCAACTCAGGCTTCCATCTCGTGGTGTTTTCTTTCTCCCTTTCTTTCTTCCTTTAGCATTTCTTGTGGTACAGATCTGCTGGGGATAAATTTTCTCAGGTTCAGATTTTCTGAAAGAGTATTTCATCTCCATGTTTGATGAATATTTTTTCTGGGCAAAAAATTCTAAGATACTTCCTTTTTTTTCTGACCTCCATTGCTTCTTCAGATGAAATGTTAGCTATTACATTTTATTGTTTTCCCCTGTTTCTAATGTGCCATTTTTCTCTGGATGCTTTTAAGATTCCCCCACCTTCTCTCTCTCTGTGTGTGTGTGTGTCTGTGTGTGTGTGTGTGTGTGTGTGTGTGAGCCTGTCTGTCTCTCTCTGTTTCTTAGCAGTTTGGCCATGATGTGCCTACATGTGTATTTATCCTGCACGTGGTTTGCTGGACTTTTTGAATCTGTAGGTTAATGTGTTTTGGGAAGGCTTTCATTTGTGTTCAGATGCTTAAAAAGTTCTTAGCATTCACTGCTTACAGACGACCAACCCAATTTGCCATCCCAAATGAACTATCAGAAATAGTGGGGATAAAAGGGTTTGCTCTGCAGAGCATCTGAGCTGTAGAGCCTCACTGTGACTCCATCCGACCCTTCCCTCTCTTGAGCCCTCCTGGCCCACTACTGGAATATTCCAATCTTAATTAGCAGTGGGGTGTCCTGGAAAGGAGCTACACTTGTATTTGAGGTCTGAAAGCTGCTAATTATGTGACCCTTTGCAAGTGACTTAAATTTTCTGAGCCTCAGGTCTATCACAAGGGCCCCTATCTTGCAATACTGTAGCCAAAATTGAGATCGTATATAGAAAAGACCAGCACGGTGTTTGAGGCATGGTTAGACCGTGCAGTCTCCTTCTGTTCAAAGCAAATATACTCAGGGTTTCTTCACCCCGTGACCAAAACTGGTCTCCGCTGATTCTCACTGACTTCTCTGCTCAAAATTTTCTTACCACTAGCTCATTCCCACCTAAAATCCCACTTGATTCCCAAGGCCATCCCAGACTGCTTCCCTGACCCTGCAGTTCCCAAGGGGCACTTCTCTGAATCTGGCCTTCACGTGCACGGCCTCTTTCCCGTCTGGGTCCACTGAACCATGTCTTCTTATGTCCTAGGATGGTTTCCCTTGATCCAGGTACTCAGCAAACCTTCATCTGACAGGTTTCACAAGACTTTCCAAGATTGTGAAAGCCTTTTTATTTACAACTAAAATTTTAGACTCCTCAGCAAATATGTCAGCATGCCTAATGGGTGAATGAGTTGCACTTGGAATTCCACATGTTTTTTGATGAGGAATCACTTTATTTTTTCTAAAGCTCTGTGGCCTGCCTCAAATGCTCTTGTAGACTCTCCTGAGTGTCATTATGGGGCGATTCCAGATTATCTGACCCCATGTTGCATTTTCAAGTCCTTGCACACATGCTATGAGCTCAACACATATTTGTTGAATAAACAAATGAGAGGGGATGGGAAGAAAGGCACCACCTAGCCTCCCCTCCACACTCAGTAACCTCAAAATCCTTGGCAACTTAAAGCAGCAATAAAATCTGCCAAGTCGGGAATTTCTTCCTAGCACCAGATCTCATACCAAACTTAGATGTCAATCAGAGGATAACACGGATGGCTGTTATAGTTGTAAAAATGCCTGAGGATGCCACACACATGCCTCCCCAGGTCATATAATTTTTTAGAGCCTGGATTCTCTTATAAAAGTGACATTCTTCCATGTATTAATGCAGTGATATAGCCATTTTTGCATTTTCATGCTTGCTTATTTGTATTCTCATGTCCTTTTTACATCGATTTTATATTAATTTGTACTATAAGATATACCAGATACACAGCAAATAATTATGCATTATATTTTGATTATTGAGATCCAGAGTGTGGGTAAAACTGAGCGCTATACCAGTAGATCAATAATCTGCCCTCAAGTCCTGTGTCCGCTAGTAGCTTACTTTATGTCCCCGGGGAGGGGTTCTTAGCTCCTACTCCTCTGTAAGCTGAGGGGATGTGAGCTAAAACCAGAGGCCCCACTGCAGCTCCAGGACTCTCTGTCCACAGCTCTGCTGGTTAGCTCATGAATATACACACATCTCAGGACACACTATGCTCTATAATGTGTCACTTTCACTTTGCACTGAGGCTGTTGTTAATACTGCCAATGCCTGTGGCATTTCAGACACCATGACAATGAGCAGTTACTTCCTTCTGAAGGTCAGAGACCATGTGGGTCACCGTCACCCGTCTCTGGACCATCTGGCTGCTGACGATACAACACTAATATCCACACTCAACTTCCCCCCTGGGGAAAAAAAGGATCCAAAAGAGGCAATGTCGAAATAACTCAGATAATCCAAATTTGATCCTGCAGAGAGCAGCTGGCTGGGGGAAGCTGAGGGAGGAGAAGACCTTCGGCCTATACGCATGATGGGATTGTCCCTTTGATAGTGGAGCGAGCAGTTTCTTGAAGTGTGATTTAAGAAGGTAAAGGGACACAGGCAAAGTGTGGGGGGATTTCTCTGAATTCTGGACAATCCTGGGTGTGAAGGAGGCAGTGGCCACCTAAGAAGGAAGCAAGCACAGCCTTTCCTTAGTCTCAGAGATAATGACATGGCAGGGAGAAAACCCTGGAGACTTTTGTCTGGATAACACATAAGGATGTAGGGCCCAGGCACAATGCAGTTACCGATCCCCGGACAAGTGGTACAGTTCTCAGAGGGCCTTACTCTTTCTGCCTCACAAATCAGAACAGGTCACGGTGAGCCCTCCTGTAGGAATTTCAGGACATGTAAACTTCTTTTCTTTTTTTTTTTTTGGCTGCACCGCGAGGCATGTGGGCTCTTAGTTCCCTGACCAGGGATCGAACCCATACCCCCTGCATTGGAAGTGTGGAGTCTTAACCACTGGACCGCCAGGGAAGTCCCAGGACATGTAAACTTCTGAATTAGGGCTTTGACTTTGAAAGCAATTTGAGCTGTATTTTAAATTTTTTACGTATTCTGAAGCTGTTTAGAGTTAAATTATTCTCTGTTAGGTAAAAAAAAAAAAAATTCTCTCCAGTTCTTCTTCTTTTCTCTAGTCCTCACTTGCCATCTTGACCTGAACACTCATGCCATTTCACACTTAGTTTCTGTTGTTAGCTCCTTCACCTATTGCTGGAATTTGGGCTGTTCATATCCTGAAGATAAAACCTTTGGCATCCAAGGGGGGAAGGGGGCAGGAGAGGGAAGGATCAGGAGTTTGGGATTAGCAGATACACACTAGTGAAGAGGATGGATAGACAACGAGGCCCTACTGTAGAGCACAGGGAACTATATTTCATATCCTGTGATAAACCATAGTGGAAAAGAACATGAAAAAGAATGTATATATGTGTATAACTGAATCACTTTGCTGTACAGCAGAAATTAACACAACTTTGTAAATCAACTAGACTTCAATAAAATTAAAAAAAAAAAAAGGCCAGGCATTCTAAGCGTTGACCCCGCATTCATGCTGTAGAAGGAAAGTTTCCTTAAAAAAAAAAAAAAGGCCAGGCATTCCAATTGTTGACCCCACATTCATGTTGTAGAAGGAAAGTTTCCTTAAAAAACAAAACAAAACAAAGCAAAACCACCACCAACAACAACAAAAAACCTTTGGCATGAATTGGTAGTTTCCAGGCAGCACTTAAAGCAAGGATCCCTGTCAAGGGGCCCAGACCTGGCAAGACAGTTGATAGAAAGAAAACCTAGGAGATCATGGGAGACAAGGCTTGCATATGGAGGCTCTAGGGGAGGCTGCATGAGCTCAGACCTACACCATTTCTAAGAGTACTGTGTAGATCAGGATACTTAGCTCTAGGAGGTGGGCTAGTTTGGGTCACTCCTTCCTTAGGAGGTTGACCAGGATTTGGAATAATGAGAGAACATGTTAAACCAGCTCTGCTGCTATAAAAGAGTTGACTTAGTGAACCAGACCTAAAGGCAGATATCCTGATGGACCACAGACATAACAACTACCTTGGGCATCACACATCTTCATGAACTTGGAATTGACAACGATGATATAACATCTTGATCTTCCAGGAAGGTTTAGGAATAAAAAATTATTAGATTCTAGTCCTGGTTCTGAAACTTGAGGTCAATCACTTCCCCACAGTGATGGCATTTCTTTATTTGTAAAGTTGTTTCCCAGGATGAATGTTTACTGACAAAAGATAGTCCTAGTTGAAAGGTTCCAACTGGAGACAGAGGATTTTGACAAACACACAAGTCCAGCTTCTCTGCGTGGAGCTGATCTCAGGGCCTGCTGTGCTGGAACTCCCTCCTTATCCCACGGCCACAAGCCTCATGACACTGGCTTCTGTCCTTTTTCCTTGCTCCTACTTCCAAAGGGCTCCACCTCTGCAGGGTGGAGAAGGTTTAGAGACCCTTGTTACCATCTCAGTAAGATTTCCTGAGTGTATGAACATGGAAAACAGAAAACCAGGTTTTCAGGACACCCATAAAACTGGGCATCCTTTACAGTATTTTCTGGGGAAGAATTTTCGTTCCCTGAAGAATTAACGTCTATCGCTGAAACCCTAACACACTTTCCTTCCCACTGAATGGTTCCACTTTTCTGGGAAGATGTCTGCCAGTAATTTCCCCACTAAGCTAAATCTAGAATAGCCAATATTTGGAATTTTCTTGAATTTATTTATGGACATTAGATTTGGAGGATTTCTTGAAAAATGTTTTTTTAAAAAGTCCAGTCAATTGGAAGTCAGTGTGTCCAGCTCTGTTGCCACAGATGTGGGGGGATTTTGAGCCAGTGACTTGACTTCTTTGGGGACTCAGTTTATACATTTGTAAAATGAGAGTGTTGACCTAAAATTACGCTTGAGGTTTCCCAGCTCTAGTGTTCAATGCTTCTATGTTTTCAGTATTTATTGATGTTTTAAATAATGTTACTTCATTCCCAGAGGCCCCTGGATCTGCCATACCTCTGTCCAGATTCCTCCACAGATAAATAGTTCCAGGTGGAATTCGTTTAGATTTATTATTATTATTTTAATAGCTACCATATATCCAGTGCTTACTATGTGCAGAATATATATTATCTGACATAATCCATGTGTAACCCAAATACTAGGCTTACCTTCCTCCATATTTTGGCAAAGGGGAATTTGTCTTAAAACTGTTTCTTGCTCCTACTGGCAGCTGCTTCTCGGGCTGCATACTCCCTGCCGCTGCTCTAGGTTACCTCTTGGACAACACTGCCTGTGCTGCGAGCCGCTACCTGAAACCCTGACACTGTGATCCTCCTTCAGGTGGTCCTGCTGCTGCTGTGCTGGCATCAGGGGATTGGGAAATGTGGAGTGGTACTTCCCCTTCCCTCTTGTAACTCTTAATTCCTCCATCCCAACCATGCATGTCTTTGTGGGGTTTGTGTTTTTGTTTTGTTTTGTTTTGTTTTTTGGCCACGAGGCTTGCAGGATCTTAGTTCCCTGACCAGGGATTGAACCCAGGCCCCGGTAGTGAAAGCACCGAGTCCTAACCACTGGATCACCAGGGAATTCCTGATTCTTTGTGTTTATAACAGATGTTATTATATTATAGAGTTGAAGATAACTATTCCTATCCAACAGAGGAAACAATAACGCATAGCGGGATGTGATATATGATTGTGTCCAGAGCCCCAGGTAAGACAATGAATGAAGACAGATAGATGGATGGATGGATGGATGGATGGATGGATGGACGGATGGATGGGTGGGTGGATGACAGGAAGCTCTTCACCATATCCTTTAGGAAGTAGCTCTCAGTTCATATTCTTGTTCTCTGTCTCCAGAGCCTGCCTTCCTTCCCTCTGAGAGAGGTACATTCTTTTATTCTTATTTCAAACCTCTACTTGTCTTTCAGAGCCCACACCTGCAGTCCACAAGGGTTGATCTTAGCTTAGATTTCATCACCTTCCTCCTCCAGGGCAAACCATAGGTCATACCAACCACAGCAATGTACTTCCCAAAAGTCTGAGTTACTAAGCAGAGAATCACATCACAGGTTGTTTCATCCGAGCAGTTCAGTTATGAGTCTCCAAAACACATTAGACAAGTTCAGGGTGAGTTTTGACCCTTTAAGTCCCTTCTTATTCAAACCTCTCCTCTCATGTGAGGTCTAGGTAAGCTTTCCCATTCTTTTTTTTGTTTTAGCCGTGCCGTGCAGCATGCGGGATCTTAGTTCCCCGACCAGGGATTGAGCCCATATCCCCTGCAGTGGAGGCGTGGAGTCTTAACCACTGGACCTCCAGGGAAGCCCCAAGCCTCCCCCGTTCTTCCTACAGTTTCCTTAACTATAAGACCGAAGATTTACACACAGCTTCCAACATAAGCAAACACTAATTTTTTTTATAGAACATATAGTGTATAGAAAATATGAAACCCTTTTTTCCCTAAATGCAGCATAATCTGCACAGATTCCTTGGCCCACCATAGAGGTGGTGCTGGACATTATTCCAATAGCAGCTCTTCATTGTCTTTCTGGCAATCATGCCCAGAAGAGATGGATGTGAACAAAATAGTGCTTATTTTCTGTTTCTTCAAACCACAAAACCACCTATATCAAGTAGTTGCTTGCAAGTACACAAATACTCTAAATAATGAAAATACAGGGAGTAGCAGCCTGTAGATATCATTGAGCCCATGTTGGCTAATTGTACTGTTCAACTCTTCTATATCCTTTACTGGTACTCTTCTATTACTGAGAGAAAAATGTTAAGCTAAGCATGAGTTAAAACTGATGTCCCCAACTCTAATCCATTACTGTATTAATCATTCCAATCTCCTCTCCTTGTTAATATGTAATCTTCTACTTCAACAGTGAAAACTTGGCTCCCACCATCAGCCATCAATTTACTTAATTGTTCAATTCCAGGATTCATGCACGATTTTTTTCAGAATCATTAACTCATACTGCTGTACTGTAGGAATAACTTTATCAACTAGAGTACAGTTCTAACATACAATTCATTTTGCCTTTAGTCTTATAGATTTCACTCATATCAAAAGTCATTAATCTAGGGATATGATCCTTATTTCTTTTTTTTTTGAATTTTTGAATTTTATTTATTTTTTTATACAGCAGGTTCTTATTAGTTATCCATTTTATACATATTAGTGTATACATGTCAATCCCAATCTCCCAATTCATGATCCTTATTTCTAACGTGTGGCCCTTTTCAAGTTTCACTAAAAAGCTCATGGTATTTACCAGTTCCTTCTACTTGGCAGGAGTTCAACTCCAAACTCTCCTTCCAACACCAGACAGTTGCTAAAATCTCTATCAAGTTATTTATTTAGCTTTCTAACTGCTACTCTCTGATGGGTTCCTTGGGGCTATTGTCCTCCATAGGAATAGTTTAGAAGTTGGTGAGGGGAATTTTTTTTTTTAATTGGGGTATAGTTGCTTTACAGTGTTGTGTTAGTTTCTACCGTACAGTGAAGTGGAGCTCCCTGTGCTATACAGCAGGTTCTCATTAGTTATCTATTTTATACATACTAGTGTGTATATGTCAATCCCAGTCTCCCAATTCATCCCACCACCTCCCCTCCCTTTGGTGTCCATACGTTTGTTCTCTACATCTGTGTCTCTATTTCTGCCTTGCAAGCTGGTTCATCTGTACCATTTTTCTAGATTCCACACATATGCGTTAATATACGATATTTGTTTTTCTCTTTCTGACTTACTTCACTCTGTATGACAATCTCTAGGTCCATCCACATCTCTACAAATGACCCCACTTCATTGCTTTTTATGGCTGAGTAATATTCCATTGTATATATGTTCGGTGAGGGGAATTTTTATGCAAATGTTAGGGCTCCTGGCTCTACATCTCTCATCTTTAGAGACTTTCCTTTCCATTTACAAGAGCTGTGTCAGCCCTGAACTCTGGATTCTGTTTTTTGTTGTTGATGTTTGTTTGTTTTCCAGTTCAGTTACATTACCATTTTCTCCTTGTATTCTATTTCTGTGTGCAGATGAAAAGTGGGAAATGCCCTCAGGAGAAAGAGCATTTTGATATAAGCTCACTTAGTTTTCTTCTCCACTTTCACATTTCATGTCCCTTCCAGTTTCTGCCATCTTTGGAACCCTTTCACACAGTTTATGCTTATATTTTGTACAACATTTATCATTGTTATTGGCAGGAGGTCAGTCTCATAAAATAGTTCTTAAACAGAGCAGGTAGGGTATTTATTCCAGTGAGATCATATAAGTTGGCATGAACTACCTGATAAATATACCCCCATCTAAGTTGTGGGTCTCTTCTTGGTAGATTCAGAAACCTGATTATGTCAGGAGGATCTGTTTATATTAACCAATCACAAGACTAACATATAAAACCAGAAAGCCATTTTATTAATTTCCGAAGATAAATAAGACTTGGACCAGAATCCTCATAGCTGCTTGACCAGCAACTTTCTTTTCCTGTAGGCAAACCCACATGGAAGTCAAATTACAACTAGGGGTTTGTTTGTTGAGCATGAAATCAGAAAAAGAGAAGCAGGTTGGGTGTTTGATGGAATCAAGCTAATATAGCCTCAGGTGTACATCCCCACAATATGGAAAAGCTGGCGATGGACCAAGCCTCCTCCAAATTCATTGACTGAGTTTCTTCTTTTTCTCTGACAGCTCTTGTTTATCTCTGTGTCCCTCTTTTTTCTGGATTTCCATGGCTGATCTGTACCTTTATCCAAGGACATTGTTCTTTAGTAAGAACATCAATAACATTAACACGACCCATATTGTACTGGTCTAAACACTAGTCTACCTTTTTCTTGTGACTTTTCATAATTCTACTTGAGTCCTGTATTTATTCATTAAAAGTTTAATTCTAAGAGAAAATCTTATTTCGTCAAAGTTAAAATCGTAGAGAAGATGTCCCAAACAGGGACTACAGTATCTACCTCTTTGAGTTTAAAGATACAGCGGGATAACATAGGTAATGCTTCTGCACTTACTTGATAAGCGTTAAAGAATTCTTTCGTTTCCTTCCCCTTATTTAATGAAAACAGGCGTTGAAGAAAACACATCGATTTTTTTCTTGTATGTTCCTCACATGAAAATCATTTTCTTAAATTTTTGCTGGCCAGAAAAACAAGGGTCCTGAAAGCATTTTTCAATCACAAGCCTGGATGGAGATTAAAAGGCAAAACAAAACAAAAACATAAAGGCTTTCAATGACCAATTCTCCTTCACAAGACACTGGTAGATCAGAACCTGACTCTCCCAAATAAATATCAGCATTGGAACATTGTGTGTCCTGACTTCCATCAGTCACGAAGAGATCTAAGCCAAGGGTCTCGGGCTTTATCTTGGTGGTGAATTCAGAGACAGCGTTGCCATCCCCATCAGCAGCAGAGTTAAATTATATTTATGATAATTAGATACACTGTAACACATCTGTTTACATCCCTTGATATTTATCATAAGAGTTAACTGTCTGCTATGTGGAAAACACTAAGGTGATATCTCTAAATGTCATTTCATGCAATCCTCACAGCTCCAACAGCTAGGGTTTGTTCTCATTTCCAAATAAGGAAACTGGTACAGAGTGCACTCTACATAAGTGTTTGAATGAACGTGGGTGAGCGGGCTTAGTGACTTGCTCAAAATCATGCGTCCAGCAGGCATCAAGGTTGGAATGTAAACCACCCACGTCTAGTTCTAAGGCCTGCGTTCTTTCTAACACCTCACGATTCCTGTTAATAACATAGTTCATCCTAGTCAAGGCTTGTGGAGATCACAATTAAAGAAACGATTCTGATAGTGAAGGTGTGGAGACCTGGAACAGAGTCAGAAAGATGTATTTGGAAAGACAGAAGTTTCGGGGGCTGCCCATTGAAGACAAAAGCCAAATCTCATTGATCTTATTCCTGTACCAGCAGAGATACATTGCCATGAACCTGTGTCATTTCCAAATGAATGCAATTACTATTTATACCAAGAAAAGTTCTCCTTTTTTAAGAAAAGCATTTTGTTAAATGGAAAGAGCATGGCAGAGGGAGTCGGGAATCCTTGAGAGAGTCAGAGAGCCCTCTTGGCCTCAGTTTCCTCATCAATCAAAGAAGGGCATCAGCCCAGATGATCTTTAGAGTCTAAGAGTTCAAGGTGCCTTGCCTCAGTCACATCCATTCTTTTCTCCTGACCCACTTTCCCAGCTGCATGCTCGTGGAACAGATTGACAACAGCAATCACAGAGTCAAATTCCCATTTAAAATACAAGTCTTGTTATTTTGGTACCAATTACAAGGTTATGGATCATACTTAAAGGTGTTTAATATGCTGTAATGTTTAGACACACTTGGCTCCAACATTTATGGGCGCTGTTTGTAGCAACAAGAAGCATGCTCTCACTCTCTAAGTATGCAAGACTGCTGTAAAAACAGTACAGATGGGCCGGAAAGAAAGAGTCTCCAACCAGCTACAAAGAAGGGCAGCAAGTGTTTTTGGCTGCACTGTGGGTTTACCTACTGACTAATCTCTCATCACCCACAGCCTGCTTTTATAGGTGTGTATTTTGTTGTTGTTTCTTACTTTGTTTCAATGCCTGATGTAGAGTATTTGTAAAAATGGTATGAGGGATTTTTACAGCCTTGTATGGCCATATTGTGCTAGGAGTCATATATTGTTTTAATGAGACCACAGTTCTGTGACTGTGTTCCTCTTTATCCCTTCTCACCACATCAAGGTGACAGGTGGCTACTTCTCAGGTGATGTGAAAGTGTCCAAAAATGTGAGGTGATGCAATGATAATAGGAGATAGCATAGTTGTCTTTAAGCCCAAAAATTGTAGTTGTGTTTGAGTCCTAGAGGGATTGTATGTCTGAGGTGAATCCAGTATATCTCCATTTTAAAAACTCTATTCAAATATGCTTTTAAACCTGAGAAGGAAGTGAAACGTACAATCCATTTAAGAACCAGATTCCTGGCTGAAACCAAGTTTTACAACTTGGGGTTGGGGGAGCCTTCACAAAGGAATCCCTCTCAGCACTCATTAGCTCACGAGCACGGGCCATGCCAAAATAACCTTTTCCATGTTGAAAACAGGCAGCCATGTGCATGCTTCTATAATCTTTATCGGAAAAAAAAAAGAAGAGAAAAACCTCACTGACTTTGCTGCAGAGCCTTGAACTGAAGGTACCATGTTGCCGGAGGAACAGCTGAACTTGGAGGAATTAGTTTAACAAAGTGAAACATATAAAGTGGCAAAAAGTTATAGGAGGTGAGAAAGATTCAAGGAAGCAGAATAATTTAGGAAAAGTCAGCCTTAACAAACAGCATTCTACATTTTGAGCATCCTTGCAGGGAAGGTGCCTATACTGGGATGCAAAGCAAAACAAGATATGACCTCCATCCTTAAGAAGTTTCCCTCTAGAGCAAGTGTCAGCAGACTACAGCCAGCAGGGCCAAATGGCCTGTTTTTGTACTGCCAGTGAACTAAAAATGGGTTTTCCTATTTTAAAAGGTTAAAAACAACTAAGAAAAATAAAATACAAGAGTTAAAATGAAAAAGAGCATGCCAAACCACCAGTGGCCCACAAACTCTAAAATATTTACTATCTGGTCTTTTACAGAGAAAGTTTCCATGGGGAAAGTCAGATCATTGAATTACAATCAAAATGACAAGGGCTAGGGTGGGGTAAATGTGTGGTTTGCCAGGTCCAACAGAGAGGTGTGTAACACAGGTTTGAGAAATCAGTGGAGACTTCTCAGAGAAAGTGGCAACTCCCCTGGGATCTACAGAATGGGTAGAAATTAGATAAACAAAGATACTGGAGTGATGATTGAACATTCAAAGCAGAAGAACACCATGGTGTAGGAGTGGAAAGAAGTTGTGTTGCAGAAACTTAGATGGAAAGTGAGTCACAAGAGATAAGGCTGGTTACCCAGGTGTAAACGGGGGTTGTCCCCCTTCCCAGGTCCAGGTTGTTTCTACCGTTAAGTCCAGCCTGTTCTTTGAGGGCTTAACCCCTACTCACAGACTGGTAGCAATCAATGGGGGAGCACCAAAGGCAGCAAAACAGCTGACCTCGAGGAGGGGTCTGTGGATTTGGGTGGAGTGTGCCCTCCAGGCTGGGACAGCCCTCCTGCAGCAGGTGCTCTCCATGTGTTAGTCCCCCACCCCGGCTGCAAGCCTGCCAAAGTCCTGCGTCATCGTGGGCTTCATTTCCCACCACCTCCCAAACTCAAAACCTCAACTATCCTCCTGGGGACCCAAGAACCTCTCCTTTTAACCTCCCAAAACACGGATTTCTGATAAAACCCTGCTTTGTGGACAAAGGAACTCCCCACTGCATTGTTTATCATCAGCCAGATGAGGCTTGGACTTCTGAGATGCCGTTGGAAATACTTAAAAGGTGAACACACTTGGAAGATTTATAGCAAATTCACGTTCCATCGTGGCTGACTTCAGTGTTCAAGAAAATATGACTTGTTTTCTATAATTCAACTGGACATGTGATTCCCGGCCCAGTCTGCCAATTTATGGTAGCCATTTACAAGGAAACTAAGGCATTTCTGGAACTACGTGAGGTCACTTTTTTTTTTTTTTTTTGGCTTTGTTGGGGCTTTGTTGCTGCACGTGGGCTTTCTCTGGTTGCGGCGAGTGGGGGCTACTCTTGGTTGCGGTGCGCGGGCTTCTCATTGCGGTGGCTTCTCTTGTTGTAGAGCACAGGCTCTAGGAGCGCGGGCTTCAGTAGTTGTGGCTCGCGGGCTCAGTAGTTGTGGCTCGCGGGCTATAGAGCGCAGGCTCAGTAGTTGTGGCGCACGGGTTCAGTTGCTCCGCGGCATGTGGGATCTTCCCAGACCAGGGCTCGAATCCGTGTGCCCTGCATTGGCAGGTGGATTCTTAACCACTGTGCCACCAGGGAAGCCCCAAATGAGGTCACTCTATGAATGAACCGTGGTCCATTCTGTATTTAACATGCTTGATTGAGATCCCTCTGCCTCCACTCTTCCTGGGGGCGATGATCTAAGTTCTGAGGGCTTCCAGAGTGTGAGAAAGGAGACAAGCTCGCGGTTGTCAGCATTCATCAGCCGGCCTCTGCTGAGACGTACAACCCTCGTTCCTCTTTGATTATTGCTACTTATTCCTGCACATCCATGGCTGAACTAGCACATTCCCCGCTTCATCCTGAAATCCAGTCCAGGAAGGTCTCTCTCTTCCTGACCACAAAGGCCTGCCCTCAGCCAGTTCTGAGCCACATTTAGGACACAAAAATGTTTACTGTCCTCCTTGGTCTCACAGGAATGTCTCAGGCCCACTCTGCCTAGGGACATCTGACTACCATTTTTTGTTTCTTTTTATAATTGAGGTACAATTTCCATAACATAAATTTAACCATTGACCATTTTAAAGAGTACAGATTCAGTGGCATTTAATACATGTTTGAGGTTGTGCAACCATCACCTCTGTCTAGTTCCAAGACATTTTTCTCTCCCCAAAAGGAAACCCGACACCTCAGAGGCAGTCACTTCCCATTCCCCCTCCCCTAGTCCCTTGCAAGCCCCAATCTTCATTCTGTCTCTACAAATTAACCTTCTCCTGATGTTTCCTATAAATGGAATCATACATGTGATACTTTGTGTCTGGCTTTGTTCACTCAGCACAGGGTGTTAGAGGTTCATCTACATTGTAGCAGGTTATCAATAATTTATTCTTTTTTAATGGATGAATACTGTGTAATTGTACGGATATACTCTATTTCGTTTGACTGACATTTGTGTTGTTTCCATCTTTTGGCTATTGTGAATTGTGTTGCTATGAACACTCATGTACATGTATTTGTTTGAGCACCAGTTTTCAATTCTTTGGGGTGTACACCAAGGAGGGGAATTGCTGGGTCGTATGTTAACCCTATGTTTAACTTTTTGAAGAACTGCTCAACTGTTTTCCACTTCAGTGTTCAAGAAAATGTGACTTGTTTTCTATAATTCAACTGGACATGTGACTCCCAGTCCAGTCTGCCAATTTAGGGTAGCCATTTCCAAGGCAACTAAGGCATTTCTGGTAATGACTAGAAATCAGAAAAAAAAAAAAAAAAAGGACTGGTTGGTGGAAAGGCTTGGAGTTCAGTTTTATATATTTGGTTTAATGTTCAAGGGAGACAAGAATTTGAAGATATTTGTAGAGAGTGTTTGAAGTGATATATTGTAGAACCTAAAATGAAAGAAAGTGAAAATGCAAAGGGTAAATATTTAGGGAAAAACTAGAAAATTCAAAGAACTAAATGAGACTGAAAAACGTTGTAGACTTTTACTGCCAGGATTAGATTGGAACCAGTCCTCTTCTGCGGACAACCAGAAAAGCTGGATAAAATTAAAGAAAAAATTCTGCTTGAAATCAATGGAGAGATGACAAGAGAGTGAAGAATTGTCGGGCCACGGTTACAGTAGGATGAACTCAGATGTTGGAGCCACTTTTCACCTGAGGATGTTTGTTGACTCCCAAGAAGGCAGCTCAGAGGCTGAGTCGCTAGGCAATGGTTTTGACAGCCTTGTGGGACTAAGGAGACAGAAATTGGCATTCCAGGCCTGCCAAGATGGTCTTACTACTGAAGCCCTTCATTTTGGTTTAGATCCAAATTGGCTTTATCCACAGAGGAGGCATGAGCCAGAAATAGACAAGCCCTCTCAAGAACTTCTCCACAACTTCATGTCAGTCCTTGAAACTAGACCAGGGTAATCCAGGATTGATAGCACTCCCCATCAGCTGGCAAACACAATTCTTCAGAAGAAGATAACATCATCCAAAGCCTCATATTACTTCTACAAACTATTTTGCAAATGCAACATCCAGTGCACACACATGTATACATGCACAAACAAGCACAAAAGGAAACAAGACTACTTGTTAAAGGTATTTTATTTTCCATTGATTAAGAAAATATTGTAGAGCTGGTTCAAGACGGCGAAGTAGAAGGGCGTGCGCTCACTCCCTCTTGCGAGAGCACCAGAATCACAACTAACTGCTGAACAATCATCGACAGGAAGACATTGGAACTCACCAAAAAAGATACCCCACATCCAAAGACAAAGGAGAAGCTGCAGTGAGACGGTAGGAGGGGCACAATCACAATAAAATCAAATCCCATAACTGCTGGGTGGGTGACTCACAAACTGGAGAACACTTATACCACAGAAGTCCACCCACTGGAGTGAAGGTTCTGAGCCCCACGTCAGGCTTCCCAACCTGGGGGTCCGGCAACGGGAGGAGGAATTCCTAGAGAATCAGACTTTGAAGGCTAGCGGGATTTGATTGCAGGACTTCAACAGGACTGGGGGAAACAGAGACTCCACTCTTGGAGGGCATACACAAAGTAGTGTGCACATCAGAACCCAGGGGAAGGAGCAGTGACCCCACAGGAGACTGAGCCAGACCTACCTGCTAGTGTTGGAGGGTCTCCTGCAGAGGGCGGGGGGTGGCTGTGGCTCACCATGACGACACGGACACTGGCAGCAGAAGTTCTGGGAAGTACTCCTGAGCGTGAGCCCTCCCAGAGTCCGCCATTAGCCCCACCAAAGAGCAGGGTAGGTTCCAGTGCTGGGTCGCCTCAGGCCAAACAAACAACAGGGAGGGAACCCAGCCCCACCTATCAGCAGACAAGCGGATTAAAGTTTTACTGAGCTCTGCCCACCAGAGCAACACCCAACTCTACCCACCACCAGTCCCTCCCATCAGGAAATTTGCACAAGCCACTTAGATAGCCTCATCCACCAGAGGGCAGACAGCAGAAGTAAGAAGAACTACAATCCTGCAACCTGTGGAACAAAAACCACATTCACAGAAAGATAGACAAGAAGAAAAGGCAGAGGGCTATGTACCAGATGAAGGAACAAGATAAAACCCCAGAAAAACAACTAAATGAAGTGGAGATAGGAACCCTCCAGAAAAAGAATTCAGAATAATGATAGTGAAGATGGTCCAGGACCTCGGAAAAAGAATGGAGTCAAAGATCAAGAAAATGCAAGAAATGTTTAACAAAGACCTAGAAGAATTAAAGAACAAACGAACAGAGATGAACAATACAATAACTGAAATGAAAAATACACTAGAAGGAATCAATAGCAGAATAACTGAGGCAGAAGAACGGATAAGTGACCTGGAAGACAGAATGGTGAAATTCACTGCCATGGAACCGAATAAAGAAAAAAGAATGAAAAGAAATGAAGACAGCTTAAGAGACCTCTGGGACAATATTAAACACAACAACATTCACATTAGAGGGGTCCCAGAAGGAGAAGAGAGAGAGAAAGTTCCCGAGAAAATATTTGAAGAGATTATAGTCAAAAACTTCCCTAACATGGGAAAGGAAATAGCCACCCAAGTCCAGGAAGTGCAGAGTCCCAGGCAGGATAAACCCAAGGAGAAACATGCTGAGACACATAGTAATCAAATTGACAAAAATTATAGACAAAGAAAAATTACTGAAAGCAATGAGGGAAAAATAACAATTAACATACAAGGGAACTCCCATAAGGTTAACAGCTGATTTCTCAGCAGAAACTCTACAAGCCAGAAGGGAGTGGCATGATATATTAAAGGTGATGAAAGAGAAGAACCTACAACCAAGATTACTCTACCCGGCAAGAATCTCATTCAGATTCAAGGGAGAAATCAAAAGCTTTACAGACAAGCAAAAGCTAAGAGAATTTAGCACCACCAAACCAGCTCTACCACAAATGCTAAAGGAACTTCTCTAAGTGGGAAACACAAGAGAAGAAAAGGACCTACAAAAACAAACCCATAACGATTAAGAAAATGGTAATAGGAACATACTTATTGATAATTATCTTAAACATGAATGGATTAAATGCTCCAACCAAAAGACACAGGCTCACTGAATGGATACAAAAACAACACCCATATATATGCTGTCTACAAGAGACCCACTTCAGACTGAAAGTGAGGGGATGGAAAAAGATATTCCATGCAAATGGAAAACAAAAGAAAGCTGGAGTAGCAATACTCATATCAGATAAAATAGACTTTAAAATAAAGAATGTTGCAAGAGACAAGGAAGGACACTACATAATGATCAAGAGATCAATCCAAGAAGATATAACAATTCTAAATATATGCACCCAACATAGGAGCACCTCAATACATAAGGCAACTGCTAACAGCTGTAAAAGAGGAAATCGACAGTAACACAATAATAGTGGGGAACCTTAACACCTCACTTACACCAATGGACAGATCATCCAAACAGAAAATTAATAAGGAAACACAAGCTTTAAATGACACAATAGACCAGATAGATTTAATTGATATTTATAGGACATTCCATCCAAAAACAGCAGATTACACTTTCTTCTCAAGTGCACACGGAACATTCTCCAGGATACAGCACATCTTGGGTCACAAATCAAGCCTCAGTAAATTTAAGAAAACTGAAATCATATCAAGCATCTTTTCTGACCACAGCACTATGAGATTAGAAATCAATTACAGGGGAAAAAATGTAAAAAACACAAACACATGGAGGCTAAACAACACGTTACTAAATAACCAAGAGATCACTGAAGAAATCAAGAGGAAATCAAAAAATACCTAGAGACAAATGACAATGAAAACACGACGATCCAAAACCTATGGGATGCAGCAAAAGCAGTTCTAAGAGGGAAGTTTATAGCAATACAAGCCTACCTCAAGAAACAAGAAAAATCTCAAATAAACAATCTAACCTTACACCTAAAGGAACTAGAGAAAGAAGAACAAACAAACCCCAAAGTTAGCAGAAGGAAAGAAATCATAAACATCAGAGCAGAAATAAATAAAATAGCAACAAAGAAAACAATAGCAAAGATCAATAAAACTAAAAGCTGGTTCTTTGAGAAGATAAACAAAATTGATAAACCATTAGCCAGACTCATCAAGAAAAAGAGGGAGAGGACTCAAATCAATAAAATTAGAAATGAAAAACGAGAAGTTACAATGGACACCGCAGAAATACAAAGCATCCTAAGAGTCTACTACAAGCAACTCTATGCCAATAAAATGGACAACCTGGAAGAAATGGACAAATTCTTAGAAAGGTATAACCTTCCAAGACTGAACCAGGAAGAAATAGAAAATATGAACAGACCAATCACAAGTAATGAAATTGAAACTGTGATTAAAAATCTTCCATCAAACAAAAGTCCAGGACCAGATGGCTTCACAGGTGAATTCTATCAAACATTTAGAGAAGAGCTGACCCCCATCCTTCTCAAACTCTTCCAAAAAACTGCAGAAGAAAGAACACTCCGAAACTCATTCTATGAGGCCACCATCACCCTAATACCAAAATCAGACAAAGATACTTCAAAAAAAAGAAAATTACAGACCAATATCCCGGATGAATATAGATGCAAAAATCCTCAACAATATACTAGCAAACAGAATCCAACAACACATTAAAAGGATCATACACCATGATCAAGTGGGATTTATCCCAGGGATGCAAGGATTCTTCAATATACGCAAATCAATCAATGTTATACACCATATTAACAAATTGAAGAAGAAAAACCATATGATGATCTCAGTAGATGCAGAAAAAGCTTTTGACGAAATTCAACACCATTTATGATAAAAACTCTACAGAAAGTGGGCATAGAGGGAACCTACCTCAACATAATAAAGGCCATATATGACAAACCCACAGCAAACATCATTCTCAATGGTGAAAAACTGAAAGCATTTCCTCTAAGATCAGGAACAAGACAAGGATGTCCACTCTTGCCACTATAATTCAACATAGTTTTGGAAGTCCTAGCCATTGCAATCAGAGAAGAAAAAGAAATAAAAGGAATACAAATTGGAAAAGAAGAAGTAAAACTGTCACTGTTTGTAGATGACATGATACTATACGTAGAGAATCCTAAAAATGCTACCAGAAAACTACTAGAGCT
Source organism: Eubalaena glacialis (assembly GCF_028564815.1). Classification (NCBI taxonomy): domain Eukaryota; kingdom Metazoa; phylum Chordata; class Mammalia; order Artiodactyla; family Balaenidae; genus Eubalaena; species Eubalaena glacialis. Next base: position 5,170,035 of record NC_083734.1, on the reverse strand, counting down.
AATCAATGAATTTGGTAAAGTTGCAGGATACAAAATTAACACACAGAAATCACTTGCATTCCTATATACTAACAACGAAAGTTCAGAAAGAGAAATTAAGGAAACAATCTCGTTCACCATTGCAATAAAAAGAATAAAATACCTAGGAATAAACCTACCTAGGGAGACAAAAGACCTGTATGCAGAAAACCATAAGACACTGATGAAAGAAATTACAGATGATACAAACAGATGGAGAGATATATCATGTTCTTGGATTGGAAGAATCAATATTGTGAAAATGACTATACTACCCAAAGCAATCTACAGATTCAATGCAGTCCCTATCAAATTACCAATGGCATTTTTTACAGAACTAGAACAAAAAATCTTAAAATTTGTATGGAGACACAAAAGACCCCGAATAGCCAAAGCAGTCTTGAGGGAAAATAACGGAGCTGGAGGAATCAGACTCCCTGACTTCAGACTATACTACAAAGCTACAGTAATCCAGACAGTATGGTACTGGCACAAAAAGAGAAATATAGATCAATGGAACGGGATAGAAACCCCAGAGATAAACCCACACACCTATGGTCAACTAATCTATGACAAAGGAGGCAAGGATATTCAATGGAGAAAAGACAGTCTCTTCAATAAGTGGTGCTGGGAAAACTGGACAGCTACATGTAAAAGAATGAAATTAGAACACTCCCTAACACCATACACAAAAATAAACTCAAAATCGATTAGAGACCTAAATGTTAGACTGGACACTATAAAAGTCTTAGAGGCAAACATAGGAAGAACACTCTTTAACATAAATCACAGCAAGATCTTTTTTGATCCACCTCCTAGAGTAATGGAAATAAAAACAAAAATAAACAAATGGGACCTAGTGAAACTTCAAAGCTTTTGCAAAGCAAAGGAAACCATAAACAAGACGAAAAGACAACCCTCAGAATGGGAGAAAATATTTGCAAACGAATCAACGGACAAAGGATTAATCTCCAAAATATATAAACAGCTCATGCAACTCAATATTGAAAAAACAAACAACCCAGTCAAAATATGGGCAGAAGACCTAAACAGACATTTCTCCAAAGAAGACATACAGATGGCCACGAAGCACATGAAAAGCTGCTCAACATCACTAATTATTAGAGAAATGCAAATCAAAACTACAATGAGGTATCACCTCACACCAGTTAGAATGGGCATCATCAGAAAATCTACAAACAACAAATGCTGGAGAGGGTGTGGAGAAAAGGGAACCCTCTTGCACTACTGGTGGGAATGTAAATTGATACAGCCACTATGGAGAACAGTATGGAGGTTCCTTAAAAAACTAAAAATAGAATTACCATATGACCCAGCAATCCCACTCCTGGGCATATACCCAGAGAAAACCATAATTCAAAAAGACACATGCACCCCAATGTTCATTGCAGCACTGTTTACAATAGCCAGGTCATGGAAGCAACCTAAATGCCCATCGACAGACGAATGGATAAAAAAGATGTGGTATGTATATACAATGGAATATTACGCAGCCATAAAAAAGGAACGAAATTGGGTCATTTGTAGAGACATGGATGGATCTAGAGACTGTCAAACAGAGTGAAGTAAGTCAGAAAGAGAAAAACAAATATTGTATATTAACGCATATATGTGGAACCTGGAAAAATGGTACAGATGAACTGGTTTGCAGAGCAAAAATAAAGACACAGATGTAGAGAACAAACGTATGGGCACCAAGAGGGGGAAAGTGGTGGGGGGGTGGTGGTGGTGTGATGAATTGGGAGATCGGGATTGACATATATACATTAATATGTATAAAATGGACATCTAATAAGAACCTGCTGTATAAAAAATAAAATAAAATAAAATTCAAAGATTCAAAAAAAGAAAATATTGTAAATATTGTGTGTGTTTGTGTGTGTATACACACACAATGCTAGGATACTATTCTGGGATACCTGTAATGTATATACTATGCTAAGATACTATTCTGGAATAGTGGTAATTTCTGTTTCTTGATCAGCATTGTGGTTACATATGTGTGTTCACTTCGTGAAAATTCAAGAAAAAATAACATTACTTGTTGACAATAAAAATTCAAAGAGTGCATAACGGGCATATGGTAGAAAGTATATCTCTTCAGTCCTCCTTTTTTTCACAAGAGGCAAATACCGTTACCAGTTTTTAGATATTTTTACAGATATTATTTATATAGACATTATATATGCATGTATAAATGCAGATGTATGAATGTAGTTGTATAATGAAAGGGTCAAATGCTATGTACATTTTTATTGTAATATAAAATACATACAGAAAAGTATAAAAATCATAAGTGTATAATAAGTGTATAATTCTGATGAACACATCCATGAGAATATAAACAAGATCCTTTCATGTTTAAACCTCCCAATATACACCCAAAAAAACAACAACAAAATCCTGGGATTCTAATTGGGATTGCACCTAATTCTTAAATCAATTTGGGGAGAATTGATGGATTTGATATATTCACAATAGTGTGCCTTCTAAACCATGAACATAGTACACCCTCCCTTTAGTTTCAACTTAATTTATTTCAGCAATGTTATATATAGCATTGTCCAGTAGAAACACAATGCAAACCACAAATGCAACTGACTGAACTAGCCACATTTCAAGGGTTCAATAGATATATGTGACAAGTGACTACTGTATTGGACAGTGTGGTTCTATAGTTCTCAGCATAGAGAAAATTACACATATATGGTGGATTGACTCCAAGATGGTTCATGTCTTTTTGACACTCTTGTAAATTATATCAGAATTTTTCTTCTGTTTTTTACTTGATTGTTGATGACATATAGAAATATACTAAATTTTTTTGCCCTTGTATCTAGTAATTTGATAAATCTGCTTATTAATTTCAATAGTTTGTAGATTATTTCTTTTATTATAAGCACTTTATCATGGCAGTTCATCTCTCTTTTTATTTAAACATGTTTCCAATTTATGATGTTAGACTAACCATAGCCTTTTTCAGTGGGATGAGGAGTTATGTTCTCAGGGATTCTGGTGCAAAATGGCCCCCAAATTGTTTCTTAACAAGAATGACATTTCTCTGGATTGGGTTGTGCCCTTAAAAATGTGGAATATGTTAACTCAGCATTTTCCAATTGTATGATCATGGATTTTGTTTTCTCCTCTATATGAAATATTTTTTCCTATAATCTTGCCCTTATTTTATAATTTAAAAGCAAATTTCCAATAAACATTTTTGGGAAAGCCGTGGGAAATACAATAGTATTACCCATGAGAAATTAAGACCATGAGCTCACAGTCATATATCAAGGCACATGCTTTTTTTTTTGTTTTTGTTTTTGGACACGCCACATGGCTCGCAGGGATCTTAGTTCCCTGACCACGGATGGAACCCTGGGCCTGGCAGTGAAAGCACCAAAATCTAACCACTGGACCACCAGAGAATTCCCAAGGCACATGCTTTTGAACAGCTTTTTCCACCAACGTGTTGAAGTGAAATAAGCAAGTCCAAGTCTTATCTTCATAAGTCATATCCTTTGTAATTAATGGTAAAAATTGTTGTCTTATTTATTCGATATCATTGGGCAGGAAGGCACTGTGCATAAGTCAGCTTTCCAGACAATTAAAGTGTACTGCTTTGTACAAAAGATTTTTTTTTAATTACACTTTTATAAAATATTTTTAATGCATTACATAATTTTAGAATGCCCTTGACAGACCATATTAAACTTCATTTGACCTTTTATTGATGATTCATGTCACTCTTATGAATTACAATAATTGTTCTGTGCTGTAAATCAGGTTTGCTCTCAGGGGAAATTGGAATGTATAAACCTGTTTATTCTTTTGTTAAATTAATGCAGGCTGCTGTTATTTTTTAATTCTTGTTTCCAGATTGTTTTTTAAAATCATAATGTCTTCCTTGTTTTAAACTGGTCAAAACCACATCTTCTTACTTCTATCCCATGTCCATCCCAGTACCTTCAAAAATACTCTATGAGTCAAGAAAGAACAGGAAGGTGGAAAGTTAATGGTGGGGATAATCTAGAGATCTAGGAATGGTGCTTTTCTAATTTCTAGCTTCCATTTCAGGCCTGGAAATTGAGATGGTTAAAGTAAAAAGGTGACTCAGTGATATGCAAAGGGGCATAAAAGGGGTCTAAGATCAGGCTTCATAAGTGCTCTAAGAAAAGACCAAGAGCTTTCCCTCCAGAGTGCTGTGACGGCTATTTTGGATACACTGAAGCTTTGCTAACCCATCATATGCCAGCTAGTTGAGGCTGCTGGACATTTGTCATCTAAATAGTGAGTTGTCACTCTATTTCCAAGATGAATGGACACATTACGGAATAAAAACTATAGCTAAAATGCAATTTATTAATTGGCCCATGTCAAACTGGATTTCCTTAGCACAAGACCTATAAGCAGAATCTATAATTGCAATTTCAGTTCCACCAATTACTTTGGACACGTCATTTCACTTCTGTCATACAGACTATACACTTTAACAGGGTAACATTTTGAAAGGTTTGCAGATATTTGCGCTATTATTTCCATCCTTTACTCTCTCCCATTTCAAGTAAATCTGCCATTATGTGTTTATTCTCAGAGAAGGAATATAAGAGAAGCAAGCGAACAAATAAGAATTTCCTGCAGTAATAGTGTTTCAAAACACACATGTTCGGGCTTCCCTGGTGGCGCAGTGGTTGAGAATCTGCCTGCTAATGCAGGGGACACGGGTTCGAGCCCTGGTCTGGGAAGATCCCACATGCCGCGGGGCAACTAGGCCCGTGAGCCACAATTACTGAGCCTGCGCGTCTGGAGCCTGTGCTCCGCAACAAGAGAGGCCACGATAGTGAGAGGCCCGCGCACCGCGATGAAGAGTGGCCCCCGCTTGCCGCAACTAGAGAAAGCCCTCGCACAGAAACGAAGACCCAACACAGCCAAAAATAAATAAATAAATTAAAAAAAAAAAAAAACACACACACATGTTCTTAAAGGAATAGAAAGGATTTGTGATAAGGACAAGATATTTAGGAGAAAATCTCATAGTCTTTCCTATTTTTTTCCCCCCCTTTCAAATTAGAAAATGATGCCCTGGATTGTGAGGTGAGGCGTGAGGGAAGGACACTGGGAGCTCCCAACCACAGGGACATACGGAAGTCCCAGTTAAAGTTGACCAAACTCAAGGAAGGAGGCGAAATATCAAATAGGTGTGTGGGGTACAAGGGCAGAGCAGGGGAGCCACAGCAGGGCATCAGGTCACAGGGGAGAGTGAAGGTAGACTGTGCCTAAGGAGCCTCACAGTGACCTTCTACCCCAGCAGGGGGCCTGGGGTCAGAGTGAATCTTGCTCACCCCCGACTTGCATGGAGATGCCAGAGAGGAGATGAAGGACCAGGGACAATTTCCAGCCATCTGGTGATGGACACCAGACAGGGAGCTGGTCATCTGAGAGGAAGCCATGGTGCCAAGCCTGCAAACTTTAACTCATTTAATCCTCATTAAAAAAACCCAGAAAATAGATGTTGTTATTGTTATCTCTATTTTATAGAGAAGGAAACTGCAGCTTAGAGAAATTAAATAATTTATCAAAAGCCATGCAGTGATGGAGACAGGGTTTGAGTCCAAATCTGCCTGCATTCAGAAACAATACTCTCGAAGCAAGCTGCAATGCCTTAGACATTTGACTTTTGATCCTGAACCCCTGTATAGCATGGATTATTGCACACTTTAGCTTCTTCATTATATATGGCAAAAATACTAATCATCTGTACAATCTAAGAAACCTGTATTAAGTAACCTTCTTGAAAGAGAATAAAATTCATCTAATGCCTTTAGAGTACTATTATGTAAACCATGTGATAGACTTGGTTTTATGGTTTCTTAATTATTACTGTCTCTGCTAATAAATGCCTACTTTATAAAATCGTAAGTGGAATCTGCTAGCCCATACAGCTGTAAACATTTCACTAAAGCCTTTCACATACATCACACCATACTCCAGACCATCTCCTCACCAACAGCAGAATCACACACGAGTTAATTAGGATGAGAGATGACTGTAATGTATAAACTTAATACAACAGTGGCTTAAACAAGATAAAAATTTTGTTCTTTTTCACATAAAAGCCCAGAGGTATGTAATTCAGGGATGGGAGGGCAGCCCTGTTTCACAAAGTCCTCAGGGACCCAGGCTGCTTTCCAGGCAACAGATGGATGGAGGAAAAAAGACAAAGGTACCAACTGATTGTTTCCTAAAGAGGCTCTCAGAAACTGAGAGTGTCACATGACACTTCAAGTTTTGTCCTGTTGGCTAGAACTTGGCCACATGAACACACCTAGCTTCAAGCTAAGCTGGAAAATATACTCTATTCTGGGCAGTCATTGGCTTAGCTAGAAATTTTATTGTTATGGAAAAAAAGAGGAAAACAAATATTGGAGGAGAGCTCACAGTCTTTGGTATCACACACCACTGTGTGTGCACCCATCCCACCTCAAACCCTGGTCCCCACCCCCATGAGTCTGCTTCCCTAAGGAATTAGCGATCTGTGGCCTGAATCTTTAAAACTGATTCCATAAGAACTGCTCAGTCCTCAGCTGATCTCAGTGTCTGTCTCTGTCTTAGATATTGCTTAATTAATCATGTATTAGGAAACAAGATATAAGGATTAGACTGTGCAGCTAAAGAATGAACATTATGTGTGTATATATACACACACATATATATACACACATAATGTTTATGTCCATCTATATCATATGTTCATGTAATGCCTATATATTATATAACCTTGTATATAATATATAGATAAATGCCTAGACATTATATATCTATATAGATATCTATATATTATTTAAATTTTTGAGATTGTTAAGTATATAACATAATACGTGGAATTATTCCAGGTAGGTATGTATGCAGTTTAATGAATTACCATAAAATGAACCCCCATGTACCCATCACCCAGATCAAGAAATAGAGCAGTGCCAGCCCCTAGGAGCTCCCACTTGCCCCCTTACCCATAAGACCCCTGTCCTCCATAGAGATAACCCTAAAGGTAACCACAAATCTGACTTTTATGATAACCATTAAAATGTGATATTTTGTGATAGAAGACTTGGATCCTAATCCCATTTTTGTGTGATCCTGAGCAAACTACTTCCAGGGAATCTTCCAGGTATGTACGTATGTAGTTGCAATTTTTCATTTTACATAATATATATTGAAGATGTTTGTGTGTGTGATGCAAATCTCCAACTTGGTGGTATTTAAGATCATTTTTAGCTTTTAAAATCTGCCTTCTGTATGTGGATAGACAATTGCATGGTTTTTTGTTTGTTTTTGTTTGTTTTTTAATCCTTAAGTGCTCTTCCTGGTAACTTTTAGCATCTTAAAAAAATCATCTAAATAGTTAAAATGATAACTAAAATTGCTTCATTCCCATCAGAAATAAGGTTTAGTCCATTTATAAATAAAGTGATACACCTCATTTAATAATGTTACTCTTAAGTAACATTGAATTTTTTTTTTTTTTAATGCTCAATGCTCCAGAAAGAGATCATCTGACTTCTAAGGGTATTTTGGGACCTGCTAACTTAACTAAATTCCTGGTGTCAAAGCTCTATTAAAGTGGTCAGGCAGAAAAGACACCTGCTTTGTTGCACTAGGTAATTAAATTGTGTCAAGACCATACTTGGCTCAATGAAGTAGTGTCAATGCTTTTTGTCTCTTACCCTGAAGAAACTAACTTTAACTGCTGTCTTCTCAGAATAACTTGGAATTTTCAACAAAGAACTTTCTGCAGAGAAGGCTTTATGATTTTAAGAACCAGAGTCAGAATGCTACCAATAATAATGAATATGGGCTGATATTTTGTGTGAGCACAGTAAAGGGGGAGAGACAGGGAGAAAAGAAGGTTTCAGGAAGAGGTAAGTATGGAAATCAGTAGAAAGGGAGGCAAAGAAAAGGAGCCGGAGGATGAAAGAAGAAACTTGATGGGAAGTAAGAGAGAGATGGAAAGGGGGTTTCCTACACCTAGAAACGAATTCGTTAATGGTAACAATGCTAGTACACAGGGCTCACCTCTGGACAATGGCAAGCGGAGTAAACAACCTCTTTCATGATTGTCCCGTGCATTGTCATCAGCAGTTGTTCCCTGAGAAGGCTCTTAAAACCTCCTTATTTACGATGGAACCATCACACAGTTGACTTTACCCGGTACAAATCCAATTCTCTCTGCCCATTGACACATACACACTACTATATATAAAACAGATAACTAATAAGGACCTACCATATAGCACAGGGAACTCTACTCAATACTCTGTAATGGCCTATACGGGAAAAGAATCTAAAAAAGAATGGATATATGTATATGTATATCTGATTCACTCTGCTGTACCCCTGAAACTAACACAGCATTGTAAATCAACTGTACTCCAATAAAAATTTTAAAAAGAGGAAGAGAAGAAGAAACTATGGTTTCGAGAGGCGGGGGGGTGATTGCACCCACATTCCACCCAGAAAGCGATGTCCGGAGGCCAGGGTGAGGCGGGAACCGTCCTCTCTGGGTGAGCATCTCACCACCAGGAGTCGGAACCCGGTGCTTAAAGGTGCAGATTTGTATGCATCAAAAGCTTCTTTTGCAAAGGGTGCTCTACTGAAGAACTAACAATCCATTCCAGAACAGATGGAGGAAACTGGCTGTGCTGGGCTTACCATATCGCCACGTGGGTCTCCATCATGCACCTTCCTATAGAATTTTCAAGGACAATTTGCATACGTACTTACTTTAGACTTAACTTTTGTTTAAGGTAGGACATCACTGTTTTATTGAAATGAACACCTATTGTGTCTGGAATTTTGAAACTTTCTGCAAAATAAAACAACCTACAGTTATAGAATTTAACATTTGGAATGGCTTTTTGGGGTCCATAAATGCTATCTATGTCATCTGCCTTACCCAAGGGTAGCCAAACCTTTGCTCTAAGCTTGAATATGAAAGACGACATTAGGAAGTGTTTACATTTCTTTTTGTCTCTGAGCCTTTGGTTTTTAAAACAAAAATTTCAGTAAATATTTATATGTTAAATTACGATTTGAGGCACATTTTCATGTTTTTCACTTCATTGTACCCTTGAATAGAAGTAGAACTGACAGTGGTCAAGGCTAAGGGTCCTATGGGACCATGGTGCTGGAGAATGTGGCTTTTAATTTGATGAGCAGAGATCCTAAAGGAGCTGTCATCCTACTGGGGGTATCTTTTTTTAACTTTGTTACTGAAGTTTTGTCTTTGTTATTCTTTACCCACACTGTCTGTCACTGCTTAGTTACTTGTTTGGGATGCTTCTATATTGGGATCTTGCTCTTTGGAAACTCTGTTATACTGTTGTTGTAAGATGAAACTAGGGTATCTCTCCCTGGGTAGGTGTTCTTTCCCTTAGAATAATAAAAATAGCAATAATAATAACAACAAAACAACAATGAATATAATTATTAAAGTGTTTGTCATGTATCAGGCCTCATGCTAAATGCCTTATATACATTTATTTAATACTCACAATAATCCCTTAAAGCAAGTCTTTTCTCCACATTTTACAGAAAGAGAAACTGAGAATTAGAGAAAGGAAGTAATTAACATTGCCAAAGCCATAGACCTCTAGAGTGGCAGAATTAGAATCCATGCCTACATCTTTCTGATAGCAATCTATAGTTGGTCAGTCGGAAGCACAGGTGATAAGCTGGGTTTGAGGCTGGCATCTGAACTGGGAGGTGGGAGCAATCTTGTAGGATTGAGCCCTTAACCTGTGGGATCTGGCGCTACCTCCGGTTAGATAGGGTCAGAATTGAGTTGATGTGTAGGACACACAGCTGGTGTCCAGAGAATTGCTTGTTGGGGTGGGAGACCCACCATCACCACACACACACACACACACACACACACACACACACACACACACACTGGAATTGGGTCCAGGATCCCCAAAGAGAAGCCTTCCCTGACTCATAGGAAGAGTTAGTCGCTGCCTCCTGTGAGTTCTCGTGGCATCTTGTACAACATGTTGCTCTGTAATAACTTTGCATGTCATTGGACTTATAGATTATGAACTCCAAAAATCAGAAGCCAAGAGTTTTCATCATTATTACCTCATGACTTATTGCAGCCTCTGGCATACAGTAAGTACTCAATAAATATGCGTCCAATGTTTACGTGAATGGTTCAAGGAGCACTTTACTAAGAGTATGGAATTGACTGTGTAGGAAAGGTGCTTTCTGACCCCCATCCTTTTTTCTTTTATTTCCTCCCATTTGCTCAGCTCTGTTAGGATAGCTGAACCTGCCCAGACTCATCCTTTCTAGAAACAATCGACTTGGCACGGTCATGAATACTCTCTCTGTGGTATTTTGCAACAGCAGACATGGAACTGAAGCCGGTGTAAGCAAGGGCTCTACGAAGCTGACACAATGCCACCTGACTCCTTCTTGAGAGAGACACCGGGTGTCAGGGGCAGAAGGCACACTGCATCTACTTCAGGGTCTTTGAGACTAGACACCGTAAGACAGCCGGGGCCCACAGCTTCTTCACAGAATCCCTGGACTGGCAATAACCCAAAACAGCCCAAATCCCAGGGGCTTCGGCTGAAGCAATCTGCAAGGGGAAGGTAATACTCCAAATAGTTTTCAGTTAGTTCTGGTTTCCATTTATCTTTCTTTCTTGGCAGGTAGGGCAAGGGTGAGAGGAAAATGGGGCAGGTGGAGAGTGGAGTTTGATTGAATTACCTGCCAGGACTTCAGAAACCCACACAAAAGAAACTCACAACTCAACTTGGCATCTCTTTAGGAACCGTTCCTGAAAGGCTGCTGATGGAGATGCTGCTTCTCCGGAAAGCATTAGGCGGCTCTCAGATAACTCACATCAGGAGAAGAACGGTTTTTTTCCTGCTGAAGGTGTAAAGAGGCTGCTTAGATGGAGAGGCAGAAGGAGACTTTCCCCAGCCTACCCGCAGCCTGCTGGCGTTATTTACACCCTTGCTTCCCATGTCACTGAACAACTATGCCACGGTGTACTGTCCTCGGAAGGTTTGGATTCACAGTTCCCATGCAATATTTATTCCTCTCCTTTCTTTAACATTGAACTTTCTTATCTCTGCCACTGATGATCTGTCACCACTCCCCCGTTCCATTTGATATTTATGAGCACGCTTTCTACATCATTTAGCGGCGGAGGCCATTCTCTACTGCATAAAATATACAGATATCACTTACAAAAGAATATTTCACAGTTATTTCAATAAGGTTAGAGCTTCAAAACAGGTCAGTTTATTTCTTCCATCTTCTGGAATCTTGGAGCATTTATTACTTCTAACACACACCTGACATTTACTCATTCAATTGTCCATCCACCACCCGTTAATTTGCAGATCTTTATGGAGCAACTGCACCAGGATTGGCAGGGAAAGCAAAGTCCAGGTCTCAATCATAATATTGTCATTTGTGGTACCAGCCAGCACCTGCACATCTCAGACATCCTGCTACAATGGAATTTTTTGAGTCAAGGACTGGGCCTCTTTGTATCACTATATGTATCTCAGTACTGGGAACATAGTAGACACACAACAAATTTTTCTAAAAAATCGATCCTGACTTCCCCCAATCTTTTCACATCCTGGATAAAGATGGGTCATAGTATCAGTGACTAATCCAAATAACTGCACTGTTTCTTGGACCCAGCTTCAGAATCAAGACCTCCAGCCTTCTATCCTCCATGTTTTTCTGAGAGTCGCCAGGAAATGTCTCACGGGATCTCAAAAAAGAAGTTCTGTTTCCACTGTTCTGCTGGACCCTGTAGCTCCCAGCAGAATACTGCTCATAGTCTACCGTCTGTCACCTGATGTCTCCTTGCTCTCTTCCTACGTTCTCACCAGGCTCCAGAGACCCTCCCTGCCTCCCCCGTGCCCACCAAGTGACAATGCTACCCTACAGCCCTCACGATCCCAACGCTGTGTGTGGGCTCTGCGGGCCGTTTGAGGGATCACAGAGTCTTGTCTCCTTCCTACTGCATCTAGTAAAGCAGCTCTTTTTCAGTTAAACACAGGCGGCGTGAGTGGAGTCCAGAACAAGTTCGAGATAACATCCACTACATTGTTCTCACAACTATCATTTCTCTCTGACGATTACAGTTTGATATTTTTTTCCATCGGTTTTCTTAAACGTTCCTAGATATGTCAGAATCCCTGAATGAGCACAAGTTGTGGCTCAAACTTTAATCCATGTTATATTTTGCAATTTCTTATTATAAAAGTAATACATATTCACTGTAGAAGAAAATAAAAGAACATAAAAATCACTTGTAATCTCACCACCCAGACAACATTTTGGCCTATGTTCTTTTAGTCTTTCTTCCTGTTCATTTCATATCAACTAGAGGAAAATGATATTGATCAAAATTCCTCTTATGTTTGTTTAGAGATATACTTTGAGGATAAGACCCCATTAGGAGGCTTAGTAGCAAAAGGTCTCTGTTACTGCTCAGAGAAAAATAATAAGGTATACAGTTAGAGCTTCCCTGGGGAAAAACTGGGAAGAAGAATAAAACATGGTGTGGCTGGGAACCATTCTGGAATGGCAGGATAGTAGCAGGAGCAAACTGAGAGTTTAGATGGAGGCTGTTGACTCATGGCCTATGTGCAGGAGACTGTGATCTTCATTAGCATGAATGATCTTACAGAAAAACAAAAGAGAGGCATAATCCAATAGAATGCCATTGAAATATATATAAGAATTTTAACCAAGCCACACAGAAAGGCTATGAAACAAAACTCAAAATAAACATCAAGCAGGAGATAAATGACTTGAATCATCCCATCAGGTGCTAAAGCAACCTAGGTTTGTGAAGGATGGTGGAGAAGAAGGTGGTAGCAAGGGCAGGAGACACTCTAAAATCAAACAGAAGAATTAGATAACACTGTATCTTGAACCCAAGGACATGGGTTGTGAGATCCCCCAACACTTGGAGGGAATGAACTTGCAAAAAGGCTAACTAGTGATGAGTGTTTTGGAAACCCCTGGATTTCACATCCTGGCTTGAACTCTCTGACCTGCATGCAGTCTCAGGCCATTGATATGGCAACCCTGACTATTGTTGTACAGTTTCCTTAGTGGGTGTGTCTTAATAGTCTGGAAAGTTAGAGAGAAGGGATAAATCAGTTCCGTGATATGCATTGGATTAATTTAGGAATAATCTGTACGTATGTGATACTTCAAGTATTTCTAAGAGAGACTGGCATATTTATTAATCTGACAAAAATCTTGTGATCCCAATTTAAATCCCACAACTAAGTAATTTATTGTAGAAATGTAATATTTGGTTGAAAGATATAAAAGGATTTCACTACATTTGTGTACAAAATTGGAAGATTTCAGAAAAGATTTTCTGTAGTTATGTTTAATTTATTGGATTTGCTGTATTGGGGAAGTTTTGCTTGTTAGAGGCATTGATTAAATTAGAAAGTTGATGTTGAATGATCATTTATTGTGAGTGATAATGAATATGAGCCACACCCCCCTAATGTGTGTTATTTTCTCTAGCAATGTTCAGCTGCTCAACTGAAGACATGTAATTGGTTAGATTTTCTAAGGTTATGGTTTTGCCAAGGAATTAAAATGAGAAGAAGAAAAGGGCTAGAGAATTGAGGATATTTGTGAGGTAATAATTGTAATAATGTCTCTTAGCTTGATAAGGTGTATAAGCAATGGCCAGATCAATAGAAGAAAGGTGCTATTAAAGGGAAAAAACTGTTACAAGGGGGATTGAACAAGCTGCAAGGCATTTCTATAATTAAGGGTTTAACATTTACATTTCATTATAAATATTTCAGATATTTTTACAAGTTTGAAAAAAACTAGAAAGTTGAATATAATTTATAAGTGCAGTTTAAAATACTTAATGGAATTTAACAAACTACTTCATTGCGTGTTAATCAAAGGCATATTTCAAGATGCTTGTTAAAATTTTCTAGGTTTTTATGAAAAGGATAATAAGATTTGTAAGTTGCATTTAAATGTTCAAGGAAAAAAACTGATATTTAAATCTGTCATTATAATTCATTTGTTTATTCAAACATTTTATTGGGTGTCCTCAATAAATATTCTAAGTGCTGGGGAGAGGGCAGTGACTTGAACTTACAGAACTTACATTCTATTAGGGTGACAAACATGAACAAACAAATGGTGAAATACATAGCATGGCCAAAGATGAAAAGTTCAGTGGAGAAAAATAAACCAGGGCAGCGGGATAGGACCTGCTGGGTGGCTAATTTGGGGTGAGGGTGGGGCTTGCTCTTTTTCTATAAAGAGTTTTGAGATGACCTCATTGACTGGATGACATTTGAGGAGAGAACTCTAGGAACTGAGGAAAGGAATTGTGCCCATATCCAAGAGAAGAGCTTTTCCAAGCAAAACACCCCTCGGGACTGCAGGCGCTGCAGGCTGGGAGTCCCTCAGAAGGGGCCTGTTCGTTGGACAGCCACGCTGATTACAATTAGTCCTCCATATCCGCGAATTCCACATCCGCAGATTCAACGAACCGCATCTGAATACTGTTTAGAATCCGCGGTTGGTTGAATCTGGAATTCAGAACCCGCGGATACAAATGAGGGACTTGAGCATTGGCGGACTTTGGTATCCAAGGGGGTCCTGCAACCAGTACCCCGCGGATACCAAGGGACGACTATACATCCTTAGGTCATGTGCTCATTCAGCACCACCAGAAGGGGACAGAACCAGACTAGGACCCCTATCTACTGCCTTCCAGTTACTAGTCTTGTTCTGGCCCCCCATACACGCAATTCTCTAGATACCTAAGACCTTGGCTCCTTCCAACCTCTTCCAGTAGCTTTTCCTGAAAAACCTGACTCCTATTTCTATCCTTTGCCCTTCTAAACAGGTTCTACATTATCCTTACTTTATTATTCTTACATGTGTAAACTCAGCCTCCCAAATGGGTCATAAGCAACTTGCAAAAGGATTAGCTCTTAAGTCGCTAAACACAGAGGACTGGATAGAACTAGCCATTCAGTAACACTTGCAAGAGGATGGGGCTGGTACTACTGAAGGTGCAGTTGGGCCTGACACTTGCTCTTTGCTTTACTCTAAGACAATCAGGAAAATCCATTCATCGTTTATTCAGTGAATACTAATACTGATACTGGCTATGCATTACTCCAGGCTTTAAAACTGGTTTATCAACAGTTGCATTAAAGGCCAGGTCACTTTGTTACGTAAATTAACTCCACACAGAGGCTTCCTTCGAGAATGTTGCTGGCAAAGCATTCCCGAAAACCTGCGCAGTCTCAACTCTCGCTGTTGCTTCTTTCTGACCACTGCCAACAGCGCCTGCCCTGCCCGGCGTGTTCCATAAGCTCATCTCGCTCTTGCACTCAGCCACGTGAGGACACGTCTAAATACTATTTGTTGCTAGAGAATACTGTTTCCTGGGCCCGACAGCAACAATTTTTTCGTTTACTGGCCACGATAATTTAACGACCTGAACAATACCTTAGAACTTGTGATTTCGGCAGGCTCGGCGCCCACCTTCATATCTCAGACTCCCCCAAATCCTCATCAGTTACAGAGCTTGCTCAAATTACCCTGACTCCATTTTTTCCCCCCTTTAGTTAGAGCTTGTGCACAATGAAACAAATTGCTTTCTAAAGAGGATTTGCGGAGATACAGGAAAGTAAGCAAGATGTGTCGCCACATTAGAAATTGAAACGAACGTCAGAGCTCTGGCTGGCATCTCAGTTTGCTGCAGGGACATAAAATCCCTTAACAGCAGTGGGGAGTTAGCTCAGAATGACTAACCTTTGCCATGTGTCACTAATGAGGAAGGTCACAGCTGATTCCATCCCCATTAAGTTATAGCATAGCGGCATTCCATGATCATTAACTATATATGTTAAAGGTTGTTTCCCTGTAACTGAGTTTGAAGTTACAGGAGAAAAGGTGGCTTCTCTGGGGGGTAATTAAGTGGAATCTAATGATATAAAGTTGCCTGGTACTTGCTCAGTGGATGTTTGTTGAGTAAACTGAAATCACGAAATGTCCTCTAGATGGAAAAGATGGCAAAAAGGAGCCACTTTCTAATACCCCTTGTTTTGGTTTTGTCCAGCTTTTTCTGAGTGTATACTTGAATTACAATAGCAAGTATTGCCCATTAAGTTACTTGCATACCTTTTTTTTTTTTTTAATTGAAGTATAGCTGATTGACAATGTTGTGTTAGTTTCAGGTGTACAGCAAAGTGATTCAGTTATATATATTCTTTTTTCAGATTCCTTTCCCTTATAGGTTATTACAAAATATTGAGTATAGTTCCCTGTGCTCTACAGCAGTAGGTCCTTTGTTTATCTATTTAATATATAGTAGTGTGTATATGTTGATCCCAAACTCCTAATTTATCCCCACCCCTGTCCTCTTTGGTAACCATGAGTTTGTTTTCTATGTCTGTGGGTCTATTTCTGTTTTGTAAATAAGTTCATTTGTATCTTTTTTTTTTTTTAAGATTTCACATATAAGTGATATCAAATAGTATTTGTCTTTCTTTGCTTGGCTTACTTCATTTAGTATGATAATCTCTAAGTCCACCCCTGTTGCTGCAAATGGCATTATTTCATTCTTTTTTATGACTGAGTAGTATTCCATTGTATATATTATCTGTACACCTTTTTGGTTGAACAGATCAGAGTAACAAATAATTAGTAACTCAATATATCTAAACATGTATTTTATACTAGAATGTTTTAGGGGAATTAGTGTCCCTTTCTATAGACTAAGCATTTTAAAGTGATTCTTTATAACATTAACTTAATACCACTTTTTTTTAATGGGAAAAGTTGAGATCCCAGGGAGTAGGATATCTGATTAATCTGATTACATGTCTTTTCTGCCCTTTCCCAATGTCAATCCAACTATAAGTGACATTCCCGAGTTTGCAGTTGTTGGACCAGAGGCAGGGTGCTCCTGGAGGGTGTGTGCAGAGTGGGGGCCTCTGCCCCACTGCCCATGTAGGGACAGGGTTTGCTGTATGTGGATATAGGGAGTTGGCACAAGACAGCACTCCCTGGACTTGATAAGTATTGGGGGATTGACAGAGGGAAAAGATTTAAATATCAAGGTGTCTGCTAGAAAGAGCATCACCTGAGAAGATCCATATATCCTGTAGTGGGTTGAATGGTGGTCCCCCCAAAATGTCCACATCCGGTTCCTGGAATCTGTGAATGTTGTCTCATTTGAAAAAAGGATCTTTGTAGATGTGATCAAATTAAGGATCTTGAGATAAGATCATGCTGGATTACTCAGGTGGCCCTTAAATCCAAAGACAAGAAGAGACAGAAGAAGAGAGTCACAGACACCCAGAGGAGGTGGGGCTGTGAAGACAGAGCAGAAACTGGAGTGATGCAGCCACAAGCCAAGGAAACCAAGGAGTGCCCACAGCCACCAAAAGCTGGAAGGATTCTCCCCTAGAACCTCCAGAGGATATGAGACCCGGTCAACTCCTTGATTTTGGACTTCTGGCCTCCAGAACTATGAAGAATAAATTTCAGTTTTATTAAGCCACCCAGTTTGTGGGAATTTGTGATGGTGGCCCTAGGAAGCTAATATATATACCCAAGGAGGGCAACCCAAGAGACCTGTGGCCACAGAGGAACTGCCAAGAACTGGCAGCTCTAGCAGGTAAGTCCCTCCCTAAATCCAGACCTCTGCAGCGGAGGAGACTAGGGAATAGAGAGGGTTCTCCTCGGGCCCCAGAGGGAACCAGCAACTTACCAGCTGGTCCACCAGCTGTCCAATGGGGAAGAAACTGATGTTCCTTCTACCACTGTCTGGTCCCCCCAACTCCACTTTAAGTTTCTTGATGAACTGTGTCCCAAGGGAAATACAGTGATGAATAAGTGTCTTCAGTTGAATCCTCTGGAAACAGATGAAGATGGGGAGTTGCATGCAGAAGGTTTATTGGGGAGAGCTCTTGGGAAACACACCTAGGAGGAAGGAAGGAGGACCTCAAATGGCAGAGAGAAAATCTGATCCTCAGTGTGGTTTCAGCAAATCCTACAGAAGCCTGAAGCTGAAATGGCCCCTCAGAGTTGTCCCAGATGAAGGCAAGGGGCCTGGATCTTCCTTACAAACGTGAGCTATCAGCCATGATTTCCCCTGGTAAGAGGCCGTGATTTTGGTGAAAGCAGTTCCTTGCTGTTGCATGTAACTCCATGAAGGATGTAACTGGGAGCTGACAGAGACATGCCACAAAGGGAAGCCTAAATGTAGTCTGGTCCTGGAGATACTGAGCTGTCTTCTAAACCTGGAAGTTGGTGAGGAGAGGTGGGGTGTGGCATGGAGAAAGAAGTAAAACTAGTCTAAAGTTTCCTGTTTGGGACTAAATAGATACAGACACCACAGGGGAAGTGAGAACCCAGAAGGAGTAAATAGTTGGCAGTTTGTTTTCATATAGTGCTAAGTGTGTTAGCTATGGGAAGGTAATAATCAATGGGAAGGAAATGTATAACAGATTTCCAATTGAACAAGGAGAAAAAATTGGAGTGAATATTAATTTGATCAAACAGAGAAAAATGAGAAAAAAGAAAGAAAAAAAAAAAAAAGCCCACAATGGATGAAAATAACCAGACGATGTATCAATAAAATAAGATGGAAAGAATAATATTAAGTAAATCAGTTGTTAAACTAAAGGTGAAAGGCTAATTTCTGCTATAAAAAAGGCAGAGATTGTTGAAAGGAGTTAAACACATACACAAGGCAGTTACATGAAGTTTATGAGAAACACACCGGGTGAGGTATCTTTTATTTGCCCTCACAGATTCACCCTACCCTTTTCTTCACCTTGCAGTCTTCTCTGAGGGGTTGACCTATAGAGACTACATCCCTTATCTCCTGGTTTCCAGTTATTTTTCAGCCAATGGGGAGCACTGAAGGAGAGATCAGAGTGAGATGAGGAGGGCCTGGACCAGCTGTAGCCCTTGAAGAAAATCTCTGCTTCTTCCAAGATAACTAACTACTCAATTTTCTCTCCTTCCAAATTCCAGTAACCTCTCTCCCCCTCATCCCTTTAGGCCTAGGGGTGTAATAGCTCAGCTTCTACTAGTTCCAGGTAACCACACTATCCTTGTGATACCCTTATACCCACACCTAATAAAGAGTGTGCTATCTGCTTTCCTATTTGGAATTGTCCAATTTTAAGTGTGCCATCTGTTTTCTGTTGGGGCTTGGCAAATAACTGGTTCCAAAAATGGCCCTAAGAAAGAGGCTCTCAAAATGAGATTCTGGAATTGGGTTGGTCATATATGCAAGAAGTGCAGGAATAACTTCCTTGCTGAATGAAAACAGAAGATGAGTACCTTATGGTCTTCAATAATTCAAATTATCACTGGTGGATAGAACAGGGTAAAATGCAAAAAGGAGAGGGAGAGGCATTGGGGGAACTCGAGGCTCTGGCAATGGTTTCCTGAGGCAAATAAGAGTAATAAAGGTTATGGAGACCCCAAGCTTCTTCTCAGGCCTTAGAGAGTGTACACAGAGAAAAGGAGGAATTGAAAACCATGGATGCACAATTGTGGACAAGCATGGAAAACTAGACGGTCTCCAGCAGTCTGAAGGAATTGCTTTGTGTCCTGTGGTCCTAGGAGAGAAGTGGCTGAGTGCAGGGGGTTAGAGGTGCAGCACTTACTAAATGCTCAATCTCACCAAGCTTCTTTGGTTCTGGTAAGGACACTAATGGGGGAAACTTAGACCCTGAGACCTAGGATGAGAACATTTGGGCAAACATGGACAAAACTGAAAACAGAACATCCAAATTCCTTTGAACCTCCATGGGGAGAGGCAGCTTCACTCCCGCCCCAGTCTAAGGTAACTAGCCCTTGCCTGCATAAAAGCCTCTCAGTGACTGCACCTGGGGCAGGTACCTCCCAAGATGATGCCTACTCACTCAGGACCCACACCAGGGTGACCAACTTGTCCCAGTTTGCCTGGGACTTTCTTGATTTTAGCACTGGAAGTCCCATGTGTGAGGAACTCCCTCGATTCCAGGAAAACTGGGACAACTGGTCACCTTACCATATCCAACACCTGTCATTGCTTCAAGGTCCATAAGGTGCGTTAGGGCTCAACACAGCCCACATGCAGAAGCACAAGCTTTGCTCCAGGAGAAGACAGTTTATATTCAAAGTCAGTAACTATACCTTGCTAAGGTGTATCAGCTGAAGCTTAGGGAGTGTGTTGGGGGTGGATTCCAAGGGTTAGGACAATGGGGAAGAAAACTGGATTGGGATCTGATGGAATTCCCCAATACAGATGCTCTCATGCAGATTTTGGGACTTAGTGTGTTAGCTCAAACACCTTGCAAATGCATTAATAGTCTGCTAGGTTGCCTAATCAATCCCTGAACTTAACGAAGATTTTAAAACATCACTGCATTCCTGACATACAGTAGGAAGGTGCCTGGAGGCTTAGCAAAGTGGGTTTGTACATATAACTTGCTCAGCCACCCACCCACAGCCATACCCCTAGTAGGGCCTATAGAAATGTTAGCTATCTCGGGACTTCCCTGGTGGTCCAGTGGTTAAGACTTCATGCTGCCAATGCAGGGGGGCGTGGGTTCCATCCCTGGTCAGGGAACTAAGATCCTGCATGCTGAGTGGTGCAGCCAAAAGATAAAACAACAACAACAACAACACACACACACACACACATACACACACATATGGAACAAACTGGGAAGAAATATAACATATATAATAAAAAATTTTTTTACAAGTTAGTTATTTCAAGTTTCCTTGAAGCCTAATTTGTACTGTTTGACTATTTATAGAGAGCATGCATTTTATAACCAGAACAAAATGTGTCGCTAAGTTAATTTTTTAAACAGAATAGATACATGAGTGCAGAAGATCCGAAGAGCCATGTAAAGTATCTCCAACATTGTTGGGTGAGTTTTAAGATGACGGGGTTTTTATACGTGGGGATTCAAGGATTCCCTGCGAAGAAATGTGGGAGGGATTCATGGAGGTAGTGGAAGAGGTAGAGGAAAGGTAGAAGGAGTACAAGATGGCAATGGGTGGGATCCAGGTCTGGGGAGATGTTGGGCTGATAGAAGGACACCCCCATGGGAATTACCCAGTTCTAGGAGAAGGGGGATGGTTTGCACAGTGGATACTTTTGACAACCTAAGAATTCACTGACACCATATCTTTCAATATTTAGTGGAAGGGTGGGAAGAAAAACGCATGAAAGAAAAATCTAGAATCCTGTGTTAGAAACACAAAAATCTGTACCAAAGAGAAAGGAGAAAAGCAAGAAAAGGAGGTCCTCAGAGTGAGTCAACTGTTTAGCCCTGTGTGCGGTCCAGAAGGAAAGGGACAAATTTAGAAGCCGGTAAAACCGTCAAAAACTTGGTTGAAGCCCTGAAAATGAAACGCCCATTGTATCTCTCGGTTGAAGAATTTTCCTGATATTTCTGAGCCTGGAGGATTTAGAGGCTGAGGGAGGACAAGTTCGGTGGAACGTGTAGCAGAAACCACGTCGGTCCACACTGAGGCACCGACAACACAGATGTTTATTAAAACATCAACAGCTTCCGTTCAAAATTTATTGAGAGGGATGGTCCTGTCAGAAACAAACCCAAGGTTCAGGGCAAAGCGCTCCTAGGAAATTGTTTTCACAAGGCTTGAAAAATTCCAAAGGAAAGACTAACACTGGGAGACACAGAGTGCAGAGCTCATGGCCTTGCGACCTGGCTGGGGAGACAGAGAGAAAGGAGAAGAGATCAGAATAGTAAAGAAGCAACTCTAGGAAGGCTTCCATGTGCCCGCCACAAGCTGTGAGCAATGCTCTTCTCAAGAAGGAGTGAGAGCGTTGTCACCATCTAGAGCTAAATTCAGTTGAAGATTGAGGCACTGGGAAAAATACTCAAAGGGAAATAGAAATCACAAGGTTTGCATTGTACATGATGGAGCTTTTGGGGGAAAAGGACAGCCCAAGTAAGATACTGTGAGTTGAGACTTAGAGAACAAACTTATGGTTACCAGGGAGAAAGATTTGGGGGGGAGGGATAGTTAGGCAGTTTGGGATTGACATGTACACACTGCTATATTTAAAATAGATAACCAACAAGGACCTACTGTATAGCACAGGGAACTCTGTTCAATATTATGTAACAACCTAAATGGGAAAAGAATTTGATAAAGAATAGATATGTGTATATGTATAACTGAAAATACACCGGAAACTAACACAACACTGTTAATCAATGATACTCCAATGTGAAATAAAAAGTTAAAAAAAAAAAAAGATACTGTCACTCGAACACTGACACCATTGCAAATTTTGGAAGAAAGAAATATCTCTAATATTACCCCCTCGAAAATATAGTATAATACAAACGGCTCAAGGATTACTTGATGGGAGATTTCTCAGAAACTACTCTAAGTTCCCAGGTTTTTGGACCATGACCATCGGCCCAAGAATCTGCCTGGCATCCTGGAGCCCGAGGTCTTAACAATTTTTTTCTTTTCTCTCACATGTTCTCTGTCTATACTCTTTTTCCAATTTATCATTAAGTCTCTGCTGGAACCAGGCACTGAGCTTTGGAAACATATTTTTATTATGAGTAGTTGCTGGAGGGCAAGGGGAATTCTTGTTTATTTCCCAGCATATTACAGGTGGGCCAGATTCTGGGATACCTTACAAATCCTATCAACCCTCAAACACTATAAAAGTGTAGAACACATCAAAGTGTTTGGGTTATTTCCCTTTAGATTACTTAACTTTTTAACTCAAGTAGGTGGAAGACGGGCAGTGCTACAACTTGAAAAGTAATCTTGACTTAAACCAGACATTTTTAAAAGGCAGCAGCATGAGAATGGGCAGAATACTAAATTCCAGAGGACAAACACCTCCATTTATTTCTGCGATATTTAATTTGAAATTTCAATTTCTCTTCAGAGAATGAATAATTGGAAGGTGGTCATATTCAAAGTGGGTTTTTTTTCCTGCCATTAAATTGTTTGGATATATTTGGTGTCCTTTGGTGCCCATTTCATAAACTTCTCAGGCGATGCAGGTACACTATATTGAACAACGTGCCTAAGAAGAATGGGTTCCTCGAGCATGGAATAATCAGCTTCGTGGTCTGTACTGCTTGTTCTCATTTGGTATCATTCAGTTCCACCTTCGCGGTTCACTCACTTTTTATCCGTACGCTGTGTTTTCCCTACTATACTCTTTAGGGCAGGAACGTAGTTTTTCTGTAACGCTAACAATGAACACAGTGCCGTCCACTAAACAGCAAAACAAGCTCACCCAGCAGGTGAGAGGGAGCCGCTGGGATGCTCAGCGCAAGGCTTGGCACAGAGAGACCCTTCCCCACGGTGGGTCAGTCATGTGTGCTGTTGATGACCAAGCGGACGGGCAGCAGTGACAGTGGTGACAGACACAGCTGGAAAAACAGCCAAGGGACCAGTCAGCTAGAGACACAGACACACTGTTTGCTTGTGGTGGAACGGTATTCCCAACCTCTGACGGGGAAAGTTACCTCACTCTTTACACGGCTTCTCTTTTTTCCATCATTTATTACACAGGAGTCATGGACTTTGGATTTCCCTGCCCTTCCCTGCCATGCTTCACTCACTTGAATGCCAGGGTGAGGCCCTAGCATTGTGTTCTATCCCTAGACAAATAGAGACCTGGGGGAGGAGGGAGGGGATTTTGGCAGAATTTTACTTAACTATGTGCAGAGTGCTTTATAATATTTTTCTTGGCCCTGCCACTCAGTAGTTACTTTTAAATTTACTTTGTGTGAAACCAGAGAAAGCTCACCCTGAATAACCATTTCAGGTGGAGTTGAGGCTCACAAACTTTGGATTACCTGGCCGGCCTGCCCACTGACCCTCGCCAAAACTATTGGTCACACTGCCACCTGTACTTCTGACCCCTTGAATTCTTTTTTCCTTCCCGCTAAGCATATGCCTAATAAATACGCTACACACACACACACACACACACACACACACAGAGTATATCTCCGAATACAAGGTGATTCTCCATTTTCCCAATGAAATCATGGAAGAAAATAAAATGTTGGTCAATTAAAATGTTAGTGATGTAGATGAAGAAATAAAGCCTCTATGCCCGATAATTAATTAATGAGGGACATATGACATTGAAAGGTACGTGCTATATAAAATAATCCTTTAACTTAGAAATAGTGCTTTCACATTCACATATAATGAAGAATGCTACTCAAACTTTTCCCATGCAGCTTTGAAATCAGTATCTTTCTCGTCATTAAACCACTTTCCTTGAGTCATCAAACACAGTTTCCTCCAAACCAGCATCCCTGCTTCCTTTCTGAGATAAAATACTCTTTGAACCTCCGTATAATTATGACCCTGAAATTTCTGTCCCAGGCCACAAGTTCCATTTTCATAACCTAAGCAGAGTTTTTTTGTTTGTTTGTTTGTTTTCCCATTCATCTTTGAGGGGTTTATGTGTGATTTCTGCCACATATACACTTACTCTCCGACTTTTTAAGATAATATTTAAATAGTTTGATTTTTAAAAAATCTGATAGCCCCACAAAATCTGGATCTCTTTACATTTCTTTGCCTTCTTTTTTTTTTTAAAATAGATCATGTCAGGTGCCCACTATAAAGATCCAAAATCAGCATTGACTGAAGCTGCTTCAGGCGAATGCGTCTTTCCCAAATACTATGTGGTTGTTCAAATTAAAGTAATTGAGAAAGCAGACACAATGTTAGAGAATTTATAAGCATTCAAAAATATCACGACACTACCTTTTCTAACTGATCATTGTTGGGGGGGAAGGAAGAATATGTGCTTTATATACATATATACGTATGTAGATTCTGTTTCTTACCTAAAGCCTGAGTTTTAGCTACCACAAGGGAATTAGCTCCTATTTAGTCAGGGCTCCTGGCTTCAAAGACAGAAACTTAGCTCAGACCAACAAAACAGAGAGAGAGACCTAGTGGGTCATAATACGAGGGGACAGAGATGAAATGAGTTTGGGACTGACGGAATCTGAGAGCTAGAAGAATGTGGTATTCGCTCCGCGTCTTCCTCACTCTCAGGCAATCTTTTCGTCAGCCCATCTTTCTCATCTCTACTTGTCTATGTGTTGGGATCACTTTCCTCTTCCTCCGTGAAGTTCTTCTCACATGGAAAACACAGGGACCAGGCCGCTGCAGCCTGACACCATCCTGAGTTAGCAACTGCAGGCAAAGGAGAAACGAAACTGCTTCTCCTCCTTCTGCACATAAAAAGTCCAAAAGAGAAGGATCGGAGGTTCCTTGTGCATTTTTGTGATTCTTGACAATGTCTGAGCTAGTGAGTTGTTTTAATTTACCTGCCCTAGACCATGCTTCTGCCCTGAGACCACTGCTGCCGTGTGCCCACCAACTCCTCCAGAAGGAGGGTGTAGGGGATCCCTAAAGGAAGAGGTAGGATGCTTGCTCAAAAAGAGTGCAAAGGGGATTCGGGGCATAGCAAAACCACAGAAGTTCACTGCAGACCTTTTATAGTCACTTAATAGTTAACTAATTCTAAGAAAATTTCCTTTAAATAGAGTATTCAGAAATTGCTTTATTTTTAACATAATCGATAAACCACTTGATGCACATTTCTTGCTGTGAGTCTGCATTATAATTGTGTTGACTGAATGTCCAAACTATTGTCGGGAACCAATTTAGAAATATGATTAAATTAATCATATTGTACGTCTGTGTCTAAGCTTGCATAGTAGGAAAGATCAAGCAATAAATTCATTCACTTTGCTCCTGTTTAACTATTTTTGCTATCATTATGTGGGATTTCTATTTAATTTTTCTACCGTCCTATTATTCTTTAGCGCCTGTTAAGAGAAGTAAAACCTACATGGTCTTAGAATTCAGAGCAGGAACTAAGTCCTCATCAATGTTTTATCAAACCTGTAATCAAAGCTTTGGGTCTTCCTTAAGCTACGAACAGCTATGCTTCACAGTGAAATATAATTCTGTCCCCACTGCCCTTTGAGAAAGACTTCTAATGGTCTCCTCCATCCACCTTAAACCGCTTTTCCCAGCTGCAGGGGATTAAATAAGTTATAAGATTTTCCTAGCAGTAAACTTTCTGAACAAATAGAACAGCTTTTCATTGTGGTGTTTGGGAATTTTTCAGTGCTTTCATTTTTTAAGTTCTTTTCCATTAGGTTTTAATTTGCAAAATTTTATAAGCAGAATTAACCAGGAGAGCCAGATTTTGATTTACAAAAAGTTTCCAATTAGGAAGACTTAATTAAACAACACGGCTTTGGCCTTCCCACCTTTTCTTTCCATGGTTTGCACGTGGGGATTGGGAAGGGCTCAAAAATCGGAATGAGATTTCACACTTCAACATACGTGACAGTGCTAATGGTGTGAAATGGGTGTAGCGTGAACTTTTATGAGTTCCAAATTCCATTATGATCTGGTCAAATGGGACTTAGGTGAGTGACACTGGTGTATTTGAAAGTTACAAAAGAAAACAATCTTTGCTACAAGTAGGAAGATCTGAAGGAAAACACTGTCTACTGCGAAGCCTTCAGAGAAAAGAGCTTTAGGAGTTTGGAGCTACTTTGAAAATCTTGGGGTGGGGGAAGGGATAAACTAGGAGCTTTGGATTAACATACACACACTACTGTATATAAAAGAGATAAACAACAAGGGCCTACTGTATAGCACAGGGAACTATATTCAATATCTTGTAATAGCATACAATGAAAAAGAATCTGAAAAACAATAGGTTTATATATATATATATATATATAACTGAATCACTTTGCTGTACACCTGAAACTAACACAACATTGCAAATCAACTTACTTCAATTAAGAAAAAAATAAATAAATATAGTCAAAAATATATAAATAGTTCCTGGAGAAAAAAAATTGCCCAACTGCTAACTCTCTCAGGAAGAGTAAAAGTCCACGTCTCACAATGACTCCAAGATCACATAGGACCTGTTCCCACCTAGAATTGCCAGATTTGTCAAATAACTGTGCAGGGCACCCAGTTAAATGTGAATTTCAGATAAACAGCGGATAACATGTTAGTGTAATAAACTGCACAAGTGCGTCCTGGGTTTTCTCTGGCCACCCCGCTTTCATTTCACCTCCTCCCATTCTCTCCCTCGCTCACTTCAGTTCAGGTGTATTTCTGCTTTCCCCAAACACACCAGGCACTACTGTTCCTCACTCTGCCTAGAGTTCTACCCTCCAGGTACCCACATGGCCAGGCCTGCCAGCAAAGAAAAATAACAGAGAAAAATATGAGATGCCCAGTTACATTTGAATTTCAGATAAACAACAAATACATGCATAGTAAAAACCTATTTGTTGTATATTGGACATCTGTATTAGTTTCCTGGGGCTACCATAACAGAAGAGCCACAGTGGGATCTAGAGAGGGCAGGTTGGCCCTCCCCTGTGGGGTGAGCTACCGGGGGCCAGTGCCTGCAGTAGGGGCCATGAGAGGTCATCCGATGGGGAGAGTCCCTGACGGCAGACCCTGACCACAGGCTGCTAGGGGCCTCTGCCCGAGCGTGCTTGGGGCTTGAAGGCCAGGCGGGGAGCTGTGGACGGACAGGAGGGAGTTGTGCAGGATGCAGACGTTTCCCAGACGTCGATGCTCTGGTCTGCCTCACTCCGCACCAGGAGGTCCACACCTTGGGCTTCAGTTTATTCTCATGAAACAGTGTCTTGCCTGCTGAGTTGCCAGATGCCGTGTTATCCCATCTCACCTGGAGTAAGACCTGAGCCCTCCTCCTCACGCACACCAACGTGGCTTTGCTAATTTCTCTGGATTTCACATAACGTCTCTGCTTCACCTCATCCGTTAGCTTTTCTTCCTGTCTCGGGTCTGTCTGCCCCCATACATCTGGCATCTTGACATGGACTATCTTCTGGAGAGTTCTTTTGTTTCCAATCAGATGACTGAGCTCAGGAGTGACAAAGAGAGATTCAGTTCTGATTGAGACTAACCTGGTGGGAATAGGTTTCATAAAACTGTAGGCGAGAGTTGTATTTCCCCAGCAAATGCAAACACTGTCCATTGCCTCCTGCCCACATTCAAGCCTGGACCATTTGTTTCTTTTAAAGTTTCAAATCATGCTTTTATTTTAATAGATGTTTTGCCGCTTATCAAAAAGAATTTATACCAGCTCTGTAATCACTTTTGCGGTACCTGTCATTTTTCGTAAAAAAAAATTATTTTTAAAGTCAGAAAATACCAGTGTCTCTTTAATCTCATTCTAGATTTTTCTGCTGTCAGCTGGATCCACTGTAAACAGTGAGGGATGCATTTCTGAAACCCATTCCAGATATTTGAAAGTAGAAGACATGATCCCATATGTAATAATAAAAGCACAATCTAAAGGGTATTATATCACCCTGAACACACAGCTGTTTCCTCCTGACCGAGGGCAAATATTAGGAGAAAGTCAACATATTTAAAAACAAGATTTAATAATGCTCCCAAGAATAGAGTTTGCCCCCAAACAGGAAAACTACACATTGTTTTGTTTCAAAAGGTTACAAATTCAGTGCCTGAAAAATCCAGCAGGTCTAATATGGTCTGGCTGTGGAAATACTATATTTTTCTCTCATCTAAAATCAACACTAATATTTTAAACTTAATGTTTAAAATTGTTTCCTGTGATATTTATTGTCACTTTGTTAGGCTGGTACTAGATTAAGCATATAACTTACTAAAACAAGTTTTCCTTTTAAATTAGCAATTCAGATTTCATATATGTTATACAGTGACCAATTAAAGAAAATTCCAGAAAAATATTCCAAATTATGTGAAGAGACAGTCCCACTTTACACATGGCACACGGTAAATGATCAAGAAATATTTGTTAAACTAATACAATGAAGGAAATTAAAGCATGGGGTAGTTAGCCACCCAGCCGCCAGAATGCTTTACGATTTGGAGTTCATCATTTGACTTCTTTGAACATGGGTTATTTCTCTCACAATTGTAAAAATCAAGTGTTGTAAATAAGCAGAAAACGCTGTGAAAACATTATACTGCAAATACAATTAGTGGTTTGTTTTGTTTGCTTGTTTGTTTTGCAGAAACAGATTAATTCTTTCACCTGGGCTAAGGCTGGCCTTGACAACTGCACCTCATCCTGGGCCCTACCGCTCAGTGGGAAATGACCATTTGAGACAGAGATGCAATTCTGTCCACCAAAGTATCCCCCGTTCTGGTGTCAAAACTCCCATTTCAAAAAACAACAACAACAACAAAAAACAACTCCCATTTCTGTTACCTCCTCGTGAGCTTATTCATCTGGATCAAGGCAGGAGACATGCCCTAACTGCAATCTGTGTGCACCAGAAAAGACAGGCAGCTTTCCGCCTCTTTTCTGCCTCTGAACAGCAAGCTGGAAAGCCCCCGACCTGAGGTCTCTGTGATCACATGAGGCTGCACACACCATTCCTGTGTTTCCTATTATGAGCATGCTGTGATGGAATGCTGAAACACTTCTCCAGGGCATGTTCAGCCATTCAACCATGCACACACAATTAGCCCCTGCATGACATGCTTCTCACTTTTTTTAAAAAAAATATGCCTTTTCATATGTATTCAGATTCCATTTTCAATTCTCAGTGGTGATCTATAAATCCGCATGTAATGTGACTGCAGGCTTTAAAGGATGAATAATAGAAAGAGAAAGGCTGTTGGAAGGTTGGCTGGGAAGAGAGGCACCAAAGGGAACAGCGGGGGAGAAAAAGCAGAGATGAGGAATCACTTCCCCTTGCTGTATCAGTTAGCTACTGCTGAGTAACAACCCACCCCAAGACCCAGTGACTTAAAACAGTAAGCATCTAATACTGCTCACTACTCAGTCATCTGGGTGGACCTGCTGATTTGTGATTTGCACCAGGCTGATTCAGCTGATCATCAAGAGGCAGATTTAGGTCATCAAGGGGCAGGTTTAGGTCATCAAGGGGCAGGTTTAGGTCATCAAGGGGCAGGTTTAGGTCATCAATGGGCAGATTTAGATCATCAAGGGGCAGGTTTAGGATGGCCTCACTCACTTGCTTGTGGTTGGTTTTTGGTTCCTAGGACAATGGGTTGACTGAGCTATGTATCTCCCACGTGGGGTAGCCTGGCTTTATACATATGATGCTGCAGATCTCTAAGTGAGTAGAAGCACACGAGGCCTCTAGAGGCTTAGGCTGGGGCCTGGCACACCACCACTTCTGCTGTATGCTACTGGCCAAAGTAACAAGGCCAAGCCAAATTCAAGGGGTGAGGAATAAATTCCACCTCTTCATTGGAGGAGCTCTGAAGTCAAGTTGTATTGGATATGGATTCAGGGAGGGGTGAAGGATTGTTTTCATATCTGCAGTCAATGTGCTATTCTTGCCTTTCATAAAACTTGCAAAGTTTCCACGTAGGGATAGACGCGATTTTTTGTAAAATGCATGAAGCTGGAGGTATGGGCTCCCCTCGTCACTCTTGGATCCCCAAAAGGCACGTGAAGCCGATCGTGGCAGATGACTCCGGGTGATCCTCAAAATATGTTTTTAATAACCAATCTGGTAAAACCTTCTCTCCTTCATGATTAGGCTTAGTGTCCAAGTGTCAGGCAGCTAATAACCAATCTGGTAAAACCTTCTCTCCTTCATGATTAGGCTTAGTGTCCAAGTGTCAGGCAGCTAATAACCAATCTGGTAAAACCTTCTCTCCTTCATGATTAGGCGTAGTGTCCAAGTGTCAGGCAGCAGGTATTGTTTGAGTATTCACCTATGTGTCTTACCCTGGGGTACAGCAGTGAACCACACAGACGGAGTTCCGGACTTCGGGCTCACGGGGAGGACAGAACGGAAATGATTACATGTGCTAAGTAAGGCAAAGGGGCCTGCTTTTTCTCCAGTGCCAACCCTTGGCATTTCCCTCACAAATCATAGATGTACTTTGTTAAAGAATAAAAAATTCAGCAACACTTGTTGAAGATGCTAATGCAGGACCATCACAGTAGGCATAGGGACCGCTGCAAAGAGATTCACGGTGGGGGCGAGGTTAGGCTCAACTCCAGAAAGAGCCCAGGCAAGTGGGGATTTATCGCCAAGGAGCAGGGTGGGGGTCAGGGGATGGAAAATTACTAAGAGGACACACCAGGGGTCAGGGGAGCTCTGGCTAAATTAACAACAGGACTCTTGCTGAAGGTGGCCAGGGTGATTGGACGTCACCTCGGGGATGTGGAGGATGAGGGACCCGGTCAGTTATCCACGCTGGGGGTGCTGGTCAAACTGACTTTGCAGGGTTCTTGCTAAAACTGGATTTTACAAAGAAGGCACAGATAGGCCTAGGAGAAGGTTCAGGAGCCTGACTACAGTTTGGTCAAGCAAAGAATCTCTGTCAACTTGCATTTCCCCAAGTTCTCCCTGTCTTGCATGTCCCCCCTCTGCACTCTAGTACCACCGGGCTCTCTCCCATCACAGCATGGCTCGCACTATCTTGTTACTCCCTGCAACCTCACCACTCTCTCCCAGGAAGTTCTTGAAGGGGCTCTGAATAAATCACAATGGCATAAGGATTATTTTGAGCTGAAGACATTTGAGAATCAACAGCTGAAGAAGAGAATTTTTCTGAACTCCCTTTATCTGCCTGACAGGAAACCATCCCCAAAGAATTCAACTGCCATTGATGGGGTTCAGGTCATACTACCCCAAATATAGCACCTTGGCATACTGAATAGTTTACGCTGAAGAAGTATGAGATGGGAAAAACAAGACAATAGGCCCCAAATGGAGTCACTTATGCTAAACCCCACATCATCAAACTGAGGCTTGCCTCTCCCAGAAACGGAACCTTAAACCAGGGAATCAGGAATCCCCTGATCAGCACCAGTGAGGTCACCTGCCTGGTGGACCCCTGCATCCCCCAAAGGGAAGTGACCTCGCAGTAACCAACCTGCTTTTCGGCCGAGTACAACTTCCTGTTCCCGCTCCTTCTGCCTGTAAAAGTCTCTCATTTTGTACAGCTCCACAGAGCTCCTTCCTATTCGCTAGGTGGGATGGATTGTTGAATAAAGCCAATAAGATCTTTAATCTTTACTCAGTTGAATTTTGTTTTTTAACTGAGAAAACTACAGAAGGAAGACCACTTTGACCTTCTCTCCCATCCCCACCCTTCTCCCCTGAAACAGGTCATACAAAACCCTCATGCAAGAAGCGTCCTCCCTACACCCGGAGGAAAGGAACATCCTTATCTCTGAAGACAAAGGGGTGCTGAGAAGAGCTTCTCAAACAAGCCTTTCTGAGTTTCCCCCAGTCTACTACACTTAACTCATATTTCCATACAAATGCCCACTTTTCATCAAACCTGGCATAAAAATACTCAGGCTTAACTGTTTCTTTGGGTCTTCATTGTCTTATGAAGGCTTCTGTGTCATGTAAAACTTATATTAAATAAATGTGTATGCCTTTCTCCTGTTAAGCTGTCTTCGTTGGTTTAATTTTCAGACCAAACCAGGGTCCCTAACGTGGTGAGGAAAATGTTTTCCTCCCTTACAAGTTCTTGAGGCAGGGTTAAAAACTCCAGTGTCTGTTTACAACAGCCAAGACATGGAAGCAACCCAAATGTCCATCGGCAGAGGAATGGATAAAGAGGATGTGGTACATATATACAATGGAATATTACTCAGCCATAAAAAGAATGAAATAAAGCCTTTTGCAGCAACAGGATGGACCTAGAGGTTATCATACTAAATGAAGGAAGTCAGAAAGAGAAAGACAAATACAGTGTGATATCACTTACATGTGGAATCTAAAATAATGACGCAAATGAACCCATTTACAAAACAGAAACAGACTCACAGACAGAGATAACAAACCTATTGTTACCAAACGGGAAATGAGGGGGTAAGGGATAAATTAAGATATTTAGGATTAGCAGATACAAGCTAATATACATAAAACACATAAACAACAAGGTCCTACTGTATAGCACAGGGAACTATATTCAATATCCTATAATAAACTATAATGGAAAAGAATATGAAAAAGAATATACATGTATAAGTGAATCATCTTGCTGTACACCAGAAACTAGAACAACATTGTCAATCAACTATACTTCGGTAGAAAAATAAATAAATAAGAACTTCCAGTGCCTACGGGAGGGTCGGGGTGGGGTGGGTGGGCTGGGAACTTGAATGAACAAGGCAGGTAGGGTGTAGGAAAAGTCAGCTGTTCCCCTTAGTTGTCTTGATGTGCCCCTCTTTCTATGGAGACAGGGATCCAGGAAAATATTTCTCTACTAGAAGAAAAAAAAAGCAGTTCAAGGGCAATGATAGTGGTGAGTCACACCGAGGCAGGAGACAGATGCGCCCCCAGGGCAAACGGTTTGAGTTTGCTCCTTGTGGACCGATACTCCGAGACAGAAATAACAGGACAGTTGCGAGAGGAGGCTGGGCCCTGCCCAGATAGAAGATGAGACCATATATTCCTCATTCTTGAAGTCAGGAGACCTCCCCGACTAAACATGCTCAGAAAGGCTCCTTGGAGGTCAAAAGGGGAGTGATGCTAAGTGGCTAAGTCTACCCATAGGCCTCTTTGGTAGAATCCATCTTGGTTAAGAGATGCGCGCGCATGCACGGGAAAATCCTGATATACCAAATACAGACTTTGAACCAGGCAATTCAGAATGACTGGTCAAAGGAAACATGGAAGAAATGCCCCATATAAGTGATTTAAACTGCCACGAAGGCGCGACTCCCTCTCTGAGCCTGCCCGTGTGTCTATCCACACGTACTATACTCTTTTTTTCTCTTAATAAATACTTTACTTGTTTCACTACTTTCTGTCTTTGTGAGAATTCTTTTTCTGCAAAGCCGTAGGGCCAGGGCCTTGTCACTGACCACTGGTCTAGTGGCTGGGATTTGGTGCTCTCACTGCCACGACCGGACCTCAATCACTGGCCGGGAACTGAAACCCGGCTTCAAGCCGCTGCAGGCTGAGGCCACCCAAGATGAACACAGCCTCAGGGGTGGGAGGCGCTGAGAGCCCGGGAGGAATGGGGAACACGGCCCTTTCCAAAGACGGTGACTGCTCCTAGGACCCCCCATCACTACCACGTGGGAAAGTAGGGCCAGTCTTATCACATCTTCCCAGTTTCCAAGATAAGCTGGAAATGCGTATCTTTCTGTGAAATATCTTTTTTTATTTTAAACGTTGGTTTGAGCTTTTTAAGAATCATAATGTTGGGTAAAGAGACCACAACTCTGGCCACATTGAGGCCACGAGCACCAGTTTAAGAAATTCGTTGTTGAGGCTCCATCAGAAAGGAGATTATTATCTGCAGAGCAGTGTATTTAGAACATTATTTACAATGATGTCAACAGTACAACATTTTCCAGCAGAAATACTAGCCAGCTGGGCTTGGCGATCTCTGGCACGTACGCCCACGGGGAAAGGGGTCAGCCCGGAAGTGACTTCACTGGCTGGCGCGCTCTGATGCTGTAGACACTGAAAGAGTTGTCCCTGATGTCTTCACTCTGCAAAGTCTTCTCCTGGCTGGGCCTGCATTTCCACAGGAGCCTGGCCTGAATCTTCTTTTTGGTCCCAGCTGGATGTCTGCTAATCATGTCCAAAGACATTAGCAGATAGTGGCTTCACGTCTTACATTTCCAAGAGGTATTTAAATTTTAAATGATGATGCAAAGATGTAAATTTCATCTTCTTTCTTTACCATCCTCAGCATTATTAAATGACAGAGCATGCAAGGGAATGAAGGCCCTCGATAGATAATGGGTGACACCATACGGTCTTTGATTTCAAGCAGATCGATTAATTCAATAATAATCTAGCTTTGTTCTAGTTTGGGAGGTTATCAGGAAACCCATCCTAGCATTCTTAAGGAAATAAAGCTAATTAATGGGGGTAAAATGTAAAATTTCAAAAGAAAGAGAAGGATTTCTTTTTTTCTTTCTTTCCTTTTTTTTTTTTTAACTAGGAGCACTGAATCCATTTACTGGAAAGATTCTATTTTAATGTTGGCCACTCACACAGATGAAGTTGATTATGAAAAGAAGAAATTGTTTGCTTCATTAGGCTTTAATTATAGAGATGAATTATTATGGTAGAAAGGAGGGAGCCACAAAATTATGGAGATTGAATTCCACTTCAATAAACAACTTCAAATATCTTTCCTGGAGACATAAGCTAGTCATATTCTTTTTTTTCCCAATTTAATTTGATGTCCATTGACAAATGATGTTAGAATGTCCCTGGAAAAATCTTAATATCTACTGTGTGTTGCTGGCTATCATTTAAATGATACTTTTTTCCCCTAATTATATTTTCTGATGGTGGTGTGGAGACAGATAGGGCTTACTTCCGCTTCAATTTATTTTATGTAATAATGACAAAATGTTACATTCCTGTTTTGCTGTTATCCATGAAGCTAAATTGCATTTATAATAGCTCAAAGGCCTTCAAGGGGTCCCCAGTGCATGCAAAGCTGTAAACCCTGAGTTTGATATTGAAGCACTTGCTGAATCAGATCCAACCTAAATATCTAATATTATTATTCAGTATTTTGTTGTAAAGGTATAAAACTTCTGCTGTGGCAAAACTTCTCTTCACCATCGCGTCAACAGGCCTGGTATATTTTGCTTCTGAGATTTTAGTCACATCCCAACTCCGTATTTGCCCTTTTAAATTTTACCTGTCTGAATCCTGTCAAGGCCCTGTTCAAATTATACCCCCTTCCTCTTCTTTCCTGGGCATAGTATTCTGTGTTGGTCCTGCTGTCTGATGTATTACATATATGTGATGTATTACATATATGTAATGTATGTAAAACAGTATCTATAACATTCTTCTTTACACCTCTTACGTTATTGGTACCTTTCATCCTGGTCCTTCAACTAGATTCTAAATCCCAGACATACTATATCTCACATTTCTTAATACTTTAAAATAATGGTTCTATCAAAATATTGTGAACAATAATAACACGTATGTGACAACTGAAAATTTGAAAATTGCATATGTCGACTACAAATTGGCACTTGCCACTGGCACTTGCCATCTACCTCTACAAGGGTTAAATCATATGCTCTGCAGCTGCTGACTTTCAACACCCCCTGAAAGGAGCTCAGGGTGGAGATCAGGAACGAGGCACTCTGTGCTCTGGGGAAAACTGGCAGAAGAGATCTTTCAGATAGTTAGATATTTTCAGGAGCCGATTTTATGAGCCCAATTCTTGTATCTCCTCTTATCTAGAAAAGCACTAAAATCCTTCATGGTGACTGACGTCTGCTCCTCGTGACTAGCAGTAACCTTCAAGAGACTAGCAGAAACCTTTTACAAAAAAATATGTGCTTGATTGCATGCACTCCCCCTTCAACAAAATCACATACATACTGACCTTCCCCCCTACCTCTTTGGAGCAGTTTCTCAGAGCTCTCTGAGATCCTGTCTCCTGGGCTATAGTCCTCATTTTGCCCCAAATAAAACTTAACTCACAACTCTCACGCTGTGCCTTTTTTTCAGTCGACACGTATTTGAGACTATCAGAGAAGTACCGTGTGTTTTTTATGTGTTACACTATTATGGTGGTTATGGGGTTATGGTTTTTAAAAAGAGTATTTTATTTTTTACAGGAACTTTATAAATGGTTATGCATGAAATAATGTAATGTCTAGGATTTGCGTCAGATTAATATGGGAGAGAGAAAAGTGAGTTAGGGTATAGATGAAATGTTTTGAGGATAATGTCAAAATTGACCAACCATCACTGATAGTTGTTAAATTTGGGTACCTGGGATTCACATACTAATCTATCTATTTTTATCTGTGCTTAAAACTTTCCACTGTGAAAAAGCTTTGAATTTTTAACAAATAAAATTAAACAATAAAAGTAGAGATCTTAGGGGCAGCATCAGAACACTCGAAGTGGGTACTGTTCTCACCACGGAATAGCCCCCGGGTCTTTGGTAAGTCACATAGCCTGGCTGGCACTTCTATCCATCCTCTCAAGACAGAGAGAACGGTATACGCCCCGGCCTCAGCCTCTTCCTGCTCTGCAGCTTGGTGAATGTAGGTGCTTAGGAATCAAAGGTGGATTTTTGGAAAGTGGAAGATGATATACACCCTATAGAGCGATCACTTTAACACCAATGAAGTAGAACCCCTCTTGGGAGTGAAAGGAAACACACACAAACTCTACAGGGCAGAAGCAGGAGGTTTAGCCGCCAGGAGAGCATCACAGCTGGGGGTGGACGTAGAGTCCTCAGGCAAAGGGCTTCCAGCCCAGAGTTTGTTTTGAGAGCAGTGATTTGGCGAGAAAATGTTCTCTCTCCCACAAGGAGGAAGCTTTAAAGACCCAGAGGGACTTGGAGTTTCAGCCTAAGTTCAGCCCAGCTTAGGTGGGACAAAATCACTCTGGACACAGGGTCCTTTGGAATTGGGGAATGAAAAGAAATATTAAATCAGAGTTGGAAGAGACCAAGCGAAGTAAGTCAGGCAGGTAAAGGCCACTCCAACCTTGGAGTGCATCCAGCATACTGAAGACTGAAAACTTTCCTTTCCATGCCAGGCCATGTCTCTTTGGTGAGCCCTCTGTGGATCCAGAGAATGAAAAAATGTGTCAGCTTCACAACTGTCAAAAGCCCTTCGTATCACAGAAGGCAGAGAACACGTTATCTTAAGCCTTGCCGTGCTTAACTAGCCTCTTTAAGAAAGGCCAATTCACACAGATAAACTTTAGGGGGGAAAAAAACAACCACCAAACAAAAAAAGCATGTAAGTTTCTCTGTGTGGTCAGAGTGGAGGTATTTGGGTTTAACTAAGCACAAATGTAAGACATCTGCAGGGCAATGATGTTCACTCTCCTTGTTAATGTGGTTGAATTTTATAGATCACCACAGGCTGTGCCTTTAATATGTTAGTTTTACTCCAGAGTGCTACTGAAGCTCAGAATGCTGGATATCATATACTAAGGTTATTGGAAAACAAAGTAAAATAAAATCTATTATTCTAACTTGGGATATGTCAACAGCTAATAGTAGGAAGAATAACTATAATTTGTAGAATACCTGCAATGTGGCAGAAGCCTTCGAAAGATTATCTGTACTATAATCACCTAAATGAAAAGATATTCCCTGGAGAACAGGTGAGGAGATGCCAATGGCAGAGCTGAGATTTCAAAGCACATGACAGATGACACCCCAGGCCCCTTCCGCTATCAGGAGTTTCTGAATCTTGTCTGCACATTAGAATCATCTGGAGAGCTTCAAAGCATGCCCAGGCCCTATTCCTTTGAGATCTGCATTTAATTTGTCTCGGGTGGGGCATCAGTATTTTTATTTTATTTTATGGATTGCCCAGTACAAGTTGAGAGACTTATCTGTCAGCAGGAAGCTGCTTCCTCCCCCTTCTCCTTGATCTGTAAAATGAGGGGATTGGCCTGGAATCTCTCCAAGGTGAAGAGGCACTTCTGTGGAAAAGCACACAGGCTCCAGAAGCTGCCTGCCAGGATTCAAATCCCCACCCTACCCTGTACTAGCCTTCCGGGTCTCAGTTACCCGCCTACACGAAAGGATACAATCAGTGCCTCGTGTACAGTTGCGCTGGGGGTAGAAGTGAGTGAGGGGTTCAGAAGAGTGGTCAGTGCTCATCCCATGTCCGTGCTATTATCAGGGCCTGACCCCCACCGGAACGTGAGTCAGGCCGAGGCCAAGGGCAGAGCGCAACCTCACAAAGTTTCTCCCCGTCCTCGACAAGGAGGGCATTTAGGCCCTGACACTCGCTGTGCTCCCGTTCTCAGTTTACTCTCTCACCTCCTGATTCTCCAGCCCTCACTGATTTGCACGTTTCCTGACGACAGCCTTTGTCCTAAACATTGGTTCAGTATTCTATTGTATTTACTTTTCATCTGTTTTAAATTTTCCATAAAAAGACCTAAAAAAAATTTTTTTAAATAAAACAAAGTAATAAAATGAGCCTGAAGCTATCTGTCCTATCGAATGCATATACCATCTGGTTTCCAAAATCTTTTCCAGTGGTTTGAGTCTCATGTTTATTATTACGTGTTATTACTGAACAAATCTATTATGATCCCTCATTATAATACTTATTCACCTG
Source organism: Eubalaena glacialis (assembly GCF_028564815.1). NCBI lineage: Eukaryota > Metazoa > Chordata > Mammalia > Artiodactyla > Balaenidae > Eubalaena > Eubalaena glacialis. The sequence continues at coordinate 5,130,806 of NC_083734.1, read as the reverse complement.
GACTTAACCGTTTAATCGTTCAATAGTGAGTTGAGGATAACCCATGTGGGGAACTTGTCACCTTTAGCAGCGTTAATACACTGTCTGGAGTGTGTGCCTCAAGAATGCAGATGGATAAGCTTGGATGTGTATTTGTTGTGATGTATCACTTTCCCTGTCCTCAGACAGTGATGTCACAGGCATTTTGGGCTAAGGGTCTTGTTATCTACAAGGTTTCCATGGTTCATTGTGCTGCTATCTTCAGGAGTATTATCAGACCCCCTTATCCTTTGAATGCCTCAAAATAACATGCCTCATGAGAGCAGTGGTCCATATTTAGGGTTTAGAGTAACAGCACTGACAGTTCATAGCCTGTAATATTAGCTCTAAAGGGATGCTGGCGATCTCCTAGGTCAACATCTCATTTTGCAGATATAGAAACGGAGGCACGGAAAGTGGCTGTGTTTGCCCAAAGTCCCACAGCTATTAAGCAGTGCAAAGCATCTCTTTCCTACTTGCAGGGGCCTTTCATGGCTTCAACCGTGATCAAGAAGGGTGTGACCAGGGCAGGAGGAACGAGGGGGGGATAATGGGACCGTCGAAGAACTGCTTTCACGAAGTGTGAGTATTGACTGGCTGAGCTTCCGGAGATTTCCTAGACCAGTGGTTCTCAAACTTGAGCGTGAGTCAGAATTACCAAGAGGGCTTGTTAATACTCGGACCCCTGGGCCCTGTCCCCAAAGTTTCTGATTCTGATACCGATGGAGCCTGAGGATTTGCATTTCTAACAATGGGGCCACACTCTGAGAACCAGAGTCTTAGGTGAGCACACTGAACTCATTTCCCTGACTCCCAACTATTACTGATGTTAATAATAAGAATTTGGGTGGGTTTTTTGTTTTTATTTATTTATTTTTTAATGAAGTGTAGTTGATTTACAATGTTGTGTTAGTTTCAGGTGTACAGCAAAGTGATTCAGTCATACATATATGACTGAATATATATATATATATTTTTTGTTTCAGATTCTTTTCCGTATAGGTTATTACAAAATACTGAGTATCATTCCGTGTGCTATACAGGTCTTTGTTGGTTATCTATTTTATATATTGTAATATATATCTGTTAATCCCAAACTCCTAATTTTTCCCTCTCCCCCACCTTTCCCCTTTGGTAACTGTAAGTTTTCATGTCTGTAAGTCTGTTTCTGTTTTATAAATAAGTTCCTTTGTATCATATTTTAGATTTCACATATGTGATAACATACAGTATTTGTCTTTCTCTGAGTTATTTCACTTAGCATAATGCCCTCCAAGTCCACCCATGTTGGTGCAAATGGCATTATTTCATTCTTTTTTATGGCTAAGTAGTATTCCATTGTATATATGTACCACATCTTCTTTATCCATTCCTCTGTCGATGGACATTTAGGTTGCTTCCATGTCTTGGCTATTGTAAATAGTGCTGCAATGAAAATTGGGGTGCATGGATCTTTTCTAATTATGGTTTTCTCCAGATGTATGCCCAGGAGTGGGATTGCAGGATCATTATTAATTATGATTAATAGATTCTCAAGTTCAGTGCTCTTCCCAACACACCGCTGGGTTGCCATGCAAGGTGGTTTTAGGGCATTCTCTAACCAGGTTTTCTCCCTCCCTCTTCATTCTGTTTTTCACTATTATCCTTTTCTCCGCATCACCATGGAGGCGTCTATCATGTGTCTAGTTATAAATGGTGCTCTGCTCGGGACTCATCACGTCAGCGTGGTCACCCTACATTATGCACGAGGGGTGGTAGTAATCTCAACGGGGCCATTTCAGCTCTGCGATGTCGTGGGAGAGGTTAGCTATTGTTTGTGTTTACAATCCCTGAGCAAGAGGGGCCATAAGAATGGTTTCACACTCTTTTGATAAGTTATGTATTCTGTTTAACTCATAAATCCTCAGTTGTGGCTCAAGATTAAAAGCTAGCCAAGGCGAAATGTTACCTAGAAGCATGGCTTACCCACAGTTGTTAGGACATTAACAAGACTGTTTTCCCTTGGGGACAGCATCCTGACCTCTTTCTCCTATAGGGCAATGACCCAGCTGGAGATGTCACCCTACCTGATATGCCTGTTGATTTTATGTAGCATAAGAAAATCCAGGTTGAAAATCAGAGGCACCTTGCCTTCAACATTATATATGGTAATGCACGTGGGATTGTGTTTCCATTAACAGTGAATCATGTATTTTAATCCTAGCAAGTATTTTATGATGTGTGTCCGTAGGAAATATGATGGACACATTCCAGAAGTTGTGAAAAGACCTTTTCTTGTTTTTTTCCCCAGTGCTACAGAAATCATTGCAAAAACACATTCAGAGTAGATGAGAAAGGCACAAATTCAATCTCCTGGGGAAAAAACATGCTGTATTGATAAGAAAAATGTCAGCTGCTAAGCCATAAATACTTAAGCATCATAATCCTGGATAATCTGATTTTTCTATAGCACCTTGACTTCTAAATTTTCCTTATTGATGAATTTTTTTTTCATTGATTCTCTTGTTCTTCAACAAAATTGCACTTTACCAAGACTTTGCACTTGTGTCATCACACTTGAACAAACACATGAGAGACCACAGGTAAAATGTACTCGGCTGTGGGGTCTGAAATGACAGGCTCCCCGTGACGGCAAGAGGGTTCATTCTCAGAACAGAGGTGCCTCCCAAGCCAGCACTTTCAGTATGTGTCACATCGTACCATTCTGTCATTTTTCAGTCAAATTTTTTCCAGCTGTGAGCCAATCAGATCACTGACACCCCATCCATGTGTATTGCAGCGTTATCTGGGGATTCATTATTTAAGAAGCCATTTCACCCCTGTGTGCACGTGTGTGTGTGCGCACGCACCCAGAGAATAAGTTTCCTCTTGTGCTGTGAGTATGATGTCAGGGGCAGTCTCACTCTCGTCTACAAAGATTTCCTTCTTCTGATGCAGCAATTAGTCAACTATTAATAAAAAGACATTAGGTTATGCTTATTTATTTTTAAGGAATGACATCATTCCCTGCCTTAATGTCTAGCAATGGAGCAATTCACAGGTCTTTCCATTTACGACATCATGGAAGTCGACTGAACTTGGCAATCACCTTGCTGTTTTCACAACAGTGTTGAAAGGGGTGCTGAAAAGAGGGGTTGGTTGCAAGGGTCAGAATAAATATCTATAGGACTGTGTGTCCTCTTATTTTGTTAAGTGAATTTGTACTTGCAGAGCCCAGTTCAAAGTGCAGACATCCCTACTTTATTCCAGAGCAAAGCAGCAACTCTCAGTCTGAGGGGTCACAGTAGACTTGGTAACAGCCACAATCAGCTGGCCAGCCATCAGGGACCAACCAATAACGAAGGTCCGCTAACTGAAAGCCACAAACCTCTAGTTTGTAAGTTACGCCATTATAGGAGCACATTTGCTAAAACACACTCTCAGCTTCATAGAATTTTGGAAACGGAAAGGACTCAATTTTAGACATGGGGGAATTGAACCCTAAATTACTGGAAAGATTGGTTTTATTTCCACTCTGTGATAACACCTTGGTCTTAAACATGCCACCTCTCTAGACTAAAAGAGATTCTCTTCCCAGTGGTGGAACTTATGACATTACTTGAATTTATCTGTCTCTTTGTACTGATTGAAAAAACAAACAAACAAACAAACAGTTTCTCGTTGCTGAAGTACTCAAGTCATGAGGGCGCTTCTCACACTGAATAACTTTGTACCTGTTATTCAAACTCCAGTAACAGGACTGTTCAAGGCTTTGGTGTCAGTGGACTATTGAAATGGAATCATGTCCCCTCCCCGCTTCCCCAAAGACTCCATATCTTACAGGCACAGATTAGTCTTCACCAAAAGGATCAATCTTTTTTTTTCTTCTACTCTTAGTATGGTCGAGCACAAAGCAGTGACTTTATCAGTAAAAGGTCTGATTATGTCAGTCATTAAGAAGATAATCAGATCTATTGCTCGGTGATGAAACTGCCAAAGGTCTAACTAACTGACTATAAAGTCATGGCCTTTGACCAGAGCCAGTCAAGGGAAACTTCTTTTTCACAATCACAGCTTCTGCTTATAACCCAGACACTGACCATCGACTTTACCAAAGTGTACGTGTCTCTAGAATCAAGACTCAGATTTAAAACTTAGATGGAACTATTTACACAAGATTGCAAATGGATGGGGAGGAAAAAGTTTTTCTGGACACTCTAGGGTTCCTGGTTGGGTCTGAAAATTAAACTGACAAAGACAGATAAACAGAAGAAAAGCATAAACAGTTCACTGAATTTTCACATGTCCATGGTAGCCTCCACAAGAGAATGAAGACCCAAAGAAGTGTCCAGAGCACTTTTATACCTTTTAGACAAAGAAACAATACATCTGTGAAGAATGGACAAGACAAAGGGGGTGGACTAGGGGTAGTAAATGGTGAAGAAGTAACTAGAAGGATACGGCTGAGTTTAACAAGGTTTGTTTACACAGCCTTCTCAGCCCCACATTCCTCATCTCTGGTTAAAAGAATGTCTTCTTTCCTCCCAGTACAGGGAAGGGACCGTCCACATGGGAGTTTTATGACCTGTTTCAGGGCAGAAGGGTTGGGGAGAAGGTCACAGTGAGCTTCCTGCTTTTCTCAAACTCCTTCGGCTTAAGATTTTCAATGTACCAAGGTGCAGTGTGTCCTGAACTCCTTCACAAACAATGATGTACCAAGAATATTCCTAGAAGATTGTCCTCCAGCTCAGAAACCTATCCATTTAAAAGGTTTGAAAAGTTTTGAGTACTCTGGTTTGTTTTAGGAGATAGAGGAGATGACAATCTACACCAAAATACACTTTTTTTCACACAATATTTCTATTCTTGCTTTAGAGTGATTTTCCCATCCACAGAAGAGTAAACATCACCTCACACGAAGTAGACCCTTCTGTATTTGTGAATGAATACGTCAAGAAAATTCAACTGGATTGTATTACTCAGCCCCAAACCCCAGGTAGAAATTGTGTCTATAACAAAATATAATTAGTTGGAACAAGATAGTGGAGACAAGGACACAAACTCTTGACAACCCACCAGCACCACCATATACCTCATTATCGAATCCTAAAGGTTTCTACATTGTATACACGGCCAATGACACACTGTGCTATGGACTGAATGTTTCCGTCCTTCCATAATTCATATGTTGAAACCCAATCCCCAAGGTGATGGTATTAGGAGATGGAGCCTTTGGGAGGTGATAAGGTCATGAGGGCAGAGCCCCCCATGAATGGGATTTGTGCTCTTATAAAAGAGACCCCACAGAGCTCCCTAGCTCCTTCTGCCAAGCGAAGATACAATAAGTCTGTGACCTGGAAAAGGGCTCCCACCTGACCATGCTGGCAGTCTGATCTTGGACTTCCAGGTTCCAGAACTGTGAGAAATAAGTTTCTGATGTTCATAAGCTACCCAGCTGCATTGTGTTATTGCAGCCCGAATGGACCGAGAAACCGGGCATGGTACCATCTGTGGATCCACTAGAACTTTGTTGCTCAAAGAGAGGTCCGAGGAGACCCTGCATCAACATCGCTGAGAGCTTATTAAAGAAACAGAATCTTGAGCTCCAACCAAGATCAATGGAATCAGCATCTGCATTTTAACAACCTCTGCAGGTGATTCATAGGCAAGTTGAAGTTTGAGAAGTAGTGTTTTAGAGGAGTGATTCTGCAACTTGGACAGCTGTTGGAATCATGGAGAGTTTTAGAAAAGACTGGTGCCTGATTCCCATCCCCAAATATTTCAATTTAATTGTTATGAGGGTGCAGCCTGGGCTTTGGGATTCTAACCTGTAGCCGTGTCTTCATTCTCTGCTCTAGGGCAGTGTTTCTCAAGCATCCTTGATAAAAAAAGCATCTGCAGGTACTTGTTAAAAATTAAAATTCTCAAACTTCATCCTGGATTCACTATTTCATTATCTCCGATGACCAAGTCTTGTAGGCTGTATGTTTACAGGTGGCCCAGGGGATTCTGATCCTCAGAAACCTTTGGCAAACGCTTTAGAGCAGCTTGGGTACGTACAGCACAAGAAGGAAGTAATCTCTCTCAAAACAACGTGCTTCTGGGCTCTTCGCAGCCAAAGCATTAGTTTATTTGTCCTCATTAGACAGCCACTTGTGAGGCACAATTATGAATTTATTGTGTTTGGTTCACTAATGGACAGTTTTGACTATTAGCTTCTATATTTTAGAGCAGGATCTTTAAATCCATCATTTATTCATTCAGTGAATATTTACGAAAAGCTATATTTACCAGATAATGTTATAAACACTGAGGATATAATTGCAGAACAAAACAAAGTCCCTACTCCCATGACATTTTTGTTCTAAGGCGGAATCAGATCATGAAAAAATAGTAAACAGAAAATCTTTAGTGATAAGGGCTGTGAAGAAATAAATGCGTGAATGTACTAGAAAGTGGCTGAGGGTGAAGAGCATCTGCTCTAGATAGGTTAGTGGTGAGGGTGAGGTGAGATTCAAACTGAGATTTGAAAGATGAGAACCTCAAAAAATAGCCAAGAAAAGTGTGCTCTGGACAGAGGAAATAGTAAGCACAAAAGCCCTGAGCTGGACCAGGCCCAGCGTGTTCTAAGAACAGGTCAATGTACCTGTACCATAGTGAATAAACCGATGGTTCAAGGTGAGATTGCAGAAACAGTCATGGAACCAGATCCAAAAGGGGTTAGGTTTTACTCTGAGAACAATGGAAAGTCATTAGAAGATTTTCACAGGGAGGTGATATGATTTGGAGGCTCTCTGGAAAAAGGATTGTGGTGGCAAAAGTGGGAACTGGAAGTCTAATCCGGCAGCTGCTGTAGTTGTCGAGGTAAGAGATGATGGTGGCTTGAACTGCAGGAGCAGCTATGGAAGAAAGTGCACCGGTCCCCCTGTGTGTGCTCCACTGACATAGTTCTACGATTTGATGTACTTCCCATTTTTTTAAAAAAACCTGATTTGTTCCTGCAGTGTTTATGTTTTATTCGTTTTGTAGAAGCCTGTTTTTGTCTTTGCATATCCAGCCCAAAGAAATGAATTCAAGTGTGAGACCAAGGAAGGACTGTCCACTCATTCCTGATAAGCCTTTCACTCTGGTTTAGTTAAAGATTTTCATTCATAAATCTCTGGAGTATTTGCTTTTCCCAGTATTTTTTTTTTCTAGCTTTGGTTTTGAAGCCCTTCTAACGCTCTTTGTCAACTGTGCAATGCTTTCCATGTGAGTGGAAGGAGAACTCATACTATTTTGAGAGGTTAAGTGCCTTTAAATGATTTAAAATGCTGGGAAGATATTTAACTCTTTGGCAAGGGGATTTGGAGAGCATGTTATTTCCAGCTGTGGGTTAGATCCATATTTGGAAGGAGGAATTCTTAGCATCAAGAATATCATAGAATACATCCAGGTGTTTTTAAAAACTGCAAAAATATTGCCACTAAGAAGAACCTTTCATTGTTCCTTCCAGATGCCATGCTTCTTCCTTAGTGAAAATGGGTACCATGCACCGTACTTCTGAAAGGACTCTTGGAATCGGTCCAGTCAGCTAGGATGGAAAGCGGGCTTTTGAGAACATTAAAAGCAGGAAACTGGAGTGAGAGAATGTGGGCATTTGCGAAGGTGCTAAAGATGAACAGGACTTAACTTTGTAAAGAAAGAAGTCTGGGGTAGGTGGTAGAAAATTCCATTCTGGAAGATGGAGAGTTATAAAGAATGGGTATTGGGAGGAGGGCTCAAGAAGAAACAAACCATTACATTGATGGTGCTGGGTTAAGAAGAGGGGGAAAAAAAAGCAAGACTATGTCAGTATGACTCAAGCAAAATAGTTGCTCTGGGGACCTGCACAAGTTATCGACTCACAAGTGGTTATACTCAGCATTCCTCTAACTGGGTCATTAAAGCACACGCCTGGATTTTAAGGTTAGCCTCCAGGAGGACAATCCAACAACGCGTGCCTTTGTGTAGCTTTCAGAGAAAGGACATAGGGGTGAGGGGCTCATGGACCATTTCAGACCAAAGAACGAATTACGTCTGCTGGGCTGTGATCCAATTAATAGCAAAGCGATTCAACATAATTGACCCCAAAAGAGTTGATTCGGTGACATGTGGATAGAGCTTTGACAGCGTAGCAGTGAGATCAGGGAAGGAAATTAATATGTGATTTAAGTAAATTCAGGCACCTGGTAGTTTAATAGATTTAGACACTTTCATCTTTTGTTATTGGATTGACACCGGCCCAGCTGGGAGTTACTGAGAAACTGATCGCAATAAACTGGGCTCTGCGACATGTCACTTTGGGGCTCAAAGTTCCTTCCTGGATCACCTAGGGGAAATGATGCCACAAGGGCACTGGCATACACTTGCGTATTTAACTTGCACAGACCAACCTTGTGTTTCTTCCTAGGAGGGTGGCTGAAAAGCATGATAAATGGCAGAAAGTTTTGGAACCAAAGGTAGGACTTAAAAATGCCAGAAAGACCTGGGCTGGAAACAGTGCAAGCAATACACTTTTAATTAAACCAAGAAGTTGGTCACAAGCTGGTTTCTTCTAGATTCTGGTCTTACATTTGATCCAGTATTTTCATGGCTGCTTTATGGACTTGGGCTACTGGCTTAGTTCTACCTTAAAATACCTATTCATCCTTTGGTTTTAGAGCCTGTGCTGTTTTTTGTGCTTCGCCTTCCATTGCTCTGTAGGCATGTAGGTGGTGTTATGTGTCCTGATGCAATATGTGTGAAAAGAGAGGGTCTAAATTTTTCATTAGCTTTTTAAAATGTAGAAGTAATCCACGAGTATGAAATTTCAAGCCCTATGGAAGTAAATGAAGTAAAAAGGTAAAGAATATTTCAAGTTTAAACAGGCATTACCCAATTGCCTTCCAAAAATTCTGTACCAATTTATACTCACACAAATGGTCTATCAGAGGAGTCCTTTCTTTTTCTTATCTTTGCCAAGAATTGGTATAACTGTTTATTGTGTCTGACGCTAAACTTCGGGGTACTGACTACGGATTTGGGGTTTTTTCTGTTTGTTTGTTTTACAAAAGGGTATCACTCGCTGTTCTCCAGACCCACTTGTCTCCTTTCTGTTCCTTCCAAACAGCAAGTTCTCAGGCGGTGCTCAGACTTTCTTGGCCTGGAACACTTCTCCACTGTTTTTTTTTTTTTGGCTGTGTTGGGTCTTCGTTTCTGTGCGAGGGCTTTCTCCAGTTGTGGCAAGTGGGGGCCACTCTTCATCGCAATGCGCAGGCCTCTCACTATCACGGCCTCTCTTGTTGCGGAGCACAGGCTCCAGACGCGCAGGCTCAGTAGTTGTGGCTCACGGGCCTAGTCGCTCCGCGGCACGTGGGATCCTCCCAAAGCAGGGCTCGAACCCATGTCCCCTGCATTAGCAGGCAGACTCTCAACCACTGCGCCACCAGGGAAGCCCACCTCTCCACTGTTTTAAAGGAGAAACCAAATTCACTCTGGCATGACTGTCTATCGTATTTCTCTACTTATTTCCCTCAAAGAATGTATCCTAACCTACAATATCCTTTTTCATGCATTTGTTTGTTTTCTATCTTTCTCCACCAGCGCCTTGATAGCACAGACCGACCTGTGTGTCTTTCACTGCCCTCTTTCTCCAGCCTGGCCCAGTGATCGGCAAATAATAATGATGCCTTTGTTGAATTTATGGATGAATAGTTTCTCCATCTTTTTCTTGGAGGCCACGGATGGAGGGGAGGGAGGGAGGTAGATGCAGTATCTAGGATGACTCCTGCTTCATACCCACTGGTCCTCTTGAAATGAACATAACATCCCCCATAAAATCAGTGCACTTCTAAGAAATGAGAGAGAGCTTCTCTCTTCATGGTCTCCTTTTATGATGAAATTGGGAAAACTCTATCACATTTTGAAACTCTTATTTTTCCTATTTGGTTCAATGCATCTTCCAAATTATAATTTGCACCATAGACACAAAGATAATTTACTTGTGTTTAGTGGGAAAGAAGTATATTAATTTATCTGACTTGTGCATTTTTTCTAACGCCTAGGAAAAACATGGGAAGTTCATGGCAACTTGATATGAGAGGGATTTTTCATGTTGTTGGTGGTTGTTTTATTTTGTTTTTCCTGATCTCATGCTCACTGTACATTTAAACAATTCTAAAGAGTATAAAGAAGGGAACGTAATCCGTACATCACCTTTTATTACTAAAATAGACGTTTTGTCTTAAGCCAAATTCCTCTAAAGGCAGATGCTGAGGTAGGATTAGAATGTAAGTCCTTTATATTGGAAGTAACCTAAGGAAGCAGCTGTAGGAGACAGGGGAAGTAAGGGTGGGGAGGGAAGGAAGCCCATACAGGCTGTGATGAAGAGCAGGTCACCACCATGAGCAGCTGGGGCTCCGTCCTGCTGGAGACACCTGTCAGACCAGGTAACAACCCTTTCAGTTGTCCCACCTGAGGGACATTTCCAGTCCGTGATTAGACGAGCGCTGCTTCTAGAGGTGTTGGCTCCCCGGCCCCCCACTCCCATCCGCTGAGTCCTGCTCCAAGCACAGGCTGGGCAAGTGGCCCTCAGGCAGATGCTTACAACATGAAGCCAGCATGTGCCAGACAGTGTGTGCCAAGGAGACATGGGCAGGGTACTGACAGCATCTGCTATACAATCATTAGAGACAAGCTCAGGTGGAGCCATTCTGGCACCAAGTCCTACCCTAGTCCCAAACAGCCAGTGCTGAACCAACAGACCACTCCTGGAAACACGAGTTAGAAAAATCAAATTCAAGGCTGAGCATACAAACAAAAATCTCTGTTAGTAGATGTGGCAGGGAGTCAAGGCTTCAAACATGCTTGCCCTGATTGGCTTGGTCTCTTGTCTTCCCACAAGCTACCATGAGGAGAACATGCACCCAGGTAGCAGTTGGTCCAAGAGGACTGTGAAGTGGGTCAGACCTGAATCCAAACTGAATTCAGGAGCCCAGCCCAGCTCAAAGTCATTTAAAGTAGAGCCACCCTAGTCTGCAGACCTCTGAACAAGAAAAATAAATGCTCATTATTGTAACCACTGCTTTTCAGAGTTACATGTTACACAGCATTATCACAACTGTAGCTGACAGATGCAGTACTTAAGGGGATAGATTTAATGAAGCAATGAGGACAATAGTTTAAAGAACATTATTACAATCCTCAAGGATGTGGAGTGGATATTACAGACCATTTAAAAAGGGAGAGAGAATCAACTAGAGAGCTTGTGAATTATAAATGTTATTGCTAAAATTAAAAGCTTTCTTATACGGACTAAACAGCAGCAGGGAAACAGATAAAGAACAAATTCATTAGTTAATAAATTGTGCCAAAAACTTGATCTGATATTCAATACAAAGAAAAAAAAATTATGAAATAAAGATCAAAACATGATGGATAGATCCAGGAATGGAAGGAAGGGCATATGGAAAGTAGTGATAGAAAAACAAATCCCATAACAAAGAACCCATCAAATGTTGAGCAGGACTGAATGAAAAATGGTCATCATCTAGATACACATGGCAAAATTTCATTAGAATAAGAATTTTAGAGAGAAAGGGGGTGGGGGGAGAGAGAGAGAGAGAGGGAGATCTACAAGGAACAAAAAATGGATTAATACAAATGCTGTCATCAGCAACATTGGATTTAAAAATTAAACTAAAAAAAGAAAAAGCTTTGGTAAACTAGGAATAGAGGACAAAGTTGTTAACTCACTAAAAGTTATTCCTAGAAACCTTTAGCAACCCGCCTACTGAATGATGACACACTTCAGTTATTCCTCCTGTAGTTTTTGTCAACCTTAATTTTCAATTTCAAATATATGTTTTCGTAGTAAACTGATATATATCTATATGAACATTTTGAATGGTTGCATAGTATTTCACTGTATGATGAACATCTTCTAACTTATTTAATCAGCCTCTCTTTAATGGGGATTGTTTGTTTCTATTTTATAATCTATAAAGTGCACTTCAATGAACATTCTACTTGAAATTTCCCACATCTTCTGGAACGCCGATTGGATATTATCAACATTTTTAATGTTGACTAAATTAATGATTGAAAAGTAAATCTTGTGGGTTTTAAAAAATTTTTCTTTTAAAAACACTGGTGAAGCAAAAGACCATCCTGTGTTCATTCATTCAACAAAGAGCGCCTACAATCCACCAGAGCTGTTCTATGCGCTCAGCACATACACATCACTGAACCAAACAGACACAATGCACTGCCCTCATATGTTCCAGGTATTTCTTCTTTTGTGAGCTACTCATTAATCTACTGAGCTGCTCATCTTTTCCCCATTGCATTTTAGAAACTATCTGTGCATTCAGATTTTTAATTATTTAGTTAAATTATTATTTAATTATTGCCATAATTACAAAACCTTATTATTTCTGTTTATATTTTAGCTTTCATGGTTCTTTTCTGGCAGCTCAGGCAAGTTTTGATTTTATGTAGGCACATCTTTCAATGTTACCCTATATTTTTCTACCTACTTATCCTAAGATTACAGAAATAGTTATCCACATTTTCCTCTAATATTTTTTATAGTGATTAAGCTTTTAACTTAAAAACGTACCAAATCATATACAAAACAGATCTATTCACTGGCTGGGCCTGACCTGAGAATCACCACGTGTACCATGAATAATGTTGGGTAAACTGTTTGGTTATGAAAGAGTGCTTTTCCCTATTAAGGTGTATATTTTACTCCTGCGTCACACTCTCCCTGTGTTAAAACATGGAGATGTCAACAGAACGACATCAAACCACCTAAGTCAAAATGCTCTTGGAAGCAGAGTTACTGCCTTTAAAAGAAGGTCTAAAGTCCCTAGCAGACTCACTGGCCCTGCCCCACTTGAGCTGCAGCTCCCTGAAAATGACACATCCTCCCCTGTCGCCCGTGATGTCACGCCGCCCACAGGAGCTGGGTCTCCACCCCATGCTCACTTGGTTGACTTCTACTCATCCGCCAGACCTCAGCTTCAGTGTCGTCTCCTCCAGGGGAAGCAGGCAGTCAGGTCATGAATATTTACTGGACCACCCTTCTTTGTCCACACTGTTCTCCCCACTTCCCAGCCAAGGCTGGTGAGGTGTCACTCCTACGTGTGGCCATATCACCCATCGCACAAAATCACAACAGCCTTGTTCCTTGACTGTAACAACTATAGGTAGTAAGCCCCTTGTCTCCTTCACTAGGGTATCCCCAGCCACTGACATATAAATCAACGTGATTACAGACAAAACAGTAAACCAGAAGTAACCAGGAGGAAAGTGTGTGACATTTCATTTCCTGGAAAGTGAACAGGGCAAGAGAAATGGTGCCCATCTTTCAGAGACCTGTGCTGTAGGTGCATTTGAAAGAACTCTGACTTTGACGTCAGAGGAACTTGTTTCAGCTCGTGGCCCTGTCGGGTTCTACCTCTGTGACCTTGGACGAATAAACTTTCTCAAATCTGGTTTCCCGTCTATACTCGGCATAAGGCCTATACTCCCCAAATCTCAGGGTAACATTTCTTGAGCTCTTATTCTACGTGCCATACATTGAGATGATTTCATTAATGATATTACCTAGTTTAATCTTCACGCCCTATGGTGGAGATACTATTAATATTATCTTCATCAATAAATTGGAGAATCTAAGGACTTCAAGCCCAGATGAGGAAATTGGAGGGGATCACTTAGGGTAGTAGGAGTACTGGGGGTTATGTACTCAGTCTAAAACGTAGAGAGGTTATATAATTTGCCCACATTCACACAGAGTGAAAATAGCAGAGCCGTGATTCTGACCCAGGACCGTCACTTAGTCATTGAGAACATCACCTAATCAGTGTTCCAAGGCTTATTCAAGTTGGGACAAGGGAGTTATAAGTGGATGGGCTTTGTAAACTGTCAAGCCGGGGCAAAAACTGGAGATGGGGGGCAACCCACCCGCAGGACAAAGAAAGCAGCTGCAGTATCCGGATGCTTGTTTGCCTTCAGGGAGGAATGTATGCCTGGGATTTCAGATCTGATCCAAGTTCAATGTGTCTGGCCCAAGGTTATTTTTGATTCAAGGCCTCTGTGCCCTGGTTTCTATCAACACTGAAATAAACACCACTTTGCAATCTGCACCTTTTATTAATGGTGTGACTCACTTAATGAGGGCTTTGCTGACTCGCATCAATCTTCCTTTGAGAAGAGGCCCATCAAGGAGCGGTAGACAGCTGCCAGCCTGGATCCTCTCTGCGTCAGCAGCTGGCAGGTCCAGCCACCCTGCAAGCTCCTTGTCCCTCCAGAGGAGGGGAGAAAGCAAAACCTCAAGCCTCAAGGGCAGCCCAAAAACAGACACAAGTTTTAAAGGTTACTTAATTGGCCTTCTCTGGACATTGTTCTTTATTTCTTTATCTTATTTTCGTTTCAGGCAAACAGTCATGGATGGATTCCTCTTAAAACCTAATCATAAAATATTCTCCAAATGGGCAAAGGCACTAATCAAAACTGTGAAAAGAAAGGCTGGAATAAGGAAAGAATTAAATGAGACGTGGGGGATTGTTCATTGCAAACTTTCTCTAATTCAGCATCCCAGGCTGACTCATAAAGGGAGAAAATATTCTGCCATGATAACAACGCGTGATTTAGCGTCGTCCGCGTTACAAAAGGGTGGCGGTGTGACGGGGATGGCTTGGTGCCCCCAGAGTCTGGAATGGAATCTGCAGTTCTGTCTACATACAGTCACACACTGTTCATTTCTAATTCCTTCTCCATCCACTGGTTCTGAGGTCTAGTTATTGCCACCGTCCGCACTGAGCTCTTGGAAAGCAGCTGAGGCCAAACCCAAGTTAGCTGTGGATTCCTTTTAGAATAACCCAGGCTCCTTGTTTTACACAGAAGAGGGCTCACCATGTGGTTCCCTCCCTGCCTTCCCTAGAGTAACAGGTTTAGAGTGGGAGCATCCAGATAAAGATATACCGTCTTGAGGACCGGCTTCCTTCCCCTTTTCACCACTGCAGTCCTGACTGTTTTAAGGAAGCCTAAAAACAGGGACGAAGTCTTTCTAAGCAACACCATCACAGGAGGGTGCTGTCTCTTGTGAGAATCTAAACTAGATACGACGTGAAGGTAGAGGTAAAGACAGCCTGGGTGGCATCGTAGCACATCTTCCTCAGCAGGCAGTTTGGTCTTCCTGAGAAACATGTAGGGGAAAGCCTTGTTGCCCGCTTATCATTTCTGTTGTTTCTGGGTTGGGGGAGTCTGGAAGTGGAGGAAGGCTGAGAGGCTCAAAGGGGATGCTTCCTTTAGAGGATTCGCCTTGGCTACTCTCAGTGGGTGAAATGGCAGGGCTTCCGTGCAGTTCAGAGTGGAGGGGGTGTCCACAAAGCAGCCATGTCCAACCCCCGCATGATGGGTGGCGGAATCTGGGAAGAGGTCATGTGGAATTCCCCACTAAATTGCAGTGATTAGCTCTGTGTGTATGGTGAAATTATGGACAGTTGGCTTTCCTTTATGCTTTTCTGTATATTTTAATTGTTCTGTGCTTATTATTTTCATAATAGGAATATATGTTGCTTTAAGTATTAAACTAATAAGGATTTAAAATGTTCTTTAAGATTTTATCCAGCTCTTGAAATCAAGATAAAGGTTTTCTACATGTTCCAAAATGAATTATCTTCATCACCTAAACCTGTCCCTTCTTCAATATTTCTTATCTTGGCACCAACAAGCCAAAAAGCTTGGAATTGCCCTAAACCGCACTCTTGCCCTTGTGCCTCCAAATCTCCTCAAGCACACATTTAGTCTGTTTACCTTCTCTTAAATCTGATATCCTTCTCTCCATCCCTCATTATATAGCGAACTGATTTTGGGTTGGAAATACCTCTTACGTAATGCTTTCTCTTCCTATCACTCCTTAGAAGACGCCTTCTGACTTACATGCTGCAGTTGCCACTGCTGGATATTTTATATCTGGCCTCTCACTCCAGTTGTGTCACAGTAGTTGATCAAATCACAGAGCCACAGAATTTTAGAACTGAAAGGAACACGAAAATTATCTTGCCCTGTCCTTAAATTTTACCAAAAGAAGAAACTGAAGGTCAGAGCTGTAAAGGGACTGCCCAGTATCACAGAGCTACATCATGGGGAAGCGGTGACCTGACCCTGGGTCTCCCAGGTCCTGAGCCTGTGTGTCTCCGCACAGTTCTCTCCACCTCCAGCTTCAAAACATCCATTCAAAATGCTTATTCTTAGTCCATGCTGGGCCTCCTCTTCTGCCCTTCTGCAGCTCTAACGATAAAGGGGTCTGCAGAATAAAAACCCTGGCAGGGGTTTGGGGTACAAATGCTGGCTTTTAGCTGAACTTGCTACAGGGCTGCAGCTGAGCCATAAAGCTGCCCCTTCTTTTAATTCAAATTTGCAAAGTTAAAGTAATAAAGCATAACAGAAGCTTCCTTTGATTTAAGGCTGCTGGGGGAGAGCCTTGAGTTAGATCTGAGCTGTTTATTAAAATCAATGAATGGAACTGCAGCAGAACAGCTAATAAACAACCCTCCACAAAGTCAGGCCAGGCTCCCTGGGACCCGAGGTGTTGGGTCTGAAATCCAGCCAGAGAGACCAAGGCTCACATTGGCCTCATAGAAGTCTCCAGTGGTCTAGGGTCCCCCCTGGGGCCTCGGGTTTGGAATGCCTTCTGAGAAGCCAGGGCAGGGAAGGTGGCAGGAAGACAAGCTTTATTTTATCTACCTTAGAAGGAGGGATGGCCAAGGGACACTGCCCCTGGGGAAGCCAGCATCCCCCCCACCACCACCCCAGCACCGAGGCACCCGAGCCGCTTTGCTGAGACCACAGATCTCTCCTCCATGGAATCCAACTGAAAAATAAGAAGACTTCAGACACAGTCCAGCTGACATTTACATCTGAGTTTTTGAAGCCTTTACACTTGATTTGTAATTACATTCACATATTGATGTACTAGCAGCAAGCTGCCCTTAGAATGACTCCCAGCCCCATCAGAGAGCTTCCTCCCTGCGGCCTCTGTTTCTGCTGCGCCTTCTAGGCAGAACCGCCTTCCTTCTCCTCTCTTCCCCTCCCCTCCCCCTCCCGTATTTCCAGATTAAGTCCTGAAGCTGTAGCTTTCATGTTTTCTTCTCTTAACAACTCGGGCGAGAGTGAACTTCCTCTCTTCTGCGCTCCCAGGGAACTTGGGTGGACCATTGCAATGTGTCTTCTAATCTTAGGCAGCTCTGGGTACCATTTTCCTTTCCCTGCACACTTTGCCCATAACAAATGTCCAACAGAAGGATATGAGATACGGAGAATGAGAGCGGGTCTCGTGCCCGAGAACACGAGGGAGGGCCAGGGCGGGCTCACTGCGGTGCCATCAGCGTCCATCACCACTCACAGAGCAGCTGAGGATGTTATTTTGCTTCGTGTTTGGCAGGACAGGTGCACCTCAGGGCTTCATTCCGCTGTCCTTGCCTTTTAGAACGAGGTGGGAAGCCCTGGCTGAGGTGACAATTGCTCATGACTTTCCCTCGAGGTCTTTTCACTAAAGCAGTTTTACTAATAGGCTGTTTACACTCATTTCCTTTTCACAGCTGGCCACAGAGTGAAGTGAAAACAAAAAATGATACCCAGGGGTTTATCCATTTTTCTCCCTTATAAACTGTTAGCGCCTCTCAGCAGGAAGGGTTCACAACCCCCAATTTATAACCCCTTTCAGCAGGATTTGTCTGCCCAGATTGACTCACTACATGGAAAGAACTCAGATCCCTCCGGCAGAGGCGGGTGCCCCGTGCTGAGCCTGGCAACATCACAGCCGGGTCTGTGACATGGTTGGGGGCGGCAGCTCGCGGACCACTGGAGCCATGTAGGGAGGAACCAGGACACCGTCCCAAAGCAGCTTTAGGGGTATTCCAAAGAGCCGGGGATTGTTCACCTTGCACGTATTTCTTAAGTTTCTTTTTTTTTATTTTTCCAAGCAAAGGCCTCTAGCATGATATTTAGTATATAGGAAGTAGAAAACAGACTGTCAGCTGCACCTAAAATTCCAAGCCGGAGGAAAGAAAGTGAAAGGGCAGAGGCACAAACAGGAAAGGAAAACATGAGGCAGAAAGCAAAGACAGCAGGTCAGATTTGACCCTGATCAAAAGGGGAAGGTCACAGCCAAACCTCGTCAGGGGGGCATGTGGAATGAACTACCCAGATAAGCCGTTACCTCAGCTATGATGAGTGACAGGAGGGAGTTTGTGCAAAGGGGGCTTTTCAGCCTTCACAGGTGTGCTTTGCTAAATAATACAAGACCACACTTGTGATTTACTTTAATGATACATTTTTTCATTCATTTAATATTTCATTCACTTATTCATTCATTCAAAATAAGCATCAACTACAAGCTGGGAAAACAAGAAAACAATCCCAGAGCTTTCTGCCTAGTGATAGACATGTGTTTAAATGAATTACTCCACTAGTTAGCTATTAGGGGAATCAAATCTAGACTCGGTTTACACAGCACTGGTAAGAAGGACAGCCAGAAAAAGAGGTAAGTGAAAAAACAACTGCTAAGTGGAAAAAGGAATAAAAGCAGCCTACTGAGTCTGAGAAACAGAAAAAAGGCCAATACAATTAGAACATAAAAGCAAAGGGGAAAGTGTCAGAACCTGACAGGGGATGGACCATTCAGTGTCCCGCAGCTCGTGCTGAGACAATGACTGCCATCCTCAGGGTGGGGGGAAGCTGTTGGAAAGTTTCAAGGGATGGCAAGACATGACCAGACAAGTATATTCTGAATATTGCTCCATCCGATGGAAAATGGACCAAAAGGAGAAAAGGCCAGTAGGAGGTTAGCATGCTGGTCTAAGTGAGGATACTGGTGGTTTATTCTAGGATGCTGGCTTGGGCTAAGGTGATAGTGGGAGAGTTGGAGAGAGTGGACCTTCAAGATCTATTTTGGGAGTGGAGTGGACAAGACTTGCCAATGGATGGGACACGCAACAGGCTTCTGGCAGGAGCAACTGCGCAGATGAGCCTTTTGCTTCTCCGACTGAGCACTTCCTACTTCCCCCCAGTCAGAGAGAACTGAAGGAAGACATCAGCCTTGTCTCTCTCCCGTTTCACCTGCAACTGCCATCCATCTCTCTACCACTGATTTTCAATCCCTGCCTCTCCACTTGCCAGCTGTGGGTCTTTGTCAAGATATTTAGTTCCCTTAAGCTTCAGAGCCCTTAGCTAAAACGGGAGAGTTGAGAGAAGTAAATGAAATCCTACTTAAAGAGCTCCTGGACCACAGAAGGAACTCAATGAATGGATGTTTATCTCCTCCCTCCTTTTCCTTCTTAGCTCCGTCCTCTGAGATCGTGAATCTGGGGCTTCCTTTTCTCAGACGTACTCTTCCGCTCCTGCTCTCGCTCTCATCCCGCCTCCCATACAAATGTGCTCCTCTGCTCCACCCAGATACACGTTCACCTCTTGCCTCCAGCATTCCAGCGAATGCTACTATGCTTCCAAGTCCGTGCTCCCCAGCTCTCAATGCCCATTTTTGACCTTGTGATTATTTATGACCTGCATTTACAAGGACCACTTGTTCCCTGGTGGGAGAAGCAGTAAAGTGGCTGAACTTGAGGACAGAGGTGCAGTGCTTGAGAAATAAAGAGATGTTGCAGGTCAAAGGCAGGGCAGACAGGGGCACCGTCTGGGGTTGGAGCTGATTCAGAAGCGAAAAGCCAGAGCCAGGCAAGCTGTGAGGTGGCAGAGGGGGCAGACCCACCCTGTCAGAGATAAGGGCTTTTGAAACAAAAGCAAAACCTGCCTCGGACAGGAAACCTCTCATCCCCTCCTCTGTCACTACTCTGACTGGAACCAGTGGTTACCTTCCCCCCCAGATCTGCAAACTCGCCGCCTGCAGTCACTGCCACGTTAACAGACCAGACAGCAGATTTTATGCAGCCTCGCAGTCTGCCTTCTAATAGAGATATCAGACCTGCACTTGGGTGCCTCTCAACATTTAAAATACCTTTAAATTAAGGAGGAAGTTTAAACCAGTTCATCTCTGAGACGCCTTCCAGCTCTAGGAGATTTTGTGTTCAATGGAATGACCCCAATTTTACTTTGTTTTAAACTTGCTTATTAGGTGGATAATAAACGCATACACTAAAATGAAATTAAACAACATAAAGGGGTACATGCCAAATGCCTTTATTTGCCTTTCTCAGAGGCAATCACTATAACAAGTTTTGTGGGTGTGTGTATATAAAATTTTCCATTAACATTCCACTGTGAATAACTATGAGTATGAATAGCTGGGCACCTTTTCCCACTACTCACTTATCTTTCAGTCACGAAGCTCCATCTTTACCCTGCCCTCATTTATAGAATCAGTCCCTTTATTTTGTGTCCACATTGTGCTAAGTACAGACTCCTACCCCTGTGTCTATAATATTTTCTTGCTATGTATGTCTCACTCCCCATATTAAAAAATGATGAACAAAATAATAAAATAAACCCAAAGAAAGTAAAGGAAGAAAGGGTAGCAGCAGAAATTAATAGTATAGAAAACAGTCACCAAGAAATAAGCTATAGCTGATTTGTAAAACCAAAGTCCATTCTTTGTAAAGACTAATGAACTAGATAAATCTTTGGCAAGTCTGATTAAGGGGGAAAAAATGAAGACAAAGGTAAGCAATATTGAAAGCAAGAAAAGTGACAGGATGATAGCTGTAGAGGAGGCTTTTAAATCATGAGAATATTTTGTAACAATGTCAACAAATTTGAAAATCTAGATGAAATAGATGATTTCTTAGAAAAATGGAAATTACTCAAGAATGAGTACAAAATCTAAATGTATTAATAACCATACAAGAAACTGAAAAAGTAGTCAGAGATTACTGTTAAAACTCTTGGGCCGGGCTTCCCTGGTGGCACAGCGGTTAAGAATCCGCCTGCCAATGCAGGGAACAGGGGTTCATGCCCCGGTCCGGGAAGATCCCACATGCCGCGGAGCGGCTAGGCCCGTGAGCCACAACTACTGAGCCTGCGCGTCTGGAGCCTGTGCTCCGCAACGGGAGAGACCGTGACAGTGAGAGGCCCACGCACCGCGATGAAGAGTGGCCCCTGCGCGCCGCAACTGGAGAAAGCCCTCGCACAGAAACGAAGACCCAACACAGCCAAAAAATAAATAAATAAATAAATTTTAAAAAACAAAACAAACAAAAGAAAACCTCTTGGGCCAAGGGTTTTATAGGCAAATTCTACCAAGCCTTCAAGAAGCAGATAATCTTTGTGTCATTAAACTTATTTGATAGCATAATAAAAGATAAGAAATTAACTCAATCTGCAAAAATAGTCCATGAAGAAAAATGTCTGCCAGTCTCATATACATAGATGTAAAAGTTCTAAGTAATAAATTAACCTATCAAATCCAACAGTTTAATAACTAAATGCCAAAGTGTTTTATCTCACTTACCATTGGAAAATCCACTAATTTAATTCACCACAGAGGCTGATTTAAAAAAGAAAACAATTTATGATCATCTCAAAAGATGCAAGAGAGAATATTTTATAATATTTAACATCTTTCCTCATTTAAAAAAATACTTTAATAATATTCTTTAATTAGAATGAAATGTCCTCACTCTCTAAAAGGTTCTTCACCAAATCCCATATAATTGTGAAATATTAGAGGTAGTCTTACTAATCGGCAACAAAACAAGGATCTCTATTATCATTGTCACTGGAAACATTAGCAAATGCAATAAGACAAGAAAAAGAGAGCTTTAACTATTGCAAAGAAAGGCACCCAAATGATTACTTTTCACAATTATCAATGAAGAATATCTAAGAGAAGCCATTTAAAATTATTATAAATAATAAGGTAATTCAATAAAGTGTCCAAATAGAAAACAACCTAGCAAAACCATTTGTTTTCTTACATGCAAGAAAATAAAATATGATAATAGTATAATAAGGCAAATATTATATATCCTTACAACATGCAAGTACTGATCTAAGTGTTTTACACAGACTAACTCATTCCATCCTCATAACAACTCTATGGGTTGGGTATCACTATTGTTACATTTCACAGGGAGGGGAAATAAAACACAGAAAGATGAAGCAACTTGCCCAAGATCGTGCTACCAATAAGTGGCAGATCCACGATATAAACTCAGGGAGTCTGGCTGCATATTCCATGCTCTGGAAATTAAACTCAGAGTGAATATTCTCCTTGAAAGTTTTCTGAAGAATACAAAAATAATTTCTGTCAGATTGGCAAACATTTTTAATTTGATAAAATCAAATAAGGGTGATCATTGAAGGATTCAGATTCTCCCCTACCTTGTTACTTGAACTACGAATTGATGAAGCTCTCTTGAAGGCAATTTGTTAGTCCATCAAAACTAAAAATAAGCTAGGAGTTTATACTAAATAAACCTTGAGTACAAGAATACTTATTGCAGAATTGTTGGAAATAGCATGAAACAGACAACAACTAAATGTCCATCAATAGGGAAGTCTTGAAATAGAGTATGCTATATCTTTACTATAAAGTATTATGCAGCTATCAAAAAACAAGGTATTGATGTGGAAAAATCACAAAGACAAATTTTCAGATAAACAAAGCAAACTAGGGAAAAATGTGCATAGTATGATCCCAATTGTGTTTTTCCAAGGCATAATACATATATACATATGGATATGGAAACACAGAAAAGGCAATGAAAAAACATGGTCTAACCTCTTGGCAGAAATGAATTCTAAGAAGAGGACTGGAGGAAGGACAGGATTTTCAAGGTTTTCTTTATATAATTCTTTATTGTTTGAATCTCTTTTATAAAGAGTATATTTATAACTTTAAATGTGTTCTTTAAAAGGAGAAAATTTCTGAAGTAGAAAATGAAATATTACTTTAAAAATCAGAGTAGAGGAAAGGGAAAAGTCTTTAGGCTAAAGAATGCATTTAAGCACAATGAAATAGTTATATCTGTTTGTAAAAGGAATGAGTATCTCGGGGAGAATAGAGCTTGGAAATGTCCATTCCTCTGACCACTTCCATTCATACTTAATAAGATGAGGGAGAAACAAATTCTGCCCTATTTTACCCTCACACAGAAGAATGTGACGTACCCTGAAAAGGCAAAGAATTTGCTGTGTCATAAAAAAAGCTGGATAGTATATGTTTCATCCTGGGAAACAAGATTAATAAGAACTGTTTAATAAGAGTTGCTTTTGAGAATGGTATTAGATTTGGTAATAGCTCTCCTCTAGAGAAGTGATTCAATGCGTTTTCTCAGAAGGCAATGGAAAGTATAAGTCTCTGTGTTGTGTTGAGGGGAGAGCCTGCTGTGCTGGAAGACTCATCAGTTTAAACACCATCCCACCCATGGCTGGTAAAAAGAGCTGGGAGGATGATCCCTCCACCCGTCACCGCCCCCCCCCCCCCCCCCCCCCGCCCCCCGCCACTTCAGTAATAGCAGCTGCAGGGCAGGGCAGGAGGCAGAGTTAGTGCTCAGGAGGGGGCAATGACAGCAGTAAAAGAAAAAAAAAAAGAAAAAAAGGCAGTCCAAGAAACAAGCAATATTGCTTATTTTTAATTAATCAGACTCTGGAAACACTTGCCTGAGAATGGATGCTGCCTCCACCACTCAAAAGCTCTGTGACATCAGGCAAACTGTGCAATTCCTCTCATCCTCAGTTTACTGACCTTTAAAATGGTGATACAACAGTTTTCTCACAGGTTGGTTGTGAGAAATCAATGAAATAATCTTGCAAAAGCTCTTAGCACAGTGTCCAGAATACACTAAGTATTAACATAGATTAGGCATTATTAATAATAATGTTATGGCCACTTTAGGGACATGGGAAACAGAAACCACAGCCCTTTAGGAATTTGATCTCTACCTGTGGTTGTTTTTGCTCTTTGGCAGAGCACATTCCAGGGCTCACGGAGAAGTAAGTGGTTATTGGTGGGGGTGGGGGGCTGCTGGAGATGCTGTCAGCCAGGACACAGGCTAGAGCCGTGCTGTCCACTGTGACAGCCTGGTTTGCTCAAAGTAAGATGCACCATAATCACAAAATAGTACTCTGGATTTGAAGATATAATATGGGAAAAAAGTAAAATATCTCATTAATAATTTTATATTGACTACATGTTAGATATATTGGGTTAAATAAAAGAATTTATTAAAATTACTTTCATCTGTTTCATTTTACTTTCTTTAGGTGGCTACAAAAAAATGAACTTATTTACAAAACAGAAACAGACTCACAGACTTAGAGAACAAACTCATGGTTACCAGGGGGGAAGGGATGGGGGGGAGGGATAGTTAGGGAGTTTGGGATTGACACGTACACACTGCTATATTTAAAAGAGATAACCAACAAGGACCTACTGTATAGCACAGGGAACTCTGCTCAATATTCTGTACTAGCCTAAATGGGAAAAGAATTTGAAAAAGAATAGATACATGTATATGTATAACTGAATCACTTTGCTGTACACCTGAAACTAACACAACATTGTTAATCAATGACACTCCAATATAAAGTAAAATTTAAAAAAAAGAAAGTTTTAAATTACATTTCTATTGGACAGTCCTGGGCTACAATCTACTTGTCCTATTAAGTGTATCTTTCGCATTTACACATACATTTCTTTAAGTTTCTGGGAAGGTAGGTGAGAAGGAATTATTTTCTCCATTACTTAGAGAAACTGAGAATTGAAGTGATTTGCCCAAGGACTTCCTCAACGTAACATGTACCCATGTGGAAGGAAAGAAATTCAAATAGAACAGAAGACCTCATAATAAAAGACAGCAGTCTTCCACCTCCTTACAGTTCTCAGAGGCAAACACCACGTTTCCTGGGGCATCACCCTGCCTTCACCAGAACGATGCACAGTCCATAAAAGAGGTAGCAATCCTCAGACTCACTCAATTACCTAAGCACAATCTGTGGCTCGTAACAAGAACTTAGGGTTTTTCCAAAGAGAGGGAAGAATAAGTCTTGAGGAAGCAAGGGGTGTTTGACTTCAATCATCTTTTTCCATAATTGGATCTGGGCACAGTGGCTGCCCTGGTTTGGGCACAGTGGCTGCCCTGGTTTGCAGCACAGGATAATGGAAATATGAGTATCGCTCTGTGTATCAGGATTCTCTCAACTTTCTGAACCAGGGATTCTTCTCAGAAGAGAACATGGTCTTCCCATAGTCTGGCATCAATTTATCAAAACTAAGGAGATCTGAAGATCAAACTGAGCCTACAATATCATGAGAAAGATGAACTCCTACCTTGGCAAGGTTTTTTCTGTAAAGGACCAGATACTAAATATTTTAGGCTTTGGGGACTATGTGGTCTCTGTTGCAACTAATCACCTCTGCCTGTGGTTGCACAAAGGCAGTGGTAAACAACATATAAATGAATGGGGATGGCTGTGTTCCAATAAAACTTTATTTACAAAAACAGGCAGAGGGTAGCCAGTTTTGCCAAATGGCTGTAGTTTGCCAATAAGGTTTCTAGTTGAAACCACATCCAAGTCACAAAGAGCCAACAAAATTTGCACAAGAAGAGGAAATACAGATTAACGCTGAGTGGCATTATCCATAAACAACAGCAATTTGAGGACTATCTGAGGAAAAGGACTGCAGGCTAAACCAAGATGGTGAGAAGACGCCTAGATTTTTATGAAGCAATGTTGAGAGTGGGATGGCAGCCCTGGCAAGGGGTATCCTGAGGGCTCACCTTGAGATGCTGGGTGGAGAAAGGAAAGAAAAAGTAGCCAGATGAGGCTGTTAAGGCTGGCGGAGGTTGCCTCCACAGTGGGAAAGATGTGCACATCTTTGTGAAAAGAGGCTAGTCAAGAGGAATGATTAAGCCATTTGGGAAAACAGGAGGACTTGGAATCATGAAGGGCTGAAAGGTTTGCCTGGAGGAGACGGAGCAGCACTTCTTATTTTACTAAAGGAAAGAGAACTGAGCCAGCCTCGGTCTCCTGATGACAATCTGTTTCTCTGTTTCCCGTGCTTTCATGACCCACTGATCTGCACCCCTTCCTCCCACATCACCTCCCTTTCTTCATCACAGCTTAGTGCAATATTGGCCTTTCTTTCTAGAGAAAGAGGAATCCACGTCAATCATCTTCCCATCTTCATATTTACTCACTTGATGCACTCCTAAGAGAAGGTGACCAATACTCATCTCACTAGAACATGAGACCAGAGACAAGGAAGCATATGTGTCCCAGAATATATAACAGGGCCACAGGGCTGCTTTATCTCCAAGCCTCAGTTTTAGATTGAATTAAAAACCATCCCAATTGAAGAGATCACCTGGCAAAAGGTTGGTCTCCCACGTGAGTGGATGAGCATGAAATATGGCTGGTGGCAGTTATCCTCTCTGAGCGTCTGCAGTCACAGGATAAATGGAGATGACTGATTTCCCTGGATAAAGCTGGGTTTGCATTCAAGATAAATGGCCAGGCAAGGTGAGGTTGGATGATGAATGAATTGGGATTAGCATTGCAAGCGTGATGGAGAAAGGCTTTCTATTCCTGACACTTAAAATCATTACTCTTGGTAAACATCTGCCACAATTAATCACTCCACCCCTATGTTTGCTCTTAGTACTTTGTTTGGATCTCAATTTGAGTGCTGATTTTAGACTACCTTCTATTACCCATAGTGTATAAAAGCCTGTCTTTCCACTGGACCGTGATTCCTTTGAGAGCAGGGACTATTTTAACTAAGTTTCTTTCACAGTGGAATTTCTGTATAATGGTGGTTTGGGGGACAGCAATCTAAGACAGCATAAGGAAAGACTCTGTGGGCTGGGTTTGCATTGCAGACTCATTTTCTTTTAGATTTTACAGTTCCCTAGGTAGCTTTCGGTGGTGGGTGATGGAGGAATAGTAAATCTCTGATAAGCCAGAGATCCTTGGCACCCAAAGTGTCCCCAGAATGTCTTGTACATACGTGGTTGAATTGAATATGCTGACATTTTACCTGAATTTCTTTAAATGTTAAGGGAATGAAGGAAATGTTTTCCACCCAACACATCCTTCTCATGTGAAGAGTTGCTTCATACGATAGGAAGATGTATTTTGATGAGGTCTGATAACCATGTCCTTCTAACGCCAATGGATTCTGTCTGCAGGGGCTGGCCTTCAGAGTTGCCGAGTGTAGGTATGTGATTTAGGGCTGGGAACTCAGACAAGGCTGAGTCACTCAGTACCACAGAGATAAGGGGCATGAAGGGATAGGAGTGACAGCTTGAGGAAAGCCAAGCTGAACCAGCCAGCATGGGCAATACATCGAAAAGCAGAGAAAGAATTCCCACACCCCTCTAAACACACACACACACACACACACACACACACACACCCCTCCTCTAATGACACAATTGAAAATGGATTTTGAAGAGTAGAAATATCTGAAGAGCATTTGTATCTATTTCCTGAGATGTCTACAAGGTAATCCCTCTGCTGCAGACATAGTGACCTAAACTACAAAGATTTGTGCTCCCCAGTGTGAAAGGACCGAGTTAATGCAGAAAAGTAGCTACCCAGACAGGGACTCCATATGGCTAGTTCTTGCCAAGAGAATGTGGGTGAACTGGGATGTGACCTTCTGGGATGAGATGGTTAAATCTTGGGTGCTCAGTCCTCTAGGTCAGAAGTTGGCAATTTTTTTGGTAAAAGGCAGTAGTTTTTTCAGTCTACACAGTCTCTACTACAACTACTCAACTCTGCCATCTTAGCAAAAAAGCAGCTGTAGAAACATATGGGCACAGCTGTGTGCCAACAAAGCTTATGGACATTGAAATTTGAATTTCATATAATTTTCACGTCATGAACTATCATGCTTCTTTTAATATTTTTTTTCAACCACTGAGAAAATGTGAAAACCATCCTTAGTTTGCAGGCCATACAAAAACTGGTGGTGGGCTGGATTTGGCCTGTGAGCCTTAGGTTGCCACCCTGCTCTAGGTGTTCTCTCTCAGCCCACATGACTCACGTTCCTGGGATACAGGACTCTGAGGTCCCAGGGAACAGTGGAATGACAGGATAGAAGTGGAATCACCCAGGTAGCTGCTCAAGACACCTCCCCAAGTAGGAATGCCTTCGGGTGAGCAAGAAGCAAACCTTTATTTTGACAAGCCATTGAGATTTGGGGGTTGTTTGTTACAGGAGCTAGCGCTGCTTCTTTTAACAACCTCCCTCACCCACCTCTTGCCTCAATGAAAGGCAATAATTTCTACATTGTTCAAAGCATTGTTTATAAAGGCTTTCTCTTCTATTTTATTATTTATTTATCTGTTTTTTCTTTTTTCTTTTTTTCTCTTCTATTTTAAATAATCTCCAAGGAATATACACTAACACTGCATTTATCTGCACAGTTGCCCCATCTCCCTGACTACCTGCTGCATTTCTTAACAGTAGTTGTTTGGAACTTACTCCACGTTCTCTCAAACCATCAGAGCCAACTTTCTCTCTCTCCCTCTATTTTCTACAAATCCAGGTCCATCTTCCCTAATAAATTCCTCTCTTCATCTGTCACCAGTGTCCTCATTTCCTTAAAATGCCTTTGAATCCGTATTAGTTCTTCCTCTTTCAAAGAAGGAGGCCCCTTACCCTTGGACAAGGGGGTCTCTCTCTCTTCCTCTCCCCCTCTCTCTCTGTCTCTCCACAGCATCTTTATCCTCTCTGCTTCTAGTCGATTCTTTCCTTCTGCCTTCAGATGCTATAATCTTTCTTATCCTTTAAAGTAAAAACAGAGAAGAACTGTTTCTTCGAACCCTGCTAACGTCTCAAGCTTATGACTTCTCTCTCTGTGAAGAACAGACGACACGTTAGAGCGCTTTCAGGCTCACAGCAAAGTTGAGCAGCAGGCACAGACTGCCTGTGTGTCTCCTGTGCCAGCGTGTGTGCAGCTTCCCCCATTATCAACACCCCCCCCCCAAGGGTGATGCATTCGCTACAACTGATGAACCTGCGCTGACACATCATAATCACCCAGAGTCCATGCTTTACATTCAGGTTCACTCTTGGTCTCGTACATTCTATGGGTTTAGACAAATGGATACTGACATGTATGTACTATTAGAGTATCATACTGAATAATTTCACTGCCCTAAAATCCTGTGTGCTCCACCTATTCATCCCTCCCTTCCCTCTGATTCTTGGAAACTGCTGATGTTTTCACTGTCTCCATAGTTCTACCTTTTCCAGAATGTCCTATATTCGGAATCATACCATATGTAGTCTTGTCAGACTGGCTTCTTTCACTTAGAGATTTGCATTTAAGTTCCTCCATATATTTTCATGGTTTGATAGCCCATGTCTTTTTGGAGCTGAATAATATTCCATTATCAGGGTTACGGTTAGGGTTAAGGTACCACAGTTTATTTATCCATTCACTGAAGGACATCTTGTGGCTATGACTTCTCTTGACAAACAGTAAGATTTCTGAGCCAATGCTTGCTACACACCCTCTCGTTCTCTTTTGCACTCAAGAAGGGGCGATTGGGATTGACATATATACACTATTGATACTATGTATAAAATAGATAACTAATAAGAACATACTGTATAGCACAGGGAACTCTACTCAGTGCTCTGTGGTGACCTAAAGGGGAAGGAAATCCAAAAAAGAGGGGATATATGTATATGTATAGCTGATTCACTTTGCTGTACAGCAGAAACTAACACAACATTGTAAAGCAACTATACTCCAATAAAAATTAGAAAAAAAGAAGAATCAGTCTTGTTACACTGTAACAGCTCTTGAAGTCACTGATGATTTCTAGGCTGACGTATCAGTGGTCTTTCCTGTCTTTATCCATGACATTTACTGCAGCCCTCAATGCCTTAGAACACGAAGTAGCCTAGGTCAGGGGTGGTCCAGCTTGTTACACATCATCTTGAGCCTGTACGAAGTTAGTTATTTGTTAGCCATTGATTCTGTGTATTTACAGGTTCAGTAGAGGAAAGCTAGATTAGACATGAACTTGAGTGTTGATTCAGGCGAGAGAAAAGTCTATGCCAATTGCTAGAGATGTCATCCATGCACAAGTGTGCTCTTGTGAATTAAAGTGACTGTGATATTTAATCAACTCTGACAAAGCCAACTGCTTCAGGAAACAGAGGGAAAAAATGGATGAAAGCAGGAGAAATGCCAGAAGTATAAGGAAAAAGAAAAAAGTACTTATCAATATACCTCTATCATAGTACTAATATATCATTAGATTGAATCAAATGAAATCACCAATATTCAACATTTTGACCTACAAAAACAACAATGTCATATGGTTTGATCTATCATGAAGTATCTGTTTTTTCCAACAGCCTGCATTTAAAGGTCTGAAACTTATTTATATTATATCTCTAAAGCTTGTTATGTCGTGGGGTCTATGTGTGTTGAACTGAATCAGAATTCAGTTGAAGGCAATGACTGTATGTCAGGAAATCTGTAGTCATGTCTTAGCTCTGCCACAACTATCCATGTCAACTTAGATAAGATGCCCTTGGTCTGAGTCAGTGTTCTTTTTTGGTAAAATGGGATGGTTCCTGTAATATCTCCCTCAAACTGTTCTTGTGAGGATCAAATAACATTGTAATACAGCAGCATTTTGTCAACTATAAAAAAGTTGGTACGTTGGTACAACCACTATGGAGAACAGTATGGAGGTTCCTTAAAAAACTAAAACTAGAACTACCATATGATCCACCAATCCCACTCCTAGGCATATATCTAGAGAAAACCATAATTTGAAAAGATACATGCACACCAATGTTCATAGCAGCACTATTCACAATAGCCAAGACATGGAAGCAACCTAAATGTCCATTGGCAGAGGAACAGATAAAGAAGATGTGGTACATATATACAATGGAATATTACTCAGCCATAAAAAAGAATGAAATAATGCCATTTGCAGCAACATGTATGGACCTAGAGATCATCATACTAAGTGAAATAAGACAGACAGAGAAAGACAAATATAATATGGTATTCCTTATATGTGGAATCTAAAAAAAAATGATACAAATGAACTTATTTACAAAACAGAAAGAGACTCACAGACATAGAGAACAAACTTATGGTTACCAATGGGGAAAGGTCGGGGGGGAGGGATAAATTAGGAGTTTGGGATCAACATATACACACTACTATATAAAAAATAGATAAACAACAAGAACCTATTCTATAGCACAGGAAACTCTATTCAATATTCTGTAATAACCTATATGGGAAAAGAATCTGAAAAAGAATGAAGATATAGATAAATAGATAGATAAAACTGTGTCACTTTGCTGTACACCTGAAACTAACAAAATATTGTAAATCAACTATACTCATATGATATAAAAATTAAATTAAAAAAATAAAATGATAATCTTGGAGCTTCTGGGCTGGTGAACTCTTTTTTTTTTTGAATTTGTGAATTTTATTTTATTTATTTTTTTATGCAGCAGGATCTTATTAGTTATCCATTTTATACATATTAGTGTATATATGTCAATCCCAACCTCCCAATTCATCAAAATGAATCATCCAAAATGAAAATAAATAAGGAAACACAGCTTTAAATGACACATTAAACAAGATGGACTTAATTGATATTTATAGGACAGTCCATCCAAAAACAACAGAATATACTTTCTTCTCAGGTGCTCATGGTACATTCTCCAGAATGAATCATATCTTGGGTCACAAATCAAGCCTTGGTAAATTTAAGAAAAATGAAATTGTATAAAAGTATCTTTTCCGACTCCAACACTATAAGACTAGATATCAATTACAGGAAAAAACTGTAAAAAATACAAACACATGGAGGCTAAACAATACACTACTAAATAACCAAGAGATCACTGAAGAAGTCAAAGAGGAAATCAAAAAATACCTAGAAACAAATGGCAATGAAAACACGATGACCCAAAACCTATGGGATGCAGCAAAAGCAGTTCTAAGAGGGAAGTTTATAGCAATATAATCCTACTTCAAGAAACAAGAAAAATCTCAAATAAACAGCCTAACCTTACACCTAAAGCAATTAGAGAAAGAAGAACAAAAAACCCAAAGTTAGCAGAAGGAAAGAAATCATAAAGATCAGATCAGAAATAAATGAAAAAGAAATGATGGAAATGATAGCAAAGATCAATAAAACTAAAAGCTGGTTCTTTGAGAAGATAAACAAAATTGATAAACCATCAGCCAGACTCATCAAGAAAAAAAGGGAGAAGACTCAAATCAACAGAATTAGAAATGAAAAAGGAGAAGTAACAACTGACTCTGCAGAAATACAAATGATCATGAGAGATTACTACAGGCAACTATATGCCAATAAAATGGACAACCTGGAAGAAATGAACAAATTCTTAGAAAAGCACAACCTTCTGACACTGAACTAGGAAGAAATAGAAAATATAAACAGACCAATCACAGGCACTGAAATTGAAACTGTGATTAAAAATCTTCCAACAAACAAAAGCCCAGGACCAGATGGCTTCACAGGTGAATTCGATCAAACATTTAGAGAAGAGCTAACACCTATCCTTCTCAAACTCTTCCAAAATATAGCAGAGGGAGGAACACTCCAAAACTCATTCTATGAGGCCACCATCACCCTGATACCAAAACCAGACAAAGATGTCACAAAAAAAGAAAACTATAGGCCAATATCACTGATGAACATAGATGCAAAAATCCTCAACAAAATACTAGCAAACAGAATCCAACAGCACATCAAAAGGATTATACACCATGATCAAGTGGGGTTTATCCCAGGAATGCAAGGATTCTTCAATATGCATATATCAATCAATGTGATACACCATATTAACAAACTGAAAAAGAAAAACCATCTGATAATCTCAATAGATGCAGAAAAAGCTTTTGACAAAATTCAACACCCATTTATGATAAAAACCCTCCAGAAAGTAGGCGTAGAGGGAACCTACCTCAACACAATAAAGGCCATATATGGCAAACCCACAGCCAACATCATTCTCAACGGTGAAAAAAACTGAAACCATTTCCACTAAGATCAGGAACAAGACAAGGTTGCCCACTCTCACCATTATTATTCAACATAGTTTTGGAAGTTTTAGCCACAGCAATCAGAGAAGAAAAAGAAATAAGAGGAATCCAAATCAGAAAAGAAGAAGTTAAACTGTCACTGTTTGCAGATGACATGATACTATACATAGAGAATCCTAAAGATGCTACCAGAAAACTATTAGAGCTAATCAATGAATCTGGTAAAGTAGCAGGATACAAAATTGATGCACAGAAATCTCTTGCATTTCTGTACACTAATGATGAAAAATCTGAAAGAGAAATTAAGGAAACACTCCCATTTACCATTGCAACAAAAAGAATAAAATACCTAGGAATAAACCTACCTAAGGAGACAAAAGACCTGTATGCAGAAAACTATAAGACACTGATGAAAGAAATTAAAGATGATACAAACAGATGGAGAGATATACCATGTTCTTGGATTGGAAGAATCAGCATTGTGAAAATGACTATACTACCCAAAGCAATCTACAGATTCAATGCAATGCCTATCAAACTACCAATGGCATTTTTCACAGAAGTAGAACAAAAAATTTCACAACTTGTATGGAAACACAAAAGACCCAGAATAGCCAAAGCAATCTGGAGAAAGAAAAACGCAGCTTGAGGAATCAGGCTCCCAGACTTCAGACTATACTACAAAGCTAGAGTAATCAAGATAGTATGGTAGTGGCACAAAAACAGAAATATAGATCATTGGAACAGGATAGAAAGCCCAGAGATAAAGCCACACACATATGGTCATTTTCTCTTTGACAAAGGAAGCAAGAATATACAGTGGGGAAAAGACAGCCTCTTCAATAAGTGGTGCTGGGAAAACTGGACAGCTACATGTAAAAGAATGAAATTAGAACACTCCCTGACACCATACACAAAAATAAACTCAAAATGGATTAAAGACCTAAATGTAAGTCCATTTAGAGGAAAACTCTTAGAGGAAAACATAGGCAGAACAGTCTATGACATAAATCACAGCAAGATCCTTTTTGACCCACCTCCTAGAGTAATGGAAATAAAAACAAAAATAAACAAATGGGACCTAATGAAACTTAAAAGCTTTTGCACAGCAAAAGAAACCATAAACAAGATGAAAAGACAATCCTCAGAATGGGAGGAAATATTTGCAAACGAAGCAACTGACAAAGGATTAATCTCCAAAGCTTACAAGCAGCTCACGCAGCTCAATATCCAAAAGACAAACAACCCTATCCAAAAATGGGCAGAAGACCTAAAAAGACATTTCTCCAAAGAAGATATACAGATTGCCAACAAACATAGGAAAGGATACTCAACATCACTAATCATTAGGGAAATGCAAATCAAAACTACAATGAGGTATCACCTCACACTGGTCAAAATGGCCATCATCAAAAAATCTACAAACAATAAATGCTGGAGAGGGTGTGGAGAAAAGGGAACCCTCTTGCACTGTTGGTGAGAATGTAAAGTGATACAGCCACTATGGAGAACAGTATGGAGGTTCCTTAAAAAACTAAAATTAGAACTACCATACGACCCAGCAATCCCACTACTGGGCATATACCCTGAGAAAACCATAAATCAGAAAGAGTCATGCACCACAAAGTTCACTGCAGCATTATTTACAATAGCCGGGACATGGAAGCAACCCAAGTGTCCACTGACAGATGAATGGATAAAGAAGATGTGGCACATATATACAATGGAATATTACTCAGCCATAAAAAGAAATGAAATGAGTTATTTGTAGTGAGGTGGATGGACCCAGAGTCTGTCATACAGAGTGAAGTAAATCAGAAAGAGAAAAATAAATACCATATGCTAACACATATATATGGAATTTTAAAAAAAATGGTTCTGTAGAACCTAGAGGCATGAGAGGAATAAAGATGCAGATGTAGAGAATGGACTTGAGGTCATGCGGTGGGGGAAGGGTAAGCTGGGACGATGTGAGAGAGTGGCATTGACATATATACATTACCAAATATAAAATAGCTAGCTACTGGGAGGCAGCTGCATAGCACAGGGAGATTAGCTTGGTGCTTTGTGACCATCTAGAGGGGTGGGATAGGGAGGGTGGGAGGGAGATGCAAGAGGGAGGGGATATGGGGATATATGTGTATGTACAGCTGATTCATTTTGTTATACAGCAGAAACTAATGCAACATTGTAAAGCAATTATACTCCAATAAAGATGTTAAAAAAGAAATAAAAAATGATAATCTTAAAAAAGCTATCGATCTTTATGGATTTTTATATAATTTATAGCCAGGATTCATTCATTATAGATACTGATGAACTAACATGGAAATGAGAAAATACTCCCATTGTGACCAAGCCACATTTTCCTATTTCACAGATAAGTAAAATGAGACTGAGAAGGGGCATAATGCAGGTCACATACTTGGATCTAAAACCTGGATCTTCTTCTTATACCCTTTCCCTTCCTGAATCACCTAGACCCACCGAGCTACAAATTCCACTCTACTTTTTTAGGTAGGGCTTTTTAACACAACTACACTATTTCTATACCTAAGTGAAAACTGTTTGACCCTGAGAAGCTTACAAGTAAGATTTTCAACACAGAAATATCCCATCATCAGCTCCTTTAGGCTAAGGATTCTTCCAGATGTCACTTGGAGATTTGCTCACGCCTTCCAGCCAAGCCCATCCAAGCACAGATTGACCCCAGCCTCCAGTCTGCAAAAGATCTCCTGGATCCTCTCTGCTGCCTAATTGAAAGCTTCTTGGCTCATTTCCAAGGAATCCTTTTCACCTCCATTTTATTAAAATCATTTTATCATATTACAACCTTTCAAGAAGACATGGACTGCAACAGAGAAATAGAGCCAATCTATTTTGTATCATCAAAGTCCTTAAATGATGAAGATGTGAAATACCAATTTCTCTTTTTTCCCCGTTCATCATTGTGCAGGAGGATTATTGAGGCTAATTGAAGCCTGTTACATTTTTCTGCTATTGATGTGGGTTTTAGCTGAAGTGGAATGAAACATATCATATATGAAGGGAGATTACTTTTACAAATTAAACCAATGTATCTTACTGAGTTCTATTTCCAGAAATGTGACCTTATTACATTTCATAATTAAAAATGAGAGCAATAAAGGCATGCTAGCCAACATGACTTCTAATAACGCCTGCTGGATTTGAATTAAGTTTGGTCTTGACCATTAAAACATCACAAGGTACCCTGTGGGACCATGATGAAAAGCTCCCGTTGTATCCATCGTTCCTGGCTGTTCCAGACAAGATAGCAGCCTGCCTGGTCCTTAGTAAAAAAAAATGCTCTCGAGTATTTTATAAAATTTTTATTTTATAGTTATGAAAGGAGGAAAATGGGGTTCTCAGTATGGTTGCCTCTCAGATGAGAGAGAAGGAAAGGAAGAGATAAGGGGAGAAGGAGAGAAAGGCAGGCAGGCTTGGGATCCAGTTCATTTGGAAGAGAGGGAACCACTGGGAAAGCAGGAAAAGAGAACCTGAAGGCAAGAATGTAGGAGGGCTGGAGCTGGGAGAGGCTGCCTGACAGAAGATGGAGGGTTGAGAGTCTCATGGATGATCGGGGTTGGGGAACGAGGGGTTGTGCGTGAAGTTCTAGGAAGATAAACCAGAAATGTTTAGAGCATCATGAAAGAGGCTGCATCTAGGAAGGGAAGGACTTGGGGGGATAAGCCAAATAACTCAATGAAAAAAAAAGTATAAAGTTGTTCACACCCTTGTGTTCATAGCAGCACTATCCACAGTTGCCAAGACATGGAAACAACGTAAATGTCCATCGACAGATGAATGGATAAAGAAGATGTGGTATATAACACAATGGACTATTACTCAACCATAAAAAAGAATGAAATAACGCCATTTGCAGCAACATGGATGGAACTAGAGATTATCATACTAAGTGAAGTAAGTCAGAAAGAGAAAGACAAATACCATACGACATCACTTATATGTGGAATCTAAAATAGGACACAAATTAACTTGTCTACGAAACAGAAACAGACTCATGGACATAGAGAACAGACTGGTGGTTGCCAAGGGGGGTGGGGGTGAGGGAGGGATGGATTGGGAGTTTGGGGTTAGCAGATAGCACAGGGAACTATATTTAGAACTATATATCCTATGATAAACCATAATGGAAAAGAATATTTTAAAAACAATGTGTATATATACTTATGTAAAACTGAACCACTTTGCTGTACAGCAGAAATTAACATAATATTGTAAATCAACTATACTTCACTTTTTAAAAAAAGTATAAGGTTGTTCATATTTGCCAGGTAAGCAGAATAATGCAAAACTCTTAAGCCCGTGGTTTCTCCTGGAATGGCTTCCCCTTCCTACTGTAATATTTAATAGCTGGTGCATTCAGGACAGCAGGTCTCAGACTGTTGTTAACAGACTTAAAGCTACGGAAGGCCATAGGTAGGGGAACTAAAGGAGAAAACACTGAGATTGCGAATCAAGTCTCCATGCAGAGACCCACTGGAGCACTCTCTCCAGTCCGCAGTTGCTCTCCATTTATGGTTCCCCATGGTACGGGTAGTTAAACTGCTTTTAATGCTCCGTGTCCAGCTGAACTCAATCTTAGACAAAGTAAATTTCAAATACTTCTAGAGTCTCAGAAACAAACCTTCACTTGAGAATCCCACATCTCCACACCTTCCTTGTATTGCTCTGCAGTGCAGGATGCATTGGCCATATTTTTAAACACCAAATGGCCGCAGACGATCTGTGATCTGGGAGATGGATGAGATTTCAAGTTTCACCTTGTCCAGTCTCAAACAACCTGACTCACTAAGGTGTGTTGCCCTCAACAGCAGACAAGTTGTCAAGTTAGAACACAGCAGGGACTAAGCCTCAGGTTGCCGACATTCTAATCCTGCTTACAGGCTTTGTCAGCTCAAGAAGTTTCTTTAAACAGTTCCTCATCTGTAAAATATGAATATTGACAGTATCTACTTTATAGAGGTGTGGTGAGAATTAGATGAAATAATCCATGGAAAATATGCTGACCTCTAGGGCTGACAAATAGTAAATATTTAATGATTGGTAGATGTTACCACTGTTGCTGTACTTGTTATTACTACTGCTACAACGTCTTCTTTTTTTTTTTTTTTTTTACAACTTCTATTCTCATCATTAGACTGCTTTCCCAGCATCTCTTCCCTGGGCATGGCCCCTTTCTTGACCATTTATCTGATTGTGATTGGAGTAACCGTGTTTATACAATGGTACTTGCCTTCTATAACCACCTACACCCTCCACTATAGTTTATGTCCCAGGAGTTGTGTGTTCATCCAAGCT
This sequence comes from Eubalaena glacialis, assembly GCF_028564815.1. NCBI lineage: Eukaryota > Metazoa > Chordata > Mammalia > Artiodactyla > Balaenidae > Eubalaena > Eubalaena glacialis. Next base: position 5,092,423 of record NC_083734.1, on the reverse strand, counting down.
CCATCAGTGGGTCCCTTCTGAGTAAATTTCAATTTCAAAACAGTCAATTCAGACTTCTCTTTGTGGCTGAATCCATGGCATGTAAGAGACGGGCAATGTCACTGGCTATTTTCTATCATGCAGGAAACAGAGAAATGTGGTCCACGGCAGGGTTCTCAACCTTTATCCAACACCAGAATCGCCAGGAGGGCTTGTTAAAACACATGTTGCTGGCCCCTACCCTTGTTTCTGATTCTGGGACAGAGTCTGAGAATATGCATTCGTAACAAGTTTCCTGACAATGTGGACACTTTGGAAACCACTGATCCATAGCAAGAGAGAAGAATAAAACCAATATGTTGAACAAATCAAAGATAGATAGATAGATAGATAGATAGATAGATAGATAGATAGATAGATAGATAGATAGATAGATAAAGATAGACAATAGATGGATAGATAGATGATAGACGGAAAGAAAGAAGAAAGGAAGGAAAGAAGGAAGGGAGGGAGGGAGGGAGGGATGGAGGGAGGGAGAAAGGGAGGGAGGGAGGGAGGGAGGGAGGGAGGAAGGGAGGGAGGGAGGGAGGGAAAGAAGAAAGAAAATATTCTGGTTTATTCAGAGATTCAATCTGTTCCTGAGGCTCAGATGCTTCTGTCTTTTGACTTCATGAAATACCCCAGGAGCATTCCAATAAATTTCTGGCCTAAGTTAGCTTGGTGTTTTTGCAACCTGAAACATCGTGAAAGAGGTTTTGGTGGGCAATGCAGTCTCCTGTACTTGAAAAGCAATTCCTCGTGTTTCACTTCAAACTTCCAGATCGTATCTACATCCACACCCTGTGCGGACCAGAAGGAGCCTAACCTTCAGAACAAGATGAAAGCTTCAGAATGAAGCTAAGGAGGTCTCCCTTTAGGAAGACGTCATCACCAAGCTCTGTGATGCCCGTGTGATTCCCTATGAATCCAGGGTAAGGACCGTTGCGCTGGCCCATCAGGAAGTGAGGCTCCTAAGGTGATTCCCATCCAAGGCCCGTGTTTGCGGGGCCTCATGGCAGCCTGGCACATGGGATGGGGCCTGGGCATTGGCCCTGAGACAGACTTAGACTTGACCTCCAGCTTTGCCATTACTAGCTGTGTGACCTTGGGGAAGTTACTCAACATTTCTGAGCTTCAGTTACCTCAACTGTTAAGTGAATTAAATAACAGTGGCACTTCACAGATTTGTAATCCTGCTGATTGATAAGCTATGGAAAGCACCCCCTGTTATTTCTGGAGCATTTGTGGAAGGTACAGAAGCATCCTAATCATCATTATTAGGGAGGATGGAGGAAGAGGGCAGCAAGAGTATAAGAAGTTACATAGAAAACAGAACGGGGGACCTCCCTGGCGGTCCAGTGGTAAAGACTCCAGGCTTCCACTGCAGGGGGCACGGGTTAGACCCCTGGTTGGGGAACTAAGATCCCACAGGCCGCACGGCATGGCCAAAAGAAAAAAAAATAACACACAAAAAAACCCAGAACGTTTACAGTTGTGTGTTGGGTCATCAATGAGGCCAGAGGGTTCATCTGGGCTTTTTCCATGCCCCCTCCCCTCCCCCAACCACATCAAACTCTACTGCTTGGAGAGGCAACTGCAGGACCCCAGCTCTTACTTATAATTATTATTATATTTCCAAACCCTGGCCTTTGTTTATTTCATTGCACTCAGTGACTCCAATTCTTGGTCAGAGCACAGGGTAACCAAAGCCTTCTCTGCCTGGGCACAAACAGATCACCTCCAGAGAAGCCCTGGATGCTTCGGTTTCCTTGTCAGGTCCCTGATACAGACACCCCTGGAATATGGCTGATTCACCAGCTCTGCCCTTCAGCATGGTGAGCAGACAGCAGAGGGTCCCCAGTCAGGAGTATCCCCTGCTGCCTTCCCTGTTTTCTCACCCTCGTGGGAAGTTTCCTGAGCCTAATCGGCTGTGTCACACCAGCTGAGACCTACCAGGTATAACGCAAAAGTAATCAGGCTGGTTTTTAAAGAATAAACATTCCAGAACCTTGACATCCTGATGTGTGCTGCCCCCAAGGTGTTGTCCTGGATAGAATCCCTTCACGCCCCCAAAGCCACAGCATGTCCCCTACAATATTGTTATTGGTGGCAAATCCTCATTTGCTCAAAGTGGATTTTATTTTGGAAACTAGGTGAAAGGAGGGTGATCAAGCAGGATGATCGCACTTTGGGTAATAAACAAGCGTGACTTTGAGACTGATTTTTCTGGGCACGTATCATAAACCGATTCTGAGAGAAATCAGAAACACAGGCATATGAGCTTTCCCAAATATGCTTCCTTCCTGAGTGAATGAGGAGTGACTAATAATAAGATGCATATAATCTTTCAGTACATATGCTCACAACTAGACTGTATGGCCAACATCTAGGGAAGAGAAAACAGACTCCCAGAGCACAAAGCTATCCAGCCTCGTAGAGGTCATGTATGGCAGAGTCAGGGTCAGACTTCCCTGGCCGCAGATGCTCCAGTGCTGGGATGAACCCAGCAGGCCTTGCGCTCGGCCAGGATGCGTGACGACCCCTTTCTCAGCTGCCCTTCCCTCTCCTCATCCCCTGCATCTCTCTGTTCTCTGAAGCTCAGCTTCCTACCTATCACCTTCCACATCCTAAAAACACAGAGTCAGGGTAACTTTGCCTAACAAAATAAAACCTTCAGACAAGCCCTCATGAAAAGAGAGTTTTCACAGTGTTAAATGCAAGACGCAGCAATCGCCCCAGTTTTTCTCAGAAATCACCCAAAGCAACAAGCAAACAACTGAAAATCAAGCAAGCCTGTCTGAAGCTCCGTCTTTGATGTCAGCGTGAGACATCAGTAACTTAAAATTACAATACAGTCGGTTCTTGTTATTTACGGGTGTCATGTTCTATAAGGTCACCGAGAACACTGGATTAGCAAATACTGAACCACTGCTCCTAAGAGAAGCACAGGGTGAGGGTCCTGCAAGCTTCTGGTCACAACATTTTCATCCACTGGTCAATACATAACCTTGTTTATGCATATGTCTCTGTTGAAAATCTCCTTATTTCATAAATATCGTTGATCCACCAACATTAAACTCATAGCCAACAGCCATGTGACTCCTGCCGGGCTGAGGCTCACCTCACACACACGGCTCCTCCGTGAGGGCCCGTCACAGCCTTCCTGCCCTCAGAGACACTCAGCAACACTTCAGCTCTGGGCTTCGGGGCCGTTTCATTGTATTCGATTTTATTATGTTTGGCCACACTGCGTGGCTTGCAGGATCTTAGTTCCCCAACCAGGGATTGAACCCGGGCCCTCGGGGGTGAAAGCGTAGCGTCCTAACCACTGGACTGCCAGGGAAGTTCCCCCTTTTTAAAAAAAATTTTTTTTTCGGGGCATCTTAAACAGCAAAGTCACCAAAAAGAAGCTCAAAAATGCAAAAACCACGGTACTCAAGAGACCATTTAAACAGACACTTTACAGTATGAGCTGAAACAGGAAGGCTGAATGTTCTTCAACCTCAGCTGGGAGCGTGTGTCGGGTGATTTAAAATTTTTACCAGTCTGAGCATGTCCGTGGCTGACCACAAAAGTGCCACAAGTATTGATTTGGGGGTTATAAATAAATTTTAGTGAGAAGGCAAATTCACAACTATAGAGTCTGTGAATAGTGAGGGTCAACTGGATGTAAGGAAGTGAGACGAAGGTCAGACTTGGGAGAAGGGTCAGAGGGGGTCCAAAGCAACACACCTCGGATAAAGCTGCGAGAGCACAACTCTCCAGTAGAAGCAGGGCGGTGGGGACGAAACCAAGAGCGCTTTGTTTGCAAGAAAGGGGATAAGTGAGCAGGCTGGTAGGGGAAGCTTCCTTCAACTGGGTCAGGTAGTAGGTGGAACCAGTTAGATGGGGCAGGATGACGAATGGCATGGACAAGTCGTCTGCAGGCAGTGGCCGGCGGTGGCGCAGGGAAGAGAAGCAAGACCTGCGCATGGGCAGCAGCCTTTCGCTGCCAGCCCTGGCTGGTTGGAGAGAAGCACGTGCTCACCCTGAAAACCCATCATCGTGAGGAAAACTCCTGACGCCTGGGGGGTTACCCCTCCTCCCCCACCTAACCCCGGGAACTCTTGCAGGGAGTTCTGCCCAGGGGCTGAAGATGTAAACTTAGTAGTTATTTGGTCTCTTGATAACATGCAAAACCATGGAGCTGAGCGCACAGAAAGGTCACCTGCAGACTCTAATTCCCCTTGTCTGGGGCCCCAGCATCACGGCATGTAGAAACCTTCCCAGATGGTGCTGATGGGCAGGCAGAGTTGAGAACAACCAGTCCAGGGAAGAAAAGAGGAATCTCAACCAAACTCGGAGGCAGTCCACACTAGACATCGGTTTGAGAAGTAGAGGCCACTGAAGAAAAGGCAAGGCAGGGATGAAAGGGTTTCGAGAGGAGGCGAGGTTGATGGGACTGCCTGCCGCCGAGTGGATCGGGTGAGGCCAGAGCAGCACCTAAGGCTTTGGCAATAGAGGCAGCTTGCAACCTTGACGAGAGTGACAGGGAAAGAAGCCAGACTGGAGTGAGCTGAAGTGGAAACAGCGCCACAGTGACAGTTTTGAGTTCTGCTCTGAATAGATGAGCGTAAACGATGTAGCAGCTGCTGAAGGGGGTGGAGGGAAGGGAGAGCTTTTGACTACACTGATGGGAATGGCTTGATAGAAAAGAAAAATGCCACGATGAAGGATAAAAGTGTGATAGCTGTAGCAGTGATGTCCCTGAGAAAGCAAGAGGAGATGCAGCCCAGATGTGGAGTGACCGTCCTTTGATGGGGGCTTTGGAACCATCATGGAAGATGCAGGGTAGCCCAACTAATCAAGGCAGGTCTGTAAATCTGGTGATGGGAACGTGAGGGAGTCCCCATCTGATGTCTTCTATAAATATTTACTTATATCAATAAGATCGTACAGTAAGGAGATAATATTTTGAAGTCTGTTTTGGTCACCCCATTGGCTGCACCATGGACATATTTTCATGTCAATAAATGGGCATCTCAGACTATCCTTTTAAAATTACTGCAGAGTATTCCTTTGTGTAATTGACCATAATTTATTTAATCAATACTCTTGCAGGAGTGAGTTGATTTTTTTCTCCATCTTTTGATAAATATTCTTTTTGTTTTTTGTTGTTGTTTGTTTGTTTTTAACCTTCTCTCTCTCTCTCTGATAATAAACTTTTTACACATTTTAAAAAATTATTTTCCTCAGGATAAATTTCTAAGGATGGGATTTCTATAAAACTCATCCTTTGTTATTAATCAACTTTCCTGTCTCCAATATTTTCATTGCTACTTTGGGCAACAAGGATTCTACTTTATACAACACAAAGGATATAATCACCACCTTCTTTAAACTTTTTACGCTAGGTAAAAATGTTTGCAGTTGACGGGACTTTACAGGCCTCTTTTAATATACTGTGGTCTCACAGATTGGTTGGACTTCACGTGAAATTTCTTACTAATTGTTGAATTGAAAAAGCAGCTTCTCATTTTTCTGCTAACACAACTGTCAACAAGGAGCTGATTGGCCCACCTTGAAAAATACTAGTTCTGGAAGTTGAAAGGCATTACGGTTTGAATTTGCAAGGACAATTTCTCCTCTCCTTTGCATGCGCCCCAACACACACGCACTTCTTGTTGTCTTCATTCCTCTGTTCCTTTGTGTTAGTCTCACATGTGAAATTCTTGACTCTCCAAAACTGACCCTAAGTCCTCTGAAGATAAGACTTGTGCCAAACTTGACTCAAATGCTCCTGACCCCCTCCACCCAAAAGCATTTTTCAGTTCTTGAAGTAACACTGAATCCGTGAATTCTCCCCTCACCCTCATTACGCTTGAAAGCTACTCTGCAGAAGGACTCTCCACTATTTCTTTTTTTTTTTTTTAACACCTTTATTGGAGTATAATTGCTTTACAATGGTGTGTTAGTTTCTGCTTTATAACAAAGTGAATCAGTTATACATATACATATGTTCCCACATCTCTTCCCTCTTGCATCTCCCTCCCTCCCACCCCCCCATCATAAACACTATTTCTTTTGAATCCTTTACACTGTCTGGGGTAGAAGCACAAGCTGATTGCCTCTTGGTCTAAAACTCTTAGCAGCCAAGGATGCTACATGAGCCAGTATCTGTTCCTAATGTCAAAGATGAATGAGCTTTGCAAAATGCACATCTGATCAGCTCCCAATATTGCCTAAAGCCCTGCAAAGATTGTCCATTGCTCCTGGAATAAAGACAGTCCTCCCTACGAGGACCTACAATGACCCTCCTGCTCTCTGGTCCTGGATCTCTCCACATCATCCCTTGCTCTCTGAAAACCATTTGCATAGGTCTTATTTCAGTTTCTTGAGCAAGCCTTGTACTCTTCTCCTCAAAGGTGGTTCCCTTTGCAGTGAATTCTGTTGACGTCTGTCTTGCCTGGTTAGCTATGCCTCATCCTTCAGATCTCCGCATTAAGTGTCACTTCTACAAGGAAGCCTCTGCTATCCCAGATAAGGCTGAATCTCCCTATTATAGGTCCCCATAATACCATGTGATTCCCTTGTAGTCCTTACTGACGACTGAAATTTTATATATATTTCTGTGCTTGTTTGATCAATGTCTGTGTCCCTTACCAGAGTGTAATTTTCATGAAAACCAGGAGGGCATCTGTTTCCTTCACTATTACATATCTATCATCAAGTACAGCATCCAAGAGATGTTTGTTGAATGAACAAATGAATGAATGGCTAAAACGGAGAGTCACAGCCTATCAGAGCTAGAGATGGGTAGTTGAAGAACTGACCTTGCAGTGGTGGTGTAGGGAAAACAGGGACCAAAGATCATCTAGTCAAAACCTTCTTAACAAGCGTGCATCAAAAGGCTGCAGAGAATCAAACAATGTGCTGTCACTGTATAAAATTTTGTTCATACACTTTTTTTGTGGCAACAGAGTCCAATGCATTCATTAAATATTCAAGTGGGGGGCTTCCCTGGTGGCGCAGTGGTTGAGAGTCTGCCTGCCAATGCGGGGGACATGGGTTCGAGCCCTGGTCTGGGAAGATCCCACATGCCGCGGAGCAACTGGGCCCGTGAGCCACAATTACTGAGCCTGCACGTCTGGAGCCTGTGCTCCGCAACAAGAGAGGCCGCGATAGTGAGAGGCCCGCGCACTGCGATGAAGAGTGGTCCCCGCTTGCCACAACTGGAGAAAGCCCTCGTGCAGAAACAAAGACCCAACGTAGCCATAAATAAATAAATAAATAAATAAATAAAATTTAAAAAAAAAAAGTAAAAATCTTAAAAAAAAAAAAAAATATTCAAGTGGGTCCTGACTCTCCAAAAAGTTGAAAAACCATTAGTCTAATCCAGTTGTTTTTTTTTTTAATATATGTATTTATTTATTTATTTATGGCTGTGTTGTGTCTTCGTTGCTGCGCGCAGGCTTTCTCTAGTTGAGGCGAACAGGGGCTACTCTTCATTGTGGTGCACGGGCTTCTCATTGCGGTGGCTTCTCTTGTTGCAGAGCACAGGCTCTAGGCACGCGGGCTTCAGTAGCTGTGGTGTGTGGGCTCAGTAGCTGTGACTCAAGGGCTCTAGAGCACAGGCCCAGTAGTTGTGGCGCATGGGCTTAGTTGCTCCGCGGCATGTGGGATCTTCCTGGACCAGGGCTCGAACCCGTGTCCCCTGCACTAGCAGGTGGATTCTTAACCACTGCACCACCAGGAAAGTCCCTCTAATCCAGGTTTTAAACAAGAACTAGATATACGTCCAGAACTGGAATTGGGTCCCTTGAAGTCCCAGCTAGTGCCCTATCCATTGCCTTTTGACCAAACAGTAGTCAACATCATCATCATCTAAAACATCTGTTTCTGTGGGCTCCTGATTCTTTGAAGATCCACTGAGCAAAGTTAACTCTCTGAAGCTCTGGGCTGCCCTAGCGTCTGGTAAGGTGAGAGCTGGCCGGCTGTCTTCGGCTGTCCAGCCTCTCTCCTCTCCGTGAATCCTCACCAGCGGAGAGTGTGCAGCCCGGGGCTTTTCACCCTCCATTGGCCTCTTGTTCCTAACTAATGAAGCCTCGTGCCCTTGTTGGGCCTTGTTTCTACAAGGCTGGACACCTTCTTTTAACAGAACATACTTGAAAAACAAGATATTTTTCTTTGTACCAGAAACAAATGGTGATTAATGTGCTCCTTGTAATTAATCTGCTGTGACAGATTAGTGGTGTCGCAGCAGTTTCTTTGCTGCTGTGGGAGCCTCCCTGGATAGGACAGCTGGTGAGAGGGGACAGCAAATTCAATTTGTTCCTCATTTGCATACATATGACAACCATCTGTGCTAATAGCCCTGCAATGTCTCCATTAGGCCCTATGGTAGCGTCAGCCTCTCCGGCGCGCTCCCGTTAGACCTGGAAGAGGGGGAGCTCAGAGCGTAAATATTTGCAGAGGAAAAGGGTGGGCTTGATGGAGCACAGTCAACCGTGCCCCCTTTCATCAGAGGTTCAGCATTAAACACGGGCTGAGATTCCTCTCACCCATAGCAGGGGATCTTCTTCTGAGAACTTCTGTTTTCATCCAAGGCTTCTGGGCTCTATCCTCAAAGATCCCATTGAATTGCTGACACTCTATTCCCTAACATCCAGTCACTGGAACCAGCTTCATTTTGGCAGAGACCTTTTTTTTTTTTAAACTGGCCCGTTTACTCAAAAACTATTCATGATAGTGTGTATATACACATTACTATATATAAAATAGATAACTAATAAGGCTCTACTGTATAGCACAGGGAACTCTACTCAATACTCTGTAATGGCCTATATGGGAAAAAGATCTAAAAAAGAGTAGATATATGTATAACTGATTCACTTTGCTGTACAGCAGAAACTAACATAACATTGTAAATCAACTATACTCCGATAAAAATTAATTTAAAAAAACACAAAACCAAAACATATTCATGGAATATCTACAAAGTTTGGGCACTCTTCTAGGTGGAAGAGAAACAGAGCTCACAGGAGAGAAAAGGTTTTTGGTTTATGGCGTTTACATGCAGGAGTGAACCCTGACAGCAGACAGACAAACAAGAAAAGTTACATGCAGTGTTTTGTTCTAAGCAGGGAATCAAAACAGGGTGCAAGGTGGTGTGGAAAAGACAGTAGGTGTTGACAATGTTAGATTTGGTGGTCCAAGGAGTTCTGGCAAGGAGGTGAGATACAAGCTGCTGTCGGCATGGCAAGAAGGAGTCAGCCTGTGACATCAACGGAAAACACGCTCCTCCAAAGCCAGGGAACTGTGAGCTTGGCACGTCGAGGAAGAGAAAGATGACCAGTGTGGCTGAGGCAAGTCAGAGAGGAGGTGAGAACGGTGAGTCTGTCTTAGTTTCCTAGAGCTGGAGTAACAAAGTGGCGTAGACGGGGTGGGGGGCGCTTAAAACGACAGGAATTTATTGTCTACAATTCTGGAGGCTAGCAGGCAAGACATCAAGGTTCCAAGGTGGCCCTGAAAACTGTAGGGGAGAACGTTTCCTTCCCTCTTCCAGCTTCTGGTGTTGCACGAATCCTTGGCTTTTCCTTGCCTGTCAGTTGCATCATTCCAATCTCTGCCTCTGTCTTCACATGGCCATGTCCTCCCTGTTTTTGTGCCTCTTCTCTTCCTGTAAGGATACCAGTTAGATCAGACTAACCAGCTGGAGCACACGGGAATTTGAAAGGCAGACAAGGTGCACTGGCCATAGTGTAAGAGCGATGGATGACTTTCAAAGGCTTCTTACAGTGAGATGACGTGATCCAGCTTCCCTATGGGTGTCACAGGTAGACTGCTCATAGTGTAAGAGCAATGGATGACTTTCAAAGGCTTCTTACAGTGAGATGACGTGATCCAGCTTCCCTATGGGTGTCACAGGTAGACTGGAGGCAAGAGAGGAGGACGAACTTGGGAAGTTGTCCCATTCATCTTTGGAACCTACATGTCATGGTGGCCTGAACTAGGAAAGTGACAGAGGAAATGGAGTATGGAAGGAGGTTCTGAGATCTATTTAGAAGCTAGAATCCATACACCTTATATCAGACTGGATATAGGTATTTGGAAAAGGAAAGGAAACACATTTTTGTCCTGAACAGTTGGCAGGATGGTATAATATTTGCTGGAAGAGGGGCTATTTGGGGGACAGGGAACAAGTTTGGGAGAGAAGAATCAAGTGTTCCATTTTGGACATGTTGCATTGCAGACATTTATGAGACATCTACGTGGAAATATAAAATCACCCATTTGGGTGTGTACATCAGAATGTCAGAGAAGACTGATTTTGAGGTAGAAATTTGGGAGTCATCTACTTCAAGAGATTATTTCAAGTCTGTGGTGCTGGATAAGCTCTCTCTCTACAGAGAGAGGAAGATAGGGGGAAAATGTTGAAAGAGAAAAGAAGGAAGGAAGGAAGGAAGGAAGGGGGGGGAGGGAAGGACCCAGCCCCAAACCCAGAGAAACCCCATGGCTGTCCTTTCCTCTTCTGTCTGTGCCTTTGCTAGGGGTCCTCATGTGCCATGGGTAAGTGCCCTTCCCTACGATGGATGACTTTATGAAACACGGTGTGTGGTGATGCACCAAGGCTTGGCTGATGCCCCTCTGCTTCAGGCTCATTTTATCCAGATTTCGTTCCTATTCCCCTTTGTCCTTGTTCCCCTCCATGAAGATATGGTCCATGTTCAGCATGTCTTTATATCCACACACCAGGGTTTCTCAACCTCAGAACTCCTGACACTTGGGGCTGGATAACTCTTCACTATGGAAGACTGTCTTATGTATTGTAAAATGTTTAGCAGCATCCCTGGCCTCCACCCACTAGGTGCCAGTAGCACCCCCCCCCATTTGTGACAATTAAAAATGTCTCCAGATATTGTCAAATATTGTCTGGGAAGGGGAGGAAGCAAAATGACCTCCAGTTAAGAATCACTGCCATACACGTACCACAAGGCTCTCTATACAGGGGGCCACTCATTAAATATTTGCCATTGATGGTGACAGCACTTATATCTTGACACATAGCTTCTGTCTGCCTTCCTCTATCCACTAAAGGAAAGAGATTACTTAAAAACCTTGTACGAAGCATCAGAATCTCTCACTCGTTTCTGGCCAGGCCTCCAGACTCCAGACTCCTTCTTCAGCGTTGAAGGCAAATGTGTGAGAAATCAGAATGAGGTGTGAGAGGGAGTTATTCATTCAGCCAGTCAACAAATGGCAAAGTTAAACAACAATTGAATTAACAGCGCCTTTCTGCGACCAAAGCCTGGTTTGATAAGATAGGGGAGGTTATTACCTAAGAAAAATTGCTGCCACACATTCCAATGACTCTGCATCCTAAGTAAAAAGTCATCTTTAGCACAACAGATGTCCTTTCAAATTTTATCAACCAGAAAAATAGATGGGGGAGAGCATGTAAACCAGACCATGAAAATGTAATGTAGAGTCTACAAATTAATAAGATGGTGGCATGATCAGATTGAAATGGCATGAAATCAAATGATAGGTAGCTGTCCTTATGGTGCATCGTAGTTTCTGGAGTCTTAGAGATTGAGTACAAATGTGGGGCATGCTTACAGCATGGTGAACATAGCAATCTGTCTTGGTGGCTCCCAATTCGGCCTCAGAAGCTTTGCTAACACTGCATCCTGGAAGCCAGTAACAGTCACTCTGCGGAGTGTTATAGATAAAATGGATTTGCTCAAGCAGCCCCCTTGGAGGCCTTCCGACAGGTTCACACCTAATCACGATCCCCAAACTAAACCACTTTTGTTGTCAAGTAGAACACAGAAAATTGAAACCAAGGTAAAAGAAAGCCCTTCTCTCTAGAAAAGAAAACCTGGGCCATTGGCTCCCTACCCCCTTTCCCCTAAACTCCATCTGGGTCCCGACGGATCCTCCAAAGTGGAGGTGAAAAGGGTGGTGGTCTGCTTCCCCTGCAGGAAGGAGCCTTGGATTAGCCCTGATACTTCTGTGACATGTATTCAAAGGAGAGAAGTATCAGCAACGAAAAGAAAGACATTCTCAACAAAGAAAGGCCTTGCAGAAAATAACCTTGTATGAGGAAACAGAAGGGTTCTGGTTATCAGTGACAACATAACGAACCTCCCCCAAAATGTAATGCCTTTTAAAAAACCATGTATTATTCTCCATTCTGTGGGTTAGATGGGTGGTTCTACTTCTTTGGTGTTGGCAGGTGTATTTCAATAACTGGAAAGTCCAAAATGGCCACACCATGTAGCTGGCAATTGATGTTCCCTGTCACTTGGGTGCTCAGCAGGGGCTGTTGGTGGAGGTTCTTGCTTCTCCTCTACTGGGTCCTTTCCACACAGCTGCTTGGTCTTCCTCACAAAATGGCAGCTTCTTTCCAAGAAGGAAGCTGCGGAAGCTGTCAATCTTCAAGGTCTTGGTTTGAAAGCACTAGAATGTTACTGTAACTATATTCTCTTGGCCAAAAACAGTTATAGGGGCAGCCTAGATTCAAAGGGAAGGAAAATAAGGTCTACCTCTTGATTTGAGGATCCCCACACCCATTCAATCTACTTGTGACACACACATGGAAATTGGATCTTGTCATTTCATTTTCATAAGCCTTTAAAGGTCATCCATTGCTCTTTCACTGTGATTCGCATGCCTTACCTGGCTTTCAAATTCCATAATCCAATATGACTGGTATCATGTGAAGAAGAGAAGAGACACAGGGAGAAGATGGCCATGTGCTGACAGAGGACCCTGGAAGAGACCATCTTTGAACACTAGTAGCCATAATGAACTTGTTATTTGACTCCACCCCTTGCCATTCTGGTGTATTCCTGTGCTCCAGTCCATACTTGTGCCCTTCTTCCTCTACAGTATTGCCATATGGTGAAGGCAATACATGGGAAAGAGAGGGCTTGCCCTCCTGCAATTACATATACTGATGTGCTGACTATGTACACCTACGTGAATTTAAGGAGTGATCAGAAGGTCAGAAAGAATGACTCTCTCTATACCAGCTTTTGGTTTTGAACATGAATTATTCCCCATGCTGCAGTGACAAGGGCATATATATTGTAGAAAACCATCAAGAGCCATTTTCATCTAATCAAGTTTTTAATAAACCCAATTTCCACTCCATCTTCTGACATTTACTTAAAGCGTGAGTAAATAGTTGACTTTATTTTTTAAAATACCTGCTTCGTACAGCTAGTACAAAAATTAAAGGACAGAATAAAATTACCTTTCCAATAGTCAATGCTCAAAAATGTTAGAAAATGATGATGAAGATTAAAATAGCCAAACACAATCAGTGATGTATTAGGTGCTTAATAAATGACAGCTAATATCATTGATAAAAGAAGCTCTTTTCGAGGAAGGAATGTAAAGGGGTAGGATGCAATCCATTTGAATAGGGAGAGGAATGTAAGGGCTAGGGGGGGTTGGGGTCAGGGAAAGAGTGATGTTCTCTGTGCCTCAAGAAGCAACTGACAGAGCTCTCTTTAATACCAAATTATCAGAGACAGTTTTGGGATTTTCACTGGCAAAGATGTGTTTCTCCCCTGAGCCCCAGAATAAATACTTAGAAGGTTAAAGTTTAGTTCATTAATCTCCTCATTTGTCTGTTTGTTTGGACACACAGATGCTCCATTGAGAAGGCAATTCGAGGAAGGGTGAACGACACTGAGACCAGGAAAGAAAAATACGGACACCTCAGTACAATCACATGGTGGGAAGGGGGGTGTGCAAGAGAAAAAAATACGTTTTACATTTAATTCTCTGCTTTAAAAAACTGTAATCAAAATTGGAAGCTCATGATTTGGTTCTTTCCAGGGTTTGTTTATGCAGCTGGCCTTCTAGGTGACATCTGATCAACTTTTCTTTTCCAAGTAAATTTTTAGTTGGCTCAATTAGGCAAAACCTGACAAGCAAGAGCCATGTAAGTTCTTACCCTCTTTCTTTGTACCAACGCTACCCTCCTACTTGGCACTAATTCAACACATCTTCAAGTTTCTGTGAGGGGCCTTGGAAAAGCCTCATTCTGAGATGTTGAGACAAAAGCAAAGAAAAGATTTACACCTTCGGGCTTCCCTGGTGGCGCAGCGGTTGAGAATCTGCCTGCCAATGCAGGCGACACGGGTTCAAGCCTTGGTCTGGGAAGATCCCACATGCCGCGGAGCAACTAGGCCCGTGAGCCACAACTACTGAGCCTGCGCGTCTGGAGCTTGTGCTCCGCAACAAGAGAGGCCACGACAGTGAGAGGCCCGCGCACCGCGATGAAGAGTGGTCCCCGCTCGCCGCAACTAGAGAAAGCCCTTGCACAGAAACGAAGACCCAACACAGCCAAAAATAAAGAAAGAAAGAAAGAAAGAAGCTTTCATTTAAAAAAAAAAAAAAAAAAGATTTACATCTTCTAATGAAGTGGAATGAGGGAAATTTTGACTAAAGTTATCCTCATTAAACTCAGTATCATTTTTAGTAATAGTCAAGTTATCTCTCCATTTGGCTCCAAATAACCTGAAAGCAGTCAGCTGTCCTAGAGCCTTTCCAGAGAAAAAGCTTTAAGGAAGAGAAAGGTCTTGCTAAATGTCACTCCTATACACAATAAGGGTGCAAAGAAGGCAGATCCTGTGTGTTTATCCTCTATCTCTTTGGATGCTATGGCAGGCAGACTTCAAGGCAACCGCCCCAATGATCCCTGACTCTTGGTATTCACATTTTTGTATAATCCCTTCTCCTTGACTTAGAAGTAGGTCCTGTGACCTGCTTCTAATCAATAGAACATAGCAGAAGTCATGGGATGTCCCTCCCATGATTCTGAAATATTATATAACATCCATCTTACTAGCAGGTTTACTCTGGAGGCTATCCTTGCTGGCTTGATGAAGGAAGTGGCCATGCTGTGAGACAGAGCATAGAACAGTGGGTGGTCCCTGAGAGCCACAGGAGGCCTCTAGGAACTACAGGTAGCACTAGGAGCTGAGGGCAGTCTCCAGCCAAGCAAGAAGCTAGAGCCCTCAGTCCCCCAACCACAAGGAAATGAATTCCACCAACAGTATGAGAGAGCTCAGAAATGGACTCTTCCACAGTCGAGCCTTCAGGTGAGATTACAGGTTGACCGACACCTTCATTACACCTTTGTGAGACACTAGGCAGAGGAACCAGCTAAGCTGTGCCTGGACTCCTCCCCACGGCGACTGTGAGATAATAAATGTGTGTTAAGTCACCTAGTGTGTAGTAACATGTTACACAGAAATAGAAAATGAACAGAGAGGTCCTCTGCTAGGTAACAACAAATCTCAAGCATCCTACTTTGGTTTTCCATGAAGGCATCCCTGATTACGTAGAGGAAAACTCTACGTACCCTCTACATAAGGGTTTTTCCTGGTACTTTCTCATCTAACCTTAAAATTCCTGAATATTGGGGCTATTTTTTTATGTTTATAAGGCTTAAAAGAAACACTGCCCATCCCCCAGGAGAAGACTGGATAAGGAATGTAGGACAGTGGTTCTGTGTCCACGACATGGTAGACACTGATTCAATCGTGAACCAGCTTGTCGTTTGTGTTGACTCTCTATTACTGTATAACCAACCAGCCCAGAATGTATGGCTTAAAACAATCACCATTTATATAGCTCATGATTTCATGGGTCAGCTGAGTGGTTCTTACGGTCTGGTCCAGCTCAGCTACCCCCTGCTGGCCTCACTCAGCATCTGTGGTAAACTGGCAGGTGGGCTGGAGACTGCATGATCTAGGATGGTGTGGTGGGCAGAACAGGGGCTCCAAAGACATCCACATCCTAATCCTCAGAACCTATGAAGATGTTACCTTACATGGTAAAAGCAACTTTGCAGGTGTGATTAAGGGTACAGACACTGAAATAAAAGATTATTCTGAATTATCCCAGTGGGCCCAATTTAATCACATGAGTCCTTAAATGCAGACCACCTTTCCCAGCTGGCTGTGAGAGATCAGAAAGAAGAAGAAGGAGGAGAGATTTGAAGCATGAGAGGGATCTGACCCACTAGTGCTGGCTTTGAAGAAGGAAGAAAGTGGCCTCATGTCAAGGAATGTGAGTGGATTCTTAAAGCTGGGAATGGCCCTCAGCTGACAGCCAGCAACAAAACAAGGATCTCAGTCCTACAACCCCAAGGAACTAATTTCTCCCCAAAATCCAGTAAGCGAGGAATACCCGTCCTCACCTGGACTGGGGACAGATGTATTGGGATGAGTTCTTTCCAAGATTGAGTCCTTACTCAGATCTTTCTCCCTCAGATGTAGGGAAAAGGGGATTTCAATAATGCAGGGGTTTACAGCATGGGCTTTGTGGTAGGCGGAATGATGGCCCTTCCAAAATGTTCAAGTCCTAATCCCTGGAACCTATAACTTAAATGCCATTTAAGTTAAATGGCAAAGGAGAAGTAAGGTTGGAGATGGAATTTAGGTTTCTAATCAGCTGACCTTAACACAGAGAGATTATCCTGGGTTGTCCAATATAATCAGCCGTGTCTTTAAGTGTGGAAGTGAGAGGCAGAAGCTTCAGTGTCAGAGTGATGCAGCATGAGAAAGATGTGACCAGCCACTGATGGCTTTGAGGATGGAGGAAGGGGCTATGGACCATCCCCATGGGCCAGCTACCAGTCCCTCAATCCCTCACGGTGTCCATGGAGACCACGCAGGGACCTGGAAATTCTACCCCACCCAGCAGTAAAGAGTAGTCCACCCCATCCTTCACCTGGACCTGATCGAGGCCGGGGGGAACTTGGGCTTTCAGCTCCATCTGGGAGAAACAAGGTGATGACCCCCTTCCCCTGCAGGAACAGTGCCAGAATAACCCGGTTAAAACAGGTTTAAATAAGATCCAGAGTCTCATAGCGTAGTACCAAAATGTCCTGGTTTCAGTACAAAATCATTCACTGGACCAAGAACCAGAAAGATCTCACACTGAGTGAAAAAGACAACACTGAGGTAAGAGAGATGTTAGAATAACTGAGGATTTTAAAGCAGCCATGACAAAAACGCTTCCGTGAACAGTTACAAGCATGCCTAAAACGGGTGCGAAAACAGAAATCCTTGGCAAAGACACAGAACCAAATGGATGTTTTAAAACTGGAAAATACAATTAATATAAAAAGTAAAGAGAGAAACCACAGAAAAATAAATAAATAAAAACCTCAGTGGATGGGCTCAACAGCAGAATAGAAGGGAGAGAGGAATGACTCAGTGAACTGGAAGACAGAATGATAGACATTAATCTGAGCAACTGAGAGAGAACGGAATGAAAAAAAAAAATGAACAGAGCCTCAGGGACCTGTGGGACTATAACAAAATATCCCCCATCCATTGGCATTCCAGGAGGAGAGTAGACAATGTACTTGAAAAAACAACGATGTGAAGCTTCCCAAACTTGACAAGAGATGTAAACATACAATTCAAGATGCTGAACAAACTCCTTCCTAAAGATGGGCAGGTGACCTTTCCAGACGGATAAGAGCCTAGAGATTACTGATGGATCTTACAATTACATTTAATAAGCATCTGTAGTTGAACTCACTCAGGAATCAAGCCGAGAGCTATTGGAAGGGGGCACCTCTAATCTCCCTCAGTCACCCCCAAGACATTCCTCATAAACACACAGTCTATGTTACGGTTGGTGTCCGCATGCAAACCCAACTCTACGACAGGTCCTGTAACTCAGTCCTCAAAGTGAGATTGGAGGACCTGCATATCAGCATCACCTGGGAGCTTCCTAGAGCCCCATCACAGACTTGATATTCCTGCACCCACAAGAGCCTCAGATCCATATTCAAGTTTGAGAAGCACGCCTCTGGTGCTTACTCCTTTCCTGCACTCCTCTTACATGAAAATTCTAGAATTCCTTATGAACTGCAGGCTAGAAGCCAACCAAAAGAGCATCAAAGTTACAAACTAGGAAGAGTACTGGGCAAAGACACTGGAGTTTTGTCCTCCATCTTAAACCTTTGTATCTGCAAATCACCTAAACTGCCGGCAGTCTGTGTTTGCAAGATTGTTGTTTTTTATGTTTATTTGTTTTCCTTATGAATTTAGTGTTGAAGACAAACTAGAAAATCAGAGGCTTCTTCCTATTCGAGTATCCTATGATTCCATTACATGAGAATCAGATTACCCATTACTACGTAGGCAAAGCCTGTGTATAAAGAAGTTAATTATAAGATCCTAAACCACGCCTGGTATATAATTATAGCAGGAATATTTTTTAATCTAACTGTAATTCTATTTAGAAATTTTGATGACTTGAGCTTTGCGCCTGTAGCTTATAATATCACCAGAAACCCTTCACAGAATCATAACCTCCTAAGTCAGTTACCTGTTGATGATCAAATATATGCGTATGTAATTTTAACAGTGCCCATTACACACAGACTTCCATTATAACACTGTTTCCACTCGGTCATGATTTATGAAAAATTCCCCTACTGGCTAAAATTTTCCAGGCTTAATCACACTCTCAAGGTGAATTTTTTCAACTAAACTCCACTTAAGCCAATTTTGAGCTCTCTGAATGAAGGGAAAATATAGATGCCAGATTCTTTAAAATAACCGTCAAGCATGTTCCTTTTTTAAATGTTTATTTAACACACTAACATTCACACTTCACAAGAGGACTGAACCTGCGTGGCTCATAATTTCCAGATAATGGAGGGGAGAGGTGTTTTTTTGCTTAGAAATCCCCAGTAAATCTCTCAATTATCTCCTCTGCCGTGGAGAATTACAGAGATTCTGTAAAGCAGGTACTTTGTTCTAAACTTGTGAGACTCCTTAGCATCTACGACGCTGAATTCAGTTCATACACATCAACTCTCCTCCTCATAGTCTGGCACAGTTTTCCATGTCGGGACTAAGGAGTAGACAGTCATTTGGATTACTGATCCAGTGTGAGTCATACAGAACGGGGGAAGGATGCGCCATTACCACTATTTTGAATCGCCTCCATTTACTGTTTCTAAACTTTACTCTGGGACTTGCAGCCTTTGACTGTATTATTTCTATGGGGAAAACAGCCTCTGATTTCTCTCTCAGAACAATTGGCAGGCAGTGTCTCCTGGGTTTGGGTCGTGTCTCTGATCCATTGGTTTTCTTCCCTTGGCAAATGTTTTGTATCCACTCTGTACATCTTCATTTGGTTGACTGGGAGCGGGAAGCCTGCCAGGACACACACAGCCATCCTCTGTGGCACGACCAGCCAAGGGCAGGACACAAAAGAATTCTTTGCTGGATTCCTCATGTCCAGGCCTTGGTGCCAACTGACAACTGATGGAGACAAGTCTTCTCAATTCCAAAGAGGTCTCTTGGCACAGCTATATAGACAGAATTTTTTTTGACAAAAACCCTAATGGATGCAGTTGCCCCATCTCCAAGCTAAAGCTTTCACATGTTGCTTAAGGAGGAACCAAGTCCGAGGAGCTCCTCCTGGGGGGGAACAGTCTTCTGCAATCGGCTGAGGTGCTTTGGCCCGCCGACTTCTTTTATGCAACTGATCTCAGCGGCACCTCCCTCCTTTTCAGAGAAGTCATCCCTGCCTTCTTCGAGTAGGTTCCTATGCTCTCTGTACAACACTGCCCTTTGAGTTCTGGAATATGCAATCCTATCTCCTACCACAGGACCTTTGCACATGCCATTCTCTGCCTAGAACACTCTCACACTCTTCTTCTCCTAGTGAACTTCTGTTCATCATTTAGATCCTAGCTTGTGACTTCTTCAGGGAAGTACCCACTAACTTTGCTAATTAGGTCAACCCCACACCTATGTCTGTCCTCACACCACCAGTACCTCCCCTTGGTGGTACCTGCCACTGCTACCTTCTTAGATTCACTTCTGTGATTTTTCTTTTATTAGTAACTTGACCCCACCAGCTCCATGAGAGTCCAGACCATGTGTACCCTCAACTCCTGGCCTAGGCCTTCACACAAAGTAGGTGCTCAGTAATTATTTGTGAGATAGATGGATGAATGAATGAATTCACTTTAGAAATTTCCAGGAGGGAGTCACAGAGCCTAAGCCAGCACTGCTAAATGCCTTGGCATCAGAAGAATTTGTCCGGTTTGTTTTATGGTGTTGTTCTAACCTTGATGTGTAAGACCTATGAAATGAGAGGTGGACAGAGAGGAAGTAGCGCAGAAGAGGACCTGGGAAAAGACCCTCAACTGAGGCCTACATAAAACACTTCCTGAGCCGTAATATTATAAACCTACAGATGGACCTTGGAGATCGTTTCTGGGATTTTACAGATGAAGAAAAACTTCCACTGTAGTTACTGGCAGCCCCCACCCCTTCTAACTCTTCATCTGTTCCTGGTCCTCTGCTCCCACAAGGAGACAGCCCTTAACAGATATCTAAAAAAAAAAAAAAATTCAATGGAGGACAGAACTTAACAGGAGCTGAAGCCCTGAGCTGGGAAAACCATAGGAGAGGAACAAAGTGATGAAATCATATGTAAACCATAGGGTCCCCGAGGGCTATGGTTAGAACAAGAATTGAATTTCTTTCCTCTCCTCTGAGACCCAACATAGGGAGTTTCACTAGGAAGTCCCCAAAGGAACAACTCCCTCTTTTCTGTAATCCCTAATTAATTCTTATTCTCTAATCTGTAAAGACAAAGGGGGCCAGGCAGAAGCAGCTACCCAAATATCATCACTCATCTAAGTGGCTTAGGATGTGGGTTCTGCACCAGATTCCTGCGTATAAGCCCCACGAATTGTGTGACTTTGGTCGAGCTGCTTAACTACTCTGTCTCAGTTTTCTCCTCTATGGAACAACTGAACCCAACTTTTAGGGTTGTTGTGAGGATGAAGTATAGTATGATTTGTAAAGTACCTGTGCATGACACACAGGAAACTCTTGGTACAACCTAGTATCATTTCAACATTCAACAGATGGGTATTGAGTGCTTACCATGTGCCCACATGGAACAAGGTCGTGGCGGGGGGTGGAGGGGACTTATAATGGGGGAAGAAAGACACATTTAAGAAACAGGAAATTTACAGATTAGGCTCAGCTCTGAGAATTTTTTAGAAGAAGAACTAGAACAGGAAAGGGGAGTTGGCTGCCTTTAGACAGACTCCATCAGAAGGACGCCTGCGAGGACACGACATTCGAGCCGTGGGAAGAGCTGAGCAGAGAGGGTTCTGGCCCAGGAAGTATCAGGAACAGAAAGGGCAAGGCCTTGAGGGGGGAACGTCCCTACTCCCAGTGCAGTGAGAAGCCTGCGGAAGTTTCTCAGCAAAGTGAGACAGGATCTGAGTTGTGTTTTCAAAAATTCCCCCAGTCCAAACCCATAGGATGTACAACACAGAGAGTGAACCAAGAAATGTAAACTGTGGACTCTGGGTGGTAATGATGTGTCCATGTAGGTTCATCAGTTGTAACAAATGTACCAGCTGGTGGGGGATATGCTGACAACCCGGGAGGCTGTGCACGGTCTTTGGGAAATCGCTGTACCTTCCGCTCAGTTTTGCTGTGAACCTAAAACTGCTCTAAAAACATAACACCTTCACTAAAAAATTAAACTACTGAATTGAAGAAAAAAAAAAGTTCCCTCTGGTTCCTGTATAGAGAATGGGTTTCAGTGGGACAAGAGTGAAGGCAGCGAGACCAGTTAGGGAGCTAGTGGAGAAGTGAAGGTGAGCGATGGAGGGATGGTGGCTTGGAGCGGAAATGGATGGGAGAGGAGCCGACACAGTCGAGATGAATTTTACAGACAGAAGCAACAGGGTGAGTGACGGGGGAGGGGAGGAATCGGGGATGAGTCCTAGGGTTTTTGTCTTGAACAACTGGGTATAGCGATGCCTTTTATCGAGATGGAGAGAAAAACAAAAGAGGAGACCCTGGAGCTTATGGCGTTTGCTTTGGTTTTACAATGAGACAGGCAGATCTGGGATTCTAGGCAGATCACAGATTCTCTGTGTTGTTGAATAAAATATCCCCCCGCCCCCCGCCGCGAAGAGTTCTAAGAACATAGAAAGTGCTAGTTTACTCGGAATGGCGACAAGTAAAGCTCTTTGGGAGAAAGGAAATGAATTAGTTCCCTTCTAGCAACGCTGTCCACTCTTCAGGAAGTGGGGTTACTTCCTTCTGGTGACAGAGTCCTCTTAAATGGTACAATACCATTTTCTCCCATTTTTCTTAAGGTAGAGAAATAAATAATGATGCCGAGTGACATAGTTCTTTGTTTCCCAGGAATGCCATTTAACTATTACATTTTCTTTTTCTTTCTTTTTTTTGTATTTTTTGATGTTTAAAGAACAAAAAATTCTCAAAACCTGCACAGAGCACCCTAGTACACGCCTTCTTTCAGATAACTTAGCAATGTTAAGGGTCACCCTCTGTTTAGGAAAAATCTGAGAGTTTAAAGGAGTAATTTCCAAGGTTTTTAAGAGTATTATTTTCTTGCAACAGGTGATAAAATCTGAACAAGTTGATGCCACTTTTATGTAAGCTTTTTCTTTTAATACAAACACAATGAAAAGGTCACTAGACCAGGAGTCTTAAAAAAGATGTCACCCCCACTCAGTCACTGGAAGTCACCTGCCCTCTCCGGGCTGTCCCTGGTTTACCTGGAAAGAAAGAGGAGCTGGGTATCACATCCTTTCCAGATTCCATGGTCCATCAAATATTGGCCAGAGTGAGATAAACTTTTACACACTAATCAAGGCGATGAATGTCATTCATTTGCATTTTGTGGTTTGTTATTTCCCAGATGCTCTGAATGCAGCTCGTCTCTTTGATAGTCTGTCAGCTTGACCGCTCTTTTTGTAAACTTCATCAAAATCGACAATGAATTTTGGATAAAAGAAACATTCTTCGTGTTTCAGAATCAACCCTCAGCATAAACTTCGTCTGGGGGCCACATGTCCTGGAGTGAAGTTGTTTTTGACCGAGTCCCTCAAGTGACAAGTCTTTCCAGCTTTGATTCACTTTGGGTGGCTCCCTGGAGCGTCTGACTCCATGGAACCCTACTACAAGAGATTGTACTAAGTGTAACACGATGTAATCAGCCTTGTAAACTTACTTCATACCAAATGCGTGGCTTTGATTTGAAACAAATGCAAAAACCACAGCTACGAAGTGATGGCCAAAGGATGGCGACGTGCAAGAACAGCTGACGAGAAGCCGAGTCTTTGTTCTCTTCCCACCTCTGTCACCATCTAGCGTGTGTCCTTGGGCAACTCATCCTGTGGGACTCAGTCTCCTCATCTGGAAGATGCTGGTTGGACCATTATGGTTGCACCACAATCTCTCAGGTCTCAGCTTGGAGATTCCATGAGTAGTTGTGGAACCTCACTGACGGCTGTGGGCACTGGACAAGAGAGCAGTATCATTTGGCCCAATTACTGGACTTGATATAATATATCTCATTCATGCTGATAAAGAAATCTCAGGAAAGCAGTAAAGGAGCAGGGACTAAGGCTCACAGAGGTACTAATGAAGGATTTCACCTTCCATAAAGGTTTCCACTAGTGCCTTTGAGTGGGAGCCAGGGCAGGTGGCAGCTGGAGGGGAGTGGTGACTAGTAAAGTGTGATCAGGTGGCACCTGCAGGGGAAGGTATTCACTTCGTCCTTCTCTGTAGCAGGAGGATGAACAGATGGAGCCCTACACCTCCACAAACACTATTAACTTAACCTTGAATGTGCAGAGAGGCAGAAGCCTAACCCCTGTAACCAAAAACGTCATTTATTATTGATTCTCTGAATTTAAAAAAGGTAAATTCCACATTATTTCCCTGCATTGATAATCCCCATAGTCTTAAAACATACAACTAGAGCTGGAGAATGGGATTCAGAGAGGGAGCTTTTCCTCTTGGGCTTTTTAAAATGGAGATTAATGACCAGGATTTGCTCAATGAAACATTTCTCACCATGAAGTTCATAATTATTTGATCATTATGATTTTAATTATTCTTAACAGTGTCAGCAACTACCAGTGTCCTGAAAGTGTTTCAGGTAGAAGATGGTAGTTTTATTGGGAGTTTTATGTCCTAAACCAGGGTATGGACTAGCTGTTCCCTCTTGAATTCTCCTGTTTTTTTCCATTCATTTATTCAACAAATATCTACTGAGTATAAATTCTGTGCCACGCATTCAGCCATGCACTGGGTTAAGACAGATAAGTCTCATCTCTCTTCTGCCTTTATGTAAATTTGGATTTTTTTCCTATTTTTTAAGTTCCCCTATATAATTTTTTTAACATCTTTATTGGGGTATAATTGCTTTACAATGGTGTGTTAGTTTCTGCTGTATAACAAAGTGAATCAGCTATATGTGTACATATATCCCCATATCTCCTCCCTCTTGCGTCTCCCTCCCACCCTCCCTCCCTATCCCACCCCTCTAGGTGGTCACACAGCACCGAGCTGATCTCCCTGTGCTATGCAGCTGCTTCCCACCAGCTATCTATTTTACATTTGGTAGTGTATATATGTCAGTGCCACTCTCTCACTTCGTCCCAGCTTACCCTTCCCCATCCCCGTGTCCTCAAGTCCATTCTCTACGTCTGCGTCTTTATTCCTGTCCTGCCCCTAGGTTCTTCAGAACCTTTTTTTCTTTTTTAGATTCCACATATATGTGTTAGCATACGGTATTGATTTTCCTCTTTCTGACTTACTTCACTCTGTTCAGTTCCCCTACATTGTGGCTCTAGTGTATCAACCCGAACTCTTTCCCGCTGTTCATCGATGTGAATGTTCCATCCTGCTCTGCTGTTTGTCCACATGCATATACATACACCCCCACCAGCATGTAGACAAATACAACGTTCACCTCCCCGTCTCTTCATTTTCTCATGTCTGTCTACGCTAGCAATAACTCTACCCTCCTCCCATTCACTTCTCTAAATCCTACCCAGCTTTCAAGGTTCAGCACAAATCCCCCTTCTTCGGGAGGTGCTGGGCTAACACAGGCGCCCAACCCAACACCTCTGTTCTTCAGTGTTCTAGACCACATACGAAATCAGTCTTTTTCTGGCACCCAAGTTTTTCCTTCTCTTTTTGTGTGCACTGATTTGATCATCATGTGTAAATTATAAAATCCCTAGAAAGGTGAACCATATTTTATATCTTCAGTAGCCCCCCCCCCCAAATATTTGAACAGTATGAGTCTCAAAATAAGTTTTCAAGCATTTGCTTGGCTGGACTTATACATTTTGTCTGCAATCAAGATAAGCTCTTCTAGAGATAGTAGAACCTCAACCTTACAACAGGTATTTAGAAAAACATGCTTTAATCAACTACATTTATTTGAACCTTGAAATCTCAGACCTTTCCCTTGACTGTATCACTATTAAAACCACAGAGCATCAAAGGATATCATACTTTAAAATGACACATACCTAAATATCTAAGTACAACTTACTACCTTTCTAATTTCAATTACTACACTTGAACAAAATTAAGGTATTTTTAAGGACTGTCCCTTCTCTACTGCTCTGCAATTCACACTCATAAATTGTATGACCGTGTATATGTGTGTATTTCTGAACTTTCTTTCATTCCACTGGTCTATTTGTCTGTCCTTGTATCTATACTGCCTGGTCTTCATTACCGTACCTTTATAATGAATCTTGGTATCCAGTAGAATACATCTTCCTAGATTATTTTTCTTTAAGAATGACTTGATGATTTTTGGTCTTATGCATTTCCAAATAAATTTAGAGATCAGGTTGCCTATTTCCACAAAGAAACCTGCTGGCGTTTTGATTGGGATTGCACTAAATATATAGATTAATTTGGAGATAGTCAATATTTTTACAATATTGAGTCATCTTGCACGAACACAATACATCCTGCTATTTAGAAATATAATAGTCATACGGAAAAAAATAAAATATGATTCCCTACCTCACACCATACACACAAATCAGTTCCAGATATACTGAAGTTCTAAATCTGAAAGATAATATAGTTTCTAGAAAATAATATAAAAGAATATTTTCATGCTCAGGGAGTAGTGAAGGAAAGAAAAAGTTAAGCATCAGAGAAATAAACAATAAATTGGACAGCACTGAAATTAAAAACAATAAAAAGACACCATGAAGGACTGAAAATGCAAGCTACAGAGTGGAAGAAATATTTGTGAAAATCCAAAAAGGGACTGTACCTGGACTATATAATATACTCTTACAACTCAATAAGAAAAGACAGAAAACCCAAAAGAAAACAGGGCAGAACCTTGAAGAGGAATTTGACGAAAGGGCATTCAAATGGCCAATAAACATAAATAAAGAATGGCTCAATGACATTCTTCATCAGGAAAATTAAAATTAAAACTAAAATGAGACACAATGTCACACCCACCATAAAGACTAGTATTCCAAAGTTTGGGTAGTAATGTGAAATAATAGAAACTTTCATACACAGCTGGTGGAAAAGTTAAGTTAGTACAAATACTTTAGGGTATTATTTGATATTAACTACAAAAGTTGAATATCTGTACGATCCATGACTTAAAATTCTACTCCTAGTTATATGCCCAACATATACCAAAGACTTGTGCACAAAAATATATGCACCAAGAAGAGCAGCGTTATTTTTAATAGTAGATATGTAGAAATAACCTTAATCCATCAAACTCCATCAACAATAATCTAGATAAATAAATTAGTTTGTTCATTCCTTAGAAAACCATGCAACCATGAAAATAAGTGATCTACTTCATAGAACAACATAGATGAATCTCACAAAAAATGTTGAGCAACCAAAATAACTGATATTCTCAAAAACGGCCTGGATATTCTTTTCTTATTGGGATTTTGGTTGGGATTGTATTAAATCTGAAGATTCATTTTGGAAGAATTGACACCTTTACAATATTGAATCTTTGTGCCCAAGAATGTGATAAGACTCTTCACTTACTCATGTCTTTATTATTCTGAATAAAGTTTATGGATTTCATGAAAAAATATAAACTAAGAGTTAGGTGTGTGTTGCTATTTCCTAATTATTTATATTTGTTATTATAATGTAAGGATTTTTAATTATAACTGGCCACCCTGGTGAATTTTCATAATAGTTCAAGTAGCTTTGAATTGAGCCTTTTAATTTTCCCATGTAGAAATTTTTTTTTTAATTGGGGTATAGCTGTTTTACAATGTTGTGTTAGTTTCTACTGTACAGCGAAGTGAGGTAGCATTCCCTGTGCTATACAGCAGGTTCTCATTACTTATACATTTTATACATATTGGTGTATATATGTCATTCCCAATCTTCCGATTCATCCCACCCCACCCCCTGCTTTCCCGCCTTGGTGTCCATACGTTTGTTTGTCTCATGTAGAAAATTAATAGTGCCAAATAATGGTAATTTCCTCTATTTCTTCCTACTAATCAAATCTCTTATTTACATTTCATATCTTATTGTGTTGGATGGAAATTCCAGAATAAGGTTGATAATATCTATGAATGTGGATTTTTTTTTTCTCTTGTTATTTGTCAGAGGTCAGCAAGCTTTTTCTCTAAAGAGTCAGATATTAAATATTTTTAGCTTTGGGAGCCATACCATCTCTGTCAGAACTATTCAACTCTAACACTGTGGCGTGAAAACAGCCACGGACAATAAACAAAAAATGAGCATAGCTGGATTTGGCCCATAAACCATGGTTTACTGAACTCTGTTCTACTTTAATGACAAGGCTTTTAATGTTTTGCCATTACTATGATTTTGGTTTTTGGTTTCTTTGTCATTTTAGGGAATAAATCCTTCAATTATAGATTGCCAAAGTTTGGGGGGTTTGTTGTTTTTTTAGTTTTGCAGAGTTTTTTGCAATTCCTTTCCTTTTTGACATCTACCAAGATCATCACATTTTAAAAATCTTTTATATATGAATTCCATCTAAAATGTTCTACATATTCTCTAATGTTGAACCATTCTTATATCCCTATAATAAGCTTAGTCATAATAAATTATTTTTATTTACTCCTGGATTTTATTAATTACGTATTAATTGGATACCCATAATGTATCAGGCACTCTTCCTGAACTAGTGGGTAGTGGATGCTTCAGTCAACAAAATAGACAAAGGCCCAGCTTTCATGGAGCTTACATTCTAGTGGAAGGACACAGATAATAATAAAGACACACAAATACGTCAGGCGAAGGTTAATAAAGCAGAGCTGGAGAGTGAGAGTGTAGGATGCTCTTTCAGAAATGGATTGACACGTAACACTACTATATATAAAACAGATAACCAACAGCACAGGGAACTCTACTCAATACTCTGTAATGGCCTATACAGGAAATGAATCTAAAAAAGGTGGATACATGTATATGTCTAACTGATTAACTTTGCTGTACACCTGAAACTAACGCAACAGAGTAAATCAACTCTACTCCAATAAAAATTTTTTTAAAAATGGTGTTCAGGGAAAGCTTCTCTGATCAGGTGTCATTTAAGCAGAGCCTTTAAGGAAGCAAGGGCACAGCCTAGACAACTAACTAGTGGACCGAAGCGCGAGGATAGGGAGTGGCCAGGAGCTGTGGGAGCACACGGCAGGCAGGAGCCCCTAACACAATCTCGGGATGCGGTCCGCAAGGCCTCCTGGGAGGAAGCGACATGCCATCTGAGACCGTGCAGAAAAGCTGCAGGACTGCGATGCTGAATTTTTGTTGTCACCTTGCTTGGGCCACAGGGTGCCAAGACATTTGGTCTAACACTGTTCTGGATCTGTCTGTGCGGGTGTTTCTGTGTAAGATAAACCTCTGATTGAGTCAGGAGACTGAGTAAAAGCAGATGGCCCTCCCCAGTGAGGGTGGGCCTCATCCAATCAGTTGAAGACCTGAATGAACAAAAAGACTGAGTGAGAGGGAACTCCTCTTGCTCCTCCTGCCTGCCTTGAACTGGGACACCGGCCTTTTCCTGCCTTTGGACTCGAAATGAAACATGGGTTTTCTTGGGTCTCTAGTCTGCTGGCCATCTAACTGGACTTTATGCCATCAGCTGTCCTGGTTCTCAGGCCTTCAAACTCACACTGGAACGACATGTTGGTTTTCCTGGGTCCCCATCTTGCCGATTTCAGATCCTGGGACATCTCAGGCTCTGTAATCCCATGAGCCTAATCTTTATCATTAACTCTCTGTACATATACACACATGCACACACGTTCTGTTGGTTCTATTCTTCTGAAGGACGCTACTGAATAGAATGAATAGAAAAGAGTCTTCCATAACAATATGACTTATAGTCCCAAAATTAGAAGAAAAGGGCAGTTTCAAGCAAATTAATGACGTTCAGTAGGGCTGAAGCCTGTAAAAATACATGAACCGGAGCCAGTGAAGTTGGGCAATGCAGAGTCACTGAACTGGATTTCATCACTACTGGACCACACAAAAAAAACTTACACGGATTTTAAGAAGGAGAAATTGTTTGGGCTACATTATCTGGCTTAAAGCAAAAAGAAATTAAAACATAATAAAAGGGTGGTCCAAAAAATATATAACCACATAGGGAAATTTTAAAATGCTTTTTTAAAATTAGTGTTGGGCCAAAAGGTACATGAAAACTGCAATTAAAAACTATTTAGAGGGCTTCCCTGGTGGTGCAGTGGTTGAGAATCTGCCTGCCAATGCAGGGGACACAGGTTTGATCCCTGGTCCAGGAAGATCCCACATGCCGCGGAGCAACTAAGCCCATGCGCCGCAACTACTGAAGCCCGCACGCCTAAAGCCCATGCTCCGCAACAAGAGAAGCCACCACAATGAGAAGCCCACTCACCGCAAGGAAGAGTAGCCCCCGCTCACCGCAACTAGAGAAAGCCCGCGCGCAGCAACGAAGACCCAACGCAGCCAAAAAATAAATAAATAAAATAAATAAATTTATTTTAAAAACACTATTTAGAAATCAAAATCATATAAAGGACAAGGTCAAGACAATACACAGACCAAAAAACATGGCCTTAAGTTCATTAAGAAACAAGAAATACTGACAATAAACTATTAATTCAAGAAATTTAAGAAAAGTTGAGGAAAAAATGGACACAAATAGGGAGCCTCTATTCTGTCTATATTCTCTGCCTAGAGCTCTTTTTCTCTCCTATCTTCACGCCTCAGGCCCTCACTTCCTTCGGGGGACTTCTGCTTAAATGTCACCTGATCAGAGAGGTTTCCCCTGAAGCTCATTTCTTTTTTTTTTTTTTTTTTTAATTGAAGTATAGTTGATTTACAATGTTGTGTTAGTTTCTGGTGTACAGCAAAGTGATTCAGATAGATAGATAGATAGATAACTTTTTCAGATTATTTTCCATTATAGGTTATTACAAGATATTGAATATAGTTCCCTGTGCTATACAGTAGGTCCTTGTTGGTTATCTATTTTATATATAGTAGTGTGTATATTTTTATCCCAAACTCCTAATTTATCCCTCCCCACCCCCTTTCCCCTTTGGTAACCATAAGTTTGTTTTCTCTGTGAGTCTGTTTTGTAAATAAATTCATTTGTATCATTTTTTAGATTCCACATGTAAGTGATATCATATGGTATTTGTCTTTCTCTGCCTGACTTACTGAAGCTCATTTCTAAAATAGCATCCTATCCTGTCTCCAACTCTGCTTATTACCCTTCCCCTGATAGATTCCGTGTGTCTTTGCTGATATCTGTGTTCTCTTACTGGAATAAAAGCTCCCTGAGAGCAGGGAACCTTGCCTATTTTGTCCCTTGTTGCATCCCCTACTTCAGGAAGAGTACCGAGCACCTGGGCTGAGACTGGCCTGTTTCTGCTTCATCCTCTACTCAGCGTAAGGTCTGGAGTTTGGCAGACACGTAATAAGTATTTATTGAATTAATGTGACAATGTTTCCCTGGACATTTGAAAAAAATCAATATTCTTTTTGGAGTACAAACATCTACATACATAGTTATTAAATAAAATGCAATAAATAAACTATTCTGCTAACCTGTATCATATTTTTCTGTCTGACCATCAAATTCTGAAAGTCACATTTTGTTAAAGTACGAAGCCCAGATTTTATCAATGGCCCCTCATCTTTCAGTTACACTCTTCATATCTCAGTATTATACATTTTTTTGGTACATAAAGCTTCATGACTCTTAATTTTCTTGTTTTGAAAATTTTATTAATACCAAGTAACCCTTTTATCCCACTTAATGCTCTTAGTATTAAATTCCATTTGTGTGATATTAATATTAAGCTCTGAGTTTTTGTTTCATTTTCCCGAGATACTGTTTCCCATCCCATTATTTTTAACTTTTCTGTGTAATTTTGTCTCTCCTATAGAAAGGATACAGATGAAATCTGCCTTGTCACCAATCTGAGAATTCTATCTTTTGCTCCCAAGTTCAACCCGTTTGCATTCTTAATGTGACAACCACAACCACAGGACAACTGGTCCTATCTTCATGATTGCATTACCTGGTTTATCTACGCTCCCCCTTTCCAGAGGCCAAGGTGTCTGCTTTGTAAAGAGAGAGCAGCTGAGAGTCTGTGACGGAGAGAAAACCAGGTCTGTCCTGGCTTTTCCTCTGGCTGACTTGCTCCTGCATCCCCATCACAGATGCTCCCGGAAGCTGTGGATCCCGGCAGTGAAAGTGGTCTGAGGAGTGATGTCCACCTCCTCACAGCGCTCTGTCCATGCTGCACACCCGCACAGCCTCACATCCTCACGCCTGCAGATCCAGCAAGAGGCTGTTTCTAGCCGCACTTACACCCATTTCCCACAGTACTCAGTGGGGTGATGCAGCTGACTTGGGCAGGCTGGCGAGATCCAAATCTGCGCACTGCTCCCCGTCTCTGCTTTGGCTGGCTGAACTTGGCCACAGCAGGAGTAGCTACACCGCACAGCAAAGCAGGGCTTGATATTTCCGGAGAGCTGGTAAACCACTCTCCACTCTCCACTCACCACTGCCAACCCTCACGTTTTCTAAACGAGGGGAATTGTGACTTCATATCCTTTGTCACTTTCTCTGTACTGTCTCACAAGTACTTTACACTTGGAACATGTTGATGGAACTCTTTCCTCATTTCTGGTACTGATGAGGTATTTTCCTGATTTTTATGTCCCTTCAGTAGTTTCACTTGGTCCCCGAGTGTAGGGTGGGGATGTGTGACTGAGCTCAAGTTACTGTCTATTGCAGAAGTCCTTGTGACATGTCTTCACCCCATTATCCATGCAGAACATGGACCGAGTTACGCAGGTCCCTGTTTGCTGCTTTAATTATCACTGCCCAGCCAAATACCACTCGCTCTGCTGCTAATGATTCTAGTCTAAACTGGGAATTGATGTTGACAAAACACAAGCTGTTTAGTTTTTGCAAAGGCTGATCAAATCTGCTATGGAAAAAAAAAAAAAAGAGGTTTTGGTAGATATCCAGAATCAAAGCTCCATTGACTGGGGAAAATTCCAGCTAATAGGCAGGGAGGCAGATAATCAAAATCCCCGAGAATGGAGGACGGGGTTTTCAAGATCATGAAAATATAGTTGTGGTGATGCCACTGAAGGAGAATCTGAGCAAGTTATCAGGTTGCTCCTTGTGAAAATATGACAAAATGATAGCCAACTGTCCATGCCCTGGGGATGGCTCGTTGTTAAAATAACACCGCATTTAGGGCAGCTTGTCAAGTGAACTGAGTGTGTTTTAGAGCTTAGAAAGGAATACAGTTGGCATGTGAGGTAAAACCAGCGAGATTATGGCAATTTTGTAAATCAACAAGACTTTATAGTAGGAAATAAGGAGCCACTGAAGGTTTTTATGCAGGAAAACAATGCAATAAAAGTTGTAATTAAGGAAGATTAGTCTGGCAGTGTTAGGGCAAGATCTATCTTAAGACACTAATATGGAAACAGAGATAGAATCAGTAATGAGTTAAAATTTTTAAAAAAGAGAAGGAAAAAAATCATTAAATCTCTTCTACTTTTAGTAGGCAGTTAAGGGAACTCACAGGCTGGGAAGAGCTCAAGGAGTCTTGCAAGGCGTTCTCAGTTCATTAAGATAAATTACTCAGTGTTCATGGATGCCCAAACTAGTCCTGTGGCACAGGGCAGCTCCGAGCAGCCCAGGGACCTCTTGAAGACTTCTTTTCACATCGTTTCCTTGTTTTGGGAAATGAGCACTGTTAGTCAGTAGCCTTCACACAGCATGAGCCTCCATTGTCCTCTTTCCTGCGACCACTGAAACCTCATCCATTCTTACGGGAATAAAGGAATAGGAACCCAAGCCCCTTAACTCTCACTCGAGTGATTAGACTAAAATCTAGTGATTAGCAGTAAGAATTCAACCAAGGATCCCAAGATGACGCAGGGCTCTTGCAGGCTCGCCACGTGAAAGAGATGGACTGTGCCACGTGTAATGGTCAGCGCTCATCCTTGGGTCAGACAGGACCTACAACGCTCCAGCCAAACTGACGACTGTCTAAAGCCGATGCTCCTGCCTGGAACTTATGTCCCACTTTTCCGCATTATACGATTCCTAGTCAAGATCCCACGGAAGGCTGCTCTCCTTGATGAACCCTTCTCAGCTCCTCTAGCTCACAGCAGTCCTTGACTTGAATTGTAATAGATTCTGCCTGGACCACAAAATGGCATTTAGCTTGCTTCCTGGGTGGCTGTTTATCCTTTCATGTCCGAATTTTCTCTCCAAGTAGATTATAAACTCCTTGAAGATGAGAACCATGATTTATAACTCACCCGCATTGGGCGCATAGGAAGAAGACGAAGATGCTGAGGTTAAGCTCACCCGCAACAATCCTGATTCCAAATCGGGCTCACTTTGCTGAGCTGTTTTTCTTGTCTCCCAAGCCCCAGACCCAGCCATGCATCCTTCCCTCTCAACAGCTGTCCATGATTCCTCTTCTAAAAAGACAGAGGTCACGTGAATTAAGTTCCCACGACTTCCTTCCCCTCCACTCCATGAGTTTTATTGATACTTTCTTCCCCTGCATTTTCAGAAGAAGGAGTGTCCTCATTGGCAAAGCTGATAACTTCCTTTTGGAATTTGCTCTAAGAGTTAGCCTGTCTCTTACCCCAACATTTTTAATCCACCCTCCTTTTGCTACAAACATCACAAATCTCCCCTGGCTTTATGATTTCTTAGTGCTAATGTTCTCACTATTTCTCCTAAAAATACTTTTTCCCCAAACCACTTCTAAAAAAATAGTATGTACCTACTGCTTCCTCTGTCCAATCATTTATGAATTCCTTGACTTTTTTCCAATCTTGGTTTCTTCTATTGACAGTTAATTGAAATTGTTCTCTGAGGACTTCCAGCTCAAGCTCAGGACTGGAGTTCTGTGGACACAGTAATGTCCAAGGACAAACAATACCCAGACCCTCATCAAGGAGGGTTTCCTCCAGATACGAGATGTGTGATCAGCAGGTTCCTTCAGGGCTGGCTTAACTGAGCCGCCTCCTCTAAGACCGCACCTTCCTCAGGTGCCCACATCTGGGGCTGCAGATAAAATACATGACACCCAGTTAAATTTGACTTCCAGGTAAACAATGGATAGTTTTTTTTTAAAATGTAAGTACATCCCAAGCAATATTGGGGAAATACTCATATTTTTAAAGTATTCATTTTTTATCTGCAATTTAATTGGGCATCTTGGATTTTTATTTGCTAAACCTGGAGACAATACCCACCTTATGAGGTGAGAGTATGAGGGCCAGGACTTTCTGGCCCAGGGCGACAGGCCAATCAATGAGGCAGCATTCCCTCCAGAGCTCCACGAAGGGTTGCCAGGTGTGTGTTGGACCCGACTCTCAGTTTGCCTTTTCCCCCTGAGCAATGCTGCTGCCTGCTCCTTCTCCCTCTGCAGGGGCTAAGCCACTGAAGCATCCTTCACACCATTCTCTCTCTCAGCACCTTTCAGAGAACCCTCCCTGAAACATCTCTCCATTCCAAGTTTCTTTTTAAATGTGCTAAGAAATAGAAAACGAGGGCGAACATAATTTCAACCCTGGAAAACAGGGAAGGTAGACTGAAATGAGGAAATGACCAAGAGCTTCTCTGCTCCGCATGCATGAAGGACAGTGTCCTGGGCAACAAGTGGACAGTATCCCTCAAAGACCAAGCCACACTAAGTAGGAGGACTGCAGATGAAACGAAATAAGTGTACAAAGAGGAAATACAATGTCCTATATACATACGAAAAAACTTAGCGTAATTAGGAATCAAAGAAAAGCAAATACAAGCACCACTGGACTACCATTTTTTCCCTGACAAATTGATAAAGATACCGAAGGAATATTTCCAGTATTGTTGAGCATGTGAAGAAGTAACCAATTGTATATTTTGCTAGTAAAAATTCTATGCCTAGAAATTTAACCTAGGGAAATAAACACATGTACAAGCACGTATGAACAAAAATGTTTAAAATGTCAAAAAATTAGAAGCTGCTAATGAGGAAGTGATTAAATAAATTATAGTAGCTCTATTACAACCAGAATATCTTGCAGCCATTTAAAATTAGTATTTGTGTATATTCACTGACAGGGAAAGATATTCATGCCATATTGTTTTATGAAAAAAACAGATTTCATACTACTAGGTAAATAATGTCCTATTTTTGTTTACCAAAAAATATATATACTTGGGAAAAAATGATAAATATTAAGTGTTTATCTTTGAGTTGTGCGATTGTAGGTGATTGGTTTTCGTTTTGATCTTTATAATTTAAAATTTTGTCTACAATGAACAGTACTCTTTGTGTCATTTTAGAAACAATACTTTTCTCTACCCCATATGCACGAATGCCTTTAGGTTTTCTTCCCCTTAGACCTCATCTATTTTTTTAAAACCTTTCTGCAAAATTTCATATAGTTGACTCCATGGACTTCTTTTCTATCTTGTTGTCTTTGCATTATTTTGTTCTTCTCCAACTGTAACGCTCTTCCCTAGTTCTTTTTCCCTCCTTATTGACATCCCCCAGTATTGTATCATCTGCCCTTTTTCCTCTTCTCTCTACCTAAATGACTTACATTATTGCCTATATACAGATAACATCTGAATCTTAAAAATACCGACCTACCTCAGAAGCATGTAAAACCCTAGTTCCAAATGCCTGGTGGATGGACCTCCAGATTCCAATGTTTATTCTGCACCTGTTAGTTTCAGAAAGCAGTACCTGGAGATGACACCACATGACAAAGAGAGCTCACCTTCAAGAAGCATCCAATCTCCACTTGGATTTGCTAATTTCCATACATTTAGTGACAAACGTGTCTCCTCACCTTTTCCCACATCAGCTCTTCTTCCTGACCTTTCATTTTGTTACAAGCACAGCTATCATTACCCAGCCCTGCCGGCTGCAGTAGTTAATTGATAAGTTTGCTTAACACGTGAGGGACCTGCTAAGGTAGTAACATTCAGCCTCAACTACGTGTTGGACTCATCTAGGAAGCTTTAAAAAATACTGATGCTTAAGACCAGAATTCAAGATAAGTCAATTATGAGTGTTTGGAGGAAGAGAAGTTTTGGAAAGACAGGGAATACATCAGGAAGCAGCTAGAAGTGCAAGAAAAACCATTTCATAAATGAAGTCTAGACTTTGAGGAAAGTAAGACTGAGAAAACATGATAGACAAGGCCATAACAGAAAGAGCAGACCCAAAAAGAGGGAAAAAACTAGAGAAAAAGACAAAAATAATTCTGGAGAATACATTTTCTAGAATTGTATTTTTGGTCACAAATTCTGTAATCAGGCAAATACTAATGCATGCTATGAGAAGCCATAAGTGTTGTTTTTGCTGGCGAAGAGGGAGTGACTAATAAGGTGTCTGTAATGTTGTATTTTTGACCCATTCATGTTGACTTTGTGGTAATTTATTGATACGCCAATCATGATTTGTGCACTTTTCTGTCAGTGTGTTTTGTTTCCATAGAAAAGTGAACTGTTTTCTCATGGATGTGAAAAAAATACGGATGCTTGTTTTCCACCCCCAGAGATTTTGCCACCAAAATTTAGGAATTTAATATCTCTCCAGCTGATTCGAATATCCAGCTGGGGTTGAAAGTCCCTGTACTAGAGAAAGAGCAGGACTTCATTACTGATTTCATGATGAAAGAAGAAAGGTCAAACCTATTACTATTATCACTACTATTATTTACTAACAATGTCATCTGAGTTGGATATCTTTCCCCTGGATGGCAGAAGCTGAATTGGCTTTGCCAGTCCAGCCACCTCTTTATCCAACTCAACTCCAGTTTTTACACCATTTCCAGGATGCATGGGGAGAAGTCATCCCACCATTCAGATACCTCCATGCTCTGACCCAAACGGTCTTCTCAGTGCTATTACAAACACACATCAGTTAAACAGGACTGCCCATTGCTCCCCAGACATGGCCTCTGTCCTGACCTTGCTTTTGCCCCTACTAGCCCTTCCACCGTGAGCACCCTTCACGCCCAGCTGTCCCTCACAATTCCACCTGTCCCTTAGCTCCGAGGACTGATAATACACCAGTCTCGACAGCATGCCCCTCCACACCCCAGGAGCAATTCCTCATTTTCCTAAACTCCCAAGCACCTCTTATTGTACTTAATAAACCCTGTCTTGTGGAAAAGTTACACGTGCACTTATCATATACTTCTAATCAGATTTAAAGCTCCCCGAGGGCAGAGGCTAAAATCCTTTCATCTCTTTATAGAGAAAAGAAGAGGTTAAATATGAGGACTGCAGTCACCCTGCCTGGGTTTATATCCAAACTCCGCCACTTACTCACAGTGCGTGCTACATTTAGGGAAGCAACTTACCTTTCTGAATGTCAGTTTCCTTCTCCACTGAATGAAAACAACAATGGGACCTCTCAAGACTGTTACAAATGTAAGATGGGGAAATGTATATAAACACTGAGCACAATAATTGCTCCAAATGGCGTCAATGATGATGGTGATCAGCATTTGGGAGACTAAAGCACATCAAGAAAGATATTTAGTTGTGAGGTCAACAGCATCTCTGTGCAGCAAATAGATGGAAAAGAGAAGCTCTTGGATTTGGAAAATGTTTATTACATTCCTAACATTACTCCCTGGGACAACTCATGTTATTACCATGGTTTTCAATTATTCCAGACAGCAAGTCCTGCTTCCTGATAGTATGTAAATTTCTCAGCTTGGTGCCATTGCTAAGATTCTAAACTTCATTTTGCAATGACAGCTTTTCTGAAAACTCTGCCACTCAGAGACCCTTGTGTCCTAAATGCTGTTTCTTTGTGGAATACAATTTTAATCGAGTAAAAAACAGTGATGGAGAGCATGTCAGATACCCATGCAGGATATAATCATTTGTGAAACATGAAATCCTGCTGTTAAGACGCCAGTGAACCAAGAGAGCAACAAGCTATTTCTATCTAGCAGGCTGAGAGCATTACGGCCTCTGGATCTAAAATGAG
This sequence comes from Eubalaena glacialis, assembly GCF_028564815.1. Classification (NCBI taxonomy): domain Eukaryota; kingdom Metazoa; phylum Chordata; class Mammalia; order Artiodactyla; family Balaenidae; genus Eubalaena; species Eubalaena glacialis. Next base: position 5,054,037 of record NC_083734.1, on the reverse strand, counting down.
ATCTATTTCAAATGTAATTCATTTTCTGAAGGATAAATAACAAAAGCCTCTTTCGTATGCAGCTGAGTCAGAACACCAAATGCCGAGCAGACAGTCGGGTAGGCAAGGGCGGAGACTCAGACTGCAGCTTTCTTAGGGTCTCTGGCTGCTGTCTCTCCAGGCAAGATGGCCGCGTTGCCCACTTGAAGAAGCAGAGGCTTAATCAAGAGTGATTCACCGTGAGCGCAGGATGTCCGTGTGATTTCTTTTCTCTCCTTCATCATCAGCCTTTCTTTCGGGAACCTTCCACCAGCATTTACACCTGTTCAAGCCCCTCTTACCCTTAAAAGTGAAAATACCTCCCTTGGTCCCACTTCCTCCTCCAGCTACCAGTCTATTTCCTCCTTCCCTTCAACAGCCTTGAACTTCCCGTCCACACATCTCAGGCCTCATGCATTCCTCATACCATCCCAAGAAGGCTTCCCAATCCTGCCCCTCCAACTTCATGGAAATGAACTTGCGGTCACTATTGACTTCCAGGGACCTAAATCCGTTCCTCAGCTTGTGCGACACAATTCACCAAAACCTCCCTCTAAGGACACTCTTCTCTTAGCTTTTCCGAGTCCTCCTTCTCTAAGCCTTCCTCCACCTCCTCGACCTCTCCTTCTCCACATCCTTTCCAGCAGGCCTGCCCTCCCCGACCCGGCCACTAAAAGGGGCTGTGCCCCGAGGCTGGGCCTCAAGCCGTTTGCTCTCCCTCAGCCCGCTTCCCAGGAGACCTCCAGCACATCCGTGAGCTCAGCCACCGAGGGCTGCCAGCCATGGTCTTCAGCCCACCCTGACCTCCCCTCTGCGTGTCCAAACGTTTACTGATATCCTCTATGTGGATTTTCAAAAGCTCTGCAAAAACAACATATTCCAAACCTGCTGTCACCTCCGCCACCTAAGTGATCACATCAGAAACCCAAGAGACATCCCCTTGCCCTGGTCCACCCTAATATTTGCAAGGCCCTTGTCGAGACTTAGCTAAGCTACTATGGAGTCATGGTATTGCTGCCTTGGCATCCACTATGTCTCCAAGCAGCCTGCAGGGACCTTAAACTGACACAAGCCGCTCAGGCAAGTGCACGCCCTAGACAGCAGCCCACAGAGTCACAGGTAAAGGTGAGCTCCTGATATGAATCCCCAACAGCCCTTGTGATCAACAGGCCTCCCAGTTACGTGCCCCTTAGATAAGACCCCCGTGAGGCTTACCAGAACTCCACTCTTTGTGGTTTGCATTGACCCATCCAGCTTTATCCGGGGAACCCCAAAACATGCTACCCACAGACCCTAATAAAGGCATGTGCCCAGGTCCTGCCTCTGTCTTCCTGCACCCTGCCTTGATTTCCTTGTGCAGCCCCTCAAGGCACGTGTGCACTTCCTCCAGGACCTGTGAGTAATCAACTTCTCTAGTTCAATTTCTCTTTGGTCTTGTTGGACCCCAGCTCACCATCTGGCACCCTGTGCACTACTTAACAAATGTCAACTTAACAAAGTCACAACAGCCCAGAATAAGGGTAAAAATGGAGCTCATGTGCATATGTATAATTTTTATGTTTATGTAAAGAATCAGTATTGTACCTAGTTCATGTTTGGTCCATACCAGAACAATAAGAGTTGTTTATTATAGCCAAAAACTCCTCAGACACCATGTGCAACTACCACAAAGACCACACGAATTTATGAATCTTCCAGAACAAAGCAAAAGAAGATGGATGCTGAGTATTATTGAGAAATGTATTTGTTATGATGAACTCACTTCATTCATGCTATAGATTAGACAAAGATGTTGACAAGTTAATTATCTTGTCTTTTACTTCAGCGTTCCCTTTGCTCAAATCCTCCCTGCACTGGGAAGCAGTGTTGGCAACAGCAAAAGCCAAGAGCCTCCATGGCATTTAGACACTTCCATTTACAGGTCTCAAAGGGATGGAGAGGAAGCATCCTAGGGCCTGAAATGAGATGCTTAGAGGTATGGTCAAAAGATTTGCCTGGGTTGAGGGGGACCCACCCTTAGGCTTGGGCAAAGGGTCACCTACCCTGGACCTTACACTTTAGACCAGGGGTTGGCAAACTCCAGCCCATGGGCCAGGACCAGACCCTGTCCTGTTTTTTTGTGTGTGTTTTTTAATAAAGTTTTATTGAAACACTGCTACACTCATTCATTTATGTATCATCTGTGCCTACTTTGGTGCTACAATGGCAGAGTTGAGCAGATGTGACAGAGGCTGTCTGGACCACAAACCCTAAAATATTTACTACCTAGCCTCTCACAGAAAAAAAAAGAGCCAACCCATGCTTTCGAAGACCCCACATACCACAAACGTCTGCTCCAGGGCTCCCTGCTCACAGGGGCCAGTGCCCCAGCAGGAGCTCTAATCCACCTGATTCCAGAGTCCATGCTCTTGGGTCTGGGTCACACCATCTCCTTAAACTAAATGCCTAGTTAGGTCCTGACCTAGGCTCTGAACATAAAAAGATGAATAAGATGGTGTTCATGTTAAGAACTCATTCTAGTGAGTTTAGGGAGCTGGTTTCTATCTCTGTCTCCAGATGAGGGACAGCTTGCTCAGTGACAGCCCCATTCCTCCTCCTGGCACCCCACACCACCCCTAATTCCTGTAACTCCTTCTCATGACTTGGGGTGCTCTTGGCAATGAATGAGATCGGCATCGTCTGTCTCTGTAGAGCTTGCATTTTTACCAAGTCATGATGCAACCACTTACTTAATTCAACTGCTATAAAGGGCTAAGAAGAAAGCAGCTGGGCAGACTCAGTGAGAGCAGGGATGCAGCCACGGAGTGAAAGCCCAGGAAGTTCCCTCTTCAGCAGAGCCCCGAGCAAGGGGGAAGGATTTACGGGCTGAAGAGGAGCACCCTGCAGGAAGAGGAGCAAGAGCCCTGAAGGGAGAAGCGGGGGCATTTGAGGATGGGATGGAGAACCACCGAGGTGTGATATGAGGTCTTTGCTGAGGCTGGTTAGGGGTCTCCAGTTCCTCTTAAAAACTGCAGCTTTTATCTGAAGGGAAATGGGAAGTTCCATGATCAGGTTTGCACGTTAGAAGGATCACCTTAGCTGCAGAGGCAGGTGTGAGATTGTGAGTAAGAGTGAAGCGAGAGGTCTGTTAAGAGACGTCCAAAATGCAGCCCAGGTGGAAAATAAAAGCAACTCTGAGCAGGGTGGTGATGGTGACACGTTCGGAAGTGGATGGATTTGGACTCATTCCAATTACAGGGCCTCGAAAGAGTCCTGTGTAGAGCTACCATATGATCCAGCAATCCCACTCCTGGGCATATACCTGAAGAAGAACTTGGTCCGAAAGGATACATGCACCCCAGTGTTCACTGCAGCACTGTTTACAATAGCCAAGACATGGAAGCAACCTAAGTGTCCATCAACAGACGAATGGATAAAGAAGATGGGGTATATATATACATAATGGAATATTACTCAGCCATAAAATAATGAAATCATGTCATTTGCAGCAACATGGATGGACCTAGAGATTATCATACTGAGTGAAGTGAGTCAGACGGAGAAAGACACACCTCATATGATATCCCTTATACGCGGGATCTAAAAAAAATGATGCACATGAACTCATCTACAAAACAGAAACAGACTCACAGACTTAGAGAATGAACTTATGGTTACCTGGGGGAAGGATGGGGGGAGGGACAGACTGGGGGTTTGGGATTGACAGGTGCACACTGCTATATTTAGCTTGTTGAACAGATATTCAACAAGGACCTACTGTATAGCACAGGGAACTCTGCTCAATATTATGTAACAACCTAAATAGGAAAAGAATTTGAAAAAGAACAGAAAAAATAAAATAAAAATTAAAAAGTTAAAAAAAGAAGTGAATGGATTTGAAATGTATTGTAGGGTGTAAAACAGAACATGCTAATTTATTAGAAATAGAGGGCGACGGCAGACAGCACCCTACCCTCTGCGTGCCTCGCCCCTCCTCACACGTAAACCCGGCCACCAAGCACGCAAGGCTGGTGAGGAGTGCTGCTCGCGCATCAAAGGCCCTTCCTGAGGAGCCTTAATAGGGAGGAGCTCTCATCCGTGACGTTGGGCCATTTTTCTCAAAGTGGGCTCTTCTAAGCACCCCCACAGATTCACCAGTTTTTGGTATTTTAAGTTTAAAATGCAGGTGCAGAGCTCCACGCAAACCCACGGAATCAAATCATCTGCAGGTGAGCCTCTCCGGTCTGCATTTTTAGCAAGCTTCCCGGGGATGTGGACAGACGCTGAAGTTTCAGTATAGGGTCTGATTTAGGGTCTATGTGAAGGGTGACTGTGCGCCCACTCAACCACCCCACCCGGCTTTTGCTGAAGAGGGAAGTTGGGGTGAGAAGCTTCTGCTCAGAAGAGCCGACAATGGCTTGAAACTCAGTAAACACCGTTAGAAAGACAGGCACCCGCGCGCGCAAAGCCCTCTGGAGACCTGCCAGAGCCCCTGTTGGCTGGGGAGGAGCTCTGCCCTCCCCGTGGACCGCAGACAGACTGTGAGCTTCTCTTGAACGAGGCCGTGCAGGCTACACGCACTGCTAATGGTCTTGTTTCCGTAAAGCTCAGGCAGCCAAGGTTACTGTGCAAAACACAGAGAGACCCCTGCCTTTCTTGATCTTCATGGGGCCGTGGTCTTTATGGAGAGGCAGTGATGCAAAAGAGCAACGCCAGGAAGGGCTCAAAAGCATAAAAACAACATTTTTAGCAGAGGTTTCCTGAAATGATACAATTCCTTTGCCATTTTTTTTTGATTCACGATAAACTTGGTAATGGGAAAATCTACCTTTATCGGGAGGCTGAGCTTTTAAAGCTGCCCTCGTGAAAAATGTCCACTTTCAAAGGTGAGACTGCACAGCAGCGAGGTTAATACCATTGTTATTTCTCCTCCGTCTTGGAATAGATAACTGACTGCCTCTTAAGCTTCCAAGAAGGCTGCTGGAGGGGAAGAAATGAATGCTGTTGAATTTTCCAACTCCGCTGAACAAAGGCGAGCTAGTCTCGAAGCAAGTAGAAGGTCGGGCTTTAAATCTCTCCAGATGTGGACACACCTAAGCGTTAGTATCTACGCAGGGTCAGTTGATTCACTCAGAGCTCAGAGGAAATGGGTCATCCTCCTAGCGGCCCCTAAATCTGGTTTTTCAAAGCCCGGGCGTTTTCCTATTCATCGGGAAGAGTTGGGCACAGTGGCATTTGACGGTTTAATGGTTTGGGGGGTGTTTGCTGATGGCAGTGAGAAGCAGAGTAGGCAACAAGGTGGGTCTCTTAAAGAGGTTCATTTTCAACAACTTTGAGGTGACATGTCGACATGACAGTTGTAAGAGTATGGCAATAAAACATCACGGAGCAGCAAAGTGAGAGGGAGGTTTGCATGTTTGAATCACATGGGTCAGACAAGGAGACAGAGAGAGAGGTGAGTATAGCTGAGGCTTTGAGAATGACTCACTCCCAGCCAACCCCCGCACAAGCCCAGGGGTCATCCCCACCCTCAGGAGCTAAGAGTGACACCTTTCTACAAGGTCTTGCAACTCCTGGTATAAAAGCCTCCTTCGACTGCTGGCTGGGGATGTGGGTAAAGACAAGTAAGAGGAAGGAGAGGTCAAATATCCTCCAGATAATTAAGCTCCCTGTCATAAAATTTAAGCAGAAGATGAAAAAATATTTTAGATGGCTGCAATAGAAAAGAACTCCTGCCCGCAGTGGAAAATTCAAAGGTGTTTACGCTGGACACTTCACCAGCTCCCTTCATATTTAGAACTCTGTCTACACTGGTAAGTGCCCCTAGACCCATGCCTCCTTCTTGTACGCTCCACTCTGATTGCATGCTGGTCTCCATCCTTCCCCACATGACATGGCGTAATGCCTGAATGGACTGTCACACAAGCACGGCAACCTTATTCCCTTTTCCAACAGGGTTAGCTTAGAAAGGGGCGTGTGATTCAGTTCTGGACAGTGAGAGAGAAAAGCAAGTCTTCTGGGGTCTTCTGGGAATGATTCCCTCCAGCTGAAATACAAAAATGCAGGGAAGGAGTCTCTTCCTCTTCTAGACATTGTGGATGTGACATTTGGAACTGCTGAAGAGATCATGAGATCGTGAAGGAGCTATTAACACCAACACAAGGAAAATGGAAAGTAGGAGAGATGGAAAACCTGTCCAGCCACTGAATTAACCAACTTTAGAGAGACCTTATCTCAAGCCTTCATGTTAAGTGACATAATAAGTTTTCCCTGTTGCTTAAAACAAATTGAATTGGGGGCAGGGAGGGTGGCTATTCCCTGCAGCTTAAGGTATAGTAACTGCTGCAAACACTAACATTCTCAAGCTGATGGTCTGACTTTCCACTCTGTATCTGCCCATTTCAATATGCAGTTCCATTATTCAGAGAACACACACACACTACACCAAGTGCAAGCTATGTAAGAAGGATGGAGTGACAACCCTTAAGACTCACTAGGAAAGCACAGCTTTATCCTCACCCAGTCTCACCAAATAGAATAAAAATAACACAAGCTAATATTTACTACTATGTGAGTTCCAGGCACAGTAACAGGCATTTTATGTTAATTCTCTTTTTTTCAGTCCTAACTTTCTAGCTGCTTACTTATGCTGCTGTTTTGAAGACAATAAATTACCTGGGAAATGCTGATAGTCCTTCTTCTTAGTCACAGAGAATGGTACCTTTCATCTGCATGCTGGATGCACCGTATGTGCAATCCATTCTGACATTTGATTTTCCCAACTTTCCAGTATGTGAAAGTGAAATCTGAGAGCACACCACTGATGAACAGCAGAAACACTAAGAGACCTCACCCTAGCCCACTATCTTTTCACTCTCTCTTATGTTCCCACACACTGCCATTAACAGTCTATCATTATTATTATTATTTTTTTAAGTTGGAGTAAAACTTCTCTCATTGTGGTCTAAAGCCTTGTTATTCAAAGTGGGGTCTGTAGACCAAAATCACCCAAGAGCTTATGAGAAACGCAAGATCTCAGGTCCCACCCTAGACCTGGTGAATCAGAAACTGCATTTGAACAAGATTTCCAGGTGATTCAAAGGAACATTAAAGTGTGGGATGCCCTGGACGAGAAGATGCAGCCCTCAGAGGAGAGGAGGGCAATGGTGATTACTTAACGGCAGTCAGAGAACGTGGAAAAGACCACGGAAGTGACAGCAAGGGGCTGATGGAGGTCTACAAAGGATGTCTGGGCAGTGTTTACGTGAGTTTAGTGGTGAGTCTGCAGCACAGGTAAACTGGATGCTTTGGGTTCCAAATAACAGAAGACTCGTGCTGGCTTAAATGTTAGTCATTACACTGAAAAGCTGAGAGGCACACTTCTGAATATAAACACAAAGTAAACCAGGAGTAAATAAAATTCAGCGCCTGGATTCAACCTGCAGCCTGGAGCCATGCCAGGCCAGCCTGGCTTAGGGCAACCCGCCCCTGGCTCGTCTGCAAAGCAGCTTGGAGTATGAGCCTTGCTGGGTGAAGGTGAGTTTGGGATGACAAGCTGACTAATGGACCAACTTAACATTGTTCTCAAAGAGCTGACCAATGCAACCAGAAGAAAAAACAGAGTAAGAATTGTACATATTGGAAAGGAAGAGAAAGAACTATTAGAAACAATAAGATTATCACTCTGGAAAACTCAAGAGAAGCGTATGAATAATTATTAGAAAAATGAGAGAGAATATTAATTTAAAATATATACTAATGTTTCTATAAAACAGCAATAAAACAATTAGAATAGAATAGAAGAAAGGTTAATATATAAATATAAAATACTTAGGAATTTCAAGATAACTGAATAATATAGATGAGGTTAACTGAATAAATGAAGAGGTATACTGTGGCCTTGATTGGAATACTCAGCATGGAAAACACGTTGATTCTCAAATTATGCTCTGAGCTAATGCAATTCCAATAAAAATGGCAGAGGATTTTTTACAAATTAATAACTCTAGAATTTATTCTAAAAATATAAAAACACAAAACAGACCAAAAAAAATCTCACACGGGAAGGCGAAGATTGCCATAGTGTGTATTAATTTGTATATTTACCACACATTAGTGTATATTACATAATGTTATATATATTATCTTACAATGCATTGAATGTTACATTGTATTTTATATAAAATATATCAACATATTTACATATGCTACAACAATTTAAATAGTGGTGTAGGTTATGGATCAATGGACAAGAGTTGAATAAATCTCATTTGAACTTCAGCTTCCTTATTTTAAAAATGGGATGGTAATAGTACCTCCTTGAATGTGTTGTCATGAGGATTTAATGAAAAAAGAAAGTAAAGTGCTGTCCCAGTGCCTGGGATACTGTAAATTTATATGCAACAAACCTCACTGGAAACAAGAAGGGCCACTAGAGCCTGTCATCTTCCAAGACACTGCCTGAGATGCAATGGAAAGTCTAGACCCAGGAGGTGGAGAGTGCCCTGTACAGATCATTTAATAAGATCTCAGGAAGCAGAGTTAGGTCCAAGTACCCTACTAAGGTTGAAATTCTCCTCATCTGAGTCTTTCCTTTCTCTCACACCCAAAAAAAGCAGGCCACAGAAAGATGGATGAAAACAAATACAGCTTCAAAATGTAGTTCAAAGGAGGAAGAAGGGGTAAAATTTAAAAATCCCAGATCAGACATGAACAAGATAAATGGAAATGTCACGCTCATTCTGTATATAATTTAAAGAGGAGATGAAACAGATGGAATGAACAAATGATCAACAACAACAACAAGAATACCACAGAAAAGCAGGCAAAGGAACTCGTCTGGAGAAAAACACAACCCAAGGAACCCAAGTGCATTGACTTATAGAATACAAATTCAATAAAACTGTAATTGAGTGACAAGATGATAAAAGAGATGGTTGTGATGAAAAGAAAGAAAAAAGAAAACAAGCTTTGGACCATAACAACATTTAGAATGAGCAAGAAATATGATAGATAAGGTTAAATATTATACTAATGGCACAGAGGAAGAACTTGGGCTATGTTCAATGAATAAAAATGACAAAGGAGTTAAAGCAGTTATAGAGGGATGATTAGAATAAGAGACAAAGAAGATCCAACTTAACTCCAAGTGGTGTCCCAACAATTAAGAACCCAGAAAGGGGAAAGAAAAAATATTCAGAAATATCATACAGGAAAATTTCTTTCCAGAACCAAAACTGAATGTACAGATTGAATGCATACAGCATATATGGAGAAAAACTGAGAAAATTATTGATATCAAGACATAGCCTCATTGGTGCAGCCACTATGGAGAACAGTATGGAGGTTCCTTAAAAAACTAAAAATAGAGTTACCATATGATCCAGGAATCCCACTCCTGGGCATATATCTGGAGATAACTCTAATTTGAAAAGATGCATGCACCCCAATGTTCATTGCAGCTCTATTTACAATAGCCAAGACACAGAAGCAACCTAAATGTCCATCAACAGATGAATAGATAAAGAAGATGGGGTATATACATGCAATGGAATATTAGCCATAAAAAAGAATGAAATAATGTCCTTTGCAGCAACATGGATGGGCCCAGAGATTATTATACTAAGTGAGGTAAGTCAGAAAGAGAAAGACAAATACCATATGATATCACTTATATGTGGAGTCTAAAAAAAAATGATACAAATAAACTTATTTACAAAACAGAAATAGACTTACAGACATAGAGGACAAACTTATGGGTACCAAAGGAGAAAGGGAGGGGAGGGATAAATTAGGAGTTTGGCATTAGCAGATACAAACTACTGTATATAAAATAGATAAACACACAAAGTACTACTGTATAGAAGGGAACTATATTTAATATCTTGTAATAAACCATAATGAAAGAGAATCTGAAAAAGAATATATATATTATATATATAAAACTTTGAATAAACTATGAATCACTTTGCAGTACACCAGAAACTAACACCACATTGTAAATCAACTATACTTCAGTTAAAAAAAAAAAATTTTTTTTAAAGACATAGCCTCATTAAATTATTTAATTTCAAGGATAACAACAGAATCTTCAGCCCTACTGACAAGAAATAATCATTTACTGCTAGATAAAAAGTCAGGCTGGCCTCAGATTTAACCACAATAAAATCCAATGCCAGAAGACCATGGAACAGTATCTAAAAAGTTCTGAGGGGAATAAAGCATGACTGTATCTAGCCAAGTTAATTTTCAAGGACAAAAGCAACTGAAGAACTCCTGTAATATATGCCACTCTTGAGCCACTGGGTGGGGGTGGGAGGGAGCTACTCTATTCTTCTGACAGACTCTAAAATCTTTTTTTTTTAACCTTGAAAGAATGTATTAAGATTTAAAGTTTTGTGTGGTGAAAACTTCTACAGACTTGTTGCATATTCTCTTTCTTCAGTTAAATGAAAGTTAATACCTGTTATTACAAAATAAAAACAGTAAGAGAATTTTATGCCACCTAAAAGTTGGCAGGATTACCACTAGACAAGACCTTTCACTCAGCAAATGCAAAGCAAATACAGCATGTCTGACACAAACACACGTACGCATTGTCGTATATGATGCCGTGGACCAGAGTCCACGAACCCACCAGACAGCACATGCTTCGGCCTATGATCAGATGTCCTGTTTGGTAAGATGAGCAGAGTCTGGCTTTCAGCAGGTCTACGTCTTTGCTACACTTTTCCTTTGGACAGTGGACTGAAACAGGACTGCATGTTAGAATCACCTGAAAAGATTTAGATTTTTTATAATATAGATGCCTTGGCTGGTGCTCTCTGTAGCAGTGTTCTTGTTCCTGGATTTAGAGAAGAGTTCCTTTCTTACGTAGGAATTTACACTCCCCTCTCCGCCCACGCGCCTGCTGGCTCCTGCCGAGTGGAGTGTGTTCTCATCTGCTTAGAGGCTGAAAGGCAGCCAGGGGAAGGCCGCAGAGCAAGGTGAGCCCAGAGCCCTTTTTCCCTTTGAAAAAGCAGGAAGGAAATGCAAGTGGCTGAGATGGTCCTGACTGAATACCCCAGGTCTTGGGAAACGCACTTACACCCTCCCACCACATCCCTGGGGAGTGATATCTTTGGGAGGATGAAAGGGCAAGGCCACCCTCTGTATGCAGAAGTGGAGTTTCTTCCAAAGGACATGGGCTGTCAGTCATCTTTTAAAGGAGATCAATCCTGGCTTAACAGGGAACTTCCTTGTCCATCTGGGGGCCTTTCAGCAGTTATCTGAACTGAAAGCACGGAATTGCCTGGAGCTTCTCAGGGAGGAGGAAAGAGTAGAGGGTACGTGACTAAGGGGGTCTGGAGTCTGGAAGCTTGGATTCAGACTCTACTCTGTATTTGCTGTGTGCCCTTGGGCAGGTTACTGAATCCCTCTGTGTCTCAGTTTCCTCATCTGTAAAATGGGGATAATAGCACACCTCTCATAGAGTTGTTGTGGAGATTAATGGGGTAATACACACAAAGTGCTTAGAACAGCAACTGGCACCGAAGAAGCACCAAATAACTGTTAGCTGTTGCTTTTATAGCATGGGGCAAACTGGGAGCCAACCAGAAGAGAATTTTGTAAAGAAAGACCACTCTGAATTGGCATGGATGAATCATGAATCAATCCAAGTCCCATCTTTGTATAATTAGGAGGAAAGACCTTTCTCCATCACCAGACACCCATCCCTCAACCCCACCCCAAGGCCAGTGGTGGCAGTGTGGTTACCAGCAGCAGGTAGCTATGACCTCGAGGTTGCCCAGCAGCAGACCTGTCGATGCTGCAGCACGATGCGGTACCTGGTATCTTGTCAAAACGTCTAGGGCGGGCTTCCCTGGTGGCACAGTGGTTGAGAATCTGCCTGCCAATGCAGGGGACACGGGTTCGAGCCCTGGTCTGGGAGGATCCCACATGCCGCGGAGCAACTAGGCCCGTGAGCCACAACTACTGAGCCTGCGCGTCTGGAGCCTGTGCTCCTCAACAAGAGAGGCCGCAATAAGGAGAGGCCCGCGCACCGCGATGAGGAGTGGCCCCCGCTTGCCACAACTAGAGAAAGCCCTCGCACAGAAACAAAGACCCAACGCAGCCAAAAATAAATAAATAAATAAATTAATTAATTAAAAATGCAACTGCGGGGGGGGAAAAAAAAACCGTCTAGGGCACACTTTCAGGAGGCCTGATTTCCTATAATCAAAGTGGGGAGACTTCACCACTTGGATCATTGTAGTGCAGTTATCCCGACAGCACAGGTACTCCAGACAGGGTAGCAGTGGTTAACAGCAGGGATCTAACACCTGGGCATCCCAGTTCTGCGGTCCTGTAGCTGCAGGGATGCAGGGATCGGCTCTGCCCACCCTCCTGCTTGCCTCCCATCCGTGGAGGTGTGAAACACCTACAGACCAGATGCCAGCAGCAGTTAGATGCCTTCGACTGGTCTCTGAGGACAATCACGGTCTCAGGACAAATGATGATGTGAGCGGAAAGGTTGATTATTCATCACTGCAACTTTGGAATACTCTCCAGCCAGTGCTAAAATGATGAAACAACAGCAGAAAGAATCTCCTTTCTGTTGGACAAGCCCCCAGTAACCTTTGCCACTGAACTAAAAGCTTTCAAAGGGTGAACAGAAGTGCCATAAATCTCAGAGGCGACATTAAATATTTGTCACTGAAACACTTACGACTTGTTTCAAACCCATTCCTTTCTGAAAGTTTATAACAAATAACTGAGTGGCTTAACCTCTACGAGAGCATCTCCTTTTTCACTACAAATGGAAACAAATGGGCCGCAAAGAGCAGGGCCCTCCTGACGGGCAATTCGCAGCCACTGTGTGGTCGCCCAGCCCTGCCCAAGTGGGTGAGCCGCCCTTTTTGTTTAGACTAAACGGGCTCTTGCTTCCATGACATTAGGGCGGCAGAGGTTTTAACTGGACTTTCTTTTAATCTGCCCATTAATCTTCCCTCCTCTCTCCCTGCTCAATGAATGAGTAAATTATTTACATTCTGATGTTGCAAGAACTCTCCCTACATTAAGCCTTGACTTGAGCCTCAAATATATCTTTAGATGGTGTTTACCTTACACACCTTTATCAGCACAGCCTAGCTTCTCCAGAGAGATCACCTGTTGGACTAAAACAGGACACAGATACAGATCTCTTCCCACTACCTGTGTGAGCCCGAAGCCACACATCAGAAACTCAACTGCTTTCAACCAAGTTCCAATTTTACCAAACTCCAAACGCATACAAGCATCTTGGTGCCCAGCATTCTAGTGTTAGTTTGCTCTTCAGTATTCTAAAATCAATGTTCCGCTTTCCTGGAGGAAAATGAAAGCAGGTCAGGCACTTTTCAAAAGCTATCCATTATGCTTCTTGTCAGAGTGAGAGGTAAAGGCCTCTGTTGGAAGGAATGATGTTATTCTCTGTATCAGCTCTCCCTCGGCCCAGACGGACAGGCGGCCACCTACAGGGTGGGCTTTCAAGCACAGGGCTGGGAGACAGCTGGGTGCAAGGGCAAACACCTGCACTGACCCAACCCTGAAATCTCACTTCTTTTGTGTGAGGGAGAGAAATAGTGAAATGCATTTTCAAGGTATCAGAGGAGAAGGACCCAGGAAAGGCTACAGAAGAAGAATCAATACAGCACAACGAAAGCAAGAGAAAAGATTCAGAAGAACAACACTTCGCAGGCGTCAGGAAAGCCCTAATGCCTGCCGTCTGAATAAAGATTTCCTATTAAGTTAAGATTAATAAAGTAACTTTTAATTGGGGACGATAAATCAAGCAATATTTATTAGGACAAACATGAGTTTACAAAGCATCTGTTCTTTCCCTCTTTAGTATGCTGCCTCATTAATTTCTCCAGGCTTTTATTTCTTTCTGACTTCTTTACAAGTTCTTAGCTTTACCCAACAAGCAAATGGCATTTAAACTCAACACCTATATGAGTCATATTTGCTGATACTTGCCCAAACTTCGCCACTAATGGAAGGCATTCATTCCCTGAAAATCACCCCCAACCATCAATTATTTCAGGATGCTCCAGGAGAATAATGTTAATTCTGGCCTTGCAACTGAATGGTGATTGCCATTTTCCTCCCCTGATACTTAGGCTCCAATGATGTTCTAAGGCATCATGGTCCTCTCTGAGGATTGACATTGACCTCCCTTGGGAATTTCCATCTCCTACCCTGTACCACAAATAATGCACAATGCCTGTTCTCCTTATAAAATTCTCCCCTCTTTTGTACTTCACACTGTCATGTGAACAACAAAGAAAGCTGCTTGTGTTTCAATGTCTCATGGTTATTAGCCGAATCTTTCAGTTTTTGCTCAAAGACCCCTTCCTTGTTGGTTCCCAGACTAGCAGACAGGGTCAGAATACATGTCTGAGAGCAAAACACTGTCTGGAATTCAGTCCCACCCCTGCCGTCTGCTGCACATGGATTTGGTACTGGACCAAGCTTGTCCACATGGCCCTTTATGCCAATCACCTTCTGGTGGCCTGTCCTACCAGTTAAATTCCAGCAGTAGACACAGCTGAGAATCAAGATGGGGACCCTCACACACTCATATTACTTAGCTCATACTAAAAGCTATCACACTTCAGCTAGATCTTTTGTACCCCCCGTACTTCCCTAATCCTGGAGAAAGTCCGATACGCTGGCTATAGACCAGTAGCACCCAGAGTACCCACGTCACTGGTTGAAAGTACAGATTCTGGCCCTCATTCAGTACTTCTAAATCAAAAGCTCTTTGTTAAGACCCAAGGTTGGTTTGTTTGGTGTTTTTTTTTTTTTGGTTATTTCAGGCAAGTAGGTTTGGGAAGAGTTGTTTCAGAGCCCCAGTCTAATCTCAGCCCTGTCTGACTATACCTTCCTCTCACTGAATTTCATTTCTAGAATATCGTTCTCTCTGACTCTCTCTTCCTCAGACTCTCATAATCCAGGCATGTCACGGCCCTTTCCCACATCTGCTGTTTCTAATCGACTCTCTGAAGCTGTGTCTGAGCGAATGCCTCAGCTGCTCATTCAAACACTTTTGGAGCTAAGGAGGAGGGGGTGTGGGTAATTCAGATACTAGACTCACCCCAGATCCAGAGGTGGGGTCCAGGAGTCCTGAGTTTGTTTGTTTCTTTGGAGAACTCCCCAGGTTCAGGAAACTTAGCAGGATTTAGCAGGATGTTTTGTTTTGTTTTTGATGGATGAATATGTGTTAGAAATCAGTATGTGTTAGTAATCTCCTCATACAACCAAAAGTTTTCTCTGTGATAAATACTCAAATTTTAAAAATCCTCTAGCTTTAAAAATGCACGAGAAAATAAGGTGGATTGGTAGATGGTAGCAGGATGGATATATGAATAAATATATAATAAAAGAAATCTAGTAAAACGTTAATTATAGAATCTATGCAGTAGGTATAGGGATCTTTGCTGTAAAATTCTTGCAACTTTTTTGTACATTGAAAACTTTTCATAATAAAATGGAGAAAATGATGCTAGAATTGAATTTTTCTCAAAACATACTTTATATCCCAACTTAATAAAATGATTAATTTAATTGACCTATCATTATAACTCCAGTGCCCCCTAAATATTTTGTGTGCTATTTCTGAAGTAATGTACTATCTATGTCTATCAATAACATATCTTGTTCAAGTGGAATTTTTAAAAACAAGTTAAGTGCTGATGTTTTCCCTTTATAAAGTGTAAAATCTCTTCCCTTTCGCATTCTCTTCCCCTCTTTATTTGCTTATGCATTTCTAGTCAAGTTATTTAAATCACAGAAATAAAAAAATACATGAAGATCATTCGTAACAAAAGGTACTCATGTTATTATGAACGTGAAAAACCAGAACAAGACAAAACTATAACTTCCAAGGAAAGTTATTAATGGAGAACGCTATTGCATTCTGAGCTGGTAACTTTGAAAAGCTTACATTCCAAGTTGAACATTTTCTGCTGAGGAAGTTGAGTCTGGAGAAATTAATGACATTTGAGATCACAGAACTAGTAGCCAAATGAGAAAGAGAATATAAATGCCCTGATGTTGTTACTGTAATAAATTCTCTGTCAAAATTTACTCAGTAACACAGAGATAAAATGACATTAAATTTCTGGGGGTAAAAATTACCATTCTTAAAATGTTTTTTTATTAGTCAATAAATGGTTTGGAGATATTAATAAAGTTACACTTCTAACTCAGTCTTCTAAACAACTTGGCTCCCTCTAAAAGGGAAGATTTTAAAATGAAACATAAGACAAGACACAGACTGGGAGAAAATATTTGCAAGTAACATCTGATAAAGGATTTGTATCCATAATACATAAAGAACACTCAAAACTCAAGAATATGAAAACAGAAACCCAATTTTTCTAAAATGGGTGAAAGTTCTGAACAGACATTTCACCAAAAAAGACATACAGATGATAAGTAAGCATACAGAAAGATGTTCAACATCATTAGCCATTAGGAAAGTGCTAATTAAAACCACAAAGAGATACCACCATCCATGCATTAGAATGACTAAAAATAAATCCATAACCAAACAACTTACAATACCAAGTGCTGGCAAGAATGTAGAACAATTGGAACCCTCACAGATTTCTGGTGGGAACGTCAAATGGTACAACCACTCAGAAATAATTCGGCAGTTTCTTATAAAATTAAACATACCCTTACCAAATGACCAAGTAATATCACTTCTTGGTATTTATCCAAGTGAATTGAGAATTCTTGTTCCCACAAAAAGCCATGCATCAGTGCCTATAGAAGTTTTGCTTGTAATTGCCCAAAACTGGAAACAACCTAGACTGTCAATACATAAATGGATAAACAAACTATAGTACAGCCGTACAATGGAATACTGTCAGCAATAAAAAGGAATAAACTGATTTCTGCTTCTGACCAAGGTGTAGTAACAGAAATGGAATTTTCCCTCCCACCTGAAACAAACTAAAAAACCAATAAAATATATGAAACAACAGTTTGCAAGACACAATCTTAAGCGATGAAGAACCATGATCCCTGAAAGGCAGGATATGAAGGAGGTGAGCCCTAAGGTTTTCTTAACGTGCAGCTTGAGTTTCCAGGACACAGCACAGGGAACCTGGGGGAGCCCAGTGGACTCCCTGAGTTGAACAGACAGAGCTGAGGATTCAGGGACGCTAACACGGCTAGTGTTCCCAAGACAGAGTGGAGTGGGAAAGAGGGCTACAGAGAGACAGACCTGCAGAGACCTGCAGAGGAGTCTCACCTAGGATTCAGGTGAGCACTGATCAGAGAACAGCTGTGAAGAAACCACCTGGAAGAACGACCTGAGGAAAGAACCACCAGAAGGGATTACAAGGAGCAGTGCTGTGCTCATACAGGACCGTTTACACTTAATGTGTCTTTGATAACTTTAGGTTTGAATCTATCATCTTGCTATTAGTTTTCTCTTTGTCCATATTTTCTTTTTCTCTTTTTCCTCATTTTCTACCTTGTTTTAGATGAGTTGACTATATTTATCAATATCAATATGGATATCCATATCAATAAATGTTGATATTAATCAATAGCAATATTGATATCCATATCAATATTTTAACAACTTTGGTGGCTTATTAGGTATAACTCTTTGTGGTTTTATTGTAGTGGTTGCCTTAAGGTTTACATTACATTTTTTTTAACCTATCACAGTCTAGCTTCAAGTGGTATTGCACTACTTTAGGTATAGATAAGAACTTTCCATTTCTTCCCTCCAACTTTCTGCTATTAGCTGCATTCATTTTATGTTCATATTATGTTATAAACCTCAACCACACAGGTTTTTTTGGTTGCTTAAATAATTACCTTTTAAAAGGATTTAAACAGTAAGAAATTACCTTATATATTTAGTGTAGTTATCATTTCCTGTGTTCTTCATTCCTTTGTGTTGATCCATATTTCCATCTGGTAGCATTTTTCTTCTGCCTGAAGGACTTCCTTTAATTTTTCTTACAGCGTGGGTTGGCTGGCAATGAATTATTCCAGCTTTTGAATGCCTGAAAACATTTTTATTTCATCATTATTTTTCAAAGGCATTTTTGCTGGGTGTAGAATTCTGGATGGACAGTTTTCTGTTCCATTGTCTTTTTGCTTGCATACTAATAAACTAAAAAAAAACTCAATAGACACAGAAAAAGCATTTGACAAAATTCACTTATGATTTAAAAAAAAGAAAAAAGAAAAACTCTCAGCAAACTAGGAATAGAAGGGAAATTTCTCTAACTAATAAATGATATTAACAAAAGCACCCTACAGCTAACATATTTAAGGGTGAAAAACTAAAAGGTTACTTCCTTTGAAATGAGGAGCAATACAAGCATATCTATTCTCACCATTTCTGTTCAACATCGTGCCGGAGAGTCTAACCAGTACAATACGGCAAGTACAAGAAATTAAAGGCACCCAGTTTTGAAAAGAATACATAAAGCTGTCTTTATTTACATATAACATGATCTTCTATGTAGATAATTTAATATAATCACAAAAAAATCTACTAGGAATAAGTGAGTTTAGCAAGATCACAGGATATAAGACCAATGTAAAAATCAATTGTATTTCTATATACTAGCAACAATCAGAAATAGAAATTTAACCAAAATTTTAATTTATAATAACATCAAAAATATGAAATAGGGATAAATCTGATAAAGATGTGGAAAACTTGTGAAAACCACAAATTTTTTTCAGAGAACATAAAGAAGACATAATAAATGGAGATACTTATGTTTATTGGTTGAAGAATCAATGTTGTTAAGATGCAAATTCTCCCACAAAGGATCTAAAGATTCATGAAATCCCAATAAAAAACTCTATGTTTTTATAAAAACTGGCAAACTGACTCTAAAATTCATATGGAAATATGAAAGACTCAGAACAGGCAAAACAATTTTGCAAAAGAAAAACAAAGTTGGAGGACTAACACTACCTGATTTCAGTAGTTATTATAAAATTACAATAAGAGAGTACGGTGTTTGGTGTAAGGATAATAAGTAGGCCAATTAAACAAATAGAGAATCCAGAATAGACCCACCCATATACTGACAACTGATTTTTGACAAAAGTACAAAAGCAGTTCAGTGAAGAAAGATAGTGCTTTTCAACAAATGATGCTGAAACAATTGAATATAAGCAAAAATAATAATATTTGTGTCTTGTATCATAAAGAAAAACTGACTTTAAATTAATTGAAAAGTGTTCTCATAAACCTAAATATAAAACCTAAAACTATAAAACATCCAGAAGAAAACATGGGAAAACCTTTGTAATCTTGAGTTAGGCAAAGAGTTCTTCCATACCATATCAAAAACATTATTCACAAAAGAAGAAATTGATAAATTGGAATTCAACAGAATTTTAAAAGTTCTGCTTTTCAAAAGATCTGTTAAGAAAATGAAAAGACAAGAGCCACAGACTAGGAGAAAATATCTGCAAGTCATATATCTGATAACAGACTTTAACACATAACAGACAGTTAAATATATTCAATACACACTTTAAAATCTCAAAATTCAACAGACAAAAACAAATTTTTAAGAAATAAACATAAAATTCAAGCAGACAATTTACTAGAGAAGATGGCAAATAAACTCATGAAAAGATACTCAACATCATTAGTCATTAGGGAAATGCAAATTGCACGCAATGAATACCACTGCACACACGTTCGAATGGCTAGAATTGAAAAAAATTGACATACCAAGTGTTGGCCACAATATGAAGAAACCAGAACCCTCATGCATTGCTGATAGGAATGTAAAATGGGGCAACCACTTTGCAAGAGTTTGGCTGTTTCTTTTAAAGGCCAGCATACACCTGCCATCTGATCCAGCCATTCAAATTCTAGGTGTCTGTCCAAGAGAAATGAAAGCAGATATCCACGCAAAAAGACTAGTGCATGAATAATCATAGTCACTTTATTTGTAATAGCCCAAAACTGGAAATAATCCAAATGTCCATCAAGTGCATGGATAAATAAACTGAGTTATATCCATACAACAGAATACTTCTCTGCCATAAAAAGGAATGAACTAGTGAAATATACTACTACACCATGGTTGAATCTCAAAATAATTTTGCTGAGTGAAAGATGAAAAGGAGTAGATATTGTATAATTCCATTCATGTAAAATTTTAGAAAATGCAAACTTATTTATAGTGACAGAAAGCAGACCAGGGGCTGCTTACAGATGGAAGACATGGAGGTGGACGTGACAGGTGATTACAAAGGGGGACAAGGAAACTTTTGGTAGCGATGGATCCACTTATTATCTTGATTTTAGTGAAGATTTTATGGGGACGTACCTATGTCAAGACTTCTCCAATTGAACATTTTAAATGTGTGCAGTTTATTGCATGTCAATTATAATTCCATAAATGTTATTTTTAAAAAGAATGCTCTATTACTCCACTCCACACATGGATTAATCTTAAATGTGTTTTGCTAAGTGAAAGAAGCCAGAATCAAAAAGCTATATACTGATTGATTCCATCTGTATGACATTCTTGAAAAGACAAAACTATAGGGATGAAAAACCAAGCAGTGATTGTCCGAGTCTGGGACTGGGTGAGGAGTTAATTACAAAGGGGTCAGCACAAGGAAATGTTGGGTTTTCTATAGTTCTCTATAGTCCTATAGTGATCACACACAACTCTATGTATTTGTGAAAACCCTTAAGACTGCACGCCACAAAGGATGAATTTTATTATAGGCAAATTTTTAAAAACCAAGGTTGCTAGGGCAACCCAAGATGCATCACAGACTGTGACAAATGCATATAACTGTATTAAAACTGAATAACACAATCACACTGAAAGGAGTGGGTAAAAAAGGAGCTGATACGCATGAACAAGAGTGTTTTGACTGAGTCCAGAATAACGACATCGTGAGCTGTAGAGAGACACTGAACTCCACTCCGTATATTTGTTTCTCGTAGGGTTATGGTTAGCAATTCTGAAAGTACATGAATATTAGGGTTGAACACAGGAGTAAATATTTACAGATAATCACAAGTTTCTCACTGTTGGAGAAAGAAGTTACAAATAAGCAAAGGGGAAATTCTACAATTTGGTGCTGGATTGAAGTCTGAGTTATCTGTACAAACTTATGTGTTTCTTTCATATATATATATATATATATATATATTTGAATATGTATATTGAAGTACATAAATAGAAACAGTGTACATGCATACTAACACATACATATATTTCTTCAAAGTATTTCCCTCCAAATATTTATTAATAATACAGGGGAAAATAGTAACTCTATAGTGGAGAAACCTGGCAGACACCACTTTAACCAAGTGATCGAATTTAACATTACCAGTTATAAGGCATATCAATATATGTATCCCTGATATAATGTGCTGAGAAGGGCACACCAGCTTTGTGATATTCTTCTCAAAAATTCACAACCTTAATAAGGAAACATCAGACAAAGCTAAATAGATGGACATTCTACCAAATATTTGACCAGTATGCTTCAAAAATGTCAAGGTCACAAAAGACAAAAATGAAGGAACTGTCAAGAGTGGAGAATATTAAGGACACATGGCAACTAAACAAAATGTGGAATCCTGGACTGGTACCTGAACAGAAAAAGGACATTAGTGGGAACACTGTGGAAATCCTATTAAAGCCTGCAGTTTCATTAACAGTATCGTACCAATGCTAATACTAGAGTTTTGCTAATGGTACCACGGTTCTATAGAATGTTAACACTGGGCAAAGCTGGATGAAGCCTACATGGAAAGTCTCTTTACTACGTCTACAACTCTTCTGTAAGTCTAAAATGATTTCAAAATAAACATTTTTTAAATGACACTAAGAGTACTAAAATAGATCATGGAAACTTTTTAAATCATCTCACAGTTGGAAAATCGTACATATGATCCAAGACTGAAAAGGAATCAAAGAAGTTCCACTACATAACAAGTTTAAAATTTGTTATTTCAAAAATAAATAAATAAACTCTAAACTCAAACAAATTGGGGAAAGTGCATATTATGCACAAAGGGATACTTTTTTTTTTTTTAACATCTTTATTGGAGTATAATTGCTCTACAATGCTGTGTTAGTTTCTGCTGTATAACAAAGTGATATATGTATACATATATCCCCATATCCCCTCCCTCTTGCATCTCCCTCCCACCCTCCTATCTCACCCCTCTAGGTGGTCACACAGCACTTTTCTTAATATGCAATGAGCTCTTACAAATCATAAGAAAAAGATAAATAATAAAGATAAATAATGGTCAACATACATGATCAGAGAGTTCAACTTTTTAAAAGAATTACAAATGACTTAAAACCATGTAAAGATGCTCAGCCTCACTGATAATAAAATAAATGAAAAGTAAAATTCCAATTAACATTTTCAGTATAAAATAGACAAAGGTCAAATTTTTCACTAGGAGTGAAAATTGGAACAACTACTGTGGAGGATAATTTAAAACATCTCAAAATTATAAATATTTATTCCTGGAGGCCCAGCAGTTCTAGTTCTAGGAATTTATCCTAGAAATATGTCTAAATGAGAAATAAGCATATTCATTGAAGCATTGTTTGTAATAGCGAACAGTGAGGAACTATTTAGATGTCTATTAATAGTAGCTTGACTAAATTTTAAAAAAGCATATTCACAGTAGAATACCATGCAGCCTTAAAAAAGCAGAGGCGTGATAGAGAACTATATCCAAGATATATATAAGGTGGAGAACAAGGTGTATCATGTGCTAACATTTATGATATTTTAAAAAGAAAAGAAAAACTGGCATATGTTTGTAATTGCATAGAACGTCTTTGAAATGATGCACGAGGAATTGGTTAATAGTGTTTGCCACTGGCAAGAGAAACTGGGTGTTTGGGGTCAGGGGTGGGAGAGAAATTTATTTCTCACCACTACCCTTGCTGTACCTTTTAAAATGTTGTACCAACAGCATCCATTAATTATTCAAAAAATTGATTGAATGCTTAAACATTCCTTTCCCGGATTAAAAGCACAGATAAAGAATATTTTGTAGGAACAAACTCAAACAATAGGAAGAGTATGTGATACATGTATCTGAGTTACCCTGACAGGAGCCATAGCAGAAATGATGGAGAAGCAAAGTTAGAAGACAAGGATTTGAGGGTATCTTTGAAGTCCGCAGCCGAGCCCCAGACTGAAGTAGCGAGTTGCATCTGTTAACAGAATTCCTGTCTCAAAGGTGCCGTGCTGCCATCCAACTGGCACTTGGAGTCTGGCTTTATTGATAGATGAATAAGACTGAATGTGACACCTGTGTCTAGTGAATCCCCTGGCACCATTTAACTAACACTTAGAGCAGCTGCTTTTGAAAAATTACCTTCAGACTGGGCCCACCCTAGCAGAACAAAATCATCACCTTAAGTACTTTTCCAGTTCCCAATAAATGAGGATTCTTGCCCTGCAAGAGGAGAACTGAGCTATATTTTATTTGAAGTCACATCTGTTGCTTTCTTTTTATGTCCTCTGCTGTCTACCTTAGATCACAATGCCTGTGTTATCACAATATCCTTCCAGGGGGTCCAAGGGAACCCCCTCTTTGGAGACCTTCAATGGCTGCTCCTTGCCCATGGTATAAAGTCCATGCTCAGTTGTATTGATATTCCCAAGGCCCCTCACAATCTGCTTGCAAAATACCATTTCTGTCTGCTCTCACCTATTCCCAAGCATCTACACAAAACTACTAGACTTTCTCCAACCCCATCAGCATAGTCTTCTGAATCTCCAAACCTTCACTCATGCTTCTCTCTTCATTACCTTCTTAATGACCCATCACTAATTTATCAAGACTGGGATCCAATGTCACCTCCTAGTGAAGGATTCCCCAGTCCTACCAGACCAAACTGACAGACCAAACCTTCTTCTTGCTTCCAGAGCAAAGACGCAGCTTGTACAAGACTCTACTGTAGCATTTATCACAATGCCTTATGGTATAACTTACTCACCTCTCCTCAGTATTTGTGGTCTCTGGAGGAGGAGAAACGATGACTACTCACAGTGCCCAGGTAACACAGTTTCCAGCACATACTGAAAGCTCAATCATTATATTTTTAATGAATACACAGTTCCTAAATGTCTAATTCAACCCTCACATTCTTCCTAACTCTCTGACGTTTAGCCTCTTGCTCCCAACATTGCCTGTACCCTGCCCGCACCTGGAGGATAAGGTGTATGGCTTGTCGCAAGCTAACTCCTCCCGAAATGCGCAGTTCCGTTTCTCATCTACAGAGACTTTTCACCCCAGGTAAGCTGCCCTAAATATGGCTTCTTCTTCCCCACCTCCAGACTCAAGTTTACTCTATTTTCCTAGACAACATTTTTCCACCCAGACACGTTAAAATCATGATGCAATACCGCTACACACTCACCAGAATGGTTAAAATGAAAAAGAGAGCTTGATTCTGTATGTTGACAAGGACATGGAGCTGGTTCTCATGTAAATTGGCATAACCACTTTGGACATCTGTTGGGCTAAATACAAATGCTCATGACCTACAGATTCTATCCCAGGTATAAACCCGACAGTACGTACAGGACATGTACAGTATAAGAATGCTCACAACAGTGCCCAAATTGGAAACCACCCTATGTGCATCCCAAGGAGGCTGGGTAAAGTGTGGCTTATTCACACAATGAAATACTACACAGCGATGAGAACAAACCGCTGCTCTACCACACAAAGCAGATGGATCTCACAATGTGGGATGAAAGAAATCAGACACAAAAGACATGAGAAGAGTGCACGCTCTATGATGTATTTTATGTAAAGTTCGAAACCACACAAAACTAACCTGTGGTGAAAGAAAGTCGGATTGTTGGGGGCTCAGTAACTGGGAGGGGGGATTAAGGAGCCATCTGTGTCACTGGTAAATGTTTTATTTCTTGATCTGAGTTGTGGTTACATGCCTCACTTTTTAGAGATTCGTCAAACTATATACTCATGGTTTGTGTTATACTTGAACAAAATTAAATGTAAACTCTCCATAGCACTTTGTCTATTGCTCTGCATAGGGGCAGTTCTCTTAGATGGTAGATGATCAATTAACTGATGGAAGCCTACTACCCTTTAGGTGCCCAAATGCCTTTGGGGGGGCAGGCTCAATGGTTCTGGAATACGCTGAGGCCATCGACACGTTTACTTTGTCCTTAAATTCTCTAAGAGCTGAAACTATGATCCGTGGAGACCAGACTATTCAACTTGGACTCTGCGGGCAGCCGGAGGGCCGACTTCACTCTGCTGTCCTCCGTTCTGATGGGGGCTGTCTGCGAGCACACCTCTGCTCAACATGTGTTTTCTGGAACGCTATCCTCCACTCCTGGCCTTCTTAAGAGAATAACTACTGAAGGATGACCCACACACCTGCAGCAACTAGTGCCACCTGTGAGCTGATTAGAGATGCAGATAAGTGAGGCTCACCCCAGACTAAAGGGGTCAGAATCTCAGTGGCGGGTCCAGGAGTCTGCAGTTTAATAAGATCCCCAGGTGTATCAACTGTGTCTTTTATTTTCTGTATTCTGATGCTTTGACATCCGGGGCCTTGCTGGCGCTGGAGGGACTGCCCCTCCCAGGGTTAGCCAATCCCCAGTGACAGTAATCAACTCATCCCCAAGTCTGCTTTTCAGTGACACACCAACCAATCCAGAGCCACATCCCAACCACCTTCTTTACAGGCTCTCATACTCCAGATTACTAGCCACCTGTCCTAATAACCCTACGGGGGTGGGGGTAGGTAGCAGACAACTAGGACAGCCCCTATGCCCCAGAGTCCACTGAAATTACTCAGACTAGCCAGTCCTATGCCTTTGTACCCCGCCTTGTCCATGCCTTTCTCTGGAAACCACAATGAAAGCCCTTGGCCACAGCTTCCCCTTCTCCACCAGCTCTGGGATTGACCGTTGTGCTTCCCTGTATGGCCCCCAATAGCATGGCGTGCCCCCTCCTCTTGGAAACTGTGAATAATAAACTATCTTTTCAATGGCACTCATTTCCTGATCTACTGGCCTTACTATACCTCAAATTTTCTACTAATGTCCGGTATTTTAAATACCAGGAGATATGTATGCACATTGATTTTGAGGGGCAGTGCTTTAGAAATGCTCTCCTACCTTTTGCAAAAGAGCTACCCAGAACACAGCTGAGTCCTGAATTCGCGTTCCTTCCAGAACAGGAGATGAATCCTACCAGAGAAGGAATTATCTTTGACTCAAGACCAGGCTCTGAACTTCAACGAGGTGACACCACCACCACGCCTCTGCCACCCCACCCACCGTCCCACCTCTGGCCCCGCCAGTGACAGGTCAGGGCTGAGCAGCTTTCTGGATTCATAGAGAGATGAGCACAGATGAGGTGTCCTCTCCAAGAAATCCCAAAGTGGAACTGGCCCCTGAGGCTGCTCCATCTTGGAACGGCTTGCTCCAGGTTTTCCCCACTCAACGGGTTAGTGATGATGTAGGAAATTATCGCTAGACACCTGAATTCTCTTTCCTGACTACTGGACTTCTTGATCAATTTGGGGACTCCATTCTCCCCATCTTTCCATGGAGCCTCCTTACCCATTTTTTCTCTTTTCAGAAGTTCTACCTCAGTGGTTCTAAAATAGTTTTATAGAACAGTTTTTCCTCTGGCCACTCTCCTAGGTCCAATTTATGTCTCACCTGTTTATCTCATATTCTCTGCCAAAGAAGAACTCGTGAGATTATATATAATATGTCACATACAATTTACACAAACTGACCAGTTAATGAGAATTCTCATTTCATTACCTTCCTCCACAACCATCTACATTCATCAACAAGATTGCCCCTTCCCTCCTGAGCGTGAAGTACAGTCATCTGTCATTTTAAAATGTTACAGGTAGAGAAGCAGAGATGAAGGGGGACTCTTAAAAGTAGGGACTTTTCCCAGACTCCTGTCTCATTGTTGGCAGAGCCCATGTGACCATACTCATGACCCCAATCCCAGCACCACAAAAATAATCAAGAGTTACCATTTGTTGAATGCATTCTAAGTGCCAGGTAATGAGCTAAGTGATTTATAGAAATGTATTATCCAATTAACCCCATGATATAACCCTAAGAAGGTAGGTATCGCCATTTCCAGAGGAGGTACCTGAAACTCAAAACTATTGAGTAACTTTTGTTTATATACCTTGGAAGAAGTACAGTCATTATTCAAACTAGGTCATCCTGATTCAAAACACACAGCTCTTAATGGCTACAAGATGGATGTAAAATCTGAAGGTGCTTTCAGCAGAACAGCTTGGAAATTAGATTATGGGATTCTAATATACCATTGCAGATTCTGAAATATGATAGTCTTGAATTTTCCCACAATACTTAAAGTGAAAAAATGTAGTTATTTCTTAATTTTCATAAATCATATTAAAATCTGGCTTATAGCCCTGACACACCAAAGTCAACTTGAAGTTCAACGTCAGTAATAATTGAGGCTTTCTCCTCTCTTCCACAGGACTTACCCGGGTCTGTAAAAATGCGGGAGGAGTCTGGTCTCTAGAGTATTCTGGTATCTGATACCCCTGAGGGTTGATGTTCCTTCACTATCTGTGGTCTTTTTGTCTCCTAGCCGGCTTCCCTGACTTTTACCTTCACCCAAGCATCCACTGTACCACCAAACCATCTTTACGTGAGGTCTTGCCATCTCCGGGTTGTTGAATCCAAGTGGATCCCAGTTTCTGCTGTAGGCACGGCTCCGCCATCATCTTTTCCAGGCTAGATAACTCTTCCTCTTCAACTGCACCAGCCTCTAACCTCTCCTCCCATCAGGCTTAATTATGTCAATCCCCATCAGCATTTGTAAACAAAGTCTCCTTAGAGTTGACACTTGGGCTTTACACTCTTCCCCAACATTACAAACAAAAACAAAAGAAAATACCTGTTACTGCCCTTGGCCAAGGAAGCTCAAAACTAAGAAAAAAATGAGAGAACTACTTTCTCATTTTCTTTCCTAATGAGAACATGGGGGGATGGGGTCAGGAGGAGAGACAAACTACCAATCCATTTCTCAGCATCTCAAATATTAGAGCTGAAAGCACGAAACCCCCTTTTCAAACTCTCTGCGATTCTCCCACTATGTGTCTCCCGAGCGAAACCCTCTGGAGGCCAGCAAGCTAATCAGCAACACACTCTTCTTTTCTTCACCTGTCGAGGCCTAGCTCAGATGTCAAGTCGTCCGTGAAGACTTCCTCGGTTATCATTCTGATCAGAATCACTCTTTCCTTTCTATGTTCTCGGTTTGCTGGCGTCTCCCTTATATTAGTTGCATTCTGCTATGTGTCCTAGATTTTTGTTAAGTGTATTGAACACAGATTTTTTTAAAAAAATAGCTGTCCCATCACTTAACTGGATATCTTTAAAGTCCAAGGGTATGAAACAGCTTTATCTAGTCCCAGCAGGGACTGAGGGAAAACTTCTTGGCTTAACAGACTTAACCATGAATTGAGAAGACAAAATTGTAAATATGCCTAGAGTCTGGCAAACACCTTCCCCAAAACTTTATCAAGCAGAGTAACTTTCTCTGGTTTCAGACTACTGACAGTTATTCAGGATAATTTTATGGCAAGTTCCCTTACTTAAAAACTTAACTTGGACACCAACCAAGTCTAGGTAGCTGCATTCTTAGACTGCCGGGGTACCTCAACCGCTCTGGGAGGGGAGTCCGTCCCTAGGAATGGTGCAGAACAACCCAAAGAGGAGGATGATTACCCCTCCTGGGTGTCAGAGTCTGCAAATCCAACCCCGGGGCTGCAAAGTGCATCCTGCGATGCCAGCCAACTTCGAGATGCAATCTGCGTAGCACAGACAGCACTCGGCTGGGGGTCAGAAGCCTGGGACATGACGAGGAGGAGTAACTAAGGAGGTTTAGCCACCTGCTTTTCGATCTGTCTCACGGATGGGTGAGCTTTCCATTCTGTAATGCCTGCCTTGGTTCCTGGTCCCTGCACCTCTTTTCCTCACAGCCATGGCCCCTTTGCTCTCACCTATAGGCTCAGCTCAGGTTCTGTGACCATGAACTCTAAGTCATAAAGGACGTAAGGAGTCACGCTGGGCCTTCTTCCCTGCACAGCAGAGCTAGACGGTTGTTTTGCTCCTTGGCACCATGCTGCTGGCACCTTCTACTGCACTTCTCACAACCTGGTTTGGTCGATTTTGCCTTTCTGAATTCCTGAATAGTATTCCAGGCCCCCGGAGATGAACGCATGGCTTGCTTTCATGGTTCCATCCCTGAACCCCAAGCTTAAAGTCGAGGTCCTCTTACCAGCTATCCTGTGGGACTCTCACTCCATCTTCGAACCTCAGCATATGGCCTCCTGCCACATTTCCCAGGTGCTGAGCTCTGCAGGGTGTTTGGAAACTCACGGGCTACCTCTCGTCACCCCTTGATGCTGTCTGCTGTGTGTTGCTGCCTGCCTGGGCCTCCACCTACTCATCACCAGGATGTCTTAGACATTCAGGACTGAATATCCCCCTGGACCCTCGCTGGTGGGTTGGCTTCCAATTGGCTGCCCCAACCGTGTGGAACTTTCCATCCTCCGGGTGTCAGCTCCCACTGATCTGACCAACCCCACCAGCAGCCAACGCCTGGTTCAGACAGATTTCGTTATACTGGTGTTTTTCCAAATATGTTCCTCAGAACCTTTGTCCTACAGAGTGTTAATAGACATAATGTACACAACCAGTTCTACAGTTAAATAGGCTTTGAGGAGAATATGTGAGACAGTAAAACAGGACTCTTCATGGGAGGATTTCACAGAACCTCTAATACAGGAACATGCACTGACAATCTCTAAGGAGAGATACAGTGCTTAGTGTTCCCCAAACTTGACCATGTTTTCCTTGGAGTGTGTTATTGGACTAGTGTTCCATGGAACAGACTTTGGGAAATGTTAAATGAAATTCTTCAGTTTCCAGCCCCATGTGAACCTTGACCTCTTGCAACAATGCCAGCAGCACAAGCCCCAGATGCAGCCCCCTTCTTAGTGCGCTGACACCACATGAGCTGGTTTTAAGTCCAGGACCTTCTCCCCTGCCCCCAATCACTCATTGTTTGATTCTTGAATGACTGCTCATTTACCTGTGTCTTCATTTCTACTTCTGCTTCACAAGGTGATTGGTATGTGATTATATACAGTATTATTACTCAATAACATCAACCACTAATATTTACTTACAGAGCATGTGCTCTCCACTGATCATTGTTCTAAACACTTTGCCTGTATCACTTCTTTTAAAACTCACTTATATGTGGAATATAAAAAGAAAAATGATAGAAACGAACTTATATACAAAACAGAAATAGACCAGAAGACAAACTTATGGTTACCAAAGGGGAAGGGGTGGGGGGAGTAGGATAAATTAGAAGTTTGGGATTAACAGATACACACTACTATATATAAAATAGATAACCAACAAGGTCCTACTGTATAGCACTGTGAACTATACTCAATATGTTGTAATAACCTATATGGGAAAAGAATCTGAAAAAGAATATATATATATATATTTTCAGTTATATATGTATATATATAACTGAATCACTTTGCTGTACACCTGAAACTAACACAACTTTGTAAATCAACTATACTTCAATTACAAAAATAAAAACTAAAAATAAAACCCACAACCATCATGTAATGTAGGCACAGTTGCGGACCTGATTTTACAGAGGGGGCTATTAAGACACAAAATAGTGAAGTAACATACCAAAGTGCACCACTAATAATGCTACACTGCGGTTCAAGCCAAGGTAGCTGGGCTGCAGAGACATTGTGCTCATTCCCAACACTGTAATTATTCATTCATTCAACAAATATTGAGCACCCACTGTATGCCAGCTCATGTTCTAAGCCCTAGAGATGCGGCAATAAACATTCTTGCCCTGGTGGAGCTTATATTTTAGTGGGAGAAGACAGGCAATAAGTAAATAAGCATATACCTTGTGGCAATAAGTGACAGGCAGAAAAATAAAGCAGCATAGGATATGGGAGTCTGGGGGGGAGGGGGAGCTATTTTTTACATGGGTGGTCAGGGATGGCCCCTCTGATTTAAGGTGACAGTTGACCAGACGTAAGTGATAAATAGAAGGAAGAATATTTCGGGCAGAGAGAACAGCAAAGGCAAAGGTCCCAAGGTGGGAGCACTTCTGAACTGTTCAGAAACTAGCAAGGGGGCCAGAGTGGATGGAGCAGAGCCAGCGGGAGGAAGAGGTATAGATAAGATTCCGCAGAGCAGGTCCCGGGCTGTGGGTGGAGGTGTTACCTCTATTACGTAATCTGATTTTACTCTGAGATGGGAAGCTGTTGGAGAGTCTGGGGCAGAGGAGAAATGCCCTGACTTACACGGTAAAGGCCCCTCTTTTACCCTCCTACGGAGGGTAAAAAGAAGCCCGAAGACCAGCTGCTGAGATCCGGGTGAGAGATGACGCCAGCTAGGCGTTAGCAGTCGGGGCAAGGCGATGAGGAAAAGAAACCCAGCAGGGTTTCCTAATGCACTGGACATGGGACGCGAGGGAGACAAGGAGTCAAGGATAACTCCAAGATTTTCACCTGAGCGACCGGGAGGATGGAGTCACCTTTAACTAAAACGGGGCAGCGCAGCAGGAGAGCAGGATCCTGGAGGAGAACCTCCTGTTCAAGACTCTGCATTGTAGTCACTCCTGGTATAATTTCAGACTCGTGCTTGTCTCTGTACGTAAACCTCTAAATCACCTCTTGTCGGGAAATAAGAAGACAATCCAGTATTATCCCCCTTTTTCTGAGCTGCCACAGAACTTTGAACCCAATTCAGGACACTGTTGAACAATTTTGATATTTCAGGGGAACAAAAAGAATCGAAGACACATGTTTTCAATCTTGTGGGGAGAAGATGTTAGATACTAAATATACCTTTGTCATGTGCTTTAGTTCTTGAGAAATATGGGCCCAAATGTGATGCTGCTGTCAAAGGTGGGAGGGCTACTGGAAAGCAAGATGCTTTAATTGCTAAATAGTGGCTGGTTTAGAAATCCCATGACATCACAAGGCCCTCTCTTAGGAAATGAACGATGAGCAGCTACCAGGGCTCTTGATGATGGGCTGGGCATTTGTGGGGAGGGAGGAGTTTCAGGGGCAACACTCTCTCTGCACAGTTGGGCTGGTCCAGCTCCCGCCTGTGACTCAGGGTGTCCATAGGCTAGAACTGCTTTACATGTTGCCTGGGGACTCTCTACTCCAGACTGCCCCAGGCAACTCACCCTCGTGCTTCTGTGAGGAAGACAGTTACACCTGCAACAATAGAACTTTAACAGTAGTAACTAGCTACACGCTTTCATAAATGTGTTGTAGTTATCATTATCATTTTTAAAAGTTTACTTTGATTCCAGTGGTGATTTTTCCCCCAAAGTTTTATTTGCAACTAAACTTCTTTGCTCTTAGATTTAACCAAAAAAAATACAAACAGCAAAATAAAAAATATATAAATTGGACTACATCAAAATTAGAAACTTTTGTGCTGCAAAGGATATCATTTTAAGAAAAGAAAAAGACAGCCCACAGAATAAGAAATAATATTTGCTAACATTTGCAAATCATACATCTGATAAGGGACTTGTACCCAGAATATATAAAGAATGCTTACAACTCAACTATGAGAAGACAACCCAATTAAAAATGGGCAAAGAATTTGAATAGACATTTCTCAATGATATTCAAATATTCAGATGGCCAATAAGCACGTGAAAAGATGCTCAAAATCTTTGGTCACTAGGGAAATGCAAATCAAAGCCACAATGAGATACCTCTTCACACCCACCAGGATGGATAAAATAAAAGACAGACAATAACAACTGTTAATGAGGATATAGGTATATTGGAACCCTCATACACTGCTGGTAAAGTTGTAAAACGGTGTCGGTGCTTTGGAAAATAATTCGGCAGCTCCTCAAAAAGTTAAATACAGAATTATTATATGTCCCAGCAATTCCACTCCACCCAAGAAAAACGAAAACATACCCACACAAAAACTTGTAAACAAATATCTATAGCAACATTATTCATCATAGCCAATAAGTAGAAACAATCCAAATGTCCGTCCCCTAACAAATGTGGTATATCTGGACAATGGAATATTTTTACTTGTCAATAAAAAGGAATAAAGTACCAGTATTCAGTACAACATGGAGGAAGCTTAAAGCATGCTAAGTGAAAGAAGCCAGTCACCGAAGATTTCATATTACATGATTTTACTTACATGAAATACCCAGAACAGGAAAATCTATAAGGACAGAAAATAGATTAGTGGTTGCCTAGGGCCAGGGGGGTTGGTGGACAATGGGTAGTGGCTGCTAATGGGTACCAGAGTGATGGACATGTTCAAAAGTTAACTGTGATGACGGCTGCACAGCTCCAAATACACTAAAAACCACTGAATAGTGTGCTTTGAATAGGCGAATTATATGGTATATGAATTATATCTTAACAAAGCTATTAAAGTTTCTGTAATTAAAAAAGTAGACCTACTTAAAAATACTGAGTAGATAATATTACAGGGAATCTGCAGACATTGCAGAAAAATTATGAAGTTGTTACCCAAATGACTGAAATGGGAATAAAACCCAATCTTTAACCTGGCCTTCAAAGTCCTGCACATCTTAGTTCTACCTTCTTAGTCTTGTCTCTCCTCCTGCACTGTTCCCAAATCATGCAAATTACTTGCCTTTATTTTACTGCAAGAGTGATAACTGGAATTTATGGAAAGTAAATTCTACTCTTAATGTGGGGAACCATTCAGGACCTTGACATCTATTATCTTATGTGATCTTTACAATAATCCTATATAATAGGTGCTTTTATCCACATGACCCTAGAGAAAATAGAATACTGAGAAAAAGTTCCATAGTTAATCTCAAGATTGCAAGGCTCTGGCTTTTGAATCCTACGAAGAAAGAAAGCTTGGGTTTTAGGGTGGGTTCTCTGTACTTCTCCCTCTCAACACTGAATGCATCAAACTTTAGAAGAAGCTATTTTGATTGGTCTCTTTTCAGTGATAAGCACAGTTTGACTGATGTTTGCCAGGTCATACAAAATGTCTCCACAGCCTGCTAATGTCCCAAATTAGTTCCCAATGAATTTCTTTAATAAGATAGAGGAGACCATTAAGTACAAGGCACTGTGTTCCTGCTTTATTGTTTAATCCATCTAACAATTTTATGAAGCAGATATGATTATTGTCTTTCCTAGAGAAAGAAACTGTCAGGAGAATGAAAAGACAAGCTATAGTCTGGGAGAAAAAAAATAGCAAAGGACTTATCTGATATAGGATTGTTCACCAAAATAAACAAAGAATTCTTAAAACTCAATGATAAAAAAAAATTAGCTAGAGCTAATTAATGAATATGGTAAAGTTGCAGGATACAAAATTAATGCACAGAAATCTCTTGCATTCCTATACACTAATGATGAAAAATCTGAAAGAGAAATTATGGAAACACTCCCATTTACCATTGCAACAAAAAGAATAAAATACCTAGGAATAAACCTACCTAGGGAGACAAAAGACCTGTATGCAGAAAACTATAAGACACTAATGAAAGAAATTAAAGATGATACCAACAGATGGAGAGACATACCATGTTCTTGGATTGGAAGAATCAACATTGTGAAAATGACTATACTACCCAAAGCAATCTACAGATTCAATGCAATCCCTATCAAATTACCAATGGCATTTTTTACGGAGCTAGAACAAATCATCTTAAAATTTGTATGGAGACACAAAAGACCCCGAATAGCCAAAGCAATCTTGAGGGAAAAAAACGGAGCTGGAGGAATCAGACTCCCTGACTTCAGACTATCCTACAAAGCTACAATAATCAAGACAATATGGTACTGGCACAAAAGCAGAAACATAGATCAATGGAACAAGATAGAAAGCCCAGAGATAAACCCACGCACCTATGGTCAACTAATCTATGACAAAGGAGGCAAAGATATACAATGGAGAAAAGACAGTCTCTTCAATAAGTGGTGCTGGGAAAACTGGACAGCTACATGTAAAAGAATGAAATTAAAATACTCCCTAACACCATACACAAAAATAAACTCAAAATGGATTCGAGACCTAAATGTAAGACTGGACACTATAAAACTCTTAGAGGAAAACATAGGAAGAACACTCTTTGACATAAATCACAGCAAGATCTTTTTTGATCCACCTCCTAGAGTAATGGAAATAAAAACAAAAATAAACAAATGGGACCTAATGAAACTTCAAAGCTTTTGCACAGCAAAGGAAACCATAAACAAGACGAAAAGACAACCCTCAGAATGGGAGAAAATATTTGCAAATGAATCAACGGACAAAGGATTAATCTCCAAAATATATAAACAGCTCATTCAGCTCAATATTAAAGAAACAAACACCCCAATCCAAAAATGGGCAGAAGACCTAAATAGACATTTCTCCAAAGAAGACATACAGACGGCCACGAAGCACATGAAAAGATGCTCAACATCACTAATTATTAGAGAAATGCAAATCAAAACTACAATGAGGTATCACCTCACACCAGCTAGAATGGGCATCATCAGAAAATCTACAAACAACAAATGCTGGAGAGGGTGTGGAGAAAAGGGAACCCTCTTGCACTGTTGGTGGGAATGTAAATTGATACAGCCACTATGGAGAACAGTATGGAGGTTCCTTAAAAAACTAAAACTAGAATTACCATATGACCCAGCAATCCCACTCCTGGGCATATACCCAGAGAAAACCATAATTCAAAAAGACACATGCACCCGAATGTTCATTGCAGCACTATTTACAATAGCCAGGTCATGGAAGCAACCTAAATGCCCATCAACAGACGAATGGATAAAGAAGATGTGGTACATATATACAATGGAATATTACTCAGCCATAAAAAGGAACGAAATTGAGTCATTTGTTGAGATGTGGATGGATCTAGAGACTGTCATACAGAGTGAAGTAAGTCAGAAAGAGAAAAACAAATATCGTATATTAACGCATGTATGTGGAACCTAGAAAAATGGTACAGATGAGCCGGTTTGCAGGGCAGAAGTGGAGACACAGATGTAGAGAACAGACATATGGACACCAAGGGGGGAAAGCCGCGGGGAGGTGGGGATGGTGGTGTGCTGAATTGGGCGATTGGGATTGACATGTATACACTGATGTGTATAAAATTGATGACTAATAAGAACCTGCAGTATAAACAAACAAACAAAACAACTAATACTAAACTTTCATTGGGTTATTTGTATGGAAATATGTTAATATAAATGCTTCAGACATTACATGAAATTTCTAAAAATCTTATATGTTCTGGTATAATGTTATAAGTCATAATCCTAGTTATTACTTTAAAATGTAAATCTCAGACATAACTAATTTTCTTGTCAACTGCATTATTATGAACTTTCATCAAATCTTTAACCGTGGTCATTTTTAAGTCTTTTGTCATTTACAGACAGTTCTGGGTGTACCCTGATGCTTTTGTAAATATGTTCCTATAAAAGGGTTTCATCTTCAGGAAATTCATGGAAAAGACTCTGACAAGTACAGGTTTCTGGTACCTGACTGTACTGCTGAACTGAATGAATAAGCATTTTCAGAACTCTAATGAAAAACTGATGAGCTCATAAAAGTGCTAACAAAAGATCAAGATGAAAAAAAAAAATTAATTACATGGGACTGAGTGAACTGATGAGGATGAGTATAATTTTTGTGACTTTCTGTTGGAATTTAAAAAAAGAAAAAATCCCACAAGGACTCAGAGGCAAAGAATATACAAATCAATTTTCACTGCAAAGTAAAGGAGCTGTTACAGTGGAGGATTACTGGACTGAATGTCAATATTATGACATAGTATGAGTGTGTTTCATGTTTGGTAATTGCAATCATTGTTGCTTTTGTTGTGGTCATCCATGTACAATGCTTGGTGTCAGTCTATTTATCTCTTGTAAAAATAAAATACAGTGTGTGTGTGTGTGTGTGTGTGTGTGGGAAAAAAAAAAAAAAACCCAATCAAAAAATGGGCCAAAGACTTTAACCTCATCAAAGAAGATATACAGATGGCAAATAAGCATTTTAAAAGATGCTCAACATCATATGTAATTAGGGAAACACAAATATTAAAACAACAATGAGACACCACTACACGCCTATTAGAATGGCTAAAACACTGATGACATCAAATGCTGGTGAGGATGCGGAGCAACAGGAACTCTCACACGTTGCTGGTGGAAGTGCAAAATGGTACAATCACTTTGGAAGACAGTTTGGTGGTTTCTTACAAAACTAAAAATACTCTTACCATATGATCCAGCAACTGTGTGCCTTGGTATTTACCCAAAGGAGTTGAAAACTTATGTCCACATAAAAACGTGAACACAGATATTTATGGCAGCTTTATTTATAATTACCAGAACTTGAAAGCAACCAAGATATCCTTCAGCAGATGAAAGGATAAGCTGTGGTCCATCCAGACGATGGAATATTATTCAGCACTGAAAAGAAATGAGCTATCAACCCATGAAAAGACACGGGGGAATCTTAAATGCGTATCACTAAGTGAAAGTAGCCAATCTGAATAGATTACATACTGTATAATTCCAACTATATGACATTCTTGAAAAGGCAAAATTATAGAGAAAATAAAAAGATCAATGGTTGCCAGGGGTTGGTGGGGGGAGGGAGGGATGGATAGATGGAGCACAGAGGATTTTTAGGGCAGTGAAATTACTCATAAAGGTGGATACATGTCATTATACATTCATCCAAACCCCAGAATGTACAGCACCAAGAGTGAACCATAATGCAAATGATGAACTCTAGGTGGTAATGATGTGTCAGTGTAGGTCATCAGCTGTAACAAATGGACCATCTGGTGTTGGATCCTGATAAAGGGGGAAGGCTGTGCACGTGTGGGCGCAGGGTGTACATGGGAAATATCCATGCTTCCTGCTCAATTTTGCTTGAACCTAAAACTTCTCTAAAAACTAAAGTCTATTTTAAAAAGAAAGAATAAAAGAAGGAAGGGGTGGGGGAGGGAGGGAAGGAGGAAGAAAGAAACAGAGGATCCCAGAAATTAAACAGTGACTAGGATGGCAGTGGAGTGTTATAACTGGCTTGCACCAGCTGGTGAGAGTTGAGTGTGCACATTTCTTCCCAAATCCACATTTAGTGATGTCCAGTTACTGGCTCAGAATCAGCCATCATGAGAATATTTACACTATGGAAATTAGCCAGTGTTACAAACTAGGGCATGTGTTTGTTTGTTCTGGTTTGGTTTTTTTGAGAGCCAGCTGTTGAACTTTTTATACCACTGAGAATAGTATTAAAAACTAGTCTTTCAGACATAGAATTAAGTGCCTCCTTTGAGGCTGACCCAGAGCCTCTAACAGACTGAGACTCTACCTCACCGTTTTGTCATCCAGCTAGTATTTTACCATCCTTCCAAAATGACTTCTCTGAATACTTATTTTATATTATGGCTCTGTTCCCAAGTTTGTTCAGCTTCATCCCCTTCACAATTGATGCCAAGACACATACCACCTGTACTACTAGGTATTTAATAGTTTTCTTTAAATCACCTATTTTTTTTTTTACATACGTAAAGATGTTTTCAAAAGGAAACTAATGGATAAGGCAAGGAAAAAGTGCAAAAAGCAGGAAGGGTTATGACCCCAGAGGGAATACATTCACTCTGAGTTAGAGGGCGAAGCCTAGAATGGCAAGGATATGAGGAGAGAGGTGGTCTGATGGTCATCATCTTAAGGGTTTTAGAAGATCAGTTAAGGGAGGAGAGTGGGGTGTCCTGAAGGACAACCAGCCTGGAAAGAAAGGAGGAAAATACTGATCTTGGGATAAGAAATATGAGAATATTATGCAGATCAGTGAAGCTACTTTGAGGATGAAGCAGTAGGGACTGAGAGAAGGATGAAGCCTGGGGGTTGGAGGGTTGTTGAGCAATTGGAGGGACTAAAGGAGAAACTGATGTAGGAGCTGAGGTCGTGAGGGGTGGTCATTTTAGAGAGATGGGGCTGAAGGGAAGGACATGGCAGGGAAAAGGCTCAGGAGGGGGTACTTGGAAAGTTAAGAGTAGGAAGGCAAAGGGCAGAGATGAGCTGACAGATGGAAGAGAGGCTGCACAGGCGCCCCGGTGGTATCAGAGGGACCACAGAAGAGCAAATGTGTTTCACAGTCAGATACAGAACTTTGCTAAGGATCTATACCAAGATTAACATTTAAAGACGCCCTGGGGCTTCCCTGGTGGCGCAGTGGTTGAGAATCTGCCTGCCAATGCAGGGGACATGGGTTTGAGCCCTGGTCTGGGAAGATCCCACATGCCGCGGAGCAACTAAGCCCGTGAGCCACAATTACTGAGCCTGCGCGTCTGGAGCCTGTGCTCCGCAACAAGAGAGGCCGCGATAGTGAGAGGCCCGCGCACCGCGATGAAGAGTGGCCCCCACTTGCCACAACTAGAGAAAGCCCTCGCACAGAAATGGAGACCCAACACAGCCATAAATAAATAAATAAAGACCTTCTCTCTATTAAAAAAATAAAAAATAAAAAATAAAAAAAAATAAAGACGCCCTGTGTCTTTTCTGTTCCCTTAAATCGAGATCATCTGAGCTTTACTGATTGCTGTTCTAGTTCTCAACACACACATACATACACACACACACACACACACACACACACACAACTGAGAAAGGACTACACAAGAAGGAATTAATCCCAAGGTGGGACTTCAAAACATTAAAGAAGAGAGAGGTGGGCACGGGCGGGGGCGCCGAGGGCGGGGGAAAAAAAAAAAAAAAAAGAAGAGAGAGGCAAAGTAAAGAGAAAGGGACTGGAGAAAAAGAATCACCAACAAAGATCATAGTTCAATTGATTCAGTTACTATAACAAATGGTGACAGTTATGATGGATCAACCCCTGCTTTATGCCAGCTCCTCTGCACCCACTTTTTCCAGTCCTGACAACAGTGAATACTACGTATTATCCTCATTTTGAAGATCAGACAACTGAAGCTCCAGAAGGTGAATGCTGAAGAGTTCACATTCAGTAAATGGCAGATTCGGGTTTCAAATCCAGGCACACCACACTGCCTCTTTGTTCCCACTGTCCTATGAGCTCTGCTAAATCTTACGCTGGAAAAGCCTCATGTCTCAGAAAAATACGATTCCTTCTCCAATGACGTTCTGTAATAGTTTTCTGAACCATCTACTCTCAGAACAGCTTGGAAAGTGTAGTGGATACCGCTGGTTGCTACCTAGCACCCATTCTCTTTTGTTTCTTCTCAAGAAAACATCACTTCCATTTAGGTCTATATGACGCATACCACGGGGCTCCAGAGAATCTGGTGCCACCTTCAGCTCCAGGTGGTCTGACTTGACTGGAGCCATCCTCCTTGCCAGTGACAGGGTCAGGAATGAGCATGTGACCTAATTCTGGACAAGGAGACTCCTGCCAGAGACTTTTGGAAAACTTCTTTTTGTTCTGAAGAGAACCCCAGGAAGTCACTTTCTCTCCCAAAGGATGTGAGCAAGCAACTTGTAAGCTTGATTGCTGCTGGCAGACATCCTAAAGCCACAAAGGGAGCTAGTCGTACGATGAAGCCCAAACTGTGGCTTGCAGAGCAGAGACACAGAAGTGAAGCAGCATGTGAGTCCTTGAAAACATCATCAGGACACTGGTCAAGCAAAACTGAAGGCCACCCAACACCTGAACCTCACCTTTGTGGGCAAGGAAACTGTGTTTATTAAATACAAATCTACTGAAGAACTTCTTTAGCCAATCCGAGTTTGCTTTTCTGTTGTTTACAGCCCCAAACACCCTAATTGGATACTGACAATAACAGAGCCAGTATGGTAGGTCCACGGTGGGAAAAGGAGGCACAAGTTGGGCCAGAAATAAAGCTGGGAGTCCAGCTGCGGGGAGGCGGGGACAGGAGGCCCTCCAGATGAAGGATGGAATCTCCCTGGGGCAGAAAACAATCAGCAGACCTTCAGCACCACCTGTGCTCATTAACCTCAATCAGCGGCCCTGGAGCTGTTGTTCTGGGGCCAGCAGCATCGGCAACACCTGGGAACTTATTAGAAATGCAAATTCCTAGGCCTCACCGCAGCCCTAGCGAGTCAGAAACTCTGGGGATGGCAGCCCAGCCATGTGTGTTTTAATAAGCCCTCCAGGGGATTCTGATGCTCAAGTGTGAGAACTACATCCCTACACGTATTCAATACCTCAAGGTGAATTTGCTGGAGCACTTCTCAGTATCCATGATTAGCAACTGATCTGAAGTGGAGCGTGGAACCGGTCATCTTTAGCTCAGGATCTACATGTGCGTGGGGCAGGGGGCGGTCACAGATCCTCATGTGTTCAGGGTCTTGAGTCACTGAGTTGCACTTCTGGCAAACCGAATCCTGTATGTGTTGACCTGAAGCCAATTTGGGGTTGATGAGGATTCCCTTTGCTACTGTGAAGAAACCAAACTTTAAAAAGTGCTGGTCCACCCTGCAGAGTAAATATAAACAGTTTTATTTGGTACGAAAGGCACCTAGAGAAGTGTGGTAGTTTCGAACTCTTTAAGTTGCCACTCATGGAGCATTTTAAGTGTAGTTCTGGGCTGGCTAAGAATAGATTTTTTTTTTTTTTGCATTATTTTTAAAAATTTATTTATTTATTTTTGGCTGTGTTGGGTCTTCGTTTCTGTGCGAGGGCTTTCTCTAGTTGCGGCGAGCGGGGGCCACTCTTCATCGTGGTGCGC
Organism: Eubalaena glacialis; assembly: GCF_028564815.1. NCBI lineage: Eukaryota > Metazoa > Chordata > Mammalia > Artiodactyla > Balaenidae > Eubalaena > Eubalaena glacialis. The sequence goes on along the minus strand of NC_083734.1, from coordinate 5,012,180 downwards.
GGGCCTCTCACTGTCGCGGCCTCTCTTGTTGCGGAGCACAGGCTCCAGACGCGCAGGCTCAGCAGTTGTGGCTCACAGGCCTAGCTGCTCCGCGGCATGTGGGATCCTCCCAGACCAGGGCTCGAACCTGTGTCTCCCGCATTGGCAGGCAGATTCTCAACCACTGCGCCACCAGGGAAGCCCAGAATAGATTTTTAATTATTGTATTTTTTTCTTGCTAAGTAATTTTACAGTTTGGAAAAAAAAAATTCCTTACTATGCAATTGGGGGGTTTTAATGCTCTGTGCTCCATGAATATATCTGTAGAGCAGCCTGCTCAGAGACAGTTATTTTAGCACTGTTGTGGGAGTGATGAGTGTCATTAACACAGTGTGATTGTGTTAAAGGGGAAGTGTCTTTCACCCAGGGAATCTAACATGCGGTTAGTGTCTCGATAATTAACCCACTGCCCTTGAAAAAGAAGGTAATTAGAAGCAAAGGCCAATTAACTCCTTCCAGGTGATTTCCCTTGAATCCCACTTCCATCCTAGAAAGGAGACTCCAGAAGGATCTGAAGGAAACAAGAAGACAGAAGCAGACAGACTGTATCAAGAGTGCTAAGGGGCTGCAGTGCCAGAGAGGTTAGATGGCTCAGCACGGTGTGGGGAGGCGCCCTCTCCCATGACTGCGTCCTGTCCCTTTGACACCTCAGAAGCATCAATAGCCACAGCTCTCCGGTCAGGGTCTATGGCTAGACAGGAAACTCTATCAGGCATTTATCCTGAGGGACTCCCCATTTCATCATCTGTAGAATGGTGATGATCGGGCCCTCCTCAGAGGCTGCTGTCAGGATTGAATGCAGTAACTGTAAGAGGGAAAGATTTATAAACTTATATTACGAGACTCACATAAGGGATTCTGATTCTTCTTGGTAATCACCCCTCTGATGGTTTCTTTTGGTTGTTTCTCTTTCTTCCACCCAGAGCATCAAAAACATGTATGGTATGTCTCTCTGTACAGAAATGATAACGATAAAGATAGATAACAATAAAGGTAATGAAAGAGACTGAAAGCTAGTTACATAGTTTCAGGTCTCAATGGAGTCACATTAAGTTCCTAAAAATTGCAATTACAATTGATACAATTGAGACAATTCCAAGTGAAGAGAGAAGTATGGTCTGAGTGCATGGAAACAGTCTCAGGAAGACAAGTGTAAAGGTGTCAGGGAATGATTTCCAGAGGGTATGAAATGAGCGAAGAATTGGGCAATGTTGACAGTTAGCCAAGTAAAGGAGGAGAGGGGGAACATTCATTCTCTCAGAGCCAACAGCATGTGCAAAGAACTGGAAAGCACAGACCACTTGGGGAAATTCAAATAGTGTGGATTAGCTGGAGTACAGAATGTATTGGTTGAGGAGATGGAGTAGAGAATATCAAAAAGGAAAACTTAGAGATGGAGACGGAGCCTGCTTTGACTAGCCTTGTTTGCACCTGATTTTAAGGGTCTACGATACACTCACACAATCACGCACACACACTCACATACGCATACAGACATATACACACAAAACCATATGGACTGAATATAAACCAGAGGCAATGCCAGAAATAGCTAGATTAGATTTTTGCTTCATTATCTATTTTGACTTGGCTCTTCATTAAATTAAATCTCTCTTGGATGGAAATCCTTGGCTCTCGGGTTCATTGAGTCTGTTCTGCACCAGTCTTTGCCAAGTATGATACCCACTTCACCACCTCCTATCCTACCCGTCCCCACTTTCAATCTGCAAGGTCAGAATGAACTTGAGATTATATCTTGGTGGAAATAAGGAGACACTGAACAATTTTGCCTCAGATTTGCATGTCTTATTCCTCTGGAAGTTTTATGTAAAAAGACTGAAGGAGTCTGAGACAAGAGGCAGTTATATAGATTAGGAGGTGATTTCAATCCTGCAGAGAAAAACTCCCATCTTTTCCACTTAGGTAACTGGGTAGGTGGTCGTACTAGTTACTGAAACAGGTAATACTGCAGGGGAACAGGGCATGGGGAGGGAGGTATCTGGTAAAAATTAATTGTTTTAAAGGTATTATATCTGAAAAGCCTAGAAAATATACAAGTGGGGAGGTCGATTAAAAGATTGAGATGGAGACAGAGATTTGGATGTCATCAGTATACTGGTGATATTCAATGACGTCAGGGTGAATGAGGTTTTTCACAAGTCCACATACCAAAGGAATGAAAGAAACTGTAAGAGAATTTGGCTGATGGGGAACACCAATACTGAAGGGTTTAGTGGAGGAAGAGGGTTATGGAAACACTGAAAAGGAATCGCCAAAAAGTAGAAATAAATCCAAGATTCTGTACTATCTCAAAAGTCCAGGGAAGAGAGAATTTTCAAGAAGTGAACAATAGTGTTAAATACCAAAAAGAGGTCAGTTAAGATAAAAACTAGGAAATGTCTGTGGGATGTGGTCAGAACGGATCACGGGTGGCCCTGACCAGAAGGATTTCAGCAGAGTAAGAAGGGCAGGCACGATTGAGGGACAAACAACAACGAAGACACAGAAGTGTCTAGAAACTTCTTTCGATATATCTCAAGAGGAAGTGATCCCTACATCTTCACCTCCGCACAATAACCATTCCCGTGTTTGGAGGCCCCATCTTCGGTTAATTTTTTCTCATACTGCATGCGCTTACCAACATTTTCAGCATCTGCCCCTTCTCCTCTCCAGTTAATATGATAAAATAATGAGACAGAAACTGTCTTTGTGAATAATTTTCTGTGAGAACCCAATACACCTTTGGCCTTTATTTTCCTGTCTGTAAAATAAGGAAGGGGATGAATGCACTGGTATCTGAAAAAGTGATATTGGAAAACAGAGAAGGAAAGCATAGGTACAATTAGAACAAGGGTGGGAATTCCCCTGGTGGTCCAGTAGTTAGGACTCAGCATTTTCACTGCAGGTGAAATCCCTGGTCAGGGAACTTAAGATACTGCCAGCTGCGCAGCACAGCCAAAAAAACAAAAACAAACAAACAAACAAATATTTTTTTAAAACAAAAAACAAACAAACCAAAAAACAACAAAAAACAACGGTTATGCCTCAAAGGGCTGAGTCTTGAATGGAATTAGAATGCCGTCCTCCCCAGCCTCTCCCAGTGAAGATATCAAACACCTAACAATTTTATGCAGATAAATAATGGTTAAAATGAATATTAAAACTGTTCTCAACCATGCACCTTGACTACAAACATCAGAGGAAAATGAGTTAATCCCTAAAGAAGTTATTTTATATGTGGGGAATAATTGCTTCCTGCAGAGGGAAGATAAAAGGAATCCTTTTGAAATATGCCAGAGCATTTTGTTCTTTTTAACAAGGCCTGACCTCAGGAGAAACTATTTTACCAGAGCCTAACCTGCTAGGGTTTATTAGAGCCTAACTGACTTAGGGGAAGGGAAGCACACAACTGCAGCCCCTCCAGCCATTCTTTCCCACCTAAAGGGGGCAAAAACCTGAGAAGCACGAGTGACGTTCACAGTTCAGGGGCACTTGTTCACCAAAACACTGACAGCTCATGCATCCGCTTCTCACACACCTTACCACTATATCACTAAAGAACTATTCACCACAGTTCCTTTTACCCAGTATATCATGTCTGCCTTTCAGGAGAAAATTACAAGGCACACTAAAAGGCAAAATATAGTTTGAAGAGACTAAACAAGCACCAGAACCAGAGTCAGATATGGCAGGAATGTTGGACCAGGAATTTAAAAACACTATGATTAATATGCTAAGAACTTTAATGGAAAAAGTAGACAAGTGGATACATAAACAAAAAGATGAAAATTCTAAGATGGAATTGAAAAGAAATGCTAGAGATCAAAAACAACGTAACCAAAATAAAGAATGCTTTTGATGGGCTCATTATCAGCCTGGACACTGCAGAGGAAAGACTCTCTTAGCTTGAGGATATAACAATGGAAACTTCCAAAACTGAACAGACTGAATAAAAAAAAAAAAAACAGAACAGAATATCCAAGAAATGTGGGACAACTTCAAAAGGTGTAACGTAAGCATAATGGGAATAACAGGAGGAGAAGAAAGAAAGGAACAGAGCAATATCCGAGGCAATAATGACTAAGACTGTCCCCAAATTAAAGTCCGACTCCTTCCTGATCCAGGAATCTCAGAGAACACCAAGCAGGTAAATGCTAACAAACAAAAACACAAACAAGAAAACTATACCCAGGCATATCATTTTCAAACTATAGAAAATCAAAGGTTAAACAAACAAACAAACAAACTCCTGAAAGAAGCAAGAGGAAATAATGCCTTACCAACAGAGCAGGAAAGACAAGAATTATATCTGACAGCTCCTGGTAAAGCATTTAAACAAGAAGAGAGTGGTGTAAAATATTTAGCATTGATAGAAAGAAACCCACCAACCTAGAATTCTATACTCTGAATTTATCCTTCAAAAATGAAGGAGAAATAAAGACGTTCTCAGACAAATAAATATTGAGAGAATCTGCTGCCAGTAGCCTTGGAAGAAATGTTAAAAGAAGTTCTTCAGAGAGAAGGAAAATGATACAGGTCAGAAACGTGGATCTACATAAAGAAAAGAAGAGGATCAGAAAATGAATAAGTGAAGGTAAAATAAAATATTTTATTTTCTTATTCTTAACTGATCTAACAGATAAGTTTGTTTAAAGTAATAACAACAATTTATTGATTATCTATATATCTATATCTGTATCTATAGATCTATGCTTATGGATAATTGAAATAATGACAGTAATAGTACAAGGGGCAGGAGGAAGGAGTCAGGAATATTTTGTTATTACAAGGTACTTGTACTACCCGTGAAGTGGTATGGTGTTATTTGAAAAAAAAGTAAAGGGAGAGCAACAGAAATGGTAAACATTTGCATAAACATAATAGACTATCCTTCCCTTAAATCTTTATACTTGGCTAAAAGAGAAAACCATACCGTCATCTGATGTATGTAGACATAATACATAAGACGAGACAAAGGGAAGAGAGTGAAGAGACCTGCACAGTGATAAGGTGGCTACATTCCATGTGAAACAGTAAAATATGTATTCTAAGTAGACCGTGAAAATATATGTATGAATATTATAATCACTATAGCTTCAACTAAAAATATATATATACCAAGAGACACAGTGAAAAAAACAATAAATGAATTAAAATAGAATACAAAAAAAAAATTCAAATAACCCAAAATAAAGCAGGAAAGGGGAACAAAGGAATGAAAAAGTGGGCACAAACAGAAAACGTAATTAAATGGCAGACTAAAATTCAAGCATACCAGTATTTTCTTTAAATATAAATCCATTAAACACACCAGTTAAAAGGCAGAGATTATCAGAATAGGCACATGATCTAGCTTTATGTTGTCCCAAAACACCCGATATAAATATAAAGATATAGTTAAAAGCAAACATCTAGAAAAAGGTATACCACGTAAACAGTAAATGAAAGAAATCAGTAGTGGATATATCAGGCTATGTAAACTTCAGAACAAAGAAAATTACCAAGGATAAAGAATGAGATTACATCATGACAAAAGGGTCAATGTCAATTCATCAAAAGACATAACAATCCTAAATATATATGCACATAACTACCAAGATTAAAAATACACAAAGCAAAAACTGACAGAACTGAAAAAAAAAAAAAAAAAAGACAAATCCACAATGTAGCTGGAGACACTTCTAAGTAACTGACAGACCTGATAGATAAAAAATCAGCAAGGACATAGAAGGAATGAATAACAGCATCAGTTAACTGTGTCTAATTGACATTCAGCTCCACCCAACAGCTGAATATACATTCTTTTCAAGTGCACATGAAACATGTCTCCAGGATAGACCATATCTGTATTCATAAAACAAACCTGAACAAATTTAAAGGAATTAAAATCACACAAAGTATGTTCTCTGCTAATAATAGAATTAACCTAGAAATCGATAACAGAAATATAAAAGGGAAATCTCTAAATACTTGGAAAAAAGCAATACACCTCTAAATAATCAATGTGTCAAAGAGGAAGTTTCAAAGGAAATTAGAAAATATTTTGAAACAATATGAACACACAAAAGTAGAAAGTTACAGGTTGTAGCTCAACAGTGCTTAGAGAAAACTTTTATAGAATTAAATGTGCATGCTGAAAAAGAAGAAAAGTCTCAAATCTATCATCAAATCTTCCTCCTCAAGAAACTAGGGAAAAAAAAAAAAAAGCAAAATTGGTCTAAGAAACAGAAGGAAGGAATTGAAAACAGAAAAAAACAATAGAGAAAATGAATAGAATCAAATGCTGGTTCTTTGAAGAGATTGATAAAAATCAATATAGTAAGACTGACAAGGAAGAAAAGAGAGAACATATACACTACCAATGTCAGGAATGAAAGAAGGGATCTTCCAATGGCCACAGAGTTCACAAGTTTGGTAACTTTGGACAAAGCATTTAAACTCCCAGCTGCAGCACAGGGTCAAAACAATCCGAACTGACACGTTTTCAGAGTACAAACTATATTAAGTAAAGTTAATCCAGCTGTGAGAAATATTAAAAACTCAATGGAGCATTGTTTGAGAAAGGGGGATGCCCACAGTGGATGATGCTCCGTTGTATTAGTCACTGGCTCCTTACTTTTTGCTGCTCTACTGTTCACAGCTTCCATTCTTGAGACCACCTCACGGTTCAAGACGACTGCTGGAGTGAATCACTAAATATCCATTCCAGCCCACAGGAAGAAAGACACTAGAACGAGAGGCAGGAATCATACCTTGAAGGGTCCTCCCCAGAAGCTGGGCCCTCTCCATCCCATTGGCCAAAGCTTAGTCACACAGTCACACCTATTTGCAAAGGACCCTGGAAACATGACCTTCATCCCAGATGCCCATGATTCCAGGTAAAATAATCAAGGAAGAAGCAAATGAGGAATAATGGTACAATTAGCAGTATTTGCCACATATGCTATAAAAGTTCCTCCAGATGTCATCAGAACAGTTTGTACCTCTTTCAAAAACTGCAGTTCCAAAAGAAAAAAAAAGGGGGGGGGGGACTTCCCTGATGGTCCAGTGATTAAGACTCTGTGTTTCCACTGCAGGGGGCATGAGTTGGATCCCTGGTCGGGGAACTAAGATCCTGCATGCCACGCTGTGTGGCCAAACCATCCCCCCAAAAAAACTGCAGTTCCTCTGCTCCCCCTAAAAAAACTGTTGCCCTGTGGGACCAAATGGTAACCTCTACTTTCAAATCAAAATCCCATCCTGGACTAAGCTGCTGTGGACAGCTGATGTCTGTTAAACTACTAGTCTAAAAGTCTTGCATTTTTTTCCCCATAAAATGAGGTCTCCACATTTACTCAGAAACATGCCCACCCACGAATTGTAATCTCTCCTTCTTCCAGGGTCACATCAGCTCCGATGTAATTCTAATTTAAAAGCAAGACACTATCCACCTGGATGAAGCTCAAAATGGGCAATTCAGGGGCTCAAGATTCCAAGAGGCTGAGGGGTCCTGCCCTGCTCCAAGGCCCCTCCCTTACTTCTCCTGCCTCTTTTCCCTCATAACCTTCACTTAATCCACCGACAATCCTTTCGAGTGAACCTTCAAAACAAACCCTGAATTCTACCACTTCCCGCTGTCTTGACTCTAGACCTTGGTCCACACTATCCTCTTTTGACACATCTTTATTTTTTATCTCTAAAACAGGACGTAACCCTCTCTAGACCAAAGGTTGGCAGTGTTTTCTCTAAAGAGCCAGACAGTAAAAATTTTAGACTTTGCGAACCATACAGGCTCTATTGCAATTACTCAGCTCTGCTGTAGCACAAAAGTAGTCACAGACAATACGTAAACAAATGGTCATGGCTGTGTGCCAATAAAACTTTATTTACAAAAACCTGCTGTGGGCCAGATTTGTCCCCCAGGCTGTAGTTTGCCAACCCCAGCCTAGAATCCTACTGTGGGGAGTCCCTGCAGCATGTTTCATGTTCCCTAAAAAATAATTTTCAATCTTCATCTTCACTCATTATAAGCCAAGCCACTTTTTTAGGTCATTATTTTACATTATATACCATTTTATTCTTTTTCTGTCTTGTATTTTATTTATACCATTTTAAAAATATGGTCATGTATGTTCTTTCACTTGGCCATAGATCTGGAAACATGCATCACTGAGGCTTTTTCTACCCAGGGCTGAAGTGGAATTATCCTAAACACCTGAAATCAGTATTTCTTCATGTCTGACCTTTCTAGATAATGATCTATGTGACAGAATTGCTCCATAGACACTCATTTTATCCCTGTAGGAAAACTTAACACTCTAATGAATGAATCCACTAATTAAACCTTTTCCTTCACCCTGAACTTTAGCTAAAAATACAAAGATACAGAAGTTGAAGATGAATCAAGCTTGCATTTTTCTTTCTGCTGGAGAGCATGTAAGGACTCACAATGCAGTTTCTTCCCAGAAGTTCTCCAGGATAGCAAGGAGCCATCCACACTTTCACATAGCAGGTGTGTGATACACATTCATGGGAAAAAGAAGGAATGAACTGGAGATAAGACAGATGGTACAACCCAATGGTCCATAGGCTAAATCCAGCCCAGAGACATGTTGCTTGGAATTCATGGTGGTTTTAAACAATTTGAGCCACCACTAAAAAGATCAGAACATTTTACATTAAAAAATTCAGATTTCCACCTGTCTTTTAAATAAATAGTTATTTCTGGCAAGGTGGTGACCAAACTATTCCAGGGCAGTAACAAACTAGAGCTGAATAGAGGCCAATTACTTTTATATAGAGAGTATTCCCTAGTTTTCCACAGTCTCCACAACTCCCTCTTGTATGCCTAATATTGAAGCAAAATGTCAGTTGCCAATTGTTATTGTCTTCACATTATTATTTTATAGTAAAGAAATATTCCTCTGTGACCCATTTCCAATCAAACCAGGGAAATAAAGGATTGGGAAGGCCATGTAATTTAAGAAAAATGGGATCAAGAACTCATTTGTGCTGCCTGTCCGTTTACTGTAGGCATTTGAGCAGGAGAAAGAGCTTAGTCAGAAAGCTGGATTCAGGTGCTAGTCTTAATTCTAATTTAGTGCCAGGGGACTTCTAAATGAGGTATAGACCTGGTCTTGGCCTCATTTTTTTTTCTCTATCAAATAAAAGTTTTTGTATAAGTGAGAGTATTTTGATTATTAAAAAAAAGTAATTAATTAGGATATCAGATGTCATGGAATTGATTTGAAAGCTGGAGATTCAAGTTCAAGAAATGATAAGGAATCAAAGCACTGCAAGGGGCTTGGCAGCAGCAACTGAAGAAGCAGACATATAATAGAGCAAACTAGGGCGATGATGCTGGCATAGATGCATCCCAGCCGTTGCACTGGCCTTTGCATTCCTGTTCATTATGCACAGTTCTAGCAGGTGACTGGCCACACTTACGGTAGGTGGCCTTTTCACTGGTTGCACAGGCCAGAAAGCAGGCAGATCTGGGAGAAGGAGACCCTGAGACCCCTTTTATCTCCCACTGCAGAACAGACATCTGGATGTACAGTCCCACCAAGACTAGAAATAGTGTGGGAGAGGTAATTCCTCAAAAGGAAACTGGCTGCTATTGGGAAAAGATAATATATGCTATCCAAGCCAAGAAACCAAAATAAATACTCCCTATTGGATTGCACAGAACTTTACACAGAACCTAAATAGAAAAGACAGGAAAGGGCAGCAGTTCTGTTTGAAGCATAGCAAGAAGCCAGGAGTTCTCCCTCCTCTCTGACCCCTCACTTTGCATTGAAGGACTTCTGCCGACCCGAGATCTCCCTGAAGCCTAGAGTAAGAACCACAGGGCAAGATAATCTGTAAGATCCCTTGAAGCTGCAGGTTTGTGATGTGAATGACAGAAAAATTAGTTGAGTTTCCACTGACTCACTCAGCTCAGAGACTAACTAGACGACGTCTGCAAGATAAATCTTGACAGCCCACCAAGCCAAGAGAACAGCCCCCCTGGGAAGTGCAAGGGCACCAGTAAATCATTCTCATTGCCCGCTGATGAGAGGGACTGGCTTCCGGGTTACCACCATCCGAGGCGGAATCGGAAAGAGTGGCCTCAGTGTTAACAGCTCAAGGGCTGATCATCGACCCCTGCACCACTGCATCCTCAACACGTATGGATGCCTCTGCTACTGAGTTCCCGAGAACATCTCTGTGACCCACCTCTCTCCTGTGCATTCATATGTCTTCACCCCTTATTTAGCTCGAGAATGTGAGAGTAGAGGAGAGCAGGCCCTCATGGCCTCTTAGCATGAGCAATCAGCAGGAAGAAACGGGGAATGTGAGAAAAAAATATATTTACCAAAGATTTGTTTTAAATAACCAGCCGCTTGGGGTAGCAAGCAGCTGGAAGCACATTATAAAACTATTACAGTATTGAAACAGAGCTGTGCTAATAGCATACACAACAGTGCAGAAAGCCCCAGCTGCAAAAATCATGAACTCTTTGGAGATTTCAGCATAATTTTTTTTTCCACTCTGGAAATATCCCAACCTCACACCATTCTGTTTACTAAGCCTCTCGAGGCTTAATGGGTGTTTATACGGAAGGACATGGGAAGCTCAGTTGACAGATCAAAGTTTTCTCCTTGCAAAAGGGTCTTGTTTATTGTCTCATCTTAACTTGTTCTTCATATGTGACTGTGCCTCACTCTTCTGACGAATTATCAGTAAGGTACTTCATCATTTCAGAGGGAACTGAGCCAGTGGAAGAGCTCAGAGGTGATGTTACAAGAAGCACTGTCTCAAATTATAAGTAGAAATATTTATATATCTGGAAGCTTTTACATACCTCCATTGGTTCTTCATAGATCAAAAAGGAAAAAAAATTCTACAGATACAGCAAACTTTGACCACAAAGTCAACAAGCTTGAACCAAAGGACAAATATGGAATCCTGCACAGAAGTTAATTAGCTATTGTAAGACTCCAAACAATCTGAAATTGTTCCTTGGAATCATACATAAGGTGGAGAGTCTGGTCAAATGACCTCTAAGATCCTAACTAACTGTGGGATTGTTTAGTCTAGTTTCAATAAATATTTTGCTCAAAGGTTTAAAAAAAAAAAAAAGGAGCACTGTCTTTTACCCAAAGAGGTGAAGTCCCCAGGGAGACACACTCCAATCCTCTCAATCTCCTCATATGTCAGGGACCCCCGGCCTCACAGTCAGTAAGGAGTACTGAATAACCACCTCTAGAGGACAGGTCATTGGGATTGGTTCTAGGAATCACAGCAAGACATCAAACCTTTCTTCACGTGGCTTCCAGTCTGCTCTGCCCAGTAAGATGTGTGATCAAATAGGAGAGCCTAAGAGCAAAAGTAGCTGGACAGCCCATCCAGGAATAAAGCCTTCAGACACCTGACTTGCTGCCCTCAGGCCCTACATGCCAGCCCCATAGCCATAAGGACACTAAAATGCCAAGCATGATGGCCCAGGCACTGGAGACACATCAAGATCTGGATGCAAACCCCAGCTCTGCCATGCACAAGGTGATCCTGACATTTACTCCATTTTTCCATTTGTAAAGTGGGAATAAAAACTCGTTGGGCACACAGAGGACGAAAGGAGATGATGTATGCTGTTGGGGTCCTCTCACAGTGCTTCAGGCATCGTATACACTCAATAAATGGTCACTTTCATTATCATCGACCTCACCCCATGTAGGTTGAGGACATTAAAAATTAGCCAAGTGGTTCTCAAAGCTGAATGTCCAGTAGAATCACTTGGGGGAATATTTTCGATCACCTATAGAAAATGTTCTGCACTCTACCCTAAACCAACTGTGTCAAGTGACTGGGGATGGGATGAAAGGGTGTGTGTGTGTGTGTGTGTGTGTGTGTGTTCATTAAGCTTTCCAAGTGACTCTGATACAATTCATCTCTAAACTACAATTTGGGATGCACCGTGTATAACTGGAGAAATATATATATATATATGTACATATGAATGTAGTTAAGGCCAATGCCACAGTCACATGACCCAACATGCTACAAGAGATGTAGGGAGCAGAGAAGCAGAAAGGGGGATACACAGAGTGAACACAGGGTAACCACCCCAAAACTGTCCATCCTTTAATGTCTATCCTTAGCGTCCAGTGAAGATGCTTCTACTGTAAAGGCCCAACTTGCGAATCTCCCATGACTAAAAGGCTTAGCAGAAAGTGTTGAAACTGCATAGCTAACACTTGCAGAAAATAAAAGATTCCTTTACTAAATGTCAGCTAAATGACCATGTCACCATCTTTCCCACATTCTTTGTCCTTTCAGGAAGGAGTCTCCATCAGCACTCATTTGTAAAAATCACACTCTCGCTGCGTTTGCCACCTGACGTTGGAGAAATCATTCCGAGGGTGACTTTTTATCAAATTTGTCAGTGTGCTCTGTGAACCAGAAATCATCTTGTAGTAGGCAGAGTGGATGATTGCCTACTAGTGTAGAAAAACTGGGAACAGCATCCAGACCCCTTTTTCTATGTTTTCTAATGCAGAAATTATCTTCAAAGAATGCTGAGATTGACATATACACACTACTATATGTAAAATAGATAACTAGTAAGGACCTACTGTATAGCACAGGGAACTCTACTCAATACTCTGTAATGACCCATATGCGGAAAGAATCTAAAAAAAGAGTTGATATATGTATAACTGATTCCCTTTGCTGTACAGCAGAAACTAACACAACATCGTAAATCAACTATACTCCCAATACAAATTTTAAAATAAATTAATAAATTAAAAAAAAAAAAAGAATTAACGCTTTTGCTCCATGCTTTTCAATCCTGGCCATACACGGAAGTCTCCTAGGGAGGCTTGAAACATTCTAAGCCCCCAGCTCAGATATTCTGATTCAGTACATATAAGGTGGGACCCAGTATTTTTTAAGTATTTTTAAAACTCCTTGGAAGATTCCGGTGTGCAGGCAAAGTTGATAACCACTGCTTCAGTTGAACCAAGGCCAGTTCAAATCCTGTCTAACAAAAAACAACAGCAACAAAAACTCACATTAAGTAGTATTTTAAGCTATTAAGAACTTCTTATACTTCAGTGTTTCAATGGTTTTTTCTGAGAAGTGCTAAGGCATGATTCCAGATGAAATATAACATGCCCACCCAGTTATATTTAAGTTTCAGATAAACAACCACCTTGGGACATATACCGAAAAATTATTTGTTACTTATTAGAAATTCAAATTTACCTAGATGGCCTGTATTTTGCTAAATATGTCAATCCTATCCTGAGGTCCTCAGGGAAAGTGGAGGGAAACTTCGAGTAGAATCAGGACTGAAAAGGAACCGTGGGCATCTGCTGGGTCTGCCTGCCATCCATCCACCACCTTCTTGCAAGCACACTTTAGTTTGCCTTAAGGAACACCCCTCCCCACTCTCTGCCCATGTGGTTTGGGTGGACTCAGGAGCAAGACCGTCAGAGGTGCCCGTCTCCCTGGCCACAGTGATTAGCACAGGTGTGGTGGGCATTTAAACCAAGCCAACCAAACAAACACCATTCCAGAACTTCCGTGTGACTGTGGGGGAAGAGGTACCCTTTCACTAAGGTTGCTGAGAAGGTAGCCCATAGCCCTGAGTCACCGGTGCGGTGGTCCCCTTATCACCATATGTGAAGGATCTCCGTGAAAAAGCCAGCAAGAAGAGAGACCAAGCCCTAACGAGACCTCAGACCCAGTCACGCTTGAAATCTGCATCTTGCACTTTTTGTGATGCCAATGCATGGATTCCTTTTTTTAGCTTACACGAAACTGAGTTCGTTTTCTGCCATTAGCCCCCAAAAGAGTCCTGAATGTAAGGGTACAGATTGAAAAGCTGGAGTCCAAAGATAAGCTTTCGCCTGCCTCACCGTATTTTTTTAGTCCTAAGAAACAGTTCTTCCAAATGCACCCGTGTTTAATCTCTCAACAGCTATTAGTGACCCTCACTGTTCCTAATTCAACATCCCCTTCTCTATACCCTGGTAGCTTGTACTTTCTATCACAGCACTTTCTTGTACATAATGGTTATCTATATATGTAGCTCTCCTAGAAGTTTTGTCTTTGTATTCCTAGGCAGAGTCCAGCACAGAATAGGTGGGTGCTGAAGTACTGTTTGTCAAATTATCCTTTTTTTTGGCCGCAATGTGTGGCATGCGGGATCTTAGTTCCCTGACCAGGGATCGAACCCAGTCCATGGTAGTGAAAGCACCAAATCTTAACCACTGGACCGCTAGGGAATTCCCTGTTTGTCAAAGTAAATCAACATGGAGACAGGCTGTGATGATGATGATGATGATGATGATATATTCAAAAGCTACGTCGGCCTTTGCCAGAAGGAAGGGGAGGCTGTGGAGGAGACAGCTGACCTGATTGCAGGGACCATTGCTTCCACCCACCATCCCCGCACGTGAAGAGTGGGGATTAAGCTTCGGGCTTTGTGTTTAAACCCAAAGCATCAGATTTTGTTGGAACAAATTAATGTGTGCCACATACACTATTCAATTTATACTTACATTCTAGAGTTCAGAAACAATTAGCCGTTTCCAGGTTATTTCCTTGCTTTGGTGTGATTCTCAGAAATGGAAGAAAGCATGTAATTGGTGCTTTTCTTCCCCCATACAGATGATCCTCAATTACTGAGCTCCACCATAGGAAGAAACAAAGAGATTTATATACAGATGCCACGGGATAGGGTGGAATCTGGTATTGAATGGGTTGAAAACCATGACAACCCTAAAGGGACCCAGTGTTGTTCAGAGTATGAAGAATCAAGCAGCCCTGGATCGCCCATCCCCTAACTGAAGGGTCCTGAGTGCGTTTTACGGCTGTGTCTGCAATGGCAAGGATAAAAGGCAAAAATCAGTCACGCAGCAGAGTTCTGAACACTATGATTCTTATCTTCCCATTCAGATTCGATGCCATGAGGACACTGTCTCCTGAAAGCGTGACATCCGACTCTGTCTCAGTGAGCATCTTTGGAGACTGGCACAGAGATTTCCTTTGAGCTCCCCCGTGCTTCATTTAACTGTGATGAAAACTGCCCCCCCTCAAATTAAGCAGACTACGGGCACCGCACACTCTGCAGGGCGTCTCACCCCTGGCCGTCAAGGACGCCGCACTGTCCGCTCCTGTGAAAGTGGCTTCCAATAATCAACCTGGCTGTTGATCCAGCAAAACAGGCTGGTGGCTCTCAGAGTCATCAATTAACAATGATGGAAACCTTCATCTGGCAGGAACCTCTGTCCATCACACAAACCAGCACTTTGAAGTGGCACAGGGGTGCCTAGGAGCTCACGTTCAGAGGCTTCCCTTTGAGCTGGTAACCTCTCATCTTGGTAAGACGTTACAGGCGGCGTCAGGGCTGTCGGAGGATCATGACTAGAGCTGCCGTCACTGCAGCTCCGAGATAAAGAGCCTCCTCCGTCCTCTTTAGAAATGCCCATCATGCATTTTCCCTGCAAGCTTTGCTCGCCAGTTAGTAAAACCGTCCCGAGCAGCAGTGACAGGGGGTAATTACAGCGGGAGAGCGCTCCTGACACAATGTTTTTAAATAAAGAAGGGGGAAAACGGGGAGAAGAAAGATTGTTTCAAAGGTTTGACTTCAAATAGCATTCAAGGAGGATGCCTTTAATTCCTTGTGTGAGTTTATTTAGTGTCCATCTCCTGGTCTAAAGGAGTTATCAGGATTAGATAAATCCCTGGGAGACAGCCACGTCTGATTGCTGCAATTCCATGAACCCTGGACAGATTCCAGGGAATCCGAAGGCCTAGTGGAGGAGGAGAGCATGGGCTTTGGGCCTCCCTTTTCTTCCTTAAGTGCCAGGAACTCATTCAAGGCCAATGAGTGCGATCTTCTCCCCAGCCCGATACCCACTGTCACTTGCTCTTGCTTTAACTTGAATATTTTCAGTGATGGGGAGCCCTGTGTGCTCCACGCGAGCATGATCTTTCTTGAACAGCTCAATCTGCTGAAAAGCTGGTCCTGGAATAATGTGAAGTCATCCTTCAACTAGAGATGGCTGCTGTGTTATCAGTTCCCTAGGATAAACAGCCTCAACACCTCCAATTTTTCCTTACATTGGTTGCTTTCCAAACTGTTCTTCATCATGATGACTCTCCCCTGAACAGACTACAGCAAGCATCTGTGGCAAGTCCCTTTCTTAACCTTAAGAGGAGAGCTATTTGGAGTCCTGCGTCCCCATGGGCTTTGTGAACATTGTACAAGTATTATTCATTGTGCACAGGTACTGTTATTATAAAGGACAGTGACCAACTTGGTTCCTTATCCGATTAACTTCAAGAAATAAGGCAGGGGCAAAAGAGTTAAAAGAAAGAGCAAGAAACATCTCCTAGAACATCTGGTCATTCCTTTATTCGTGCCAACAGAAATTACTCATTTAGTTAGAAAATTCACATTGGTTGCAGAAATTAGAAGCTATCTGGCACCATGCTGGGTGTTGTTGGCTGTTCTTGGGAATTCTACCATTTCCCTCGAATGATGCAAAAGCATCCTAGGAAGTCCCAAGGCACAGGGACTTCCAAGCAGGATGGCTCATCTGCAGCTTTCTCGTTTCATATTGTGTAGCAGCACAAATCATGCTCTCCCACAGGGCTCTGGGTGGGCCTTAAAGGTCCATCTGTGCTTCCACGCCCAAGACCTGCCTCAAGAGGTACCCACTGCCTACATTTCCAGGCCCACTGGGTTCAACTCTCTGAAACTGAGTTGACTTGTCCAAGAGGTTAAAAATCAGTCAAATCGGTGTTGACATGGTCCTTGAGTCTCTTCCCTCCAAAGACTAATTTGACCAGCTAGATTTCTATTATCCATCCCCCCTACCTTTGCCAATATTGACACTGGGGGACAAACAGTGTCTTGGGAATAGATCTGCCCGTTTGTCTGGAGCCTAGAGCCCCAGGTCAGTCAGGTTAAAGCCAGAGACACCAGCAGAGGTTAAAAGATAAGCCCCCGATGTATCGAGCTGTGTTTGTTGTTCTGACAAAGTAGAAAGTATAGCATGCCGAGGACAGTTCATTTCTCCTGCCCGTGTCCCTGCGGAAGACATGTTTTCGGGAACAAGAGCCAGAGAAACAAGAACCTTGACACAAGGCCAAACCTTCTTGCCCACCTCAGCAAGTAAGAGACTCGACCCCCAGCACTCATGCTGCCGAGGCTGACAGATGAGGGGCTGCCATCGGAAATGCAGAGCATCAGGACTGCTGGCCCCCAGCCTGGTCTCCATGAAGCACCAAAGTCAGCCATCCTGTGATTCATCCAAACGCAAGGCTGGGCAGTCAGCAAGTCTGTGACCCAGCAGAATGCGTGGCTTGGGGGTTACAGTGGGAGAATTAACCAGGACCGTCTCACTGGTGTTTTGATCTCACTTGATCACAGGAGGACTGTTTCACAGCATCCTTTTGAGAGGTGGGCCCGGACATAGTACTGCCCTGTGGATTCAGCCTAGGTGAGTTATGCCAACTGTTTCTTGAGGACATCACTGATGTCCTTGCATTGTGTCTCTTTTCTGTGCCGTGCACTAGCTTGGAACAATTTCAGTTTCCAGAGAAGGAGGAAAACAAGTGTCAAGTTCCCACGTGGATATTTAACACTTTAAAATTTATATATATGCGCATATATATATTTAAAATCATATACATACGTGTCTTATTTTTATAGTATATAGATAACATATTTTATATATTTATATTGGTATGTACCAGAGTTTGTTTTGTATTAAAATGATTCATGAATGTCATTCTCTTCCCTATTTATCATCAGCATCTCAGGGGCAGGGACTGTGTCTTGCCCACCTTGGAATCCCCTGAGTATTCCAGGATGCCTTCTCACACACTGTAGATGTTCCATCAGTGTTAGCTGAGTTGTCATTTCAGTTCAATGGGTCCATCCGCACCACTGCTCTGTGCAGTGTCCTTATAGCACCGTTTACTACACCTAATTTCCTGCCTGTTGTCTGGGTTAGCCTGTTTGTCTTCCTTACCCCATCTCTTTCATCCCCTTATCCCAGGAGAGAAGGGCAATTCTCTTCTTCCCCATAGCATCCCCTTCCCACAAAGAGGGACCTGCAGCTACCTCTATGTCAGCACTGGCTCCACAGCACTCCAGGAAATTACTTTAAACGTCATCTGCCAAATACTCCCCTTTTGGGGGTTGAAAGTGGTCATTTGGTTTTATGAACAAGGGATGCAATTTGCTTCCTTCCCTCCCTAAAACTTTAAACAGTAGAGATTAACTGATAGCAAACTGCAGATTTCCTATGAGCTTGGCAGGCTCAGAATTTCATATCCAAATGCAAATCTTCTTCTCTGAACTATTCATCCCTGCACTGAGTCTGTACTTTTTGCCAATTTGGTTTATTTCTCTCATTTGTAATGACTAATAGAGAAGAAATGTCTCTGCTATCTCTGCCCACTCCTTCTCTAGTTACTGCTGATGCCCAGCTGGAGGAGTGCTGTGATACGTAGCCAGTAAATATTTTCTTTAGAGTAATTCACCAAAGACGCATTCTTCCATGAAATGGATGCTCTTATAAATACTGACAACTTGTACTTTGAGTTTCTAGATCCTTCTGCCTATTAAAATTTTAAAATGCTTAACTGACATGCACAGTGTCCTGCACTAGTAGATACTAAATATTTGTTGGTTTAATAAATGAAAAACCTATTTTAAGTGTCCTTCATCATGCAATCCAGCCCCTGACACCCACCAGTTTGTCAATGTTTCTTCTTGCTACCAGAGTAGAGTGTCCCTGGGGGTGTCTTTAAAACAACTGTAATTAGGTTTTTGCTTGTTTATTAATTTGGCAAATATTTAATTCCTATTCTGTATGACTCTTAGTAGATACTCGATAAACAAATGGTTTGCTGAATGAATAAATGGCAGACTGTGGAGAGAGCTAAACACCATGTCCTATAAGAGACACTTGAAGGGACAGCAAGATTTTAATCCAGAAATAGAGGCTCTCAGCAGGTAAGGACACCTGTCTAAAAGCAACTGAAGGATTGTCATGGATCCTGTCTGAATTCAAAAATTTGATATTGTGTTTGTCACAGTTTTTTCTGCACTATTTTGATTTTTTAAACACTGCATTAAAATATTATCTTGATAACTGAGTGTTTCGGCACCCTCTTGGATTTTGCACGAGGCAAATGCCCCAGGTTCTTCCCCTTAGTCTCAGCCGTGAAGGTAACATTGACTCCGCGGGCTCAGCTGCTTTCCACCATCTCCATGTACTCGAATCATAGCACCTTTCAAAGGCGACATCAGTGTCTGGGGATGGGGGAGGTGCAAAGACAGGTGGTACTTGGACAGTGGAACCAGCTACACATAAGTCACCTGTGCATCACAGAGGGCTCCACAGAGAGATGCACAAAGAGACCATGACACGTAGAAGCTCAAAGTACCACTTTGTTCTGAGCTTCTGGGAAACCAGACTGGGACACCAGCTTAGATCCAAGCTCTAAATGGGACTTTGTTATGGGATAAATTGTGCCCCTGAAAACTTCATGTGCTGAAGTCCTAACCCATCAGAATGTGACTGTATTTGGAGACAGAGTCTTCAAAGAGGTAATGGAGTTAAAATGAGGTTGCCAGAGTGGGCCCTAACCCAATATAAGTGCTATCCTTATTTAAGAAGAGGAAATTTGGCCACAGACATGGACAGAGGGAAGATGATGTGAAGACACAAGGAGAAGACAACCACCTACAAGCCAAAGATGAAACCAACCCTTCAGGCACCTTGAGCTCAGACTTCCAGCCTCCAGGACTATAAGAAAGCAGATTTCTGTTGTTTAAGCCACCCAGTCTGCAGTACTTCGTTATGGTGGCCCTCGAGAACTGATACAGACTTTTACTTTGCTTTAGTACCACGGTTGGATCTTACCATAGGTCAGTCAATCTGAAATGAAGATGTGGTGAGCAGGAAGCAGAGATTCTTGAGAGGAAGAGACTATCAAGAAATATGGCAGCCTGGTGGAGGAATAAATTGAGAGTTTGGGATTAGAATAAGCACACTACTATGGATGGCCAACAGGGACCTGCTGTGTAGCACAGGGAACTTTACTCACTATCTTGTCATAACCTATAATGGAAGAGAAGGTAAAAAAATAATATATACATATATTTATTTATATATGTATGTATAACTGATTCAATTTGCTGTGTACCTGAAACTAACACAACATGGTAAATCAACTATATTTCAATAAAAATTTTAAAAATACATGGCATCCTCTGAGGAACATTATCCATTCAGCCTACACATCTTTTGGAGGCAGGATAAGATAGAGGTGAAGGAGAATAAGATGTCCAGACCCACAGAATCTCAGATAGATGAAAGCAGGAAAGGATGGAGAATACCGCTTCATGCACTTGACCTACTTTAGTGTTCTGGGACCAGACCCACCAGGAAGTGTGAGACAATCCATGACCCATGGTCAGCTTCTGATCGAATCTGCATTCCTTCCCCTCAGAAGAAAGAAAAAGATCGTGGAAAAAGTGAGCACAGACTTCCTCTTCCCTAGACCTCAGTTCAAATGTTGCTTCTTGAAAAAAATCTTCAGATTTACACTTGCACTCTCTCCCAAAGCTGGAAGTGAGTGCTTCATTCTCTAAGCTCCCACACAAATTACTGTTTCTTTTCCTATGAAACAGCACTTTTTTACAACTACCATTTATTTTTTGTTTCAGTAGCTTATCGATTAAATGTAATAACCTGAGGATTGAGGAACGGACACTCTGATGTACACACCAGTATAATTACTAATTAGTAGTAAAAGAACAAATGAACAAACAAAAAACTAAAAAATAATTGCAATACAGGTAGCTTAAAAATTGAGCAACTGGGCTTCCCTGGTGGCACAGTGGTTAAGAAAGAATCCGCCTGCCAATGCTGGGGACACGGGTTCGATCCCTGGTCCGGGAAGATCCCACATGCCGCGGAGCAACTAAGCCCATGCGCCACAACTGCTGAGCCTGCGCTCTAGAGCCTGCAAGCCACAACTACTGAGCCCGCGTGCCACAACTACTGAACCCACGTGCCACAATTACTGAAGCCCATGCACCTAGAGCCCGTGCTCCGCAACAAGAGAAGCCACTGCAATGAGAAGCCCGCGCACCGCAACGAAGAGTAGCCCCTGCTCACCACAACTAAAAGAAAGCCAGCGCATAGCAACGAAGACCCAAGGCAGCCAAAAATAAATAAATAAATAAATTTATTTTAAAAAATCAAGCAATTGCTTACTAGACCGTGCTAGTGATTTTTTTCCGTGTTATATTATTTACAACTACCATTTATTGAGCCAGATGATGGCAGTCTATACATAGTGTGCCACTGAATCTTAAAAACAACCCTATGGGTTAGTATCCCCAATACCATTTTAATAGGCATTAAAGCAATTTATTTCAACAAACATGTACGGAGAACCTAATACGCTGTCTAGCTGTATCAAGAATGCAAAGCTTGTCGTCTTCAAGAAGGTCTTTGTTTAGTGAGGGAAACATATACAAATAAAGTATTAGATTCTGATTAAGTCAAATTATTTACATTATTTACAATATCCAAGATATGAAGCAACCTAAGTGTCCATCAACAGATGAATGGATAAAGAAGGTGTGGTATATGTAGAGGTATTATAATATACATATAATGGAATATTGTTCAGCCATAAAAAAAGAATGAAATTCTGCCATTTATAACAATGTGGCTGGACCTAGAGAGTACTATGCTTAGTGAAGTCAGTCAGACAGAGAAAGACAAATACTCTATACTATCACTTATATGTGGAATCTAAAAAATAAAACAAATGAATGAATATAACAAAACAGAAACAGACTCACAGATACAGAGAACAACCTAGCAGTTACCAGTGCGGAGAGGGAAGGGTGAAGGGGCAAGATAGGGGTAGGGGATTAAGAGGTACAAAACAGTACATACAAAATAAATAAGCAACAAGGATATATTAGACAGCACAGGGAAATATAGCCTATGTTGTAATAACTTTAAATGGGGTATAATCTATAAATATACTGGGTCACTATTTTTTACACCTGAAACTAATATAATATTGTAAATCAACTATACTTCAATAAAAAATTTTTTAATTGAAATAAATAAATGGAAAAAAAGAAGGTCTTAGTTTAATGAGGGAAACATACAAATAAGGAATTAGAGTCTAAGTCAGTTTCTTCATTTAACAAATATTTATTGATTATCTACTCCGTGCTGGCACTGTTCTAGGTACTTGAAATGTATCAGAGAACAAAACAGACATAATGTAATAGAACAGAATAGAGTGAAAGTGATCAATGCAATGAAGAAAAGTACAAGGCAACAACATTGAGGTGCTGGGGAAATGGGAGCTGGGTTATCAGGATGGGTCTCATTAAGGAGCTGATATTTAACCCAAGACTTCAGGTAAGTTCACCAAATGAATATCCAGGGGAACAGAATTCCAGGGGGAGGGAACAGATGCTAAAATGATCATGGCAAGAAGGAGCCTGGTGTGTTTAAGAAATAGCAACACAACCAGTGCAGTTAGAACAAAGTGAACAGGTGTGGAGTTGCAGGAGCTGAGATCAGCAAGAAAGGCATCAGCAGGTCACGGGGCCTTGTGACCTGCCACAAGGACTGTGGGATTCGTTCTGAGTGAGGAAGAAAGCCATTAGAAAGTCCTGAGCAGGGGAGTTTTTGGACTGTCTGAGAAGCAGAGGCCAGGATGGAATTAGACATTCAGGGAGGTTTATTAGAGAAAACACCTGGGGAGGATAAAGGGGGAGAAGGCTTGCTAGGGAGACAGAGCAGGTTAGGACAGACCTAGAAACACGATGTAAGTCTGGCACCTGTGAAAGGAGGAAGGGGAGGAAGGAAGATTGGTCAAACTGGAATACAGCTCTGAGAAATTCCAAAGCATCACACGTGTGAGTCAGCAACAGCCCAGCTCTGATGCCCTGGCCGTGCTCCATCATCAGCCCGGAGCAGCCTGGGAACAGTGTAGCTGAGAAGAGCTTGGACGTGGGCAGATCCCAGGGTGTGGCAGCCAATGCTGTCCCCCAGACACCCTTCTCTCATCCTGCTCCCTGAGAGCACATCACCATGGCCGCCAACAAGAGTGAAATAATCTGAATGGTTTTTTTAAAAGATCATTCTCGGGACTCCCCTGGTGGTCCAGTGGTTAAGACTTTGCCTTCCAGTGCGGGGGGTGCGGGTTCGATCCCTGGTCCGGGAGCTAATACCCCACATGGCTTGCAGCCAAAAAACCAAAACATAAAACAGAAGCAATATTGTAACAAATTCAATAAAGACTTTAAAAATGGTCCACATCAAAAAAAAATTGTATAAAAAAAAAAAAAGATTCTCCTTTTCGGGGGTGACGACTTCCCCATGAGAACATGCCTCTCACAAAGGATCTCCTTCATCCCTCTCCAGAAGAGAAGAGGAAACACCAGAAGAAGCGTCTGGTGTAGAGCCCCAATTCCTATTTCGTGGATGTGAAATGCCCAGGATGCTATAAAATCACCACTGTCTTTAGCCATGCACAAACAGTAGCTTTATGTGTTGGCTGTTCTACTGTCCTCTGCCAGCCTCTACAGGAGGAAAAGCAAGGCTTACAGAAGGATGCTCCTTCAGACAGAAGCAGCACTAAAAGCACCCTGAATCAAGACGAATGGGAAGCCATCCCAACAAACACATTTTGGATTAAAAAAAAAAAAAAATCACTCTGGCTACTGGGTAGAATATATGAGACCAAAAGAGACAGTAAGAAAGCCAGCTGTAAGGCCACTGTGATCACCCAGGCGAAAGATGGGGTTGCTGGGGCTGAAGCAGCGGCTCTCACCTGGAAGTGATTCTGCCCTAGGGGACCTGTTGGCAGTGTCTGGAGATACTCTTGACCGTCACAACTGGAGGGGAAGGAATGTGTCATCCAGTGGGCAGAGGCCAGAGATGCTGCTAAACGTCCTACAATGCACAGAACCGGCCTCCTCAACAAAGAATTTTCCAACCCCAAATGGCAACGATGCCGAGGTGGAGAAAACCCAGAATAGGGTAAAAGCGTGTAAGCAAATGTTTTCCCCCTAATATTTTTTGAAGGTAGAACAGACAGAATTCGATGATGGATTAAACATGAGTTGTGTCAGAAAGGGAAGGGTGTGTCAAATTCCTTGATGGCCAACACCTAGGAAGATGGTTCCAGACTTGTCTGTTTTACTTTGTTTTTGTTTTCTCTTTAAATGGAGATGATAAAGGCTCAGAAAGAAGTGGTTTTAGGGATGAGTACAAAAAATAAAGAATTTTATTTCAGATATGCTCAGTTTGTATGACTATGAGATATTCACTGATGTCAGATAGGCAATACGGAGATTTTCGAGTTTAGGAGAGACTGGAAATATAAATTAGGGAGTCATGGATAGAGTTGGTATTTAAAGCCATGGGACAGAGTGAGGTCACCTAATGTATGAGACCATAAGAGATCTAAGTGTGAGTTCTGAAGGAGTTCCGCATGTGAGGTGGAAAGATGATAGGGATCTAGTCAGTAGAGAAAGAAACATCCAGTGGGTCTGGAGGAAAATGAAGAGAGGGTGGTGTTTGTTTTCAAAGCAAGAGGGGGAATGCTGCTGATGGTTCAGGTAAGATGAGGGATGAGAAAGGGCTGGTGAACTCGTAAGTGTGGAGGACACTGATGGCCTTGACGAAGAAGATGACAAGGGACGGTGGAGCTGTGCCTTACTGCCATCTTGGGCTCACAGAAGTGGGACGGGGAAGGCAGCAGGCTGAGGCTGGGAGGGCTCACGGAGGAGACAGCCCAGAAAAGCCTGGGTCCTCACATTTGGATCCAGCCCTTATTCATCAAGCCCTTTACAGATGCTGTCAGGAAGGGCTTTCACAGGATCAGAGCCTGACAATAAGAATGCCTTCAACAAGAGTCAAGTACCATTTACAGAGGATGCTGGAAAGGCCATGTTTACCATGAAAGTGGCTGGATCTTTGACTTTTACAAAATTATAACAAAATATTGGACTCTGTGGTCAGTGCCCAGAGGGTGAAGCCCCTTCTACACATTTTGTATTTCCAGCAAGAGACAGACCAGAGGCTGTTGTCATTTTGATTGAAAAGTTCTACTGACTTGATGAAGGCTTTTTGTTGGCTGCACTTGGGAACTCTTTCATTTCTTCAGTTAAAAAAAATGCTGTAGCAAACTATTATATATAGGATGGATAAACAACAAGGTCTTATTGTAGAGCACCAGGAACTATATTCAATATCCTGTGATAAACCATAATGGAAAAGAACATGAAAAAGAATATATATATATATATATATATATGTATAACTGAATCACTTCGCTGTACAGCAGAAATGAACACAACACTGTAAATCAATTATCCTTCAATACAGTTTTTTTATAATGCTGTATAATACTGATGCACCTGGCTGTCCCAAATGAAGACTTAGGGAAATCAACAGAGCAGGCTCTGCCCATCGGCCCTTCTCATCCCCCAAACCCCCAACACACAAACATACACTAACCAGCCACCAGCCATCCTATTTTCGCTTTTAAAACTGTTTGTTTGATTTTTTTCTTTTCATTTATTGAAAGTTTTGCTTGGAAGTCTGAGATATAAATCTATACTTCTATCTAGAAGGGTTCTTCTGGACTGTCAAAATACTATTTCCAGTGCTAAATCTCCTACAGATGAAACATCACAGCACTTTTCACATAACTCAAAAACACTCAGAAAATAGTAAAGGAAGTACATTGAAAACTCTTTCTCTGTTTTGGCCACTTACAGAATAGACCAAGAGCAGACAATGTTTTTAAAACCCCAATTGGCTGGATTGAGGCTTTACTAATGTAATTCAGGGGCTAAATTGGCTAAAAATACTTTCTTTAAAATATAATATGCTTGATGATGAACAATAGCCAGAATTTTCAGCTAGTTGTTGTTTTTTAATTCCTCAGCATTTACAATTAAAATTTTTAAAATCTTCTAGCAAGAAACTCAGTTTTAAGATATGTATCAGTCATGGAAGTAAAACTAAATAGGTTTCCCATCTCCTCTCTGGGCCAGTTGCCAGAATTAGTCACTTTATTAAGGAGCTGTTTTCACAGTGCTTCCAGGTTGACTTCTTTTTTCAGGGTATAGGAATGTGATGTTGTTATGACAGGGGTTAAGACCAAGGCTCTGGATTCAGACTGCCCAAGTTCAAATCCTGGCTTTGCCTCTGACTAGCTGTGTGATTTTAAGCAAGTTGTTTAACTTCTCTGTGCTCCAGCACTTCTCCTGTTTAAAAAGAACTAATTACAGCAACAACCTCACAGAAGTCTAGAAAGAATTACACGGGATCATGCTATATACAAGAAATCTCTCTCTCCCTCCCTCTCTATCTCCCCCTAACCCTTTTTGATTTTCCATGTGTGTGCATGAGTGTTTGTCACCTTCTACATGCCTGTTATTTCTAGGGAAATAACCCCAGAGCCCAAGGAGAAGTGAAAAAGTAAGAAACAGAAAATGTGGGTTCTGGCAGCCTCTTTCTCTCAGTAATCAGGACCTTGTGAGTCTTTCTGTTGCCCATTTGGAAAATAGAGAATGTCTGCTAAGTCAGATGAGATCTTCCCTATGGTTTCTTCTCTTACAGAAATATCACATCAAGTTGTTGCTGAAGTTCATATCTATAAGGGGGGTTAAAATACAACTTTAAGTAGTGTGGCTGAGCCTGGATATTAAATACAACTATCAGAATAATCCTAGAGCCAGGGAAAACAATCTGATTCCAGGTTTGAAAGGCTTTTCTAAAACCCCAACTTTTATTAATTTAGTAAAAAATCAACTTTCCCAATGTATATATTTATCAAAAACCATTCTAACCACCAATTCTTTACAATGTATCAACTGAAAATTGTATATTCTATTAAAAGCAAAAAAAAAAAAAAAAGCCAAGGCAATTAAAATAAGGCTTTGTCAGCCCGTACAGTATTGTTAAGGGTAAACGCATCATTTTCCTGACACTTTTATGTACATAAAGTATAGTTCAGAGAGCTTACCACCATTGTGCACCTCTTGAGGTTAGGGAACCCCAAGTTGAGAGCCATTTACCTATAAAAACCCTGAGTCAGTGCTGATAAAGCAATACTAGGCTGGCCCACAAATGTATAAGCAATAATGACGTTACCAATCATTTATAGCAGCCCACGAGGGACTTCGGGAAAAACCTCCAAGCCATTAACTAATGACCTACCTTTGATAACATCTCCCGCTTTGAAAGCTGCAGGTTAGCATTCATATGGCAAACTGATGCTGGGACAGTGGCAGGGCTCGGCGGCCAGCTCTCTTCCTCAACAGGGCACGGTGCTCCCACCTGCTCACCTCCCTCCCTCCCTCCGAGTGCACTGCAGAAGATGGTAATCTTTATAGCCTTTTAACGCGTTTGTAACATCTTTTCTTCTTTCTAATTAAAACTACTGCTCAAAGCAGAAAACTTGGAAACTACACAGAAAGGCACCAAGACGTTATCCACAATCCCATCATCCATTACTTTTTAACATTTCTGTTTGTCTCTTCCATTTTTCTACATATCGATGTATAATATTTGACTTGAAAATCAGCAAAACTTTAACACCATTGTTTCACCTGTCTTCTTTAATCACAACCTGTCATAAGCGTGTTTCTATAACAATAGATATTTTTATATGGTTTTATGTTCTTTACTTAACTAATTCCTTTCTGTTGGATGTTTAGGCAGTTCTAAATGTTTCATTACTATACATAAAACTGGGATTCTGTTACTTCATTCATTTAGTAACATCTTTTGATAGGCATCCTTTCACAGACAAAAAGTCTCTTCCCTCTTACATGCTTAACATTGACAGGATGAAATTTTAGAAGGGAAATCAACATCAATGCCATAAGACATGTTTTGAAGCATATTACAGACATTTCCCTCCAAACTTTGTTTTAATTTTTATTCTCTCTGGAAGTATACTTGAGAATGCCATCCTCAATCCAAGGTTTACCAGTTTTAATAATACTTCAAATCCGGACATGTGACAAAAACATCTCATAGGATTTTCACTTACAT
Organism: Eubalaena glacialis; assembly: GCF_028564815.1. Taxonomy (NCBI): domain Eukaryota; kingdom Metazoa; phylum Chordata; class Mammalia; order Artiodactyla; family Balaenidae; genus Eubalaena; species Eubalaena glacialis. Next base: position 4,984,032 of record NC_083734.1, on the reverse strand, counting down.
TTCTTTGACTATTGATCAAGTTGCACATTTTTCACATGGTAACTGGTGATTTGTACTTATCTTTTATTGAATTGCTATATATGTCCTTTGAACAATTTTCTACCAAGATATTAACCCTTTCCTTATTGATTTCCTGATCGATTTCCTTATTGACTTATCTTATTGTCATTTTATCATGGTCATCTCTACAAGGTAGTACTTACAAAGCTAACTCATCTTTTGTAAAGATTGTGTTAAAAAATGTTTTATGTGTATACACCAAACGGACACTTTTACATAAACTGAACCTTCCCATGCATGATGGGATTTATAATACAGTCTTTGCTTTCTCTGGCCTCCCCTCTGACTCCTGCCTGCATCTCCACATCTTCACCAGCACCTCCCACAATAACCCATGTTAACAACCTAGTTTATACATATTTTTATTTTTCTCCATTTTTTCATAAGTATATTTTAACATATATACAGATGTAAAAACACATACAGCATTTTTTCCATTGATGGTTTCATTAAAATGAGATCATATTAAACATTTTCTGCATCTTATTTTTCTCACTCAAGGATACCTCACAAAAATCCTGCCAAGGTTATTGGTATAATTCTAATTCATCCTTCTTAATAGCTACATAAGATTCCCAGGGGTGGATGGGCTATAATTTCTTCAACCATTCCCCTATTACTGATATGCCCTTTGTTTCTAGGTTTTTGCCGCTACGAATGAGGCTGCAATAAACATCTTTGAACAGATATGCTTACTTATACAAGTGCTTTTATTTTGATGGGATAGGTTTCCCAGGAAGAATACTGCTGAGTCAAGAATTACGTTCAATTTATTTTTATTTTTATGGGTGCTGGCAAGTTTGTTTCCTGAAAAGGTGGTAACAATTCACAGTTCCACTAGCAATGTGTAAGAATTTCCCCATACCTGCATTAGCAATAGGCATTATGGCTCTTTCCAATTTTTATAAGTCTGAAGACTAAAACATCGCCCTGACCACTCATGAATTCAAATGACATATGATTTTACATCTGGATTTCACTTCTCTGAATTACAGCTAATCCGTTGGTCCACTCTTTCATTTTTTCATGTCAATTGTATAACTCATATATACTACAGATTTTAATATTTTGTCAGCTGCATTGCAAATAACTTTTTTCCAGAGCTCATACACGTATATGTACTTTGTTTATGGCAGTGCATCTCAAAGTCTCTGTGGCAAAGCACCAGTATTTTACAATTTCGAATCCGTAGCAGATCGATGTTTCATACAATACAAAATCACACATTTGGATGTCATGGCAGTGCTAAACTGCTGCATAAGTTTATAAATGCTTATTCTCAGCCTGTGCACTTACCAAGACGTTGGCTGGTAGCACACTATAGATTGGCTCTGGTCCGCCCCCCACACTAGGAATAACAATGGCTTGTGCCATCTTTTTTTGCAATCAACATTTCACTTTTATGTAGTCAGAATATTTCCTTCTACAGTTTCTGGACTTTATCTCTTGCTTAAGGAGGTAGTTTAAGATGTACTTATAAGAATTCCATTGCTAAGTTTATTCCATTTAAGTCTCTGGTCCTCGTGGATTTTTTTCAAATTTTATTATATCCTCCCTTTTTTGTCTGGATCTTTTAGTGTTGTGGGATAGGGGTCCAAGGCTATTTTCTTTCTGATGTGCTGTCACACTGCCTTTGTCATTGTGGAAGATTAACTATGGTGTGGCTTTACCTTCTTATAGTTATAGAGTCTGGAAGGCTAAAATCCTACATTCTCAGATCAGTTGCCCTAAGGCTCCATAAGTGATGTGCATTCCACTGGGCAGACACACCCAAGCCAGTCTTGGAGCTGACAGGGTAGCACGATATTGAGCTGCACACAGGGGACCTCATTTCCCTGGTAAGCAAAGGAGAGCAGGTATTTTGTTATCCTGGAGTGACTGTGAAAGGCTTCTCAAGTTCTTATATTGTAAACACCAAGCAGTTAAGAGTAGCAGCAATGACACTTCTGCTTGAAAAGTCTGGGGTATGATTGGACCTTCTTCCTGGCTGCATAGCATCCAACCATTGTTCTTTCATCTTCCCAGATAGTTTCTAGAAGCTTCCTTTCACTTAAACTACCTAGAGTGAATTCTGTTGTCTGCAACAAAAAGCCCTGACAAAACACTCATATATTAAATTATCTTACATACTGAGATCCTTTACTATATTCACTCTTTGGATTCACTGATCCATTTTAAATGGATCACTATCAATACACTCATGCCAATTTCATGCTGCTCTTATCATAGTGGATTTACAGTGAGTTCTGAGATCTGTTTGTTTATTTGTTTTTGCTCTTATCAGAAATTTATACTTCTACTTGAACTTTAAGATACTTCTATCACCTTAGGTCAACAAATAAAATAAGAAACATAAACACATTTAAGTAAAACTATGAGACGTCCTTGAACCCTAAACCAAAATATATGAAGACAGAGACTGAATGAAGACATGGAAAATGACTTTTAAAAGATGAGACACTCAAACTAAGAGGCTCACAGAGTATTTGCCAATCATCACCCTGAAGAACCTTTTAGGAAATAATAAAGTGGTGGTACCAGAGCCTGTAAGAGATTGTGGGGGAGTGCTGAAACCATGAGGCTTGCATAAAAGCACGGACAAGAAGAAATCAAACTCCTAGATATCCATTCTCACTCCTTTCTCACAGTTAAGCAACCATCTTTTCTCTTCCCCTTTAGGAAGTAGGAGGTATAGTCTCCAGAGAATATGAACTACAGAAGCTTTGGACATGGGGCCACCAGACATAGAGAGATGGAGATGAAGGTTGAAGACAGGAGTCAGCAAATTTTTTCCTGTAAATATCCAGATAGTAAATATTTTAGGCTTCACAAGCCATATGGTCTCTGTTACAACTACTCAACTCTGACATCGTAGCACAAAAGCAGCCATAGATAATATTTACACCAATGGGTGGGGCTGTGTGCCAATAAAACTTTATTTATAAAAACAGGCGGTGGGCTGGATTTGACCAATTGTTTATAATTTAAAGCCCTTCTCGTCTAGGGTGATACCATGGGGATTAAGTAAAAAGTCTACATACTGAACAGGGAGCCTCCTCTCCCTCTTCCTCTGACCAATAGTTATTCACCACCCCATACTTTCTCCAAGTAGGTTAGTAAATGAAGATATTGTCCTTTCAAGAAACTCAAACCCCTAATAGCAAATATCTACAGCTACTAGTATTTAGTGTTACTGATTAAAAAATCCACTGGTCCAGCAGTGAAGCTCACCACTTGTCAAGCCCTGTGAGCCGGACCCAGTGAAGCTGGGTGGGGAGGAAACCCCAGCAGTCCTCATTCTAGGGTCAAGGAACCAACCACACTTTCAAATACAAACAGACAGGCAAAAGATCCTCTGACATTTGAAGAAAACTTCCAGCATAAGAGAGACTAAAACAATCAAACACAAAATAGACAGTAACTGGGAGCCAAAGACAACTTCAGAGGACTCTAGTTAACATCTGCAGGGAGGCCAATTTATGTGTTAAACACATGTTTTTTGAGTGTGAATAGTGTGTCAAACGTTTTTCTACATGCAGGCAATATAGTAGCGACCAAAATTAATAAAAAGCACCGACTTCACAAAGCTTTCTTCTAAGGAGAAGACAAAAGAAAATAAAATAAGAACACTTTTTTAAAACAATAATTGTAAAACAATAAAGATTTATTGATGATTAAAAATTTGGCAGGTAAATTTTTTTATAGTTAGTAAAAGGGTTGGAAGATAAAATGGAAATCTCCCTGAGAAATGGGAGAAAGAAAGTAAAAGGAAAATAGGATAGAACAGAAAATTAGACGGTAGACCCAATAGGTCCAACAACCAACAGATAGGAATTCTAAGAAGAGAAAACAGAGAATAGGAAAAGGACAAAATTATCACATCAATAATACACAAAATTCCCCAGAGCTGAAAGTCACGAGTCACCAAATGAAGAAGGCCCCCAAAGTACCAACATGATAAGTGCAAATTATCCACATCAAAGCAAATGTCTATGGAATTTCAGCATTCCAGAGAAGATCCTGTTCCCGAAGAGGGAGAAAAGGTCTCGATTGAAGATTAGGGGATAAAAATCACATCAGATATCTCAAAAGCAATAGTGAAACAATATTTTCAATTTTTTTTTATTGAAAATTATTTTCAACTTAGAATTGCATACTCGGCTAACGTATCAGCCAAGTATAAGGGTAGAATACAGGCATTTTCAGACACTCAAAATCTAAAAAAATACACGTTTTCTCTTGTGCCATGTCTAAGGAAACTCCTGGAAGATATGCCACACCAAAAGTGAAGAAGGTGGGAAAGAGAGGGTCCAATACTCAAAAGAGAGATGAAGGCAAATCCCAAGACACTGATGGAAAAAAGTTGCAGACCAGTATGTGGGCAAATTAGTAAGCAATCTCCATCCATGATGGAGCATGGATGACTCCAGGAGAAATGTCCTCAGGAAAATGATATACTATTGGACAGATTTTTCATGTGCAAATTTATGTTAAGAAACATTTTGTAGAACTTCAGAAAATGGTGGAAGACATTCATTATGCTGAGGGAAAACGTCACAAGTTTAAAAAAGCAATTATTAACTACATGCAGAACAAAAATGTATATAAAAAAGGAAATACGGTAATAGCAAAATACCCAGCTTAAAAGTAAACAATATTAACATAGTTATAACTAATAACTAATTTAGTTTGTAATAACTAAAACACTGAATATGTGTTTTATCATCTTTACTGAGGTAGAATTTATGTGCAATAAATTGCACCCATTTAAATCGTATGATTTGATGAATTTTTAACAGATAATTGCACCCATGAAACTATTTCCACAATAAAAGTACAGAATTTTACCACTACCACCAGAAGTCTCCTTATAACCCTTTGTAATCCACCCCTCTATCTGCTCCCAAACCTAGGCAATTGCTTATCTGTTTGTGTCGATATACTTTAGTTTGCATTTTCTAGAATTTTACACAAATGGAATTATACAGTATGTACTCTCTCAACTCAGCCATTCCAATCCTAGATACATAAGAAAAATGAAAACATATGTCCACACAAAGACTTGTATACACTATTCATAGCAGCTTTATTCACAATAACAACAAAAATAAAATGGAAACAATCTAAGTATCCACCAACAGAAGCATGAATGAATAAAATTTGTTGTGTCCATATAATGAAATACTGTTCATCAATAATAGCAACTACAAAATATGATGGCTCAACTTTAACCACTTTTCCAATCTCATTTATTGGTCTTATTTATTTCTTGCAAAAGTCTCTTGTGGTTTCTAGGTGTGTAATCATTTTATCAGCAAAAATATGTATTTATGTATTCTCTTTTCTAATTTTATACCATCTATTTCATTCCTTCTTTTACTGAATTCACCTGAACATTCTAAACAATGTTGAATAATAATGCTGATAACAAGCATCCCTGCCTAGTTCCTGATTTTAACTGAAATGCTATTATTTCTCTATTTAATTAAAATGGTTTAATATTTGCTGTTGGCTTGGGGAATGTGGTCTGTATTATATTTATTATATTCAAGTCCCTTTCTTCTACCTATATTTTAGAGTTTTATTATAAATGGATCCTAAATGTCTTTTCAGAATCTACTATGCCCAATGCTACTTTCTCTTTAATTTGTTCATTTAGTATAGTATATTGATGGATTTCCAAATATGTCTTAGAATAAACTTTACTTGATCATTCTTTTGATTGCAAGGTCCTATTTCTCATACATATTTTAACATTTTTGCATCTATATTCACTAGTGAGGTAAAGCTTAAGCTTCTTTCCAGTGCTATCTTTTCAGGTCTTTATACTATATTTATTCTGGCTGCATGCAATGAGTTGAGGTGGTTTCTACCACTTTCAAGGATCTGGAATTGTTTAACTACTGGTGTAACTACCTCTTCTTTAGAGGTGAGGCAGAATTCAACTATGTTACATTCTCTTCTCAATGCCTTTTCCAATGGTGCCTCTTTAACCACTTTTCCAATCTCATTTATTGGAAGTTTTCTCCTATTCAAATTTTCTACTTCTTGAGTCAAATTTGATGAATTATATTATTGGGTTGGCCAACAGATGTGCCAGAGAAACCCGAACGAACTTTTTGGCCAACCCAGTATAACAGGAAATCATCCTTCATCCTAGGGTTTTAAATGTATTACCATAGGAGTTGGATGTAGAAATTTTTATGAACCTTTTCATTTCTTCTGTATCCGTGATATCACCTTTCTTATTTCTAATCTTAGGTGTCTTTATTCTTTCTCTTTTTTTTATATTCAGGCTCAAAAGGAGTTGATTATTTTGTTGGTCTTTTCAAAGATCCAGCTTTTGAATGGGTTTATCTTTCATGCTATTTGTTTCTAATTCAATATTTATTTGTTGAACACATTAATGGCAGTTATCAGCACATAGGTGGGTTGAAGACCACTGGGGAGAAAATGTGTTGAGTGAGAAAGGTGAAGGCCTCTTAAGAACACCAATATCTTAAGGGCTGAACAGAAAAAAAAACCACAAAGATTTCAAAGACGCAATCTGATAAGTAGGAGAAAAACCAGGGAAGTACAATGTCATAGAAGCCAAGATAAAAGTGTTTCACGGTGGAGAACCTTGTCAACAGTTCCGAATGTTGCCCGGGGGATCTCTTGCCAAAGGCCTTAAAAGTGTCCACTGACACTGCCTACACATAAGCGGTGGATGGCCCTAGCAGTTTTATGGTTTTATGGGCCGACAAGAGAAAAAGTCAGATTTCAGTGGACAAAAGAGTAAGAGAAAAGTGAGAAAATGAAGGCAACAGTCACAGATAACTTTTAAAAGACCTCTAGCTGAGTGCCTGAGGAGAGAGGGGACAGGAAATGGAAGAAGGTAAGGGGCAGAGAGACATTTTTATACAGAGGTGAAAGGCTCAAGCACATTTAAATGTTGACAGGAAGCAGCCAGTAAAGGGTTGGGTGGGAGATACAGGGAAGAAATGCAATGCAGAGCACAGACACAGTATTAAACTCATATAGGAGAGGGTCACATTTTCCTATATTCCAAGGCAGGAGGATAGGACGTCTGTGGGTGAATGTGGGTAAACTCGCCTTTGTAGACTTGATGGAAGGAAACTGGATGGACTCTATTTCCTCTATGAAGTACCTGGCAGGGTCTTTTGCTGAGAGTAGGAAGGAAAGTGGTAGGGTTGGAGGCATCCAGAAGTAGAGAAACATTGACACAGCAGCAGTAAGTCTTGGGAGAAAGACCTAGCTTGGGAACCGTAGAAGAATTTTCGGTCAAGAGCCTAGTTAAGTTGGAAGCCACACAGTGTGGAGGCACCATGCATAGGAATGAAGGCAAGCAGACGGATGGGCCCAGGGATACCTGTTGGTGGGACAGTACTAGGTGATAACTAGCGTTTGCAGGAGTCACCCAGCTCTTCCAGCTCCTCCCCCACGTCACTCAGGCAGCCCCACCTCCAAAGCCTCCTCTTCTACCCTTGCTATGGGAGGAAAGGAAATAAGCCTGTGTTGGACTTACTGGAACAAACTCTCTTTCCATCTCTCAGAGCCTACTTCCACATTGGAGACTATAAGAGTGAATAAGCCTGGGGTCTGTTTCCTCTTACTCAGGAGCAAGTCCTCCCTCCCAGACAGCACGGAGATAAGCAGCTGCTATCAGAGCTACCTAGACGGGGCAAATGACAGATAAGAGAGACAATGGAAAGATGTGGGTCTTATGACAGGAGAACCATGTTCTACTTTTTGATTCCAACTAAGAGAGTCAAAGAAGAATAAACTCAGACATTCTAGTTGTTTAAAGAGTATCTCAAATACATGCACCCCTATGTCCATAGCAGCACTATTTACAATAGCCAAGACATGGGAACAACCTAAACGTCCATCAACAGAGGAACGGATAAAGAAGATGTGGTATATAACACAATGGACTATTACTCAACCATAAAAAAGAATGAAATAATGCCATTTGCAGCAACATGGATGGACTTGGAGATTATCATACTAAATGAAGTAAGTCAGAAAAAGAAAGACAAATACTATATGATATCACTTATATGTGGAATCTAAAATATGACACAAATGAAATTATCTACGAAACAGAAACAGACTCAGAGACATAGAGAACAGCCTTGTGGTTGCCAAGGGGGAGAGGGGTGGAGAGGGATGGATCGGGAGTTTGGGATTAGCAGATGCAAACTATTACATATAGAATGGTAAACAACAAGGTCCTACTGTAGAGCACAGGGAACTTTATTCAATATCCTGTAATAAACCGTAATGGAGAACATTTTTTATCTCAATAAGAAAGGGGTTATATCTTCCTATCTATCTATTTACCCACCTATCTACCTCACAACGTCTTTTATTAGCTTCTAAGTTCCCTCAAAACATGGGTCATATGATCCTCACCTGGCCATCCACTTAAGCAGTATTTTTAAAAACTGTAACATGTTAAGACCATATGAGAATATCTCTCAAAACATGGTCTTGGACTGACTGAATTAGATCACTGGAATTTTTTAATTCATTTAAAATCCTATATCAGAATCTCCAGGGATGCTTGAAATGCAGATTCCTGGACTGAACCCCAAACCTTCTAATTCTGAATCTGGGTTGTACACAGGATACTCTAAGGAGGATCCTGGGAGCATTTTCAACATCTTATTAAAATACTAATTCACTGGTGATTCTGAAGCCCGTCGGGGTCAAGCAGGCTTCTATATCTGCACTGGTTTACCTAGTGAGCATCTGCAGAAATTTTATTTTGAAGAAGGATTGCTCAAAGGAAAAGTGATGATAACTGCTCTGAAGCACCCAGCACAAGAATGCAGTGTGGGATGAGGTAAGAAATGAGGGGAAGTCACCAAACCTCTAGAAGAGGAAAGTCAAACAGACACTGAGGTAAACCGAAATCGGCACAAGGTACGTCTGGCCGAGTCTAAGTGGGGAATCAAGGGTTAGTTTGTGTGGCCCTCGGGGTCAGTGCCTAAAGGCTCTAGCCAAGTAGCAAGTTCAGAGAATTTTGGAAACCTTTAACCAGTGGTCCAGACAGAAATGAAAAGACTACATTAGGGTCCCTTTGAGGGCCTGTACTTGTGCCCATAACATGTCTATGCTGCCCTTAGGAATTTCTGCCTGGTCCTCGCCAAAATCCCGCTGCGCTGAAGACAGGACCACAAAGGGGAACCTGTAAGCTGGTGTCGTTCCTGCTCTAAGTCTCATAGCCTCATCTGTAAAGCAAGGAGATGGGCCAAGTGTCTCCCTGCACCCCTGCCAGAAGCAGCTTTCTGAGCCTATGGAAAAGCTGCCAGCCCATCCTAGATCCTGAGCATCCATGGATCCAATGTGGATTTAAGTGCAAAGACTCTTCTGAGTTCATGTAAATTACAATAATAAATAATGACTAGGCAGCCGCCTTTTAGAAGTAGAGTATCAAGGATGAAGCAATGTTTGTAGTCTTGCCTCCATGCATGATTCTTTGAGGAAACAAATGACTGCCTTCAAAGAGAAGAGGAGGATTCCTTGCACCTCATAAAAGGCTTCCGGTCCACAGGGGAGGGATGGAGAAGACGGCTGTGATCCTTGCCAACGCCAGGCCAGCTCTGTGAGCCGGAGACACTGCTATGCAGGAGGTGGCTCCCGTACAGACACAAGCAAGAGCCCTTGGTCTGTTTAGCAGCCAGAGCTCACTTGGAGAAACCATTTTCACCGACTTCTCAGGGACCAGATCTGGATTCCAGGGCAACTTTATGAGGTGCTACTATATAAGGTAAGGAATAGATTTCTACCAAATGTTCCAGAACTTACAGAAGTGAGTGTTGCAAATACCCCTTTGGCAGAATCCCACAGAGCCCGCAGCAGAAATGTATCCCCTGAGTGGGATTCGAGGTTTGGAAACAGGCAGCAGACATTTGGAGCCAAGGAAGGTGAATCAGGTCAGTGCCAAGGCCCAGTGCTTGGGGTCATAGAAAGGTGAAGCTTCTCTATAATGAAGATGTATCACCTTCATGATAAAGCAAAGAAAATTCAAAAGCATCAGCCTGACTTCGTATGGGGCTCAAACTGAAAGTAATATGCCAAGAGGAAAAAGATGGCTGGTAGCCATGGCAGCAGTGTTAGAATTCTTATACAGCTGCCCATGGTGATGCACCCTCCTGTGGGAAATAACCCTCACTGCAAATGCTGGCATTTTCTTGTAAAAGGCCTTATCAGAGTCCTGAAAGAGCACCCTGTTCAGAAACTTGCACCACCACCCAGAAAACCCATGGTCCTGGGGCTTCTAACTCCTCAGTGGAGCTTTCCTTCCTCAACCAGCTCTATGTATAACTCGGCCTCCCACCAGGGCCCCAGCTTGGTCCTGATGCTGGGGAGAGCTCTAGGGACTAAAGGAACAAGGGCATCAGACTGGCTTCCTGGGGTGTGAGGGTTTCTTCCAATAGCCTTAGAGCAGGAAAATAGATATTTATGAGCAGAAAAAGGGACAGGACCTCCTTCCTGGTCCCTCCAGCCCTAGTCTGGACTGGTCTTACCTCTCCTCCACACCATCGCAGGTTGCTGGCAGAACTGGCTCGCTAACCGTCAAGGTGTACCCTGACTCACAGGTGCAAAGTTTGTGATGGCCACATCGCCTCTCCAGGATAACATGTGAATCCACTTGCCCAACTGCTTCTCTGTCTAACCTGGTTACCTGCCACCCCTGCACATCTTACGCTGCAGCCATCCCGAACTACCCCCAGTTTTCCAGTAAACGTGCTACTCTTTTCCTGTCAATACCTTTGCATGTGGTCCTCCCACCCTCTATCCCAGGGACATTCTGAGGCAAACTGTCTTCTCATTACTGGCCCTGTGGCTGTGAGAGGAGGGAAGTGAGATGATTTCTATGGCAGGATTAGTTTGGGGTCAGCACCAGTGCCTAGATGCCATTGGGTAGACTTTGTCCTGGGCTTATTTCTGCCTAAGCTCACTGCAAAAAACCAGCATAGAATGGCTGTTCTGCCAGCTGTGTCCACATGAAGCCTGAGAGCTCAGAAACCAAGTTCTGGCCAAAGTTCTAAATCCAAGAAGATCCCCGTGGACAATTCACCTGGGAAATATACCAAGATAGCAAATTGGGTCGAACCCACTGTGCTTGTGGATCTTAAGACTGTCTGTGTATTAAAATCATTTGGAGAAAATTTTTTTAATGTAAAGCCAATGAAATCACGATTTTTGAAGCTTAGCCTGAACATCTATTACATTTTCAAGGTTCCCAGGGGAATTCTAATGTGCGGGCCACATTGAGGACCACTGTACCATTCCCTCAACTTCCTCCTGTCTTAACTCCTTTTCTCACTTCTTCGTTGCCCCAACACTCCCCATCTGCCTCTCTCATCTATGGCAGAGACTAGCTCGCCCATCACAATTAACCCGTGGAAGTGGAACATGGGGTGGAACCAAGGTCAGACTACATTTAGGACTCTAGACTCTAGAAACACATTTTCTCATATTCAGTAAGGCAGACTATCTGGTGTCCCACTACCTGGCTGGTTTATCCCCTTTTGGAAGGAATTGGGCCTCACTCAGTAGATATCCTGATTAGACAGACAGATACCAGGCAGAGCTCCAGGAAGACAGGCTGCTGAGCTAATGGAGCAGTTATTTAGAGTGGCTGAGAAAAGCACAGATCCAAATGGAGAGGAAAATTGCAAGAGATTTCCGGATAAATAGGATGACTGTATTAGATCCTAGTGATAGGAGGAAAGGAGAAGGAGAGAGAGAGAGGAATTAAGAAAGAGAGGGAGACAGAGAGAGAGATCAGAGGTCAAAAGATCAGGATGACAAAGCATCCTGGTGGTTGTACCATCTGGATACTGAGAGGTTGGCACTGACTTGGAAAAAGACTCAAGAGAACTTTTTAGGATGATGGAAATAATCTCTGTCTTGATTGTGGTGAAAGCCATACAGGTGTATTCACTTGTCAGCACTCACATTAGATTATGTCAATTATTTATGTCAATCAATAAATTTGAAAAACATATGTTTTAACAATTAAGGAAGAAGAAATAGGTGAGGAAATTTTGAATAGGCGAGAAGGCCAGAACTCTGCCAAGTACTGTGCTGAGGTGCCCTGAGGGCCACCTCTCCAGGAACTGGCCTTGAGGGCCCCTGACCAATATCAAAGGCAAAGGAGAAATCCAGAACACTGCTCCTTCACTCCTCACAATATCATAAAATCACATGTCGGAGCTGGATCACTTTCCTCAAGTATATTCCATGGAACACTGATCTCATGAGTTGCTCCCTGAATAAAAAATAATCTGAAGTCAAATAAATGTTGGAAATGCTCATACTGTATTCACCTCTCACATGAACACAAGATACATTAGACCAGCACCGTCCAACAGGATTACAATGTGAGTTACATTTGTAATTTAAGATTTTTTAAAGGAGCCACATTTTGAAAAATAAATTTAAGTTTAATAATATTTTTATGTAACCCAATATATTAAAAATATTACTATTTCAACATGCAATATATATAAAAATTATTAATAAGATTTTTTTACATTATTTTTGTAATACTAACCCTTTGAAATCCACTGTGTATTTTAATTTGCAGCACATCTCAATACAGACAAGCCACATTTCAAGTCCTCAATAGCCACATGTGTCTAAAGGCTGCATATCGGACAGAGCAGCCTTAGAATATTAAGGGCTCTGAGAAGCCCCACAGTAAAGAAACGTCTTTAACTGTTTAATCCAGTGTTTCCAAAAGTTATTTGACCACTGGACCCTTTTTTTGGGTCAGTTCCATCTATTAGCATCTGTTCTTCAGGAAGACACTTCAAAAATGTGGACTCAGTTCAGAGATTGTAAAGTGATGGTCCAAAAATTAGCTATAACCTAAAGACAGATTTTGACTGGTCAATACAATGCTTTTGGATAATTTAAGCTGGCTTTTAAAAATTGGGAGATTTCACATTAAAATCTGGATTTCTAATTTCTCTGTGAAAATGGAAACTCCTGCTTTCACTGAGTCTGTGAAAGCAGACTCAGAACCATCCCTACCACATCCACAATGTACTCATGTGCATCTATACCTGGGCACCTCATCCACATCAGTTACCTACTTACCCTATGGGCATTTGAGTATCTAATCCTGGTCAAGCTCTCACCTCACTTTTCAGATAAATAAATGTAGGCTACCCTGCAAAGCTTAAGATCATGCATCTGAAGACATTTCACTTGTCTGTGACCGAGCAAAAACTACCCTCATTTCTCCTGACCAGTCCAATATGCTCTCTGATGCTTCTATTACTGTTTTGTCATCCATTTCTGCGTCTTCTCCTGCTACATATTGAGAGAATCATGGAATCTGTGAGCCACAGACTTGCTAACTCTTCGCTATTAAATTATGCTAGTTAAGCAAAAGTGATGCTCTCTGCCCGACACTGCTTGGATCAGCACTCATCCCTCATGAGATGCTGACTTGAAACAAATCAAGGGATGGTAGAGCCTTTGTGGAGGTCAAAATATCCCACTGTAGTATGGGACATAGTCCCAAATTCCTTAGATAATCATTCAGTCTTCTTGTTTGGACTTAATCAAAACTTCATGTCCACTGTAGAGAATGGACACCAAGAATCTCTGAACAGAATCCCAGCGCAAGGCATCAGGAGGCTGTGCCTCTGGGCAAGAGGCCAGAGCTGCCAGGGTTTTACTGCCCCCACAGGGAAGCGCATTCCTCTGAGCCTGATTCAAATCTCCTGCTGCCGATGCTTATCTTGAGGCTAAAGCCAACAGCCTCTTTGTTCTTTATAACAACAATTAATTTCCCCAGGGAGTTTCAGCTACTTTTAATAAGAGAAAATTTACCCAAGAATGTGGATAGATGTGTGTCTGCTTGTTTGAGAGTGTGTGGATGCTCCTATACCTGTTTTAGTGTGGCATCAAGTAACCTTGAACGTGGCAGAATTCTTCCTTATGTCCTTTGGGACTCCTGCTTAGTGGAAAGCTAGGAAGTGTCTGTAGAACAGAATGGAGAAAAGAGCCAGGAGTTTTTTTTTAAAAAAAAAGGTACACTTGTAGCACCCCTCATTCACCCCACAAGACAAAGAGCAGGACGCAGGGAAGAGTTCATGTGCAGTGGCCTCGCCTAGTTTTTCATGGACTTGGATTTGTTCGCTCACTGTGTATGGGGAGGGGGAGGGGCAGGGGGTGGGCTAACAGAGATTAAAGAAAAAAGGAGACGCCGTAACGCAGACTTTCGACTCTTCCCAAGAAGAGCCCTTGTTTCCTCAACTCCTTGTTATAACCCAAATCATGAGCAAATTAAAAAAAAAAAAAGGGATCAGTGACCCCGAAGAGGAAACAATGGCGGGAAGTACATTAGATGTCCTAAGACTGGAGGCCTAGGGAAATATTTTCCAACCACGATTTCCAACCACTGTGCCTTCCCTCAGCTGTACTTTAACCGCGTTAGTACTTCCAAAGGCTAAACACACTGGAGAAAAACCATGTTTCCTTTTCCACTTTGTAATCTCCCAGCCATCTACTGGAGTTTCCCAAGTACTAGTTAGATTTGCCTGGCTTCCCCAGAAAGCAGAGCCCAAAGCAAAGGTGAGGTCCTCTACATAGGAAAGCAGTAAAGCACCAGGGAAGAGCAGTGAGGGAAACAGGATGAAGCAGGGACAGAAAAAGAGCCCAAGGCATCTTGCCAAGGGTCTACTACTCAGTGGGCCATCACTTGGTATCGAGTGAGACATGGAATCAAGTGTTCCTTCCTGTAGGACTGACCGCCTTGCAAGAGGCTGTGAAAGCTTCTCAGGACAGTCTAACAGGGGAGAAAGACTTATTTATCTCAACTCCTGTTACCTCCGTTTTAGCAGAAACTTCCAAGGGCAAGAAGAATAGATGCAAGGCACGACCCCCTCCCCTTTTACAGTGAAGCACTAGACCATCTATCTACAAAAGACTTGTAAAAGGGGTGGCCCCAAAATCATCATGCCTGCATTATCTCATTACCCGCCCCAAGGGTATTGATGGGAAGCTCTGAGATGGGTTAAGAAAGGTCAGAGAAGAAAGATTTCTTTAGAGGGGGCAATGTTTCTTTTCTCTAACCCAAGGGGGAGAGAAGTAGAATGCTCCTCCCTCCCCTTAAGCTGTGATGGGAACTTCAGGAGAAACACTCAGAGACTTGACTTTTTCCCATGGAACTTGGGGACACAGGGACAAGTACCTGACTCACACCTGAAGAATTAATGGGAAAGGCCCTGGCGAGGGCAAGAAAACTACATTAGCAGTGGTCTGAAATTTCAGAGTTTGGAATAAGGATGCTTAAGTATTACTTTGGGTCACATGAGCTCTTTCTGGAAGGGAGCGAGCCATGAGTCTTTTTCAAACGGATCCCACCTAAAAAAATCCTGGAGGAACCAGGTGACCCCAACAGAAAGGTGGACCGACGAAAACAGGAGACAAGGGAGTCGTGGTATCCGGGAAAATGAGGCATCACCTGGTCAAGGGGACTGCAGGTAGCAGACCTCAGCAGCAGAAGGGGGGTCTCTAAAGAAACTCCTCCCAAAACTACACAAGAGAAAGAGGCTGAAATGTTCACTGTGACACAGCCAGAGCGTACCAACGCCAGGGAAAACAGCACCACCTACCTAAGGCCCCGATATTCCCCTCTAAGCTCGCCACTACCCACCCCAGACAGTGATGGCAAGATGAGGCATGGAGAGGAAGTGGGAAAGGAGCTGGATGTGTCTACTCTCCCATCGCAGACCTCCAAGCCTGCAAGCACGGGGAGGGAAGAACTTTTCATGTGAGTTAAGAGCCCGGAGTTCTGATGTTGACCGGCCTGGGTTGTATCATCATTATTACCCAAAGAAAAGTAGCCAGAAAAGCTCTGGGAAATCCCTGGGATTTCATCTGGAGGCAGAGAAAAACACATGAACAAAACAGGTTGGAAGAGGCAGTGGTAGGAAAGACGGAAATTGGTCTTTGAGGGGGGGCGGGGGGGTACCTTGCAGAGCAGCTGAATAGCTACAGTGCTCCACCAAAGGGCTGCCTTGGGGGGGGGCCCTTCAGAAACAGTATGCATCTTGTCTTGTTACGTCAGTGTCAAGACTGAAACTAGATACCATGGAAGCCCATCAATTTATTCTTTTGTAGAAAAGGTTCTACAAAAATTAGTTTATTAAACTATCACAGGAAAATCCCTGGACATGTGAGGTGTTCCTTGAATGAAGCCTGTCCTGGTCCTTCAGCCTCTCTGCCAGCCTTGCCCCACCCCACCTGGCAAATAAACGCTGTCAACAGCAAAGAGGTCAAAAGCAAATGTGTAGGTCAAAAAAACCTATTCTTGACTGTGAGACAAAAATCATTAGAGATTGCATGAGAACCAGTAACGCCAAGTAAAAATAAAAAAAGGAACTTCAATTTGAGAGCATGGAAAAGCAAGAAAAAAATAGAGCGATACGCAAGACAGAGCTTGAGCGAAATCAGGAGAGAAGAGAGGAGATACCCACAAAGTTTGGGGTGTACGAAGGAAGGGAAGGCTGGCTTGCTGGCTCCCGGCTGTTATTTGAAAGAGGTGTATATATGTCAATCCCAACCTCCCAATTCATCCCAGCCCTCAGTCCCCCCTTAGTAACCATAAGTTTGTTCTCTACATCTGTGACTCTATTTTTGCTTTGCAAATAAGTTCATCTGTACCATTTTTCTAGATTTCACATATAAGTGATATTTTACGATATTTGTTTTTTTTCTTTCTGACTTACTTCACTCTGTATGAGAACCTACTGTATAGCACAAGGAACTCCAGTCAATGCTCTGTGGTCTGACCTAAGTGGGACGGAAATATAAAAAAGAGGGGATATATGTATACGTATAACTGATTCACTCTGCTGTACAGCAGAAACTAACACAACATTGTAAAGCAACTACACTCCAATAAAAATTGATTTTAAAAAAGTGGCAGCCCTGGGGACAAAAAAATATAAAAGAAGATGAATGGTATATTTAAATAACAGAGATTCTAACCCAACCCAAGAGTTTTCTATGGGCCTGGGAATGCTGTGAGAGAGAATTTAAAGTTCTCCTCAGGCCCAGAGTGCGGGGCAGAAGATACCTGAAAGGGTGCCCTGAGCAGCCCCAAGAGGTAGAATGATGCAATGAAAGGAAAGGCACCAACGGGAGTCCTGGGCTATTCGCCAGCTGTGGGGCTGCGTCTGCAAGGAGGCACCCAGGCCAAATTCCGGCACTGCAATCCAGTGCACCACCCCCCAGGGCCACCAATGGGTCCCTCCTGTGACAAATGAAGGAGAAACAAAACCCATAAGGACAACAGCTGCTGATGACAGCAGGAGACTTAACAGAGGCCTTCGAAAAGGACATCTCTCCTCCCAGATCCAACACCTGGCTGAGGTTGTTGCTTTATAATCAGCAACAGCAGGGAGAGGGGAGGGAAACTCAGACTGACTCAGTTAGGAATCGCTCGATCAGAGGCACAGAATGGACTGAAATAAGTTATATGTAGGTAGTAAGTGTCGGATCAGAGCAGAGATCAGAACGAGTTAGAGAAACAAAGTTCCATTTCTAAGATGCAGGCTTCGGCTTGTGGACTCTGGAATTGGCAAGGCATCCAAAGAATACAGGGTCTCGCTTTATCCTTTTCCCTCGTGGCAGAGGGAGGGAGGCAGAATGGTGTGGAATGGACGTCTCCTGGCTTCTCCAGTATGATTTTCTTCTACTTTTTCCTTCCCCGATTACAACAGTTAAAGAGGCAAAAGACAGACTAAACTACTTAAAATATATTTCTTTGTGGTCTATTTCCGTCTCTTTCTTCTCCGTTCGAATAAAAATGTCTCCACCCCATTCCCTGCTTTCACGTAACTTCCTAAATATTAAGAGTTTGCTTAACATTGTACAGCAAAGACATCTGTGGCAGAATCCATATTCCACCAGGAGCCATGCTTTCCTTTTTCTGCATACTGAAGCAGAATAAAACCATTTAGAAATTAAAATACACAATGGCCTTAAAATTCCTGCCTTATGAAATTGAGGCTGTCAGCTCCAGCTCCCTCTTAATTAAAGGAATATTCAGGCTGCACCAACATGGAAATGAAGCATCTTGACAGTTCCTCGAGGGTAATGGTGTAGAACCACCTGTATTTAACATTCCCACTTCGATTCCATTAACACACGGAACTCAGTTTTCTCGAGCTGCCAGGGAGAAATGGAACAAAAATCAATATCCCACCGAAAAGCATTGATGAGATTTTATCTTCTCTCAAATCACAAAGGAATGTCAGGCCCCTTGACAGAGAGACTTCCCGAATAAACTGCAGGCTGTCACCACGTAAAGCGATGTTATATGAAGTCAAGAGTTGAGACAGGTGCCACCTCATTCTATTTCTTCCTTCCTGCAACATATATTTCATGTTTGCATCCGTGTGTTCAGATGCCAGAAAGATACGTACTTTAACAATCCTGAGACAAGTCTGTGGAGGCGTCTGTTAATAATAGCTTCAATACACTTCCTCGTGTTGTAAATTCCAGCTTTCATATCTTTCCAAGAAGTGCCTCCCTCGATCCTGGCAGTGAATGAACTTGCCAGGAGGCCCGCCCCACCCCCAGCCACAACTCCGGCCCCACTTTCCTCAAGTGCAGCTTCTGCCATAGGAGTGAGGTGGTGGCTCCTTGGCTACCTTGGTGAGGCCGATCCTCTGCTGCTCACAGGGGAAGATGTGCTCACCTGGACGCTTCCAAGCCTCCGGGGCCAGTCCTGCTTCAGCTCCCTCCTGTGACTTGACCTTGTACTTGCCTGGGCGGGATCAGCTTCCTCACTCTCCTACTCCTGCCCCATCGCCTGTCTGACTCAAAGTATCTGCAGACCCCCAGCCTCACCTGGAGACACTCCTGGCCCCGGCCAGTCCTCCCCTGCCTTTATACCCTCACCATTCAGAGCCAGGACATCCAGGGCATGTGCCCAGTGTTTTTGTTTTTTTAATGGCTCAACAAATAATGTTTTTAATGATTGTTTTAATCCAGAAAATGATTTTGATAGCCAGCTGGTACATTTTTTTTCAACTTTTTATTTTATGTTGGAGTATAGTGGATTAACAATGTTGTGTTGGTTTCAGGGGTACAGCAAAGTGATTCAGCTACAGATATATGTGTATCTATTCTTGTATTGAGCAGAGTCCCCTGTGCTATCCAGCAGGTCCCTGTTGGTTGTCCACTTCAGATACAGCAGTGAGTACATGTCAATCCCACCTCTACTGAAGGGCAGGAGTCAGCCAGCACTTCCTACAAAGGGCTGGAGAGTAAATACCTTAGGCGTTCCTCTACTGGCAGATAGATGGTTAGAGAGATGAAGAGATTTACTACGGGAACTGGCTCACATGGTTATGGAGGCCGAGAAGTCCCACCATCTGCCGCCTGCAAACTGGAGAACCCGAAAGCCAGTTGGTGTCGTTCTGTCCAAGTCAGAAGGCCTGAGAACCAGGAGCTCCAACGTCCAAAGGCAAGAAGAGATGGACATCCCAGCTCAAGAAGAGATAGAGAGAATCTGCCCTTCCCTTACCTTTTTGGCCCTTTTGGGCCCCATTAGATTGGATGATGTTCACCCCCATTGGTGAAGGTGATCTTCTTTACTCAGTCTGCTGAACCAAACGCTAACCTCCTTCAGGACACCCTCACAGACTCATCCAGAAATGGTGTTTTACCAGCTCTGCGGGCATCCATTCACCCAGTCAAGTTGACACATAAAATTAACCATCACATCCTATGAAAGCAGCCCCAGACAATGTATGCAAACAAATGAGCCAGGCAGTGTTCCAATAAAACTGGATGGACAACTGAAATGTGAATTTCACCTAAATTTCATGAGTCACAACACGTCACTCTCCTTTTGATTTTTTAAAAATCCTTTTAAAATGTAAAAGCCATTCTTAGCTCGGGGGCCATACGAAAACAGGCAGTGAGCTGATTTGGCCTGTAAGACTGTGTTTTCTGAGCCCTGTGTTAGAGATTTCAAGTAAGCATCCCTGGTAGTAGCTGGTGTAGAGTGGGTACCCAAAACAAACAAAAAAAAGTTACTTTGTGAGTGAATTTAAAAAGAATGAGGAAATGAGTGATGGAATGAAGGGAGAAATGAAGCAATAAAGGAATGAAATAACTATGAAAAATGTCTGACTGATCCCAAGGGACCCTGAAAATGTCTTCGATCATTTTTCTTTTTAATTCCAGTCTCGAGTTTCATCTCAGGACTCCCCTGCATCCAATCTTCAACCTCATGAATGCCCTCATCATTCACTCCTTCCACAAATGCCTTCTGAACACCTACTGTAGTATAGCCAGGCCTGGCGCCAGCCACTGAGACAGACCAGTAGATAAGACAGGCCCCACAGGGCTCAAGCCCTAGAAGGGACTTTAGGATGTGGACAAGAAGTTATATTTCATGTGAATGCCTATGGACAGAACAGGGTTCTGGGATCACAGGAGATGTTACCAGTCAAGAAGGAATCAGCTTCAATAAAAAGTGAGGAAGGTGGAATAAGATGGCGCAGGGGGACCCTTGGGCCTCCACCAAGACAGGACCCCTTGCCTTCTGATCAGACCCAGCCCTTGTAAGTCAGAAGCAGATTCTGGGCTCCTCGATAGGATTGAGCCCAAAGGGCTTTTTATGGACTGAATGTTTGTGTCTGCCCAAACTCCTACGTTGAAATACTAACCACTAATGTGATGGTATTTGGAGGTGGGGCCTTTGGGAGGTGAGTAAGTCATGAGGGTAGAGCCCGCATGAATGCCCTTTATTAAAAGAGACAGGAGAAGATTATTTTTCTCTCACCCACGTGAGGATACAACAAGAAGATAGCCACCTACGAACCAGGAAGCGGGCTCTCACCAGACACCAAATCTGCCAGCACCTTGATCTTGGACTTCCCAACCTCCAGTTAAATGTTTGTTGTTGAAGCCACCCAACCTGTGGTATTCTGTTCAAGCAGCCCAAACTGACTAAGACAGAACTCGCTGAATGTTCAAAACACCTCTCTGAAGCGCTCCGAGAAGACTTCTAATCATTAATTTGCATGTTCCTTGGTTATAAATTCCAAGAAGAATTTGGGATAAATTTTAATCTGAAAATACATGTAAAATATTTTCTTCAAACAAAGAAAACCCAGCTGCTATGTGTTTTTCTGAAAGATACAGAAAAGTTCTCAAAATGGATGTTTCTTGCAGGGCCCTTAGATAAAAGCTGGGAAATAGCATTAAATCTTAACGGAGTGGAAGCATTTCTGAAGGGGACCGGGATAATACGGACCAGACACATGGCTTTCTGAAGAGCTAACTCAACACTGGGCTTGAACTCAAAGAATGTGGATGAATGGATGTTTAACATGAGCCCTCAGTGCTCTCTTACACACACCAAATGTCTCTAGCCAGCTTCTGGCAAGTGCTGAATTGCAGCAAATTAATGATGGGTTTCTGTGATGCGTCCCTGAAGTGTCAGTGGATCCTGCTTTAATCACTGAAAAGCAAAGCCAGCCTTCCTGGAAGGTGGAGAAAGCCATCTGCAGTGTGATGGGAGAGGCAGGAAGGCCCACTACCCCAAAACATCTGTGTGCATCCAGGTGCCACAGGACGGCCAGCCCTTCCTGAGAGTGGACCTGATCACATCACCGCCCCGGCTCAGCTTTCTTCAGGGACTCCCCATCAACTTCCAAATAGAATCCACATCCCCTTGAAGTGATATAAAGGGATCTTCAAAAAAAAAATTAAGTTAGATCTCTACCTCACGCTTTAAACCAAAATAATTTCCAGATGGGTTGAAGAGTAAAATGTAAGAAATGAAACCTAAAAAGAACCAGAAAAAAAAAATACGGAGAGTAATAAGCATTCTTGACCTAGGGATTGTAAAGATTTACTAAACATGCAAGCAGAGAAGAAAAGACGGGTAGTTTGGATCATATAAAAATGAGAATGGTCTGTATATCACAAAAATGAAACCAGTGGAATCAAAAGGCAAGTGGCAAATAGGAGAAACTATGTTGCTATTTGATGAAGACTTCATGTTTTTAAAGTGTAAGCAGGACCTGGCAAAGTAATGAGAAAACATGATAAATGCAGCAACAGAAAAAGTAAATCGGGTACAGGCCATGAACAAAAGAAGAAAGAGAAATTCAGTGATTTATTCAACCATGATTCATGCCTACTCCACTGAAGGCCCTGAGTCCATCAATACGTAAACGGCTGGCAGGCTGAGGTCGAAGGCGCTGTGCTCAGTCCCAGCAGCAGAGCCCAGCCGCTGGGGTGTTGCCCTGAGTCCCTCACTGGACTTTCCTCTGGCAGAGGTAGCTGTTTCTCCCAAGACGGTGTGGGCCACCGTCCCCTGGGACAGCCCGCACCCAGTGACGTGCCAAAGGACAGGTTGCAAACCATAGGCCCCCCTGCCTTGAGTCAGGACAACCCTGAAGATGACCCAGCTCGCAGTCCTGCCTCTCCTCCGCCCGGTCCTGTTCTGCTCTCCATCTTTCAGGAGGTGCCCCCAAGATGCCTCCCCAACAGACGCACGGCAGCCAACCTATCTCAGGTCTGTTTTCAGGGCACCTGCCTTGAGACAGGTGTTCAGCTTCAACAGTAATCAAAGAAATGCCAGTGGAAGCCATCTTCTGATTTCCCTTCCTGGGGAGTGGAAGGAAGGTCCATAAGGGAGAGGACAACCAGGAAAGTGTAGCAAAGTGTCAGAGACACGAATAAAAGAGAAAGTTTCAAACTGGAGGTAATGATCAACTATAACAAATAACGCAGAAAAGGAGAGGGAGTTAAGGATTTTCAAAAGTGTCCCTTGAATTTACCAATAATAAGGTTTTTCATGACCTGGCAAAAGAGTAGCTTTGGGGGAATGAAAAATGTCAGAGCTTTGAGGGGAGAGTGGGAGGGGAGAAAGAGGCGATGACAGGTAAAGACGACCCCTCCAAGATGTGATAATAGCTTATAAATATACAGGGGAGTCTTCATGCTCATGTATATTCATCCGTGTGTGTGTGTGTGTGTATGTGTATGTGTATGTGTGTGCACATAATAGCCAAAAGCAGGGTTGGGAAACTTTTTCTGTAAAGGGCCAAATAATAAATATTTTCGGCTGTGCGGGCCATATGATCTGTGTCACAACTATTTGACTCTGCCCTTGTAGAATTTTTACAATACATCATTTTATGGTCTCTCATGCATCTTTTTAGAACAGGGGTTCTAAAGACGTTAGCTTGCATCAGAATCACTTGGAGGGCTTGTGGAAACAGACTGCGGAGCCCCACCCTGGAGTTTCTGACTTCGTAGGTCTAAGGTGGGACCTGAGAATTGGCATTTCTAGCAAATTCTCAAGGATGCTGATGATGTTGGCCCCGGGACCACACCTGGGCAAGCACTGCTCCAGGTGCCACTGTTCATATTCGATCTCCCCAATAAACTGAACTGGTCCACAGAAAAGATCACGCTTGCTATTTCTTTTCAGGATAAACTCACTCTCTCAGGCAACTTCATACAGTTCAAGACACACAAAACATAAGGCTACTGCCTTCCCCATGTGTAACAACCTGCCAGCAAGAGGTAAAACTGATATATAAGCATTTACCCTGGGCTTTTTTTCTTCCCAGGAGTATATGAGGAGGTCCCAGCTGCCAGGGCAGAAAGGGAGCATCTAAATTCTTCAATTCAGAGATGTGACAACAAATGTTTAATGACCAGCTTACGGGGAAAAGTGATGATTTGTAGCATTTGCCAATTTCTGTTGTGTAAACACACCTGGATGTGGCCAAGTTCAAGCTACCAATATGATGTTACTACTCAGAGCACTGGGTGAAGATGTGCACCATCAACTCCTGTGTCCAGGGTGACTGGCCTCCACCCATCACTGTATCACTTTCCTCGAATTGCCAGGAAGATGGTGGTGGATGGAGAATCACTGCTGCTGAACGCTCAACGGCCGGACCCAGCTCAGCACCTGGCCTGTCTGGTTTTCTCTGTGGGTCTCAAGCCTCTGAAATGCAGACTGCTGAGACCACTCTTCCAAAGGTTCCAGGGAAAACCAGTTTAAATTGTGTGGCCACCAAAAACCTGTCCTAGGAGCCCCATTCCAACAGCTTGTCTTCTGCAGTGTTCCAAGTGGAAAGAAGTCCAAGAATAGGCAGCAGTGGGTCCTGGGCCCTGCTCCCATTAGGATGGCAGAAGTTGACGTGGTTCTTAGGACCCCTGAAAAAGGACCAGGGCAATGTGCTCTTGTGGCACAGTCTGCCCTGGTTCTGGCCATCAGGCTTCCAGACATTTCAAAGAGATAAAACAGAGCTCTCAACCACCGCTGCCCATTAGACCACCCGAGTGGTGTCATTTATTTTTCAATATATAAATACCCATCCCCGATCTTCTGATGTAATTAATCAGGACTGGGGCTTGGGCTTCAGGATTTGTAATAGGTGTTTGTGATGGGCAGCAAGGGTTGAGAACCCCTGAGCTGGGACGGAAACATTGACCTCTTGTCCAAAGGGACCTAGACCCCAAAGAGTCCAACCCTCATTTGAAAGATGAGAAAATGAAAATCCAGAAAGACTCAGCGATTTGGCAAAGATCATGAAGCTGGTTAACTGCACAACTGGGTATAGAATCTGTGCCCCATGACTTCAGTCCAAGCCTCCTTCAGATCCATCACACTGGTTTTTGTGGTCTGAAAGGCAATGACACTACAGCTATTTGGCCTCTTGAACTTTCCTGAGACAAGGGCTTGGGGACTCAGGTACTCAGCCCAGTGCCTTTTATTTCCATAAGGAAGTCCCTAATGTTTATATCCGGGGAAGAAAGACAAGGCACGATATTTTTCCCCACCCCCATCGACACCATCAATAGTAAGCTGTCTTTGAAACATCTTTCTCCTCAGTCCAAAAGAAAATGTTTTCCTGACTTGGCATGCTCACAAATACGAGAAAAAAAAAAAAAAAAAAGGATTAAATTTGCTTTTAAGTTACCAAATGCACCATGCAGGTCTGTAATTGACCATGAGAGTGTTGGGAAAATATGATCTATCCTCTATAAATCAGGAAACCTTAAACAGGCTCTCTAATCGTAAATGCCGATCCTGGCAGTGTCCACAAAGGCTCATGTTTATAAATTGTTCCCTGCTGTTTTAAGTAAGTGCACAAACACAAATCATACTAAGGACTTCAGAAAAGACTTAGCTGTGTGGCAATTTATTATAAGCAGTGTAATTTTCATCAGTCAGGCTGCCCTAGACTGTAATTACCTCTCCACCCAAAGAGTTACAATTGCTTTCATTACATTTTCCTAGTCATATGCTCCTCTGGATTGCCACAGAGACACTGAATGGAAAATGCATTTATTTATTGTTAGTCCTCCTAATGGCTCATTACTTGGTTTCTAAAGATGTTATCAAGTCACTTGCTTTTCCTACTCCTCCCACCTCCACTAGTGGCATTTGTAGAAGACAAAAGAGGCCCAACTTGAAAACTCTCAGCTCACGTAGAACATCCACAAACTGCCCAGCATCTGCAGATACGCAGCTCTGGCTGAAGGTCCCCATCAGCCTGGCTAAAGTTCAAATGCTGAAGATTAATTAAAACCACACGCCACTGAACACAAGGACCAGCCTCCCGGTCACAACGGAAAAGAAACCACATTTTGTTCCCTATAGTTAGAGCTTTACAGGAACATTTAAAGGACTCAGAAGGTGACCCAACAACCCTGTCTCCCACGTGGGTGGCAGTATGAATTAGAGGGCATGGTTGCACCTTGGCCCTTGAAACAAGCAAGAAGCAGGGGACATTTTCATCTCCCCAGAGCCCTTTTTAGTCCCTGATGCCATGAACAGAAAATCTGGAAACAGAGATCCCAAATTCAGAGGGTGGGTGTGGATGGGAGATGAGGAGACCCTGTCTAAATAGTGACGGACGAGCTTTATCAAGACCAAGCATTTTGTCAGTAGATGAAGGGTTTGCTTATTGCTTAGAATCAGGCTCAACTCTGGGCTGCGTCCCCAGAAATCTTCCCACAGATCTGCTGTGTGCAGGCAGCTCTGCCACTCGGCTGTTGTGACCTTGAGTAAGACCCTTGACTTTCAAAAACCTCTGCTCCCTGAAGGTCCACTAAAGAGCCAATGACAGGAATTCAAAACAGCTGACTCTTTCAACTGTCACATCAAACTCAGGACACATAAGAAAGGGAAAGGTCCGTGTATCAGGACCAGGAGAATTCCCTTCCCGTGATGTTGGTTTTTTTCTTGTTTAAATCCACGTCACCACATACAGAAGGAGTAGCCCTGCCTAGGAGCTCCTCACTAGCAGCCTTGAGAAAGGACATAGGAAATAGCCCAGAATCATAGAATGCTAACATTTTCAGTCTCAGAAAGATGTGAGCAGGATGACCTACTCTGTCTTCCTGTTTTATAGATAAGAAAACTGAGGCCCAGAGATGCTCAATAATGTATCAGAGTCACAGAAATACTTCAGAGCCTGCCTCCCAGTGACCAGCCCAGATTTTGCCCCCACTGAAGTCCACCCGTCCCTGGTATACTTGATGGGTGGCTTGCTGGCCATCATTAGGGAATGTCATTCGCCCGACTTTGCCCTGCACAACCCAGGGCATGCACCTGCTTGAGCATGGATATGAAGTGGCTTAGGACAGGGGACCCAGTAAATGCTGCTAAATCTGAATGCCCTGACTTCTATAGTCTTCCGTTATAATTACTCCTAGGTCTGGGCGCAGGAATAAAATCACACTCTTTCCACTGTGGACAAGCTCGGGGGATGCCAGACAGGGAGCACGAGCCTATATGTGCGGTGACCAGGCATGTGTGTCCACTTGGTGGCCAGCTGCTGGGAGCTTGAAGGCAGCCTTACCCCCATCCTGAACTGCTTCCTGTGAGAGTGGGGGACATGCACAATTTCATCCCACCCCAAATGAGCCCAGGTTGGTTGTGCCACCACCAGCTAAAACTAATCCAAAATTCTTCCTAGTGACAGTTGGGCATAAACTCATACTGTAGAAGGCTGGTTCAATCAGGGTAGAAATTTCTGCTTTGTATGGTTTGTCAAATGGAAGAGTGCTTGCTTCTGGATGAATCTGTCACTTCTGCAGAAATCCTATACCCTCCATTTCCCCTCATTTGCTTGCAGTTCACAAATGGCCACATCATTTTGTCAAATTGTGGAGCCACTTGGAAATTGGGTGTAAAGTTTTGCATAATCATTCATGTCATGCCTGTGACAGTGCGTGATTATATATAATGGTCTCTGAGGAGTCCCCATGCAGGGGAATGCTACCTGGCTGGCCTCGGAGCCAAGCTCCATTACAACCATTTCATAGAGAAGGACACTGAGGGAAAAAGTTGCTACATCTACACCAGGCCCCTGTATAGACAAGGAGGAAAAGCAGGAAGCTCAGCTTGAGTCGGGGAGTTAGTGCCGGGAAAATGAAACAGTAGACTTGTCTAGAGTTAACCTTCTTGAAAACCATCTCAGTTCAACTGATTTCTGAGCCTAGACACAGAGGCCAAATTTAACTAAAATTTCACTAGGAGGAAAAAAAAACAGCTTTTGCTTCAAGAAAATTTATCTCTATCTCTGAAGATAAAGATGTAACTGTTTCTCAAGAATGGAAAGATGTTTGGGTTGTTTTTTTTTTGCTTTTAAATTTTATATATTTTTTTAAATTGAAGTACAGTTGATTTACAATATTGTGCTAAGAATGGAAAGATGTTAATAATAGTAGAAATTGGGGCTTCCCTGGTGGCGCAGTGGTTGGGAGTCTGCCTGCTAGTGCAGGGGACGCGGGTTCGAGCCCTGGTCTGGGAAGATCCCACGTGCCGCGGAGCAGCTAGGCCCGTGAGCCACAATTACTGAGCCTGCGCGTCTGGAGCCTGTGCTCCGCAACAGGAGAGGCCGCGATAGTGAGAGACCCGCGCACCCCGATGAAGAGCGGCCCCCGCTTGCCACAACTAGAGAAAGCCCTCGCACAGAAACGAAGACCCAACACAGCCATAAAATAAATAAATAAATAAATAAATAAATTTAAAAAAATTAAAAAAAAAAAATAGTAGTAGAAATTGGGTGACATAGGTACAAAGAGGTTCATTGCTATTCTCTCTACCTCTCTATCTATTTGAAATGTTTCATATTAAAACACCTTTTTAAAATAAAACATGTAAAATTTCAGTTTGGATGTATTATTAAAATGTCTGACCATACTGTTGAATTCCAGATTATGTAGGGGGAACAAATGCACCCCAAGGAAATCCCAAGAGAAGCAAACACCTCTAGAAAGGTGAGGCAGGATGAAAGGGCAGAGGCATCGCTTTTGGGAAGAGCCCAGTGGAGGCTGTAAGTCCCCAGGGAAGAGGCTGTGTGGTATGTCAGGGTAGATAGGTTTTATACAGTCTCAGAGTTTCCCAGAACCTGCCTTAGTAACAGAGATGCAAAATGGGTCACATACACCCCAGAGTGGCACAGAAGTTATGGAAATGCCTGCTGGACCAGATGGAGCTGTGCAAGAAAAATAAGAAACATCTCAGCAAATGCTGTGTAACAGATAACAGTAAGAGTGTGATTCCCCAAAACCTCAATGCAACTCCTATTTTAAAGTGACAGGCATCATATTTCCAATACCCAGGCAGTAGGAATTGAAATAAATTGAGCTATAAAAAAATCAAGTTGCATTCATCACACAACTGAAATATGTAAACTAAGATTCGTACCTGCCACATGAGCCTGCCGGAGAGCCATTTCTTCCCGTCTTGATGCTGCCGGATTCTCAAGCCTCTGTCTAAAAATCACCTCTTCCATGGACCTTTCCCTAAAGATTCTAACCCTGAATTAATCCTTAATTCTCTCCTCTCTTCATTTCTGTAATACTTCTTCTTTGCCCTCTGGTTTTAGGGCTTATTTATGAGTTGCCTTACTCACTCGTGTCTCCTGTGTGTTAGACTTACCTCACCATAGACTGTAAATCCTTCCAGAGCTGGGATTACGTTGTACACTTTTAAAGGCTTCCCCCAGCTCAGCTCAAGACCCATCTTTACTGGGCAATCGTCTCTAATGATTACAGAGTTTACCATCCTTGTGTCTAATATTTTTAAGTATTACAGTTAACATACTGGGATATTCTTGGCACTCACTTTCTGTACCTATTTGATCTTTCATTATGACAGTCTATTTCTATGTTAATGAAATGACACAGCAATAACAATCCCTGTGAGATGGCGTGAAGGAAAGGAGCAGATGCTTTCATTTCTCTAAGGCTATTCCTGGTCTCAGACCCCTTCATCCTTGTCCACCCTCATTCTAGAGGTGAGAAAAGCTCTTTAGCGGCTTTTCCGTGCCTTCCCTGGCAGCTAGGAGTGGCCAGGAGATACCAGCTTGGTCAATGAGATGGAAGAAGAAGCTTGCTGGGGACTTCTGGAAGTCCTCTTCCTTTCCCTTCTTCCTGCCCATCTTGTGGATTCTGAATGTGATTCCTGAAGTTGGGATAAATTTCCTAAACAAACTCCAGGCTTTCTCTAATCCAGCTCTCAATTACTTTTCTAATTTTGTCTCTTACAATTTTCTTCCATTTGAATTAAACTGATTTTCAAAACTTGTTTTTCTCAGTCTATAACTTTGGTTATATTGTCTCCTCTCTATAGAAAGACCCCTCTCCATTTTAATCCAAACTTTTAGACCCCGCCAAATCTGTCTCATTGGAAAAGCTGCCCTTAAGCAAAATCCTCTCTCCTATCTTAAATCTCACAGCCCTTTTGACCCGACCACTTAAATAGGCATTTGCAGATTCCCTACAGTATTTCTTATATTATTGCCTTTCTTTGATATTAATTCATATTAGTCTTGTCTCTCCAATTGGATTATTAGTTCATTCAGATTGTATGTTCTCTTCCTTTGTATCTCTCATAGCACCCGATACAATAATAAAATCAATGTTCAGGCACTCAATATGTACTTGTGGAATGAGTGAATGCTGTTATGTTTAGAATACTCTTCCCTTATAATGAGACGTTCAAAGGTATAAACCTATCCATCCTTGGCTGATTGAGAATGGAGATCCAGCAAACTAGCAGAGAAACACGAGGGTAGTTTGCATGATGAGTTATTAATATGGGCTGTGACTTGTCCAAGTAGGGTGCTTTACAAGCCAAGATGGGATAGGCTACGCTATGGTAACATGCATTTCCAAAATCCCAGGGCCTCATAAAAACAAAGGTTATTGTCTCACTCACTGTACGCCCAATGCAGGTAAAAGGGGGAGAAGCAGAGGGCTTTGCTCATCAGACTCACTTGGGAACTGCGGCTTAACAGAGGCTCTGTCTTGCTACGTTCACCCATAATCACCATGGCAGGAGGAAAAGAATGGGGTCTATCTTACACTGGCTCTTAAAACCTCTACCTGTATATGACATTTGCACTCAATTTTTACAACCAGAGAAAATCATATGGCCACACCTAACTTGAAAGAAGGCAGGACAGTGCCATTCGACCCTATGTCCAGGTAGAGAGGAAAACCAGATTACTTGTGACCACCACAGATGCTAACCTTGACTAAGAAAAGTATATCAATCAGCGTTCTTTAGCTGCAGCCAACAAAAGCTGGCTCTGGTTAACTTGAGCAGAAAATGAATCTACTGGGAGGATATGGGTAGCTCACAATTGAAGCAAATCTACCTAGAAGAGACCAGGACCAGGGTCAGCCCTGAGCATACAGATGAATGACAGGCTCTTCAGAGAACGTTCAGTAGTATGAATCAGCCACAATCATATCATTGGGTCATTTGCTTAACTTTCAGATTCTTAGATGAGAGCATCTCATGGGCTGAGCTTGGACCATGTGCCAACCTTGACCAGGGATGAGTAGGCACCTGGAACAAGAGTCCCACTAAGACTGTGCGCAGTGGAAAGAAGGATAGTGGGACCCTGTTAGAAGAAGGAGGAAGAAAGGAAGATGAGAAAAAGCTACTCATGTCCATTTTGCACAGACTATTGTACAATAACTTAAAGACTGATGGTAGTATGGCATGCCTATGCAGCAAGACATTACACAAGGACTGAATATCTGTAACCCTTGTCCAGAGACCCCTAAGACTGTACCTTTCTCTTGGTTCACTTCTTCCAAAAGGAAGTCTACCTCCCACTTTCCTCCTCAAGTGTAAATCCTATCTTAGGGCATTAGCAACAGCATAATATGATTGTGGGAATAATCCACGGCTGCAATCAAAAGACGAAAGTTTAACTGAGCAAAGTCACATGGCTGATCTTCTAAATAGCTTTCAGCAAATCCACAGCTGATTCACTCCTGTCTTCCCTGGTAGGAACTGATCCTAAACGAAGATGACTAGGTGTGCAGCCCTTTGAATGACAAGGGAATGATTTAACTGGGGGACAGATCAGCCATCCCTAGAAACTCTCCCCAGATTTCCAAATGACAAAACCAGAAGTAGTAGCTCCAGGGCTGCTAGCTCAAGGCTCATTCACCAGCAACAGGAATATTCTGGGATGCTGTAGACTAAACCAAAGGCTCTCCACCTTCTGCCACTAGCCCCAAAATACTTTACTCCATCAAGAGCTTAAATGAAAGAGTAAACAAATCAGAGCTACTCTGCATGAAACCAAATTTGGGAACGCTGAATACTGATCGCCCCTCAGCCTCCCTAGTTCTGCCTGTAGTTAGTTTTTGATGCACAACACACCACCCAAAACTAATGACTTATGACAGTAGCCATTTACTTCGCTGGCGATTCTGGGAGTCAGCAAGATGGGCTGGGCTCAGTTAGCCAGTTCTTCTGCAGACTGCAGCTCGGGTCATTCTGGCATCTGCACTCTGCTGCCCACCAGCTAGGCGGCTCTGCTTACAGGGTTTGGCCAGCTGAGATGAGAGAACCACTGGGTCTCTCATCATCCTACAGACATGCCTGGCCTTCTCATGGTTTCTAAGAGCCTCAGGAGGGCAAGCCTTAATGCACAAATGCTTTTCAAGCCTTTGCTTGTATCACAATTGATAGCGTTCCACTGGCCAAGACAAGCCACACATTCAACGGATTCAAAGAGCAGAGACACAGTCTCCACTTCGTGATGGGAGGAGCTGTGGTGGTGCGTCGCAAAGGTATGAACACAGGAATAGATAAAATCTGTGGCCATTTTTCAGTCTTCCACAGAAGGCAACCTCTGTTGGAACTCCATGGACCCATATTTGGAAGTCACGGGGCTAAGCTAGCCTGATTTGTCCATCCTCTGTCTGGCTGGATAACTTCAGGTCCACCTAAGTAATATGAGAGGAACCAGCTATGTCTAAATCTCTTATTTTCTGCAGACTGCTAGGTGAGCAGGTTAGCAAAAGGGACCCTGTGGCCTAGCAAAATAGACGTTTATCTTGCCTCCCCAGCCTTGGTCATCTGCCCTAACGCGGCGTGTTCCTTCAAAATGCAGCGTTAGCAGACAGAGGCCCCTGTGCCACCCACAGACCTTGGAAAGACAGGCTGGCTTTCCGGGCAGCACATTCTGCTGATGGTGAAGCAGTTCAAAGTGGGGTAAATTAAAGCCCTTATTTAACTCAAAGAATTCATTTGCCTTTTGATCCACCTTCCACTCTGACAAATGCTCCCTTCCTATCACATTCAAACACACACCCCCTTCAGAAGCTAGTGAACTCATCCCCTGCCAAGGAACGGATTTTCCCCGTATTGCTCTATCTGAGTGATAAAAGGGTTTAATGTCCCAAGTTCGTTTTTCAGGAGCTAACTCAGATACACCCGACACAGCAAAGCGCCTAAGCTCTTTCTACAGTTATTAAACTGTTATCCCTAATTCCTCCGGAGACCCAACATAGCAGCAATGATTCCGAGGGCGCTTTCCTATTAAATCTGCATTTTGCACAGAGAGATAAAGCAGGCCAGCTCAACCCTGTTTACAGGGATGGCGGAAGAGCTCCTGCAGGCTGCTGGGGCTGCCAGCACTTTTCCTCTCTCTCGGAAAGCCTGGGCAGGATGGACCCTCACGGTTCATGGCCCAGACACATCTGCAAACTTTGTAGACTTTTCTAAAACACTTCCAGGGTGAGAGCTCAGAGTCACCTGGCAGTTTTGCTATGGGTATGATGAGAGCATCAAAAAGCTCAACCAACCATCGAGGGATAGAAGTTTCTAGACACATCTGTATAAAGCCAAAAATCACTCTGGAGGCAGACAGATTTGTGTGGTGTGAGATATAAGCGGGGTCTCCAAATTGTGTGTACATCTCCCAAGGGAGTATAAGATGATGCATTTGTGTATAGAAACAATACAGTAGAATTATTTATTTTTGCCTTAAAAAGAAAAAAAATTAAGGTTTTCTGGTTTCTAACATACAGATTTCCTCTGGCACCATCATGAGCCCACTACGTAAGATGGGACATGTGTCATTTGATACATGGGTCCACAACAGGAAGAGGTGTCCTCTCTCATCTACACTTTAAGCAGACTTTCATGTATCACAGTTTATATGAGGTCAGTAAAATTAAATTAATGACTACATGATTTATTTCAACCCAAACCAATGCTTACAAAATAGACCAGTGGCCTAAAGGATTCTTGCAGAGATACTGGGACTGAAGATA
Source organism: Eubalaena glacialis (assembly GCF_028564815.1). Lineage (NCBI taxonomy): Eukaryota > Metazoa > Chordata > Mammalia > Artiodactyla > Balaenidae > Eubalaena > Eubalaena glacialis. Next base: position 4,950,345 of record NC_083734.1, on the reverse strand, counting down.
CTACCGATAATACTGATAATGTAGACTCATAGCAACAGTGGCCAAGCAGCTCTCATTGCTATTTGATCTCTCTGTCAGCCACACTATGAGGAAAAAAACCAAAAGAATAGGGCTAATGAGATCTGACAAAAGTTTGAAATATGAATGTACATCCACTGTTGTTGATGACAGCCCTCATGCAAAGTACCATGAAGTAAGAGCGAATGATGGTTGGAAACCTTCAGGATTAGAAGGACAGTTTATTGCTTATCTCTAATTTATCTCAAGCTCTTGCAATTTCTATTTTGTGCATATCTTACAATATAAATAAAGATGCATATATTGGAATGCATGATAAGACATTTTTAACCAATCGGGTTAATCAATCAAAAATAATTTGGACTGAGACCACATAGATGGACCCTGAGGACATTGTACTAAGTGAAATAAGTCAGACAAAGAAAGACAAATACCATATGATCTCACTTAGATGTGGAATCTAAAAACAAAACAAAACCAAGTTCATAGGTACAAACAACAGATTGGTGGTTGCCAGAGGTGGGAGAGGGGTGGTGAAATGGGTGAAGGGGGTCAAAAGTTACAATATTCCAGTTATAAAATAAATAAGTCTTGGAGATGTAAAGCACAGCATGATGACTACTGCTAATAATACTTTATTGTATATTTGAAAGTTGATAAGAGAGTCAATCTTAAAAGTTCTCATCACAATGAAAGTATTTTGTAACTATGTATAGTGATGGATGTTAACTAGATTTATTGTGGTGATCATTTTGCAGTACATACAAATATTGAATCATTCTGTTGTACACCTGAAACTAATATAATGTTATATGTCAATTATACCTCTTCAATAAAAAAATTAAATTAAATTAAACAAAAGTGGCAATTTTACTACCTTACATACTTCTTTAATATATAAACCTCGTAATTACAAAAAAAAACAATAATTTGGAAAGTCTAGTTTAAGAAGAAAGTGAAGATGACAGCCAACATTTGTGTAGTCCAGAGAAAGCTGCCTACGAATTCACTGCTTTTCGAACTCCAAACCCTGCATATTTCCCACTCGCCATGCAATCTCCAACTAAGAAAATGAAATTAAATGAGAGTGGTTACTGGAATTTTTTCATTTATTAACTATTGTAGGTGTTTGTTTCAATTGAATCCTGTCATCCCAGATTCCCTAAAGACTGTTCAAAGACTTTCCAAGAGCAAGTACAAGTTAGAGGCATCTTCTTCTGATGGTGGTAACACCACCACCTCCACCACAACCAACTCACTGTGCTTCCTGAGAAAGGGTCCTCTTCTAAGAGCCTGATGTGTATTAACTTACTGCCTCCTCACAATAACCCTATGAGGCACTGTGGTGGACAGACTCTAAAGGTGACCCCAGGATCCCCATCTTCTGTGTTCATACCTTTGTGTAATCACCCCACCCATACCTCTGAGTGAGTGGTGGGTGGGACCTGGGACTTGCTTTTACTCACTAGAATACAGCAGAGGGGACATGATAACATGTGTGTGATTATAGTGCCTGGCTTGCTGGAGCCTATTCCCCCCTGGCTGGTTTTGAGAAAGCAAATGGCCTTTGGTCACCAGCCAACAAGAAAATGAGTCCCTTGGTCCTACGACCACAAGGTCATACATTTTGCTAACACCTTCAGTGAGCTTGAGAGTGGATCCTCCCCCAGTCAAGTCTCAGATGAGACCTGAGCCCTGCCAGACCCTTTGACTTCAGTCTTGCTGAGGACCTGGCTGAGCTGTGCCTGGATTCCTGACCCAGGGAAACTGCAGACAATAAATATGTGTTGTTTCAAGCCACTGTGCGTGCAGTAGCATCGCTCTTCAGCAATAGATAACTAATACAGTGGTGTGGATATCTGCATCCTTGCTTTACAGGGGAAAGGTTAAATAAACAGTCCGCGTTCACGGAGCGAGTAAGAGGCAAGATGAAAAACCAGAAAGTCTGGGGTCTGGACGATCAGCGTTAACCACCGCGCGTTACTGCCTCTGCTGACATTTTATAGCCCACCTGTCTCACTCCCTCTTCTGAGGGTGGGGACCCCTGTCCTAAGCCACGGGTCCCGCTAGGGCACCAAACCCAATCCCTTGCAGCCCCGGTGCCAAGGCCGTGGCATGGCATTTGTGCCGGCACAAAGGAGAGAGCAGGGGCAATGGGCCATGACGTCCCTTCCACGGCCCTGGCATCTGGAAAGGAGCAAAGCTTGGTCGCACACCAAAGGCTCCGACTGTCTGCACTCTGAATAAACTCTGCCAGTGACTCAAGTTTCCCCACAAATAAAGGAGAAAAATAAGTCTGTGGGTGTCACAGAAAGAGTCTTGGCATGAAAGTCCACACACTTAGGCTCTGACTGAGGCTCTGCCGACCGGGAGGCCATGGGAACTTGAGGAAGTCACTTGGGTCCTCTGGGCCCCTGCTCGTTCGCCTCTAAAAGGAGGGGTTTGGACTGGAGGAGGCTTAAAGTCTCCAAAAAATTACATAATTTTTAAGGTACTGTCTTGGTTTGAATTGATTCAGTGCCTTCCTCTTCCCCTCCCCCGCCGCAGAACTGAAAGGGCCTTCTTCATGTCATTTACCTAATTTTAAAACCCAGGTAACACATTTTTAATGGAGAAAAAGCTGAGGAAAACAAAAACAAAAAGGAAAAGAAATATCGTGGGGTCAGAGACACAAGGAAGGATGGACTTAATAGCCAGAAAGAAGAAATTCTCACCCAAAGCTATGGAAACCCTGAGCCTCCAGCCTGGGCGTTTTCCATCCACCGTCTGCTCAGCGGCCAGGGCTCCCGCGCCCACCATTTCCTGGTAGATTGAGTCCCAGCCTGCATGACAGTCTCGTTTTTCACTGAATGCATGCAGTGAATGCTAAACTGTAATCTCTTTTTGCATGCTTCGGTTCCAAATTCATAACCGGAGGAGAGAGTCCGCTGTCTGGAGCAGGCGAGCTCTGTTAGCTGCTCTGCGGGCCCAGCCAGGCAGTCCTGCAATCCCGTGGCTTTTTCCCTGCTTCACACTTTGTCAAAATGCATCACGAGTGACACAAAGAAATGGCCACTGGAAACTCCCCGTTTTCCAATCCTTTTACTTTCTAATTGTTCTTCTTCTTCGAGGCTTGGCCATCCTCAGAATAGGCCAGGGTCCCCGCCTGGGCTGCTTTCATTTGAGAGCGGGATGCACTGCATCACAGAGGCCCTTCCCACAGCTCTGAGCGGGGCGGTGCTGTCCTCATTGTCTCAGGCTCTGCTTTCCATGCCCTGGGCTGCCTGAGATGCTCTTTTCCCATTACTCCAAGTGGCCAGTCCGTTCCCACACTATGAAAACTTGATCGAACAAGGAAGATGTGGTAACAAAACGTAAAGCGGGCGTGCCAGTGAGACCCCTCTGCTGGCTTCCACGGCGCTCAGACTGCCGTGCAGGGACCAGGAGCCCAGCCTGCCTCTCCCTCTTCACCTCCAGCCATACTGGCCATCACATCCTTTCTCAAGAAAAGCGCCTTTGTGCACACTGTTCCCTCTGCCCTGAATGCTCTCTCCCTAGATCTCTCCATGGCTACCTCCTGTTTGTTGTTATCTGCAGAACAAGCCCAGCAGTGTCATCCCTGAAAGAGCAAACGCTGCCCTGGTCTTCACTGGCCATGCACAAGGCCAGACTCCCGGCGCTGGCATCAGTGACTCCCCCTGAGCCACTCTGACCACTGGATCCCACTCTGCCCAGATGCAGGCCCGGCTGGACCTACCAGTGAACTGACAGCCCCAGGAGCAGCCTCAGTCCGTATGCCTCGCCCTGGTCCCGCAGCTCCGATATGACTGGTTCCCCAGCGCCTGCGTGGTCACCCATTTGGCATCACACCTTTGCCAGCTGTATTCTTTCCCGGCCCACCTCCCCACTCCTCTGCTGGTACTTCCTGGCACGGCCTCCCCACTAGACTGCGTGCCCGCACATCCTCGACTCACAGCCTGCTTCTCAAACCTACCCAGGTGAGTCTACACTCCTGGTCCTTCTCTTCCTGGTGGCATTTTCTAGTTTCTTCGCAGCTCTTGAGCTCTGAATATTTTTTCTGTATATTAATTGCTTGCTGTTTAATATTCACTGGCTTCTATACAGAGAGAGAGAGAGAGAGAGAGAGAGAGAGAGAGAGAGAGAGAGAGAGAGAGAGAGAGAGAGAGAGAGAGAGAGAGATCCGTGAAGGGAGAGAGCTCTGCATCTGTCCACACTGAGCATAGTGGGTGCTCCATAAACGTTTGCTGAGAAGTGAATCAATTCATTTACAGCTTACTGTGATTCTGAGCTGCTCCTTGTCTTTTAGTGGAGTTTTCCACTTAAGGCTCAAGGTATCCTACAAAGCCTTCCTACATATCTGGCACCCCCACTAAAGGAATTTCAAGCCACTGGAAAGTTCTTCCCAGTGCCTCACAGATCACACTCCAATCACCAAGGCACCCAGAGTCCACCAGCTCTGCAGGTAAGACCTGAACTTAAAGGGCAGTTAGACAGACAGTGTGATAAAAATTGAATGGGTCCTTGAATTCTTGGGACAGTGTAACTATTGGAACTCTGGACTCTTGCCTCAAACTTAGCTTGTTTATTTCTGGCAGATGAAAAAGCATGTTTGTCCCAAGTGGCCATCCTTTGCCCTGCAGGGTTTTCTCTGTGGTTAAGTGGGTCTTGCCTGGCCCATCCATCTAAGTTCCCTGGATCCAGGGCACCAGACATTATCTCTTGTTTGTTCACCATTGTATCTCCAGTGTTTACTATAGTTACTATACACAGTGGACACTCAATAAATACACAATGGTTGAATGAATGAGTGAATAAATGCACAAATTTCACTCTTCCCAGAGGGAGAACCACTAAAACCCACTGAAAGAACACACTAACAGAGTAGAATCTCAGGAGCCCCCGATGAAGCAACAGTGACAATGACTAGCCCACCAAGAGAAATCACAGTGTCAAAGGATAGAGGACACATGGCATTTAAGGAGAAACATGGGATCTCCCATGACTTCTGCACAGGCAACCATGGGTTAGCCTTAAACAGATGGGCTAATTTCAAGAAAACTCCAAAACCAGTACCTTGTTTCCAGAGCTGGATTTTCTGCCAAAGAGGTCTAAATCACTTTTCTGATCACATGGGACACATCCAGGCTCCTGTCTTAAAATGCAAAGTGACAAAGGGGTCGTGAGCACTGGGAAATGTCTTGGAAGAGGTGCTTGGCCCAGAGAGAGGAGGCTGCAGAAACTGCCCCAAGAGCTGAATGAGATAATGTACGAGAAGGAGTTTTGTAGAGCATGAATCTCTTTACCCACACTGTGTGTTTTGGTGATGATGATAAAGATGGCTACTAAGTGTCTTCAGTGGATAATTAGCCCCAGACTTTGTCTCATTGGAAAGAAAGAGAAAAGTCTGTGTGGTCCTGCTGGACCTTGATCACAGGTCCCTCTTAGAACATCCCTCAGGTAAAATCTGCATAGGTCGCACATGAAAAGATGTTCAACGTCCCTAGTCATTAAAGAAATGCAAATGAAAACCACCATGAGATGCCACGTCACACCCATCAAGATGGCTATGATCAAAGAAAACAGAAAATAGCAAGTGTTGGCGAGGGTGTGGAGACACCGGAATGCTGTGCGCTGCTGGTGGGCGTGTAAAGTGGTGCAGCCGCTGTGGAAAACAGTACGGAGGCTCCTCAAAAAATTAAAAACAGAATTTCATGTGATCCAACAATTCTACTTCTGGATAGACACTCAAAAGAAATGAAAACAAGGACTCAAACAGGCATTTGCACTCCCATGTTCATTGCAGCATTACTCACAATAAGCAAGATGTGGAAACAACCTAAATGTCCACCAAGAAATGAATGGATAAAGAAGATGTGGTCTATACACTCGGTGGACTATTACTCAGCCTTAAAAAGGAAGGAAATTCTGACTTGTGCTACAACGTGAACCTTGAAGACACTATGCTAAGTGAAATCACCAGTCACAAAAGGACAAATACTATATGACTGCACTTATATGAGGTCCCTAGATTTGTCAAATTCACAGAGACAGAAAGTAGGATGGGGGTTGCCAGGGGCTGGGGGAGAGGGATGGGGAGTTATTGTTTTTTTTTTTAATTGGAGTATAGTTGCTTTACGACTATAAGTATAGTTTCTGCTGTACAGCAAAGTGAATCAGCTACACGTATATATATATATCCCCTCTTTCTTGGATTTCCTTCCCATTTAGGTCACCACAGAGCATTGAGTAGAGCTCCCTGTGCTATACAGTAGGTTCTCATTAGTTATCTATTTTATACATAGTATCCATAGTGTATATGTGTCAATCCCAATCTCCCAATTCATCCCAACCCCCACTTTCCCCCTTGGTATCCATACGTTTGTTCTCTATGTGTCACTATTTCTTCTACAGAGTTATTGTTTAATGGGTATAAAGTCTCGGTTTGGGATGATGAAAAGGTTCTGGAGACGGCTGGTGGTGATGGTAGAACAACAGTGTGAACGTACTTAATGTCACTGAACTGTACGCTTAAAAATGGCTAAAATAGTAAATTTTATGTTACATATGTTTTACCACAATTAAAAAAACAAAGAACTCAGAAGAGCTGAGGATTCAGTCCAACCTTCTGGCTTTTGGGGAAGAGAAGAGAGCAGTGCTCCTGAAGGGCCACAAGCCCCCTGACTGGCTCTGCCCAGAGTGGGTGTGACTGCTGTGCCATGCTGACCAGCCTGCCCGGCCCGCTCAGACACCAGGTACAATGATGCTCTCAGCAAGCTGTCAGCTGGTTTGCCTGAATGAACCCTCCTGACAGACTGTTTGCTGCTCTTCAGACAAAGCTAATTCTGCCAGAAACAATGAGAGTGGCCTGGTGTGGAAGTGCTGGATCATGAATCACCAAAGTCAGAGTTCCCTTCAGTCCACAGCCAAAAACACCACCCCCTGGATTAAAAGGAAGGAACCGCTGATGAAAGCAACAGAATGGATGAGTCTCAGAAGCAATCTGCTGCATGAAAGAAGTCAGGGCACGGATGTGGTGATCCCATTCAAACGAAGCTCTGGAATGGGTAAAACGAATCCCTGGTGAAAAGACTGCAACAGTATTCACCAGGAATGAGGGGATGGAGCACGGGGGTGTGGCTAGCTGACAAGGGCTACCAGGAAACCTTCAGAGATAATGGAAATGTCTTACATCTTGACAAGGGTTTGAGCGGCATGACTGTATTTTTAAAACACATAAACTATGCGCTGGATCTATTCATTTCATTGTACGTAAATCTGATCTCTTAAAAAGAACTACACACAGAGATGGAACTCTAGTTAATGCTTGATACGCATTTGGAAGTACTGATGTCTGCAACTTACTTTGACATGAATTTAAAAGTAAGATGAACTAATAAATATGGAGAGACAGTGATGAGACAAAAGGAGAAAAACACTGGCAATTGTAGAATCTAGGTGTCACGTGTATGGGTATTTATAATTCTTTCCATTTTTATCTAGAGTTAAAAACTTTTATATAAAATGCTAAGGGGAATAAAATTATGCTTTAAAAAATTATTTTAAACCACTTGATTCTTAGCACATTGTAGGACCAAAGAAAACATCAGAACTGCATGCCCATCTGATAGCACCTAAAATAGTGATTCTTAAACCGCTCCCCCGCCAAAATTTTCAGGGACCTCCTCTCCTTCAGGAAAAAATACCTCTTCTTTAATATGGTTTATATTTGGGGATTCTACATAAGATTTTTATTTGAAAAAAGTGTTTCCACCATTTTAAAATGTGGATGCCTCTCAAAACCGTGTCATCAGCATTTGGGACTGGCCAGTCATGGCTGGGCAAGGCTGTCCCTCACGTTGATGTACTCGGGCATCCTCGGTCTTCAGACACTAAAAGTCAGTGGCACCCCTGCCCCATCACTGTAGCAATTTTTAATGCCCCCATTCATCTTTTCCCCTGCTCCCACTGACTTGCTCGTATCCCTTTAGAGTTAGCACTACATCTAAGAAACCCAGGTCAACAGGTCTGCCCGTAAGTGGAGAAAGCTGTCCTACAATAGCATCTTGCCTGCAATTCTTCTTGAGTGTTAAAAATGCTAAAGGAACCCTGAGAGGCTGGTTTCTACCATCCAAGTACAGTTCTCCTTAAGAAAAACCATCATTCTCCCACCTTTCCACACTGAGACCTTCTGGTCTCCTGGTAAACAAATGGCTTTCAGATACTTTCACATCTTGACTCCAGGAGAAAAATGACTGCCTCTATCACGCCAACATTTGTACATCTGGTCTACCCATAATTCTACTGGCAGTTGACAATGAATAAACTGGCATTCTGGTACCCAAAAATAAAATCAAAAAAAGACCACCATGCTTAAAATCCATGATGAAACGCAAGCAGGGGGGCAAATGTTAGGGCACATCATCAGTTTATACTTCTGTCTCACCCTCTATGGGGGCAGTGGCCTCAGAAGAGGACAGTGGTCAAGTGGCACCCCCTTTTCCCCAGACAAACCGCTTTCCCGTTGGTTTCGTGTAAGAATGTGCAAATGGAAAATGAGTGGAAAGCAAGCTGGAACAGATGTCTAATATCATTAAAGCTGGCTCCGAAAGAATCCAGATCTCAGTTTGGTATATTAATGCTCTATTTATCTTTAAGCACAGATGGATATTTTTATTAGTATTACTTTGTTTATCTGGTTTCGAGAAAGGTTAGTCCAGGGGGCAGATGCCTGTGTTATGAGAGCACATTCCTGCCGAGAGTCAGAAGAGAGGGGTAGCCTTTTCAGGGGAACTTTAATTAGAAAAGCCAAAGTTATAAATGTTGGCAGCTCTCGCCTGATCTAATGAGGCCAGTTGCAACAACAAACAGAAAGACAAATAGGACACTGGCAAGCCTGTGTCTCCCCACCTCTCCTCCTCACCAACCCAAGAGAAAAACAACATACCACCACCTCATTCCCAGATGTAAAACAGACCATGACAGAGTCCAAGTTCTCAGAAAACAGATGCTTCATAAGCAGCTGGTTATCACTGAGGATGACCAAGAGCAAGAGGCCTGTTACTGACGTCCCAGTTATGAATGCATGGACCTTCCAGAAGCTTCTGGGTGAAGCAATCTCTATTATGGATTTTATGGCTTTTCTTTTTTTTTTTTTTTTTTTTTATGGCTTTTCTTATACGACAGCCTGGGACCCTGGGGGAGGAATGCCCCGTGTCCTGCCACAATTATTACCTCTAAGTTTGTTTTTCACTGGAGCTGATTTCTCATTAGTCTCTCTTTTTAGAGGACTTACATGGGACCATGGATCCACTTGCCCAGGAAATTTCTCACTAGGTTGGATTAGGAGAGTTTATTTGCCTGATGGTTCTCCCGGGAATCATGACAATGCATTTGTTTTCCTCACTCATCACATAATTTTTTACTACTCACCTTTTTGTTGACTCCTTTTTGCTACTGTCCTCTCTGTACATCTACTTAGCAGGTCTGTAAGGAAAAGAGAAAAGCTTTTAGAATCCAAAGGTCTGGGTTTGAGGGTCACCTCTGCCTTGTACCCTGTGAGCAAGGACACTCCACTTACCAATCTGTGTCATAATTTTCCTACCTCGAAAATGGGAATCATTGTCTTTATCCCACCCAACTTACAAAAGTTAAAGGTGTGAATTCATCATGTTCCATCCAAAAGAACGCTCCGCCTCTTGGACAGCATGCTGTTTTGTCTTCCTAAATGCTCATGTACGGCTCTCCTTGGACTCCTCTCCTCCCTCACCTCAATACCCGCCTGCTCTATCTCCCAACTCCATCATCTTCTCGGTTGAAAAGACAGAAGATGCTTCAATCTCTGTACCCGTACCTGATGCTATTGCAGAAGACTCCCCACTGGTCTACCCACCCCCGTCTCTCCTATTCATCTGACACGCACTGACCCAGGTGAACCTGCCTGACCCAGAGTCACACCCTGCTGCTCCTCGATGGCTTTTGATGGCTCCATCTGGTGTATTATCTCAGTTGGGTACATTTTGCCACATACGAAATAAGATACAGACGACTCAGCCGCTGGCCAGGGCTCTCCTGTACAGTCTCACTCCCCCTTCCCACCATAACTTCCCCAAACGTTCCCTCCAGCAGTGTAGGAGTTGGCCCATCTGAAGCCTTGCCATCCCCTTGTGTTGCTGGGAATATCCACCCTGCGCTCCTTCTTCCTGGGATTCCTTTCTAGTCACCTCCTCCAGGTGTTCGCGTCTCAAGGCAAACCTCCATGAAGCCGTTCCTGCTTCGACTCTGCAGGAAGTAGCTGTCCTCTCTGCTCCATTATCTGTGCCTCTCTCACCCACTTAGCTTTCCCTCCCCTACCGCCTGCTTATTTACTGCATGTCTATTCACGTAATAAAGTCCTCGAGGGTGAGTCCTGTGTCTGAATTGCTTCCCAGCCCCACCGCGCCCCTTTGAATCAAGATGTGCCACCAGGAGCCTGGGCCAGTGCCCGCGCTGGGGAGCCAGGCAGGTCTGGGCACGTCCAGCCTGCCGGTGCCAAGGTGCACAAAGCCCCGAGGAGCCCTCTGGGAAGGAGCCCGTCCTGAGAGGGAAGGCGAGCAGAGCAGCGCTGCCCCTCACAAAGCCTCAGTCATGAAGCTGGGGCTTGGGTGTCGAGAAGAGCATAATGTTGGCCTTTCAGCTCTGCCTCCCCGCCCCAGAGCTGTTTACTAAAAAAATCTAGAAGGTGCTGGAACACAAACAGCACAATTTTAAAATCCCTGGGAAAACACTGGTTGTGGAGAGGAAGCATTCCCCAGACTCTGAAAGGCTCCAGAGGAAAGACACGGGGCTGATGCTCTGGTGCCTTAAGGATGCAGCTCAGCAAAATCCCACAGGAGCAGAGAGAATAAAGAAAAAAAAACCAATGCAGATGTTACATGAGACCTATCCGTTTATTAGTGAACACATGTGAGATACCTCTAGAGACCCCACCCCCCCGCCCCGGGAAGTAATTTGTGGGGAGCAGGGAACTGCAGAGGCTGGAGATCCTGCAACAGCAGGTGGGGATGGGAGCACAGATAACACTGCAGGAATGAGGAGATAAGAGAACCAGCCGTGTATACAAAACAATTTTTCCAAGTACATACAGCTCCCAGGTTTGGGTCTCTGTGATTAATTGGTTCTGCGGGTTTCTCTTGGTTATATAAACACAGTCTCACAATCTTGAGTCTTGTCACTCTAGGATTAACCTGTCTCCTGGGACCTCCATCCCTTCTTACGTTAAATTTTCTATTTTTTAAAAAATCCCTCCCCCCAACCCCCATGTATTACATCTATTTGCATCATCCCTCTAAGGCTGCTGCAAATAAATCTATTGAGCCGTGGGTACCTGCGTCACAACTCCTAAGAACCTTTTGTTTGTCACTGCACATACTGCAAACACCAGGTATGAGCAAAGGAAAAACCTGTGATGCACGTCCCTGGTGTTTGGGAACTGGTGGAAGTGGTGGCGGGGGGAGGGAGGGGAACTGGGATAAGACAGACTATCCTGCTTAACTGCTCCTCATTTCTCATGCCTCATGATTATTCATTACATCTGCGCATTGATACAATTTGCTAGTTTTCTGAGTAGGCGAATTGCGCTTAATCATCTTGGCATTTTTAAATGTAAATGAAAAATCGCCCAGTGCTCCGAGCCAGAAGCGAGAAAGATAAATAACACGGGGAAGCTGGTGGTTGCCCGTCTGTCATAAACTTTCATTAGTTCTGACAGCCTGTACAACATAAGCAATGAATGATGCTAACTACACTTCCTCGACTCGTCCGCTCCCATGTCACCGGCGCTGCGCCGGCCAGAGGAAGTGCCACCTGCCGGGGCGTCGGGATGGAAGGCACGCAAGCCTTAGCTGGCCTCAGGACGGCCACGACAAGCACCCTCGGGGGTGGACTCGGAGACTCCCGGCCCACGTGGGACGGCGCTCTCCTGGGACTCACTCATCAAGCAAATATTCCCTGATGCCTCCACGTGCCAGGCGCAGCCCTGAGCACTGGAGGGGTATCCAACCAATACAGGGGAGAACAACAAGCGCCAGGAGGAAAACGCACCTGGGAAGGGGGGGAGGATCCCTGACCGCGGCTGCAAGTTGCCTCACTGACCACGGAGCCTCGTGGGCAGTCACGTCCTGGAAATCGGGGACAGACTGGGGGTCCTGAGTCTCTTGGGGTAACTGGCATAAATTAAGATAAAGACGCCCTGTTTCCTCTTCCCTTCTCTTCTCTTCCCATCCTGAACAATTCAGCCTTAAAGCTGTGGAGTGGGTCAGAACAAGGGCCAGCACCTGTGCAGGAACGGGAGGGAAACACAGTGGCCGAGGTACAAGAGTCTGAGCAGGTGAGGAGGGCATCCCATGAGGGGAGACTCGGCCGTGGAGGGCGAGGGGGAATTGGTCACATACAGGAGCATTGATCAAATCAGTAAATCAGTTAAGGAAATGAGGGCCTGGCTTCACTATCAGAGAAATGAAAGGGAGAAAGCTAAAATAAACCCTGTGCTGTTGGGTTGGAACTGGAGGGATGAGAGTGAACAGGTAGTTTTCAAAGACAGAGCCAGACACAGAAATAAATACAGATGTATATACACATTCCCTTGCTGTGCCACTGAGAGAGCTTGGGAGCAAGCACACCCAATAGGGATAAATACACCTTTCTTTTCATGGGGTGGCTGGTAACAAAAGCTTAGAGATGCCTGGGGCATCATTATCACCATAAAGGGAAAGGCTGCCTGGGAATGAAGTAGACGGAGGAGGAGGAAAGTAAAGCGACAGAATCCCAACGACATCATTTGAACTGCTGGATCCAGCCATGCCTGAAGCTTATGTTATAAGTGAACAAATTTCTTCTTTCCTTTCTTTGTTTAAGCTTTTACTTGAGTTGTTGTTGCTTACAGAGGAAAGAGTTCTGATCATCAATTTGCTCAACAAATTCCTGATGATTGGTCTTAGTTAAATCACAACTTCAAATATTCCAAGCATCCTAGTTCTTTAGAGGCATTTGTGTATAATGCGGTCATTCATTTAGCAAATACTGATTCGGTGTCTACTACGTGCCAAGCACCATTCTAGGTTCCTGGGATACATCAGTGAAAGAAAGCTGCCCGAAATCCCTGACGTGTGGAACTGACGTGCTAGCAGAGCGAGACAGACGATAAACAACACACAATTACCAAATAAAGAGAAGAGTGTAAATGCTGTGGCGGGAAATGGAAAAGAAAATGTAGAGCACAGGAAGGGGGTGACAGGCATCCCAGTGTAGGAAAAGCTACCGTTTTAAATAGGGTGGGCAGGGTAGGACACAGTGGGACGGGGACGTCTCAGCAAAGGCTGGAAAAGCAGGGAGTGAGACGATGACGAGGGAGAAGAGGGAACCGCCAGGGCAGGGGCCCTGCGGCAGAAGCAGGTCTGGGGTGTTCCAGGAACAGAGGGGAGTCGCTGTGGTGGGGAGAGAGCTGGGAGCCGGGGGGTCATAGAGGGAAAGGCTGGGGCAGACCAGGGAAGCCCTTAAGAGCATTTTAAGCCGTCAGCTTTGAGTGAAAGCAGTCGGCATCACATCATTTTCCGCAGAAAACTGCATGGTGTCGGGTGTTAAAAGGAAAGCTCTGGCGGTTCTGTGGAGAACGGACCTGGGGGCGGGAAGGGGGCAGCAGAGGGGACCGGTGGGAGCACCCGGTGGGAGATGCTCGGGGCTCAGCCAGAGCCCTTCTGGGGGGGAGTCGGAAAGAAGTCGAGGATTTGGCGCCTGCGCAACTCTCCTCCCGAGAGAATGAGGAAAGGTGCACGAGGTCTTCCTACTGTTACGAAAATGACTTTCATCTCACAGATGCCCTCCAAGGGTCTCAGGGTCCCCGGGGTGACCAGAGCACACGCTGAGAAGCACTGGTGTGGAGAAAGGTTCCCGTTTGTGAACTCGCCGGGAAACGCCCCGGAAGGAGAGGCCTGGGGGTGGAGGGGCGGATGGGTCCCAGAGAAGCTGAGCAGCAGTTTCGTCACCATGAACAATTCCCGGCGATAAACAGAATCTGGGTAATAAAACAAAGTCTAACCTTTCTTCTCTTCTGTGCTGAGTCCAGTCTCTCTCGCTCACAGCGGGCCGCGGGCATGGAGCTCGCACGCGGCCCTTCAGCCCGGAGTTCCCGGCGGGAAACGGCTACACCTGCACCTCAGCTCGGGGCCGTGCGCAGAAGCGCTGCGCACGACACTCAGTCCAAGATGGCGGCGGCGGGCCGTGTGCAGAGACGCTGCGCCCGACACTGAGCTCTCGGGCCGCCCCCCCAGAACCCCGCCCCCTCCCCGCCCTCGAGACCCTATAAAGCAGCCCTGCGCCTGCGTGTCGGGGAAGCACATACTCCAGAACAAGCTCGCGCCTCTCCGTTCTCTGATCCGAGAACAACGCTTTCCTTTGCTTCTGAACCGAACTCGGTCTCGTTCTGTTGGCTCCAAGGACACCGGGCAGGAGGACCCTCATTGGGGTCCCACTCGAAAGGTAATCGTTATATATACGAGTTTGCAGTTCCTAAGGTAAATTAGGATTTCATTCAACTTTTGCAAACTTTTACAAAGTTAGCCGATATTTAACAGTTTGTTGGAGGGTCCATTTCTAAGGACAATACCGTAAAGATCAAGACAAAAGATCTCAAAGCCTTAGCCTGTAATTCTCTGTGCTGATGCCTCTGCTGCACCGTTCTCAGTGGCGTGTGGTCTGGTCAGCCCTGGGGGACCCTGAGACCCTTGGAGGGCATCTGTGAGATGAAAATTATTTTCGTAATAACAGGAACACATTATTCACCTTTTATCATTCTCATTCTCTCCTGAGGATGCACGCAGTAGAGTCCTCCAGAGACGACGTGACATGTGATGTAACAATAAATTGAGTGTCATACAGAGTGAAGAAAGTCAGAAAAACAAATATCATATATTAACACATATATGTGGAATCTGAAAAAATTGGTATAGACGATCTTGTTTACAAAGCAGAAATAAAGACAGATATAGAGAACAAACATATGGATACCAAGGAGGAAGGGGGGGTGGGATTGATGTATATACACTATTGATACTATGTATAAAATAGATAACTAACGAGAACCTACTATGTAGCACAGGGAACTCTACTCAGTGCTCTGTGGTGACCTAATTGGGAAGGAAATCCAAAAAAGAGGGTATATATGTATATGTATAGCTGATTCACTTTGTTGTACAGTAGAAACTAACACAACATTGTAAAGCAACTATACACCAATAAATAAATTGGGTGTAGGAACAGATAGGAGAATACTGTTGTCTTCTATTAAGCTGCGATATTGTAATAAACATATATTTAGTCTTTGTCCCCGGCTTCTGGCACAAGACTTTTACTTTAAATCTTCAGGGGTTTCCTGAGTGATAGGGGTGAGAGGAGCATCTTTTGTTTTACAGAATGAGCTCCTTCCAACTGTACCTGGGTTTATGCTAATGAGGTGACTCTTAGTGTTCCCCACCCAGCCTCAGGGTGGGAGCTGGTTGCCAGAGGGACCAACCACGTGATTAAAGGGTTGAGACTCTCAGCCCCAACTCCCCAACCTCCAGGCAAGGGAGAGGGGCTGGAAATTGAGTTACTCACCAGTGGCCAATGATTTACTCAATCATGACTGTTTTTTTTTTTTTTAACATCTTTATTGGAGTATAATTGCTTTACAATGGTGTGTTAGTTTCTGCTGTATAACAAAGTGAATCAGCTATACATATACATATATCCCCATATCCCCTCCCTCTTGCGTCTCCCTCCCTCCCACCCTCCCTATCCCACCCCTCTAGGTGGACACAAAGCACCGAGCTGATCTCCCTGTGCTATGCAGCTGCTTCCCACTAGCTATCTATTTTACATTTGGTAGAGTATATATGTCAATGCTACTCTTCTTAATGAAACCTCTTTTCCAGCTTTGGGATTGGTGAACACACGGATGTGGGAGGGCAGTGTGCCCAGAGGAGGCGTGGAAGCTCTGCACACCCTCCTCCCCACTTGTCCCTGTTTGGCTGTTCATTTGAACCCTTTATAATAAACCAATAAACACAAGTTTCCCTGACTTCTGTGAACCATTCTAGAAAATTATCGAATACAAGGAGGGGGTTGTTGGGACCCTCATTTATAGCCAGATGGTTAGAAGTACAGGTAGCAACCTGGGACTTAATTGGTATCAAAAGTGGGGGCAGTCTTGTGGGACTGAGCCCTTAACTTGTGGGATCTGATGCTAATTCCACATTAAGTAGAGTCAAAATTGCAGTGAATTATAGGACACCCGGCTGGTGTCATAAAAATTGCCTGATGTGTGTAAAACCCACACATCTGGTATCAGAAGCTTTGTGAGTGCATGAACAAAGGAGAAACACAGGGGTGTGTTTTTATCCCCAACAAGCCCATAATATGTTATGTGTGTGTATTTCCCAGTTCTGCCCTCTGAGAGAATCTAGAAACACAGGCACCCCAAAAGCAAAGCGCATAGACCGTCCAGATCTTGATTTCTAAAAACTATCACGTGTTCACTACAGAAACCAGGGATCCTTAGAGAAATGGTCAGGGCAGGGGGCCTACAAGGTGGGCCTGAAAAATCTTGCTGTGTCAGAGGAAAAGAAGGGTTCAAGCTGATGGGCTTGTGTGGGAAGGTCACGGGAGCTGCTTGAAAAAGCCCCCACTGGCCACATTTAGGATGATTGGAGTCTGAAAAACAATATACTTGAATAAGTAAAAATCCACGATTCTACACTGATAATAATAGAGAAGAAAAGAAAAATTACTTTTGGCTTAGATGATACAAATATGATGAAAAACTTTAAAAAAATCAATTTTCCAAAATCAGGGTAGTGGTTGTCTACAGGGAAAGGGGGAAGGGAGCTGACTAGTGCGTAACACAATTTGCTCTATTTACATGTTTTATGGATGTTTCTGTATGTATCTTATTTTTTAAAAAAACAAACAAAAAAGACATCTGCCACAAAATATGTGATCCATCGAATAAAGGCTAGAAAGATGAAAGATCAAAATTAGTTACCCATGGAACTATAGATGATTTTTAAATTCTCTTCCTTTTGCTTTCCTTCTTTCCTAATTTTCTGGGGTAAATATGCATTACTCTAGTAACATGAAGAAAACAAAGCCAGAAGGTTGCCCTCTGCACGTACAATGCACACGGCTAGCACAACCTGCGTGCAACAGCACGAAGTGAGATGTATCACTCTTTCATGATTTCATTATAGGCACCTCTGTTTTTCTTCTTACGTATATCTTTCCACTTTTCCTTCTTTTATTCTCCAACAGATGTTGTAGAAACAGAAATTTAGTTATAGATGCCTAGATGGAGCACAGCTCTTTGATTAATGTACTTGGAATACTTCATTCGGATCAGAGTTTCATTTCTGACACAATGGAAGAGAAGAGAATATGAAAATGTATGTGGTTGGACTGCGAAATAATGAGACTTGGATTTTTTTTTTCAGTACCAAAATGTATCTGGAACTCCTCTTGAGTTCTTCGGAGTTCAAGTCACATTTCTTCAGGAGCTTCGGTAACATAAATCTTTCAGCTTCGAGGGTGAATTTCATTTTTGGAAACAACCAAAAATCACTCAGAGCCAAGTCTGATGAATAAGGTGGTTGATCGAGCAGGAAACTACTTTTTTTTTTTTTTTTTTGGTTAAAAATGAGGTGCAATTGTAGAGTGATGAGATATAAAACATAAACTAGCTCAGAAGTCATTCCAAAGTGGAATTCTTTAAGCGTTTTGAGGCAGTTTTGTGAGGAAAAAAATGTAGAGCCCCCTAAAGAGAGTATTGTGAAAGAATAGTCATTTATCATCATCCCCTATCCATTTCTCTCACCAAATGAGGACATAACAGTCTCAGCCCCCATATATCCTGGGACCATCACTAATCTCCCCGAAGGGGACCCCCTCATGTGGCACACCCATGTGCCCTCCCCCATTCTAGAAAGTGGTTTGAAATGCTGTCCTCGCCTCACGGAATTGAGTACAATCATCCATAATGGTCAACTCTTCCACACTTCCTTAAAATTAAAATGTTGGGGTTGGGTATCCTGATCTCTCTGGACAGAATCACTAGCCAGTTATTCCAACATCTTCCATTCTCTGAATCCCTGTCTCGGCAACTAAGGAGTAATTACCTCTTGTTCACTAAAACCAACCCGAAGGACCTGTATCAGTCTCTGGGTTGGGTTCCTCCCTTCCTAGGATGACTGTTTGTTCCTGGGGTCATTTTCTACCTGGAGTCTTCCCTCTGTGCAGCTGGAACCTGGGGGCCAGCGCAATTCATGTCAGAAGGTGCCTCTTTCCAGCTTTAGACTCTGAGCAGTTTCTTCTGTATCACAAACCCAGGCCACCCCCATCTCAGCGTAACCTTTCCAACAGGACACCCTGAGGCTGCAGGGGGACCAATAGACCTGGTCCCACAAAAGACACCCTCTTTTTAAAATTTTTATTGGAGTGTAGTTGATTTACAGTGTTGTGTTAGTTTCAGGTATACAGCAAAGTCAATCAGTTATACGTATACATATATCCCCTCTTTTTTTAGATCCTTTTCCCATATAAGCCATTACAGAGTATTGAGTAGAGTTCCCTGGGCTATACAGTAGGTCCTTATTACTTATCCATTTTCTATATAGTAGTGTATATATGTCAATCCCAATCTCCCAATTTATCCCTCCCCCACCTCACCCCCTGGTAACCATAAGTTTGTTTTCTACATCTGTGACCTTACTTGTGTTTTGTAGATAAGTTCATTTGTACCCTTTTTCTAGATTTCACATATAAGTGATATCCCATGATATTTGTCTTTCTGTGTCTGACTCTCTTGATGAGAAAGTAAACCAGCGCCTGGGACTGTGGCTGATCTGAACAGGGTGAGATCAAGCCAGGTCCCGAGGCTCCGTCTCCCCCCACTCAGAGCAGAATATCATGACAACGGCAGGTTGACGCAAAATAGATAAACCCCCAAAAGTTCCTAATGCCTAAAAATTCCATCGAGCTTTTAAGTAATTACGTTTCAAAACATGAAAGGAGTGGGTGAGGAGTTAGGGCTGTGAAGGCCACGTTGGCGGCACATTTCCACAACCAGAGTCAGCGTGCGCCGTTGGTGGAACTTGGTTCTGGTTCCAGCAAACAGTATCCATTTCAAAGCCTCCCTTATTTGTCAAACTAAGTTTATAAACACAGCTATTTGCTCATAAATGTGACCTTTAAATCACATTGCTCTAAACACAGACTCACTCTTTGAGCAAGCTGAGGGTGGGTGGACGGCAGGGGATGCCTAGAGAAAAGCCTTGAAGGAGCCGCACACAGCCTCTCCCCAGCCGCTCAGACCTTAAACAAACCTCCTACGGCCCATCTCTGCCCACAACTTCACCAGTCCTTCCAGTGAGTCCATAGATTTCCTTTTAATCTCTTGAGTATTCACTACGTGCAAGGTGCTAGGTGGACGTAGTAAAGGTACACAACTTGAGAGAACAGTCGTTGTCTTTAAGGACTGCATGCGCAGCCATAAGACACCCACACAAATAGTATGACCTGTGGCAGCGTTTGAGAACTACGGTCTGAAAGGTATCTGGATAAAGTCACACTCTGAAGGGGAAAAGATCCATCTTGCCAGTGATGAGATGGACAGGGAGGCTTTGAAGAAACTGACTTCTGAGTGGGTCCTGGAAGAATGCTTATTATTTTGGAAAGCAGAGAAAACGTGAAGATCATTTTAAGACGAGCAAGCAACATGAGTGCAGCTAAGGAGCAAGAGGGGTGAATTAATATTTATTGAGCACATCATGTATACAAGGCATTATGCTACCTCTCACGGGAAAAAAAAAGGACAGCAAGTTTCATCAGAGCAGATTGTTCAATTATTTGGAAAGGGAAGGTTTATAATCTTAAATAGCTCTGGTATCAGAACTGCATAAAGCAGGAAGTGGTAAGATAATAGATTATACCACCATCGAGAACACCGTTTAAAAGACTGTCAGCTCATTCAAAGGCATTATCTGTAGGCATTATCTGCATTTGGGTATATTATCTGTACCCAAACTGTAGGGGTAGGAAGAGAAATAAGGCTGGAAAAGGTGGTTAGAAGTAATTTGACGAAGTATCTTGAATGCCCAAATTAGAAATTTATAGTTTGGTTTGAAGACCCTGGGAGTCATTAAGTGTTTGAGGGTGAACGCAACTCTAAGCGATGTTTGGGAAATGAATATAGCCTCAAAGTAAACAAGTAAATATTCCAAATGAGGGAATACTGAAGAAAGGAAAGCCAAGTAAGTTTTGGACGAGGGCTTTCGTTTAACATTTATATACCAGGTAGTGTTCTCTTTATATCAATTTACTTTCCATTCCATTGAAAATTCTATTTTGGCATCCTTGTTTCCTTTCCTCATTGCTTTAATTCCATCAGCAGTCTGTTCATTTCAGTCTTCCGTATTTTCCGTCCCTTCTTCTGTGCTAGAATTGATTTCTCCACCCCAGGAGGATAGGAGTGTTCTCAGCTCTTTACGTTCATGGACTAACTTAATAACGGCCGTCTGAGGAAGGTAACTGCTCTCCAACGCCTAGAGTCATGCCCCAGCACCTAAAACAGCTCATTCTATCATCAGTGCCTGAAAAATATTTGTTAAGTGAATCCCATTTTACAGATGAGAAAACAAAAGCATGTAGAGGTTATATAAGCTCCTCAAGGTCACATCACTCTAAATTCTGGAGCTGGGCTTCCATCTCAGACATGAAATTCCTGCATTCTCATCACAATTCTTATCATAATTGTTTATCTCTTTCAAAGATGTTCTTATTCACCTTCATCTAGCCAATCTCTCATTTATCAACTCTTTTCATTGGCCCAGCTTGGTATTTACCAATCCTTATCAGTTTCGGAGTCAAATCATCCAAAAATTTCTGAAATGTTCCTAGAGCTCAGTGATGTGAAGTATCTTCATTCTCTGGTTGGGAGTATTCAACATATTTTCACAGTTCCGTGCACTGAAAACGTTTTGGGTTTGGTGCCCTTTTCTCTAGACCTTTATTTCTGGGTTTCTTGGTTATTACATCTAGAGTTATGAGAACCAGAAAATCATTCATCAAGACACAAATAACAGATGGATTGGATCATAAAAAGGTGATTGAGAGGAAACTAGTTAGAATTCCAGTTCCTATGTGTTCAACATACAACAAAACACACACACACACACACACACACACACAACTAATCTCTATCTGCAGTTACTCTGCCATTGCCTTTACGATAGACAATCTGTTCCCTTACCCCTGGCTGTATGCTTAGCACTCTGAGTCCTTAAGTATAGGATTGATTATACTATTGCATAAGGTTTTTTTTAAGTTTCTAGGGGTTTTCATGAGTTCTAGGTATTTGGTATTTATTCTTCGCCAATAGATGTTACAATCCTTGAAGATGAGAAGCAGGTTTCTTTCGTATAACAATTTCTCTTCCATTTTCTCTCAGCGTGTGCTGGAGTGTATAGAGGATGCTAAATAAATTCTCCGTGCACACACACACACAAGCACACATGCACGCACACATATACACACACACGTCACATGCACACACACAGACACACATGGTAGCAACCTGCCCTCTTTCAAACACCAGGTATCTAAGTTGTATTTTGGACCTGGCTTTTCCTCCTTTGTTGACTGACTCTCCTGTAAAAGTTTCATCAAGAAGAAAGTAAGTGCCTCAAATGAACTTATCTACGAAACAGAAACAGACTCACAGAGAGAACAGAGTTGTGGTTACCAAGGGGGAGGGGGATGGGGGAGGGATGGACTGGGAGTTTGGGGTTAGTAGATGCAAACTATTATATATAGGATGGATAAACAACAAGGTCCTACTGTAGAGCACAGGGAACTATATTCAATACCCGGGGATAAACCATAACGGAAAAGAATATGAAAAAGAATGTATATATATGTATAACTGAGTCACTTTGCTGTACAGCAGAAATTAACACAACATTGTAAGTCAACTATACTTCAATTTAAAAATATATTAAAAAAAGAAGAAAGTAAGTGACTTAGCTTCCTGTATAAGCTCACATTCTTCAATAAACAGCTTTACTTCTAGCATATTTGAACCAAGGACTATGTATGCCATGGCTCTTTCCTAGGATTTTGATGACTGAATTAGACAAAGTCTTATGGCAAGCAAGAAAGATTATAACTTCATACATTAATTGTAAACATAGCTACTGAGCATCAGGGCATGCCAACTAATTTAGGCACTACATATAAATATTAGATGCAAGACCCTTAACCCTAAGAAACTCTTAGATTTATCTGAGAAAGAAAATATGATAAACCTAAGATAAATTGATTATGTAAGATTGTGAATTCTAAGTGACCAGTAGTTCAGACAATGAGGATTATATGAAATCAAAAGAGAGTTTTATATGGGCTAAAATGGTCCATAAAAGCTTCACAGAACTGGGACTTTACCTTCAAGAATGGTTATATTTCAAATCAGCAGGAGGTAGAGCTTTGCCTTGCTGTTTCCTCTTCCTGGAATGTTGCTCTATCGATGGCTGGCTCCCTGGTGTCATTCTGAGGTCCTAGACTCAGTGTCACCTCCTCAGGGACATCTTCCTTAACTGCTGCATCTAATGGAGCCCCCCTTTTGTCCCCAAGTATAGCACCTAGTTTTAAACCTCTCTCTAACACTTACCTATCTGATATTTTTAATTGTCTTTGCTTATTTGTTTCCTACCTGTCTTCCTTCTAAAAGGTATGTTCCATAGGAGCCGGGACATTGTTTTGTTCAACTGTGTTCAGAGTTCCTTAAAGATTGCAATAGTGCTCAATAAACATTAGAGAGATGCACGAGTGGGTGGATGGTTAAATGAATCATGAAAACAGTGTGAGGAAAGACCTGGAAGAGGTAGCATGCAAAGAATAAGTCTGATAGGCGACAATTCCAAACTCAAATGGAGAGGTTACATAAAGGAGTGGCGGGGATGAGATTGCCTAGTAGTGAAACAAACAATGAATATAAACAGGCAATTCACAAAATATAAGATCAAAATATCAAATAAGCATACAAGACACACACACAGCCTCACTGGCTATTAAAGAAATGATGCAGAAAGTAATTAGCATTAAAACAGACAACACTTAAAACTGACCAAAATGTTTAAGACAATAAAGCCCAGAGTTGGCAACATTTCTCAAATTCAGCACTATTTCTAGAAGAAGCCATATGTCCAATATGTCAATGGACCCAGCGGTTCTACTCTTAGAATTTATCTCAGGAAATAATAGCCAAAATTGAGCTTCAAGAATGTGAATCTCAGGATTGTATATAAAAGTGAAAAATTGAAAACTGCATAAACATGTCGCAGTGGGCAATTCGTTTAATGGATTAGGGTGTGTTCGTGATGTAGAATATTATGCATTCATTAAACAGGATGCTTCAGTCATCAAAGATGTTCATGAGGTTTCACTTAGTAAAAAAGTCACTTATAAACAGTGTATATATGGCATGATCCCAAATTCATAAAGACAAAACAAAAATAAAATTTACGTACTGAAAATAAACTTAACCTTCAGGACCAAGCTGGTCAATAAAGAATTACCTGCCATATCCGCCAAATGAAATGAAGTTTACATAGTTCAATGAGAAAGTTTAGTGCAATTAGTGATAGGTCTAAAGAAAACTAAGCAAACAACAATGTGAGATGATTATTACTTCTAGGGGAAACAAATTGTATGATAAAGGAACAATTGCTTTAATGTGCAACACGCCTCAGCTGTGACTAATATCTGCATGCCTTTTTTTAAACCATTTTAAAATTTTATTTTATTAAAAATTTTTATTTTTTTATACAATTTTAAAGGTTACTTTACATTTACAGTTACTACAAAATATTGGCTATATTCCCTGTGCTGCACAATTCATCCTTGTAGTCTATCTTACACGCAACAGTTTGTACCTCCTACTTACCCACCCCTATATTGCCCCTCCCCCATCTCCCCACTGGTAACCGCTAGTTTGTTCTCTATATCTGTGAGTCTGCTTCTTTTTTGTTATATTCACTAGTCTGCTGTATTTTTTAGATTCCACATATAAGTGATGTCATACAGTATTATACTACTCAGCCATAAAAAAAGAGTGAAATTTTGCCATTTGCAGCAACATGGATGGACTTGGAGGGCGTTATGCTAAGTGACATAAGCCAGACAGAGAAAGACAAATACTGTATGATATCTGCGTGCCTTAATAATGCAAACGCTAAACACAACAAAGAGTGTGATCGAACCTTGTTGCTCTATGTGCAGAAAATGGGAGGGGCAGTGTATATGTGGGGTGACGTAAGACAGGTAAACTCCCTTCCCTGCAGAAGAAAACCAATAGATGACATCCCAAATAAGAATCAATGAGTAGCAGTAGAATGATATATTTAGAGACATATGCCAGAATAAATAATAATGGGATTGAAAGCGAGTAGTGTGGCTTAGAGGTGGGACGTGGCAGTTTTCAGTATAACTACTATTAAACTTTTCCATAAACATGTGCCTAGATTGACTTGATAAAAAGTTTCAAATGGAAATGAGAGTTGAGATTTTGAAAGAAATGATTTTGATTTTCTACTTAACCTGAATTCAGTCACATACCAGGTTTTACTTTACATTTAAAACAAACAACAACAAAAAATCAGCTTCCAAATTTATTGCATCAAATCAAACAAACATTAAGTTCTTTCTTATTTACTGTCTTCGTTCAGGCTGCTGTAACAAAATGCCACAGATTGCATAGCTTATGAACAACAGAAATTTATTTCTTACAGTTCTGGAGGGTGGGAAGTCCAAGATCAAGCTGCCCGCGTGGTCTCATGCTGGTGATGGCCCTTGTGCTGGTTCACAGCCCACATCTTCTCCCTGTGTCTTCACATGGTGGAATGGGCAAGGGTACTCTATGGGGTCTCCTTATAAGGGCCCTAATTCCACTCATGAGGGCTCCACCCTCATGACCTAAGCATCTCCCAAAGGCCCCACATACTAATGCCATCACATTGGGCATTGGGATTTCAACACATGAATTTGGGGAGGGGACACACAAAACATTCAGTCCACAGCATTTACGTATCAGTCTGTGAACTGGTGTTCTATGGTATGTTTACAAAGATAAAAATGCAGTAAGAAGCACGTGCTTCCCCACCCTTGTGGACCCAAATGACTCCTAATGAATCAGACCAGGATCAATAAGGCTCTTCCCTCATGTTGGGCTGCACCCCGCAGGCCTGCCCAGCCTCAAGACGGAAGGAGGAGCCCAGAGTCAGCGACAGAGACATCGATGGTTTAATGGATGGAGGAGCTTACACGCCCGAAGCAAGGTCCTGGAAGTACATCCCACTGTGTGCGGCAGACTGTGGGCAGGACGTGGCAGCAGTCTTTGTTCCTGGGGGAGCAGGAGGTTACCAGTTACAGGGGTGGCTCATCGGTTACCAGGGAAACCAGCAGAAGAGCACACCCCTCATCGAACCTTTGATAAGAACCATCGGGGCCAGGGGCACTCACTGAAATATGATTGCTTTGAAGGAGCAGAAGCCCAGGGGAGACTGAGCCCTTGAGAAAACATGAGACCTAAGCTACCTACTTCTCCTTCAAGACCCAGTTCATCATCTAAATTAACTAATATTTTTCCTTAACATATCGAAGATATGATTTCACTGACTTCTGGCTTCTACTGCTGCTGGTGAGAAGTTAGGCATCCGTCTGAACAGCAGCTTTTCTAGGTGATCTGTCTTTTCTCTATGGCTTCATTTAAGATCTTGACTTTGACTTTAAGTGTTCTACATTTTCATGATGTGTCCTAGTAGGTATTCCTTCTTACACATCCTTTTAGGAACTCTGACTTCCTGAATCTCAGCACTGGTATCTTTCATCAATTCTGGTCATTTTCTTATCCACCATCCATCTCTTCAAACATCGACTCTCCCGTCTCCCTCTTCATTCTCTCTTCTCCTTCTGGGTCTCTGATTAAAGATTGTCCATCTCTTCTATTTCTAGAGGAAGTTTTATTTGACTTTTTCAAATCTGCTTGATCATTTTCATGGTTTCTTTTCCCTTGCTCATAAGTTTAACCTCTTATTTATTTCTTTAGATATGACTCTTTTACAGTCTGTCTTTGACAATTCCAGTATCTGAAATCTTTTCATGTTTCATACTGATGTCCTTAGTTTCTGCTGCCTCTCAGTCATGGTCACTTGCTTCATTATTATTTTGGTATTTCTTATATAAATTAGTATCTTCTGGAAGTTTTTCCAAAGGAATTTTTTGAGGTTTAGTTTGAAGGTGGGTTCCTTCAGAGAAATCCTCCAAAGAGGGTTTGGGTTTCTGTTTGCCAGATGCCAGCAGGTACGACCAACCCAAGATCACTTTAAATCAAATTATAGGCTTGAGAATTTTTCAAAGATTTCAGTTAGTCTAAATTTTGCCTGCAAAACAGTGTGAGGAAGAGACGGGTATAGACATGGTTTCAAAGGGGACACTTTCTTTCCTTTACTCAGCATTCAGTTTCAATCAGGTAATTTTCTTTGGTGTCCACTGGGTGTCAAGATAAATTCTAACTCAATTTTACATGGATAGCCTTTGGGGGAAGGGGTAGTCCCAGCTTTAATGATGGGGTCTCCTATTAAACACCGCACCTTGGGCAGCTCCTAAGCCATGTCTTCTGCCCCTTGAAGCTGTGAAAACAAAAGCTTTAGGTCACCAACGTCCAGCAAATATTCTTTAGTACTCTGCTCATCCCTGCACATTTCTACTTTCACTTGATTTTGGCCTCTAATGAATCCTTATTTTTATAACAGCTTATCAGTACAGGCTTTTAAAATTTTGATCGCGTTTTAGCCTGACTTTTATTGTTTTCAGAGGAACAATGGATAAGAGCTGCAAGTCTGCCACCCTGTTGGAAATAACTGTCTGAAATTATTTGTTTTCCCAATTGCCTCCCCTGATATTGAACTATTTGTGAACAAGGGACCACGTCCTGTTTATGCATCACCTGTCCCTGTATGAGGAGCTCA
Source organism: Eubalaena glacialis (assembly GCF_028564815.1). Lineage (NCBI taxonomy): Eukaryota > Metazoa > Chordata > Mammalia > Artiodactyla > Balaenidae > Eubalaena > Eubalaena glacialis. The sequence continues at coordinate 4,923,244 of NC_083734.1, read as the reverse complement.
GTAAGGGTTCGCTGATTAAAATTATGAGTGAATACAATTTTGATTAAAGCACCCCTTCAAAGGGATACACTTTTATTTTCTTTGATAACTAGAAATTTAATGAGTCATGTTCTTGAAGTTTTTTCATTAGCAGAAAATGACTTGTGCTTCAACTTGCTCACTCTTTTCTTGGGAAGAGAAAAAAATTTTAAGGTAAGGTGGCAGTACATTCAAGACGAAATCTGGAGGAAAGAGGATAGTATAGAAGAATTTAGCATGCTCAGAGAAACTTCATGACGTTATAAACCTCCAGAAAAAAGAACTGGAATTTCATTTTGCCTCAGTCATTAGATAGCACCCTATATTAAACCCTGGTTATTTTTTTTAATAAAGGAGGCTTAGCAAACTCATGGTTAGGAAATACACTTGGAATGGACACATAATTTAAGTGGAAAAAACAACCCAGAGTTTAGTGATCAAATATTTTCTAACATGGTAGGAGCCCCAAAATCTTTACGTGAACACAAATCCACTCAAAGCAGACATTCGGGCTTCCCTGGTGGCGCAGTGGTTGAGAGTCTGCCTGCCAATGCGGGGGACACGGGTTCGGGCCCTGGTCTGGGAGGATCCCACATGCCGCGCAGCAACTGGGCCCATGAGCCACAATTGCTGAGCCTGCGCGTCTGGAGCCTGTGCTCCGCAACAAGAGAGGCCGCGATAGTGAGAGGCCCGCGCACCGCGATGAGGAGTGGCCCCCGCTTGCCACAACTAGAGAAAGCCCTCGTACAGAAACGAAGACCCAACACAGCCATAAATAAATAAAAAAAAAAAAAAAAAAAAAAATTTAAAAAAAAAAAAAAAGAAAGAAATGAAGATTATTTAGTTACTTATACATATAGCCTTATCCCATTAAAGTTTTAAGATTGCCAAGAGGTATGTGAAAAGGATGATTCAAATTAACAGAAAAGAAAGAAGGAAAAAATGAGGAAAACAAAAAGGGATACATGATCAGAAAATAAATAAAAATAAAAATAAAAAAAATAAAAAAGCAGACATTCCCCTGGACAGACATTGTACTTCCAAATTAGGAAGAGGAGTACCCCCTGCTTCATTCAGCTGCAGGTGCCACAAAAAATCAATATATATGGTATACATACATATATACCATATATATACCATATATATATACCATATATATGGTATATGTATACTTTATATACGCCTGCACAGACTTGTTTTAGCTTAGCTACTCTGAAATGAGTATCTGGGACCTGGAATAGTCACAGAAAGACCCAGAACTTGGGTAAGAAAAGTAATATGGAAAAAAAGAATTATATCAGCTAAAGGAGGCAGGATTTTTGGTTCTGGGAAGATAGGAGCCTTGGATCCCATGTATAGCCTCCCACTAATAACATATAGAAATGCAGGATAAAATATTGCAGCTTTTAAAAAAATCTGTGGCTGTTGCAGTAGAAAATGGTATGGTAGTTCCCCAAAAAATTAAACATAAAATTACCGTATGATCCAGGAACTCCACTTTTAGGTATATATCTGTGCCCAGAAGAATTGAAAACAGGGACTTGGAGAGACGTTTGTACACCCATGTTCGTAGCAGTATTATTCACAATACCCAAAAGGTGGTAGAAGCCCAAGTGTCCATCTGTGGATGAATGGAAAAACAAAACATGGTCTATACATACAATGGAATATTATTCAACCTTAAAAAGGAAGGAAATTCTGACACCTGCTACAGCACTGATGAAGCTTGTGGACAGTATGCTAAGTGAAAGTGAAAAAACTGAGACAGAAGAGGACAAATACTGTATGATTCTCCTTATGTGAGTTACCTAGAGTCATCAAATTCATTGAGACAGAAAGTAGGATGGTGGTTCTGGGGGTGGGGGGAGGGGGACAGTGGCAAGTTAGTGTTAAGTAGCTATGGAGTTCAAGTTTGGGAAGATGAAAAAACGTTCTGGAGATGGAAGGTAGTAATGGTTGCACAACAGTGTGAAAGTACGAAGTGCCACTGAATTGTACGCTTAAAATGGTTTAAATGGTAAATTATATGTTATGAATATTTTATCGTAACACAAAAAATCTATGGCTGTGCTCAAGAGCAAAACGGGAAAGCATACAAGTCAGAAGCTGGGAGGGGGCTGTGGGCCGCTGAGGTAGGTGTATGACCTCATGCCCCAGCCAGGGTGGTGTGGAGTGGTGTCAGGGGGAAGTTATCTAATCTGGTTAGCTAGGAATTCGACCACTGATGGACTGCTAACTCAATGAAAACTGGGACTAATAAACTCTGCCCGCCGGTCCAGAGACACAAGATGGACGTTGTCTCAGCCGTGACTCTCGCTGGGAAATCAGGAGACTAAATCAATAAATAATTCTCCCATGAAAACTCAGCATCTCAGGCCTGTGTGTTCAGAGTTTGCTCCGCGCTGCCTTTGTGGTGTGGGAAATCCCTGCGCTGAAGGGTAATGTAATAAAATCGCTCTTGGGCTCTGCTGGCTCTGGGGTGTTCAGAAGAAGCAAACGGAACACACTGGAGGGACCCTTGACAACTCAGGCTGCCAGGAGTCCCAAAGGAAAATAAAGTCCCTCTTGTAATCCCATATTACAAAATGCACAGGGAAATGATTCATGGTGAATGAAAGTCAACAGAAAAAGGAAACATGAAAACTACAGCCCAAAAATGTAATTGAAAAATAATCTGAAGGAGAACCCAGTGTGACACGAAGAAGAAAGAAAGGTATTAAAGAGTATGAAAAAAAAAAAAGGTGGAAAGAGAATTGATGAACTGGAAGCCTGTCTAGGTATTACTGCCCAGAACACAGATGGGAAGATACTAGAAGATAGGAAATTTAGAAGACATGGAATATAGATGGAAAAAATTCAACATACAGTTGGCCCTTGAACAACACAGGTTTGAACTGAGCAGTCCACTTTTACATGGGTTTTTTTCAATAAATATATACTGCAGTACTGTACAATCTAAAATTCCTTGAATAGAATTCCTTGAATCCTTGGATGCAGAGCCGTGGGTCTGGAGGGCTGACTGTATGCAGGTTTTCAACAGCATGGAGGGTCGGCATCCCTAAACCCCACTTGTTCAAGGGTCAACTGTATATCTAACAAGAATTCCAAAAAGAGGGAATAAAGATAGTGGGGTAGAAATGATGTTCATATGATAATAGTTGACAATTATCCAGACTTGATAAAAAAAAAAAAATCTTCAGATTAAAGAAACACAGGAAACCTAAGCATAATAAATACAAATAAATTCACACTTAGACTCATTGCAGTGAAATGAGGAAACCAAAATATTCAGGAAGAAAAAATAAATGATCAATAATAGAACAAAAACTTAAATGGCAGCAGAATTTCTAACAGTATTATCAGAGGCTGGAAGACATGGAGTAATAGCTTCAAAGTAGTGAGGGAAAATAACAGCAACTTAGAATTCTGTTATCAGAAGAGTAAAGATGATGGGAAAAAATTAGCTATATGCTGTTTATAAGAAACATACTGAAAATACAATGAAAAGGTGAGTGATAAAGGATTGAAAGCTATAATATACCAGGCAAATATTAACGGGAAAAAGCCACTGTGTTGACATAAGTAACAGAGAAAAAAATAATTAAGGCAAAATATGCTGTTAAGGATAAAAAGGACACTACACATTAATAAAAGGGAAACTTTATCAGAAAGCTGTAGTAATCACATACTGTACCTAACAATTTAGCTTCAAATTATATAAAGCAAAAATTGGTGGAAAACAAAAAGAAATTTACAAACCAGTATAGTGGAAGATTTTAATATTCCTTTCCCAGAATTGACAGATTAATCAGACAAAAAGTAACGATAGAGACTATTTGGACGACTACAATTAACAAGCTGATCAAAGGGAGGTGTGTAGAACCCTGAGAATTAAAGAATACTCACGTTTTCAGGTATACATGGAATATTTTAAATAAGTTGACCATATAGTATGCTACCAACCAAGTCCGAACCAATGCCAAAGAATTGATATCCTACAGCCTACATCACAATAAAATTAAAAATCAACAACAACAAAATGATTTAATATGATTGGAAATTTTTTTTTAAATGTATTTTAAGCAACCAATGAGTAAAGAAGAAATAAGGGAATTTTAGAGCCAAATCATAATACAAACGTTAAATACGAAGTCTGGAAAACAACAAGTGTTGTGTGGGTAAATGTTTTCCAAGAGGCTCTCAGTGTTGGGCAGGGGGTGTGTGTGTGTGTGTGGGTGGGTGGGTGGGTGCGGAGGGCAAGGAAGGTATGATTTATAGCATTTGCCCATCCATACTGTAAGTATCCCACCAGGTCTGTTTCAAGCTACCAACCAAGGGTGGAGGTGGAATTGGGAAGAAATACACAAAATGAACTCTCACAGCCCAAAATGAGCCGGCTACCCTTGGTTCCAGTACACCACTGTAAACAATTGAAATATATCTTTAAATGCACATAAGAAACAAAGAAGAAGGGTTGGAAAAGACTGTACTTAGCATGTAAATCAAAGGTTAGAAAAAGAACAGGGCAGCAGCGTAAACCCAAAGGAATTAGAAGGAAGGAAATAATAAAGATAAGAGAGGAAGTTGATAACATTACAAACAAAGACACAGTCAAGAGGAGTAACAAAAGGAAAAAAATGGCTCTTTTGGAAGGCAAATTAAATAGGCAAACATCTGGCTAACATGATCAGAAGAAGAGAAATTAAAGTAAAAATAAACAATACTCTGAACGGAAAGAACATAATAGAGATGCAGTAGAAAAATAAAAGATAAATCCGATGAACAATGTCAATAAACGTGAAAATGCAGATGAAAAGGGCAATTTTCTGGAAAAATATTACAACAAAATTGACTCAAGAAGAGATATGAAATGTGAGCATACACGTTGCTATCAGAGAAACTGAATCAGCCCACCTGCCCCCTGCTGTTCTCCCCAGACATACACAGGCACGATCGCCAAGCCTGGTTGGTTTTACAGGTAACTTCTGTCTTCAAGAGATGGATAATTTTAATATTGTAAAATTGCTTCAGAAAAATAGAAAAAAAAATCCACTCAGCTCATTTTATGGGGCCATTAAGCCTTGAGACAAAACTGAAAACATTAGGCTCCTTTCATACATACACAAAGAGACAAATGTAAGAAATCATCCATTATTTTTTAAATCTGGCAAAGTAATCTCTTAACTCGTTGCTAATTAAGATTTATCCAAGAATGTAAAGATGCCTTAGAAGGTAGATTAATATCATCATCACATTAACAGATGAAAGGAGAAAGATCATTTCAATAGATGCAGAAAAGACATTTAATACAATCCAGTAATCATTCTTGATTAAACAAAGATACCTCCCTCAAATAAATAAATTCTCTCAAGTAAACTAGGAATAAGTGGGAACTCTCTCAACTTGATGAAGTATGTCTTCAAAAGCCCGTTGCAAATATTGACATTAAATGTCAGACTACAGGTCCTAGCTAACATAATGAGAAAATAAAAGAAAAAGTTAAAAGATTGAAATGTTTATAGCAGCCTTATTCATAATGGCCCCAAATTCAAAACAACCCAATTCTATTGACGTGGAGATGGGATAACAAACTGTGGGAGATCCAAACAATGGAATATTATTCAGTCATACAAGGATGGATTACTGATGTAGGCAGCAATATAAATGAAATTTAAGACAACACTGTGCTGTGCAAAAGCAGCTAGTACCCAAATAAAATATCCTGTGTGATTCCATTTCTATAACGTTCAAGAACAGGAAACACTGATTGATAGCCACAGAAAAGCAGACTGTTGGTTGCCTAGGGCTGGGAGGTGGGAACTGACTGCAAAGGAATGTCTTGGAGTGATGAAAATGCTCTATATCTTGATTGGGGTGTTCATTACACAAGTGTGTATAGTTGTCAGAACTAATTGAACTATATAATTAGGACCTATGCATTTTATTGGTTGATAATTATATCTCAGTTTTAAAAAGCACAATAGACACGAAAAGCTAAAGATTGCAGAAAAGGTATAACGTAATTAGTACAAAGAATACATGTTTACATAGACTGCCCAGGAGAATCTGCAAATAAATATTAATACTAATAAGAAAGTTCAGTAAGTTTGCTAGAAATCAATATACAAAAATCAATAGTTATTGTTAAAGGACATTATTAACCATGGCAATAAAACTTTTAAGGTGTCCAGAAGTAAATCTAACAAATGGTGTGTCAGATTTTTATGGAGAAAGCAACAAAACCTTATGGGAGGGAGAAAGAAAGGATTTACTATATTCATGGATGGAAGCGTTCGGTATTTTAAAGACTGCAAATTTCCCCAAACACTAAGTATTTCCTATACGTGAGGCATTTTTCTGAGCCCCACAGTGAGGCTGCGACGGAGACAATGAGTTAGGGACACAAAAGATATAAAATGCATAATCCTTAAATTCCAGGAGCTTATAATACAACTGAGGAGAAAATCAGTTGACAGTAAAAATTCTAAATTGTACATCCCTTTTAAAGAAGTGGTCCCATCAGTCCAAGGATGGTATCTATTATCAACCAAGTAATGAATTGTACCATCACGCCATAATATATCAAATATCGGGATCCCTTACCACAGAAAAATCTCTAGATCCTGAAGTATATTAGAAAAAACTTTAATTTCATAAGATCAATCCTTCTTTTGAAATAGCAACTGACATCTGAATAGATCTACTTTATCCCTGAGCAAACTGAAAATTCATAGAGTAAGACATAATGTCCAATTTTTTTACTTAAAGCGTCATTACCACTTATGAATAATCATGACAGACTTGGAGTTAGTGGAGTCTAGATTAGTGAGTCTTCACTGTGTTTGCATTTGAGCATGATTTCTGATTTGATAGTTTATCTTTAAATTTATTGATGAAAATAAAGCTACCGCAGAGATGGTGAGGGCAAGTTGACCTGTTCACACTTGATGTAATACATTTTGGGATTTGGGAGCGCCCAAGGCAAGTAGGATTCTAAGTAGTGGTAAGTGTGCATTTTGCCTTCCTAGAGACCCAGAGGGAGATGAAGAATGCTAAGCCCTGGCAGGAAGGAGCAACCCAGATATAAAATACGTCGGCTCTGAATGTGTCCACCAGAGCAGAAATTTATTAAAACTCCATTTTAGACCATAAAGCAAATGCATCAATAAAGTAGCAGCTCTCACTAAGCTAAGCCAGGTTTGTTTTGTGTTTTGTTGCAGTAATTTTTTTATGAAAATGTGAGTGGTTGAGCAAACCTGGCTTTAAAAGGAGTATCTCAAGGGCCAGCGCCATGACTGGTTGTAGTATAGTGGGCTCCGCTCGATGCAGAATGGCCAAGTCATCACCTTCCCTGTAAAAACATTTGAGAGGTTTTCACTATGGCTGTGTTGCATTTTCCTCTTCAGAAACCAGCAAGTACCAACTTGGCCTGTAAATAGAATCTCTTTCTTCAGAGGATGGTCATTTTGGCTGATTCCCAACTGGAAGAGTTTCACTAGATTGGAAAGGAGAGAAAGGCAAGTAGAGGATGAAAGAAGTTTTAAGGAACAAGAGGGTGTTTCAGCTTCTAAAACTTCTTCACCAGCCCAATTACCAGTTGCTGTCTGTAAGGCTAGCTGCCCCCTGCTTTTCATGGAATCCTGCAGTCCTGAAGGATGGTATGACTGTACATTAATTTTCAAATGAGCACACTTCACTGTCAAGGTCATGAAAGACAGGAAGGATGGAGAACCGTCACATGTTGGAGGAGACGGAGGAGATGTGATAACTAAAGACAATGTGGATGTTGGATTGAATCCTAGAGCAGAAAAATCATTTCTGCTTTTTCCAGGATTTCCTGTCTATCTATTTCCAGTAGATAGACAGGAAATCCAAGTGAAGTCTGTAGTTCAGTGAATAGCACTGTACACTGTTACATTCTTAGTTTTGATGAATGAATCATGGTTATTTAAGATGTGACTGGTAGTGTGCAGTCTATAGGAAAACACTCTGTATAGCTTTACAGCACATTTTTATTTTTCCTGGACTTTAAAATTCACTAAATAAGGCTAAAATTAAAAGTAAAACATATTCAAGAAATTGTTTGCTGTGTGACGGAAACGCAGTGTGTTTTTCTCCAATGAAAATGATGGTTGCAGAATGATTATTGCCTGTGGAACCTGATACCAGCTATTATGAAGAAATCCAAGGAACTCGCTTGACTCCTTGAAGGTAAATGTGATGTCCAGTACTGGGCTATATGCTCCTTGTCTCTTCAGGGCATGAGGGGGAAGCTGAAGTATGTCACTGGTGATGCTATTACTCATGACCCACTTCCTACATGGCAATCTATTTACCAGCAATGTTTTCAGCAAGAACTAGAGTTTGGGGAAGCCAAGAGGCAGGGCACGGAGGTTACACGGAAACCAGAGCTATGGGTCCTGGGTTCCTAGCCTCATGCATGTAAGAACAGCTGTCCTTCAGCCTATACTTTGTGGATTGATTTCACTTGGGAAAACAGTTCTATTGCATGAATTTGGCCATGGGGATGGGAGGAACGCTTTTTTTTTTTTTTCATAGCGAGGTATTTTATTTTAAATATAGCAGTGTGTACATGTCAATCCCAAACTCCCAATCTATCCCTCCCCCCCACCCTGGTAACCATAAGTTCAGGGAACCCTCCTTTTAATTTTTAGCTTTCCTTATGGAAAAATCTCAAATGTACACAAAAATAGAGAGACTAGTTCAGTGAATCCCCACGTACCCATCATCCAGCCTCCACAGTTAGCAACTCATGGCTATTCTTGTTTTCTTGTTTCATCTACACCATAATCTCTCCCCCACCATCTGCTCTGCAAGATTATTTTGCATTAGATGTCAAATATCACATCATTTTATCTGTCAACATTACTATATGTATCTCTAAAAGTTTTTTTGTAAAATCAAACATAACCACAACATTATGCTAAGTGAAATATGCCAGTCACAAAAAGACAAATACTGTATGATTCCTAGAGATGCTTAGATAAGTCAAAATAGAGACAGAAAGTAGAATGGTGGTCGCCAGGGGCTGGGGGGAAGGGCAATGGGGAGTTAGTGTTTAATGGGGACAGAGTTTCCGTTTTACAAGAGGAAAAGGGTTATGCAGATGGATGGTGATGGTTGCACAACATTATGAATGCATTTAATGCCGCTAAACCGTACACTTAGAAATGACGGAGATGGTAAATTTTATGTGTATTTTACTGCAATAAAAAAGAATAGAACAAAAAAAAGAATAGAGCAAAAAAAAACTATAAAAAAACTATAACAGTCTTATCACACTGAAAAAAATTAATAATAATGCCTCATCAAATATCCAGGAAGTGTTTAAATTTTCCCAATAACTCATAAGTTTTTTACAGTTAGTTTGTTTAAACAAGATCTGTGCTTTGCATTTGGTTTTTATGTCTCTTAATTGTCACAGAATCTAAAGACCTGCAGAATTTTTCATTGTCTGGGTTTTGCTGATTGCGTCATTTGCGGTGTCATGTGACACACGCTTTGTGCTAGAGGCTTTCCTCTGCTCACCCTTCCTTACACATCCTCTTCCACACCAGCTTCTGTTCTGGACCCTGTGATGGGGAACACTCCCCAGCAGGGCTCACATTCATCGCTATGGCTTTATTCCGGCCCACTTGAGACCCATACACCCAGCTGCCTAGTGGAAACCTCGACCTCCAATCTCAGTGAGTTTGTCCAAAACAGAGTTCACTGTCTTGTCTCCCTCCTTCTACCAAACTTCCAGCCCTCCAGTGTCCCTTCTCCTCGGTGAATGGAGCCACAGTCTGCACAGAGGTCAAAGTCACAAATGGGGGCGCCATATTGGACTCCTCCCTCTCCTCCACCTCCTCTACCCCATCCTCTCAATTCTACCTGAACCACCTATGCGTCCATTTCTGCCCAGCGCCAGTGTCACCACCTCAGTTCATGCCACAGGTGTCCCTCATCTGGATGTTATCTGGTATCTCCTCTCCATTGCTGAATATCCCCTAACTGGTTTTCCTGTCATATTTCAAATTACGTTTTCATTCGGCATTTAAAATCATCTTTCTAAAACAGATCTGATCACATTGCTTTGCTAGTTAGAACCCTTCAGTGGCTCTCCATTGCCCTAAGGATAAAATCCAAACTGTAAAACAGGGAAGGCTCTTCAGGATCTGGACCCTCCTTACCTTGGGAGGCTCACTTCCCCCCTACTTCCTGCAGAGCCTCACGCTGCAGCACCCCTGTCATCAAGGGCTCCTTCTGAATCTATAGATGTGCCTCTAGGCTCTGGTGTGTCTCCCTGTTGCCCTCACACTCTTTCCCGCCACCTGCTCAGCCCGACTTGTGCTGGGATTCCTGCAGTTACGTTCCTCCAGTCCCCCTCGCTGTGACCCCCATAGATGGTGTTGGTTGTTCCTCCTAGGCCCTCACAGTCCCCAGATTTAGCCCTAAGAGCACTGTCTGTATCTCTCACCACACATAATCTCCTTAAGATCATGTCTTTTACATGCTTTTTATATGCTTAGGACCTGACAGATGCTTAGCACATAGTAGGCACTTAACTAACTGAACTGATGAAGGAGTGAAGGAATAAATGAATGAATCAATTAACCAGTGAGTGAAAATGCTCATGTAAATGGTCCAAGCATACCGAAGGCAAGCTAGATAATTATGATTTTCAGAAATTTCTAGCAACAGAAGTCTTTTAGTCTTTTACTATGACTTAGATAATTTAGCACAATCTGTCATTCCCTTTATCTTGCTTGATAAGGCTTTTTTTCTTTTTTAATGTAGCAAAGAAAAATTACCTTCAGAACATTTTCCAGATAAATGATGATGTTAGAACACAGGGCATAGCCCGCTTCTGAGAGTTGATAACGCTTTCGAGATTAAAGAGATTAAACAGGAGATTAGAGAGCTCGAGGACATTCTAGAAACAATCTTAGTTTAAAAAATCAGATGAGATATTAGATTCTTTTCTTTCAACATACCAAAAATGTGTAATGTTCTCCTCTTTGCAGGATAGTCCTACTTATGTGGTGTTTCCATGGCTACTTATAATGCATTTCTCTGTATGAAAGAAAACATGATGTGACTCTTTTTAAAGCTAGCAGTGCACATGAAAAAAGCTATTTTAGTACCTAACAAGAATGTCCATACTTGTAATGTTTGCACTCTTTTAACAGGCAGGCTCCAATCCTCTTTTGACTTGTCATGGACATGACTATGAAATTCTGGTTCTTTGATGACTGACCTAAAGTGAGAGTCCTTCCACCACCCCCACTATGGCTTCTCTGTGGGTCAGCGTAATTTAAGAGAAACCACTCTTGTTTGTAGAGATCAGAAAAATGATAGTGACCTTATGATGACCTCTGCCATCCTGGGAGATGATGATGTGATTTTTCAAACCCAGTTCCATGGAATAAACATTGAAAGTTTATGTAGGTTATTAAGTCCCATCAAGAAGAAACATCCTTCATCGGCCTCTTTGCTCATCCCTCTCCCCCTACTGTTACAATGCATACACCTTAAGAATGCTACCAGGAGAACCAGGAGAAACAAACCTAAAATCCCCCATGAAGCCCCAGTTTCAAATAACACATCTGTAAGGAACCCCATCTAGTGATGACAAACGCCTTCAGTGTGAACTGGCCAATCAGCACTTGAAAACCATCATCTAGGCAAGGTCCTTTCCATTCTTAGCTGGAGCAATAACAAGAACAGCCATAAGTGTCCTAGCATAGTGGGAAAAGGCTAGTGGCAAATAAGAAAACGTAAAGCAGGCTTGCTGTCAGTAATTTGTCATAGCCACGTAAACAGCAGAGCCTGACTGCATCCTAAATTATGAGTTGAGTTGAAATCTTAGTTCAGTTATTCCAATTGTACTTAAGGTGATAAATTCATCTCTGAATACAACTTGATCCACGGCCTATTAATTGTGATACATAATTTTGAAATTGCCATTATTTTCCTTTTTTTATGTATGAAACTTTTATACTTTATTTTTATTTTTTGAATTTTATTTTATTTTATTTTTTATACAGCAGGTTCTTATTAGTCATCAGTTTTATACACATCAGTGTATACATGTCAATCCCAATCGCCCAATTCAGCACACCACCATCCCCACCTCCCCGCGGCTTTCCCCCCTTGGTGTCCATACGTTTGTTCTCTACATCTGTGTCTCAATTCCTGCCCTGCAAACCGGTTCATCTGTACCATTTTTCTAGGTTCCACATATATGCGTTAATATACGATATTTGTTTTTCTCTTTCTAACTTACTTCACTCTGTATGACAGTCTCTAGATCCATCCACGTCTCTACAAATGACCCAATTTCATTCCGTTTGGTGGCTGAGTAATATTCCATTGTATACATATAGCACATCTTCTTTATCCATTCATCTGTTGATGGGCATTTAGGTTGATTCCATGACCTGGCTAGTGTAAATAGTGCTGCAATGAACATTGGGGTGCATGTGTCTTTCTGAATTATGGTTTTCTCTGGGTATATGCCCAGTAGAGGGATTGCAGGGTCATATGGTAATTCTAGTTTTCGTTTCTTAAGGAACCTCCATACTGTTCTCCATAGTGGCTGTATCAATTTACATTCCCACCAACAGTGCAAGAGGGCTCCGTTTTCTCCACACCCTCTCCAGCATTTGTTGTTTGTAGATTTTCTGATGATGCCCATTCTAACTCGTGTTAGGTGATACCTCATTGTAGTTTTGATTTGCATTTCTCTAATAATTAGTGATGTTGAGCAGCTTTTCATGTGCTTCTTGGCCATCTGTAGGTCTTCTTTGGAGAAATGTCTATTTAGGTCTTCTGCCCATTTTTGGATTGGGTTGTTTGTTTAACATTGAGCTGCATGAGCTGTTTATATATTTTGGAGATTAATCCTTTGTCTGTTGATTCATTTGCAAATATTTTCTCCCATTCTGAGGGTTGTCTTTTCATCTTGTTTATGGTTTCCTTTGCTGTGCAAAAGCTTTGAAGTTTCATTAGGTCCCATTTGTTTATTTCTGTTTTTATTTCCATTACTCTAGGAGGTGGATCAAAAAAGATCTTGCTGTGATTCATGTCAAAGAGTGTTCTTCCTATGTTTTCCTCTAAGAGTTTCACAGTGTCCGGTCTTACATTTAGGTCTCTAATCCATTTTGAGTTTATTTTTGTGTATGGTGTTAGGGAGTGTTCTAATTTCATTCTTTTACATGTAGCTGGCCAGTGTTCCCAGCACCACTTATTGAAGAGACTGTCTTTTCTTCATTGTATATCCTTGCCTCCTTTGTCATAGATTAGTTGACCATAGGTGCGTGAATTTATCTCTGGGCTTTCTATCTTGTTCCATTGATCTATATTTCTGTTTTTGTGCCAGTACCATATTGTCTTGATTACTGTAGCTTTGTAGGATAGTCTGAAGTCAGGGAGTCTGATTCCTCCAGCTCCGCTTTTTTCCCACAAGACTGCTTTGGCTATTCGGGGTCTTTTGTGTCTCCACACAAATTTTAAGATTTTTTGTTCTAGTTCTGTAAAAAATGCCATTGGTAATTTGCTAGGGATTGCACTGAATCTGTAGATTGCTTTGGGTAGTATAGTCATTTTCACAATATTGATTCTTCCAATCCAAGAACATGGTATATCTCTCCATCTGTTGGTATCATCTTTAATTTCTTTCATCAGTGTCTTATAGTTTTCTGCATACAGGTCTTTTGTCTCCCTAGGTAGGTTTATTCCTAGGTATTTTATTCTTTTTGTTGCAATGGTAAATGGGAGTGTTTCCTTAATTTCTCTTTCAGATTTTTCATCATTAGTATATAGGAATGCAAGAGATTTCTGTGCGTTAATTTTGTATCCTGCAACTTTACCAAATTCATTGATTAGCTCTAGCAGTTTTCTGGTGGCATCTTTAGGATTCTCTATATACAGTATCATGTCATCTGCAAACAGTGACAGTTTTACTTCTTCTTTTCCAATTTGTATTCCTTTTATTTCTTTTTCTTCTCTGATTGCCGTGGCTAGGACTTCCAAAACTATGTTGAATGATAGTGGCGAGAGTGGACATCCTTGTCTTGTTCCTGATCTTAGAGGAAATGCTTTCAGTTTTTCACCATTGAGAATGATGTTTGCTGTGGGTTTGTCGTATATGGCCTTCATTATATTGAGGTAGGTTCCCTCTATGCCCACTTTCTGGAGAGTTTTTATCATAAATGGGTGTTGAATTTTGTTGAAAGTTTTTTCTGCATCTATTGAGATGATCATATGGGTTTTTATCTTCAACTTGTTAATATGGTGTATCACATTGATTGATTTGCGTATATTGAAGAATCCTTGCATCCTTGGCATAAATCCCACTTGATCATGGTGTATGATCCTTTTAATGGGTTGTTGGATTCTGTTTGCTAGTATTTTGTTGAGGATTTTTGCATCTATATTCATCAGTGATATTGGTCTGTAATTTTCTTTTTTTGTAGTATCTTTGTCTGGTTTTGGTATCAGGGTGATGGTGGCCTCATAGAATGAGTTTGGGAGTGTTCCTTCCTCTGCAATTTTTTGGAAGAGTTTGAGAAGGATGGGGGTTAGCTCTTCTCTAAATGTTTGATAGAATTCACCTGTGAAGCCATCTGGTCCTGGACTTCTGTTTGTTGGAAGATTTTTAATCAGTTTCAATTTCATTACTTGTGATTGGTCTGTTCATACTTTCTATTTCTTCCTGGTTCAGTCTTGGAAGGTTATACCTTTCTAAGAATTTGTCCATTTCTTCCAGGTTGTCCATTTTATTGGCATAGAGTTGCTTGTAGTAGTCTCTTAGGATGCTTTGTATTTCTGCGGTGTCTGTTGTAACTTCTCCTTTTTCATTTCTAATTTTATTGATTTGAGTCCTCTCCCTCTTTTTCTTGATGAGTCTGGCTAATGGTTTATCTATTTTGTTTATCTTCTCAAAGAACCAGCTTTTAGTTTTATTGATCTTTGCTATTGTTTTCTTTTTTCTATTTCATTTATTTCTGCTCTGATCCTTGTGATTTCTTTCCTGCTGCTAACTTTGGGTTTTGTTTGTTCTTCTTTCTGTAGTTCCTTTAGGTGTAAGGTTAGATTCTTTATTTAATATTTTTCTTGTTTCTTGAG
This sequence comes from Eubalaena glacialis, assembly GCF_028564815.1. Taxonomy (NCBI): domain Eukaryota; kingdom Metazoa; phylum Chordata; class Mammalia; order Artiodactyla; family Balaenidae; genus Eubalaena; species Eubalaena glacialis. The sequence goes on along the minus strand of NC_083734.1, from coordinate 4,908,094 downwards.
GTAGGCTTGTATAGCTATAAACTTCCCACTTAGAACTGCTTTTGCTGCATCCCGTAGGTTTTGGATCATCATGTTTTCATTGTCATTTGTCTCTAGGTATTTTTTGATTTCCTCTTTGATTTCTTCAGTGATCTCTTGGTTATTTAGTAACGTGTTGTTTAGCCTCCATGTGTTTGTGTTTTTTACGTTTTTTTCCCTGTAATTCATTTCTAATCTCATAGCTTTGTGGTCAGAAAAGATGCTTGATACGATTTCAATTTTCTTAAATTTACTGAGGCTTGATGTGTGACCCAAGATGTGATCTATCCTGGAGAATGTTCCATGTGCACTAGAGAAGAAAGTGTAATCTGCTGTTTTTGGATGGAATGTCCTATAAATATCAATTAAATCTACCTGGTCTATTGTGTCATTTAAAGCTTATGTTTCCTTATTTATTTTCACTTTGGATGATCTGTCCATTGGTGTAAGTGAGGTGTTAAAGTCCCCGACTATTATTGTGTTACTGTCGATTTCCTCTTTTATAGCTGTTAGCAGTTGCCTTATGTATTGAGGTGCTCCTATGTTGGGTGCATATATATTTATAATTGTTATATCTTCTTCTTGGATTGATCCCTTGATCATTATGTAGTGTCCTTCCTTGTCTCTTGTAACATTCTTTATTTTAAATTCTATTTTATCTGGTATGAGTATTGCTACTCCAGCTTTCTTTTGATTTCCATTTGCATGGAATATCTTTTTCCATCCCCTCACTTTCAGTCTGAATGTGTCCCTAGGTCTGAAGTGGGTCTCTTGTAGACAGCATATATATGGGTGTTGTTTTTGTATCCATTCAGTGAGCCTGTGTCTTTTGGTTGGAGCATTTAATCCATTCACGTTTAAGGTAATTATCAATATGTATGTTCCTATTGCCATTTTCTTAATTGTTTTGGGTTTGTTTTTGTAGGTCCTTTTCTTCTCTTGTGTTTCCCACTTAGAGAAGTTCCTTTAGCATTTGTGGTAGAGCTGGTTTGGTGGTGCTGAATTCTCTTAGCTTTTGCTTGTCTGTAAAGCTTTTGATTTCTCCATCAAATCTGAATGAGATTCTTGCTGGGTAGAGTAATCTTTTTTTTTTTTTAAGGTAATTCGTTCTTTGTTTTAAACTTTGGGTTTTATTTATTTATTTATGGCTGTGTTGGGTCTTCGTTTCTGTGCGAGGGCTTTCTCTAGTTGCGGCAAGTGGAGGCCACTCTTCATCGCGGTGCGTGGGCCTCTCACTATCGCGGCCTCTCTTGTTGCGGAGCACAGGCTCCAGACGCGCAGGCTCAGTAATTGTGGCTCATGGGCCTAGTTGCTCCGCGGCATGTGGGATCTTCCCAGACCAGGGCTCGAACCCATGTCCCCTGCATTGGCAGGCAGATTCTCAACCACTGCGCCACCAGGGAAGCCCTGGGTAGAGTAATCTTGGTTGTAGTTTCTTCCGTTTCATCACTTTAAGTATATCATGCCACTCCCTTCTGGCTTGTAGAGTTTCTGCTGAGAAATCAGCTGTTAACCTTATTGGAGTTCCCTTGTATGTTATTTGTTGTTTTTCCCTTGCTGCTTTCAATAATTTTTCTTTGCCTTTAATTTCTGCCAATTTGATTACTATGTGTCTTGGCGTGTTTCTCCTTGGGTTTATCCTGTATGGGACTCTCTGTGCTTCCTGAACTGGGTGGCTATTTCCTTTCCCATGTTAGGGAAGTTTTCGACTATAATCTCTTCAAATATTTTCTCTGGTCCTTTCTCTCTCTCTTCTCCTTCTGGGACCCCTATAATGCGATTTTTGTTGCATTTAATGTTGTCCCAGAGGTCTCTTAGGCTGTCTTCATTTCTTTTCATTCTTTTTTCTTTATTCTGTTCTGTAGCAGTGAATTCCACCATTCTGTCTTCCAGGTCACTTATCCGTTCTTCTGCCTCAGTTATTCTATTGATTCCTTCTAGTGTAGTTTTCATTTCAGTTATTATATTGTTCATCTCTGTTTGTTTGTTCTTTAATTCTTCTAGGTCTTTGTTAAACATTCCTTGCATCTTCTTGATCTTTGCCTCCATTCTTTTTCCAAGGTCCTGGATCATGTTCACCATCATTATTCTGAATTCTTTTTCTGGAAGGTTGCCTATCTCCACTTCATTTAGTTGTTTTTCTGGGGTTTTATCTTGTTCCTTCATCTGCTACATAGCCCTCTGCCTTTTCATCTTGTCTATCCTTCTGTGAATGTGGTTTTTGTTCCACAGGCTGCAGGATTGTAGTTCTTCTGGCTTCTGCTGTCTGCCCTTTGGTGGATGAGGCTATCTAAGAGGCTTGTGCAAGTTTCCTGATGGGAGGGACTGGTGGTGGGTAGAGCTGGGTGTTGCTCTGGTGGGCAGAGCTCAGTAAAACTTTAATCCGCTTGACTGCTGATGGGTGGGGCTGGGTTCCCTCTCTGTTGGTTGTTTGGCCTGAGGCAACCCAACACTGGAGCCTACCTGGGCTCTTTGGTGGGGCTAATGGCGGATTCTGAGAGGGCTCACGCCAAGGAGTACTTCCCAGAACTTCTGCTGCCAGTGTCCTTGTCATCACAGTGAGCCATAGCCGCCCCCCACCTCTGCAGGAGACCCTCCAACACTAGCAGGTAGGTCTGGTTCAGTCTCCCTGGGGTCACTGCTCCTTCCCCTGGGTCCCGATGCGCACACTACTTTGTGTGTGCCCTCCAGGAGTGGAGTCTCTGTTTTCCCCAGTCCTGTCAAAGTCCTGCAATCAAATCCCGCTAGCCTTTAAAGTCTGATTCTCTAGGAATTCCTCCTCCTGTTGCCAGACCCCCAGGTTGGGAAGCCTGACACGGGGCTCAGAACCTTCACTCCAGTGGGTGGACTTCTGTGGTATAAGTGTTCTCCAGTTTGTGAGTCACCCACCCAGCAGTTATGGGATTTGATTTTATTGTGATTGCGCCCCTCCTACCGTCTCACTGTGGCTTCTCCTTTGTCTTTGGATGTGGGGTATCTTTTTTGGTGAGTTCCAGTGTCTTCCTTTTGATGACTGTCCAGCAGTTAGTTGTGATTCTGGTGTTCTCACAAGAGGGAGTGAGAGCATGTCCTTCTACTCTGCCATCTTGGTTCAGGAACCATTATTTTCTAAATAGTCTAAAATTGCTCTTTTGATTTCTTCCTTGCCCTGGGTTATTTAGGAAAGTTGTAAAGGGCCACGAAGTTTTGTGTGTGTGTGTGTTTATACTAGTGTTAACACGTTTTAAAGTGTTATTCCTGCATTTTGTGCCTGTATAATTCCTATAATTTGGAATTTATTAAAATGTTTGTGTCCTCTAATCTGATTGGTACTTGTAAATACTTCATGACATATGATGTAGTCTCTTTCAAGAATTAGGTTTTTTTTAAAATTTACATTGCTTTTTGAACTTAGTAACAATGATCGCTTAAATGTCGACATTTTTATGCTTTCATTATGCATCACCATTCTTTTATGCATTAGTCTCTTATTCTTCAATTCTCTGCTATGGCTCATTTCTAGTGAGCAGGACATTTTTGGTCATTTTTTTTTTAGGACTGGCATATATGAGGCATATTTTCTGCATCCCCAAATATAGCTAAGAAAGTCTCTGTCACATTTGCACATACAAAATACTGGTTTGATGTAAAACATTTGAGCTACATTTTTTCCAGCAGAATTATGTTTTAATTGCTTCTTTTTATTTTGGTGTTTATGTTTGTGGGGGGAAAATGTGCCTAATTTTTTCCTGTTATATTTAAATTCCTTGAAATTAGAATTTTAATTCAGATAATCTATGCATACTTTTATTAAATTCGCCTAACATTAATTTTGTCCTTTGATTTAAATATGTAAATCTTTCTCCCATAAAAAAATTCGTGCATAATTTTTTCATTATTGCTCCTCTTTACTGCTCCTTCTTTCCTGTTGGAAATATTTTTGTGTGTATATGAGATCTCTCGATTTTCTCTTCAGAATCTCTCTTCTATAACTCTTAGGTATATTTTTAATTAATAGGTATATTAGGTATATTTTTAATTAATAGGCTTTTTTTTGGCAGCTTTAGGTTTTCAGAAAAAACTGAGAGGAAACTAGAGTTCACAGGTGCTCCTCACACTTCTCCTAATTACCCCAGTTACCATTATTAATATCCTGAGTTACTGTGGTCATTTGTGACAATCAACGAGCCAATATTGGGACTTCCCTGGTGGCACAGTGGTTTAAGAATCCACCTGCCAATGCAGGGGACACGGGTTCGATCCCTGGTCCAGGAAGGTCCCACATGCCGCGGAGCAACTAAGCCCGCGTGCCACAACCACTGAAGCCCTCGCACTCCAGGGCCCGTGATTCGCAACAAGAGAAGCCACTGCAATGAGAAGCCCATGCACCGCAACGAAGAGTAGTCCCTGCTCGCCGCAACTAGAGAAAGCACGCTCACAGCAACGAAAACCCAATGCAGCCAGAAAAAAAAAAAAGCCAATATCAATACATTATCATTAACTAAAGTCTACAGTTTACATTAGGGCCGTCTCTCAGTGGTACACATTCTATAGATTTTGATAAATGTATAATGTATAATGACATGTAGTTCACCATTATGGTAACCTGCAGAATAATAGATTCATTTCCCTAAAAACCCTCTGTTCTCTACTTATTATTCTTTCCTTGTACTCCCCAAACATTTGGCAACTTTGATCTTTTTATTGTCTCCATAGTTTTACCTTTTCGAGAATGTCATATAGTTGGGATCATACAGTATGTCGCCTCTTCAGACTGGTTTCTTCACTTAGTAATACACATTTAAGGCTCCTCCATGTCTTGCATGGGTGATAGCTCACTTCTTTTAGTACTGAATAACATTCCATTGTCTGGATGGACCACAGTTCACCTACTAAAGGACATCCTGGTTGCTTCCAAGTTTTGGCAATTATGAATAAGGCTTCTGTAAACACCTGTGAACAGGTTTTTATGTGGACATGAATTTTCAACTCATTTGTATAAATACCAACGGGTACAATCGCTGGACCATCTGGTAAGAATATATTTAGTTTTGTAAGAAACCGTCAGTTCCACTTTGGAAGTGTCTTCCAAAGTGGCTCAATCATTTTGCATTCCCAGTAGCAAAGAATAAGGGTTCCTGTTGCTCCTCATCCTCACCAGCACTTGGTATCGTCAGTGTTCTGGATTTGGGGCCATTCTAATAGGTGTGTAGTGGCATCTCATTGTTTTAATTTACATTTCCCCTGTGACATATGAAGTTGAACATCTTTTCTCATGCTTATTTGCTATCCATATATCGTCTCTGGCAAGGTATCTGTTCAGATCTCTTACCCATTTTTAATGGGTGGTTTTCTGATTTTTCAATTTTAAGAGTTCTTTATACATGTTGGATACTGGTCCTTTATCTGATTTGTTTTGCAAAGATTTTCTCCTAGATTGTGGTTTGTCTTTTTATTCTCTTCATAGTGTCTTTTTTGCAGAGCAGAAGCTTTTAAATGATGTTGTATCTAAGAAGTTATCATCAAACCCGAGGTCACCTAGATTTTCTCCTATGTTATCTTCCAGGAGTTGTGTAGCTGTATGTTTTACATTTAGTTCTACGATCCATTCTGAGTTAATTTTTTGAAAGGTGTAAAGTCTGTGTCTAGATTCGTTTTTTCGCATGTGGATGTCCAGTTGTGTCAGCAACATTTCTTATATATTTTTTCAAGTAATTTTTTCAATTTATCCTGTTAGTTCTCAAACTTGTTAAACTTTTCCTTTAAGTCACAGTGAAAAGGGCCATGAACCCACAATTGGCTAAGTTACCTCCATCATTTTAGAATAGAAGTTTGGATTAGAAGATAAGTTGTTATGAAAAAAAATGGAATAAAGTACACCAAAGAAGATACATTTCTTGCTTCCCTGTATCTGTGGCCTGAGAATCATACCTGCTACACTTTCTGACCAGTTGTGTACCATTACTTATTTCTGAGACAGAGATTTCTAATGCCATGTAACATCATGCTTTAAATCAGCACTAAGTGCATATTTCTATATTTCTTAACTTGGCAAATGAGGTGGTTCATTTGAGAAAGGTGGGGTTTTTGGTTTGATTATTATTTTTTTCATGGCATAATTCTCAACAGCAATCTTTAAGGAGTTCTTAAGCAAATTCAGACTTTCCTGACACTAAATAATGGATATATACTGAAGTCGTACATTCTGGACAAAGTTTTCTAATAGTACAAATATTTCATTATTTCTTGATAAAATAATAATCTGTATTAAGTACTGATTTTTCTGTCAATTCTTAAAATACCTTAAGGTACCTAAGCTCAGTGTGTCCGTCTTCTCATTTTTAAGGAACAAATTAGTTTGAGTTCAAATGAAAATAGGACAAAATTAAAACAAAATAGGACATTTGACCCATTTTAAAAGCAGCAGCCTAGGGCTTCCCTGGTGGCGCAGTGGTTGAGAATCTGCCTGCCAATGCAGGGGACATGGGTTCGAGCCCTGGTCTGGGAAGATCCCACATGCCGCGGAGCAACTAGGCCCGTGAGCCACAATTACTGAGCCTGCACGTCTGGAGCCTGTGCTCCACAACAAGAGAGGCTGCGATAGTGAGAGGCCCGCGCACCGCGATGAAGAGTGGCCCCCGCTTGCCACAACTAGAGAAAGCCCTTGCACAGAAACGAAGACCCAACACAGCCATAAATAGAAATAAATAAATTTTTTAAAAAATCATTAAAAAAAAAAAAAAAAGCAGCAGCCTAGTAAATAAAGGCAGGCATGGTAAATAAAGGTCTCCAGCTACCTTCTCTATAAAACAATGGATGGAAGTGATGAATGAAAAAAAACTTTCCTATTTGGCTTTTTCTAAACTCTCTTCAGCTTTCCAGCATTTGTACCAAATTCACCCTAGTTATAATTTGAAGGGGACAGTCATGGAAAAGTCCTGAGAGGTGTCATCAAGTTCGTTTCCTAATTGAGACAAATTTTTTTCTAATATGGATTTTTTTCTTATGTTTTCTGTACTTAAAAGCCTCTAATATACAAAGAAAACTTTCTGGTTTACAAGGAAAAAACAAGGAACATACACATTATTTAAGTTTCTCTTTCACAAAAATGCACATCTCATATGTGCACAGATTCAGACATATACCCTGAAATCTAAAGTACCTGAGTCAAATCATAGTCATTAACACCAAATGCATAATCTGTTTCAAATCAGAAATGTTTTATTTTTACTTTCTTCTCCCACCTCTCACTCCACCATATTTGTATAATTCCCTCTATCCTTTCCACTGTGCCACATCCTTTACCTTCTTGAAATCAGAATGTAAAGTGACCTCTTCCAGAAAACTTTCCCCATATAAGTGTACCCTCCCCTTTACAAAAAGCTGCATAAGTTATTTGTCATCCTCCACATCACTGTTAGACGCTGAATTTCAGCTGCAATTTACATGGAATCCATGCTACACCCAATGTTCTACTCTATTCAGTCACATATTCCTTGAAGGCACAGAGGTAGTTTAGATGTCAGGACTTCACGTTCCCAAGGTTAGGGCTACACACGGAGCTTCCAGGAAAACCCCCTGTTGGCTTTCTCTTCTTCCCCTCTTTGCCAGGAACAGGAAATAGTGACCAGAGTATGGTGGCTATACCTTGTGATCCTGAGGATGGAAGCACTTGTGGTAAGGACGGCTGAACTGAAAGACAAGGTGCGTCCTCCATTCCAACACTGGGCTGTCCACTTCTGCGTATCAGCTAAGGTTCCATCAGAGAAGCAGAATCCCTAGGTGGGTGTGTTCTGTTACAGAGTCTGGACCTTAGGCAATCGCAGGAGCAGGTTAAGCAGAATCGGTAAGGCTGTTGTCCTTGCACCCGATGCTGATGCTGGAGGCTGCAGGCAGTGGAGAGAGGAAGATGGAAATGAGGAGGAAGAGAACAAGCGGGACCCACAAGCACAACCCGGAGTCCCTAGGGACGGACTGAACCAGCGTCAGATCTCACTGCCTCTGACCTTAGTGGTGTGAATATCCTTTAGAAACTGGGCACCTTCGTCACCAAGCTAAATGGGTACACCTGGCCCAGGTGCAGGTGTCAGAGAAGCTGAAGGCGGATCCAAGAAAAGACGGAGCAGCTGTGGGCCCAGGTGCTGGCTCACCTCGTTGTGTGATAAGGTGAGTCAGCAGGTAATGACAACATGTGTGAGCTACACAATGGCTGCGACCCACTCGACCTGGAGATACACAGGAAAGGTCATTCTGGGATTTGTAGTTTAACACAGCCTGGTTGATAGAAAGCCATCACATTTTGGATTTCTTTACACTTTCTCTTGTCTATACCACCTTATTTGGGACACCATTATCAGCAACCAAAATGTAATTCCTAACCAATACTGGACCCCTGTAAGTAAATGTTGACCAGTAGTTGAACTGGATAATGAATAAGATGTGTGGATCCAGATCACTTCAACAGAGACTTTTCTTGTCTTGATAATATGTAAGACATCACTTAAAAAAAAAAAACACAAAAAACTTTTTTCTGAAAATCTTAAAGAAAACCATACTTTACTGAATCACTTTGCTGTACACCTGAAACACTGTAAATCAATTATACCTCAATTAAAAAAAAGAAAAGCACACTTCAAAAAGGGAAAGTTAAAAGGTCATGGACCTGACAGAAAAGAACAGAAGGAAGGCTGGAAAGGGATGTGGTTATTGTCTAACTGGTCACGAAACTCCTGGCTAAGGGAAATACGGGCTTGTAACCAAAACTCTGAAATGTTAGTTCCAGGATGAAAGAATACTATCACAGTGCCAAGTCTTTTTAAAAAATACGGCTGTTTTGTGTATGGCATAAACTTTTGCAACTTGAGGATCTATGATTTAAGTCTGCTATCGTCCTGTTATAGTTGTTCCTTGTCATTTCTGAATTATTTCCATACCACATGTGTCAGGTGGATCTTCGGGGACTGAGTTGGGCTTCAGGGCAGATTATTGGAGGGGGCAGGATGCTCTCCCAGGGAGATCCTCAGATTATCATGTGGATTTGATGAGGTTTAGGCTAATCCAATGGGGAGCCCTGGAAGAGCCCCACATTGGGCAGAGATGGCCAAGCCCTAGATTCATCTCATGCTCAGTCATTGGTTGGGACCCTTCTAGAAAGAATGTGGTCTCGGCTCAAAAGCTGAGTTGGATCTGGAAGGTGCTGGAGTCAGGGGCTGTGAGCTCCCTTGAAGTGGGACCTGAGCTGCCCACTTCTGTGTCCGCTGCAAAAGCACAGTTACTAATAGACACACCCTTCCGACATGATAGACAAACCCACTTCTCAAAGCGCAGCTGATAAGGAGAATCCTTATTAGGGCAGAGTGACTTGTCTCAGGTCAGAAATTAATTGGAAAGAGCAGTTAAGAAATTAATTGACTTTCCGAAACTCGCTGCTCTTGATTTGAGCTGGAAGGCCTTGCTGAGTTCACACAGACCTGAACCAGGTTGGAGAGCCTATTGACGTCTGTCCACAGTGCTCCCCAGTTCCAAGTTCAGTGACTTTTCTTCCTGTTCCGCACACACCATCCAGATGATTCATGCGCTCACGTTTTCCCGGCTACTCCAGGTCCTGTCCTCCCAGCACCCCACCTCCCCTGACTCACCCTAACTTGTTTCACTTTGTAGGTCCAACCACCTGAGAAGTAGCTCCTCAGACGTCACATTTCCCTAACACCTAGCTTCCCATCACAATGGACCTGCTCTGTTTTCGTTTCCTCGGTAGAAGGATGACTTAGGCTGAAAAGCTAATCGACACCGACTCATGAAAGCACACCAATCACCTTGTTTGCATCTCTAGCATTGAACCCAAACAAGGGGCCAGCTAATGGGGGAATTTAAAAACATTTGTTCATGCCCATGTTGGCGAAATTTTGGACAAAATTGGTATGTATTTATCCTTTACAGTGAGAAGGCAGCAGCTCACACTAATGACAATGGCCAGTTACAGATTTTACTCTCAAAAGGTACTCATTCCTAAGTAGTGACCTCAGCAAGTGGACAACGGTTATTTATCAGCCTGTTTGGAAATTTTGATATTGTGAAGGACTTTCTCTTTCTATACTTTAGGTTTTCTACTCTAGATAGAGAAGTAGAAATAGTAATAAAATAACAATTAAGGACCTGCTAGATACAGAGAATGGTGCTTGGTACTTTAACTGCACCATGGGTTTAATGCAGTTGTCCTACAAGCTATGTACTATGTTCCCATTTCACAGATGAGGATCAGAAAGTTTAAGTGGCCTAAGATCAACCAAGCAGCAAATTGTAATGGTCAAGCCTGCTTCAGGTCAGGTCTATCTGGCTCCCTAATCTTTTGCTCTATTCTCTCTCACCCCACAATTCACAAATTACATAGAAGACTTTCTAAGACTTCCAACTTGAACTCCATAGCTGCTGGCATTTGCAGTGTCTAATAGTTGGGGTAGGACAGTGGTGGGATTATAAAGAAAATAAGATTGGCCATGCGTTGATGATTGCTGATGCAATTATATGCACCCCTATTTGGGGAGGGTCAACTCTCTGCTTTTTATATATTTGAGATTTTCCATAATAAACAGAGGCTTATAGGAGTGTTCATGTTCACAGTCAATGGATACAAATGGCTCACCCCTAACTGGGACATTATGAGGGCTCCCCTCACCCCAACTGGCTACACACACACACAGAGTCACACAGTTTAAAACATCTTCTAGCATGAGCAGTGCAGATGTGAATTAGTCCTCAAGGTGCAAAGCAGAAGTCTGGAGACCTTAGCATCTCCAACACGTATGGTGTAAGCAACCGAGCCTCTAGCACGCGTGAATCACAGCACTCAGCCCCATTCACCGTCTCAGTTCCTCTTCATTTGCTCAAGCCCAGCCAAACCCAGCCAGGGATCACCAGTGGAGAGAACTGCAAATGCAAACTGCGAGCAAATTCGGAGAAAGCCCTCGATTTAGCCGTGAATGATGGTGAGGAGATATAAATAAACATTGCTCTCAGCACAGGTTCTGTCAACACCTCGGCGCCCCGCACGGATTCCTCCAAAGGTAAATGAGCGAGCGTTACTCATCCCTGGTGAGCTCCAAAACCACCTGATGGGGCACACGCTGTACTTGGCTTAGCTTGTTTGCAAACCTCAGCCCTTGGAATACAAAGCTACCAGAAAGTATGCAGCCAACTCTGAAATATGTGTTTTCAGGCAGCCATGAGGGCACAACAGTCATTCTCTTTTTTTGATCCACACGTCAGATCCTGGCAGTGGCCACTCCGGGAGTCTCACAATTTTTTTTTTTTCCCTCCACCTTCTCCATTTTTTAATTTAGTGAGACATACTTATTGTAGAATACATATATTTTTAAATACAGAGAATGAAAAAGAATATTTTAAATTGCTTTAATTCTATCAACCAGAGGTGACTGCTGTTAATTTTGAACGAATGTTTCTAGAATTTTTTAAGGCATATATAAACTGTGAAATTAAAATAGGAACATACTGTAGGTAGTTTGCTTTGTTCATTCAAATATAGCCTATGAACATTTTAATGCCTATAAACAAACTTTACAATATTTACAATGTCTGTGCATGTGGACATAAAACAATTTATTCAGTCAAGACATACTGGATATTTAACAAGAATTATTTCTGAACATTTAGGTTGTTTTCAAACTTTTGCTCCTAAAACTGAGATTGGATGACGATTTTAATAAATAATTAATTCTACAAATGTATCATTATTTCCTTAGAATAAATTCCTAGAAGTAGAATGCCCAGATAGAAATTTTTGGAGACTTTTAACAAACTGCCCTCCAGATAGAGTGCAGTTGTCAGTATCCACAGCGGCCTGATTCCAGAACCTCCAGTTTCCAAAATCCATGGATGCTCAAGTCCCTTATATAAAATGGTGTAGTATTTGCATATGACCTATGCACATCTTACCATATACTTTAAATCATCTCTAGATTACTTCTAATACAAGGTAAATGCTATGTAAATAGTTGCTGGTGTGTAGCAAATTCAAGTTTTGCTTTTAGGAACTTTCTGGAATTTAAAAAAATATATTTTCAATTCGAAGTTGGTTGGATCCACGGATGTGGAACCCGTGGATATGGAGGGCCGACTGGATATAAATGTATACTCCCCGTCACCCTGCACCCTAACAGCACCAATTATCACTTTTTTTAATCTTTGCCAATTCAGTAGGTAGAAGACTATACCAGTTTTTCTGAATTTGTACTTTGACCCTAATGATATTGAAATTTTTATGTTATCAAAAAAAACCCATGTCTTTTCATTCATATAATTTTGTGCATTTATCATTTATCTCTAGAGCTGTTCACATGTTAATAGTGGTACTCCCTTGTCTGTCATATGTGATGCAGTTGATTTCCCCATTTTTCATTGCCTTTTAACTTTATCTGTTGTTGGGACAGAGAAAAGTTTAAAATTTTTAGGTTAAAAGAAAAACGCATGCATCTTTATGGATCCTTTGACCTAAGTCATGCTGAGACGGTCCTTCCCAAGCCTTTATTTCCCTCTATTAACTCATTTAAACTTTTCAATCCGTCTGAAATAGATTTTGGAGTTCAGTGTGAGGTACAGACTTAACATTCCTCCCAAGTGTTGATTCGGTGGCCCCTATGCTAAATGCTTCAGCTAAATATTCTTTTCCATACTTATTTAGCATGCTGCTCTTATCTAAATATGCTAAATGTGTATATACCCTTTGGTCTGTTCTTAGACTTGTCATTTTGTTCCAATGATCTTGTTATCTATTCTTGGGCAAGTACCACCAAATTATTTTAACAACTGGAGCTTCACAATACATTTAACACCTTGGTGGAGAGCCCTGCCTTATTCTACTTTACTTTCTAACTTTTCTTGGCTATTCTTGCTCATTTATTCTTCCTGAAGAACTCTGGGGTTATTTTATTAAGTACTGTGTCAGGATTATGTTACAGCCCTATATTATACTGGAGAGAATTAACATCATTACAATATTATCTCTCCTGATACAGAAGCATGGTATGCCTTTCATTTTATCCAAGTCTTCTTTTATGTCCCTGTGGCAGAGTAATACCCATATGTTTCATTGCTTACCTACATTTCTCAGATGCCCTTGCATTGCAGTTATGTTGGGGACATTTGATTAGTTCTGAGCAATGGGCTGGGAGTATAAGAGACATTTGCCATTTTTGATGCATACACGCGAGTCTCTTTCTTTGATAAGGTGGTGACCATACAGGACATATTGAGAACGGTGGAGCCACAACACAGAAGCAGCCTGGATCTTTGTGTTACTGCTCGGAGGATGGCAGCCTTGACGAGTCACCCAGCTTGCATCAGGCTTTAAGTGAGCAAGAAGTAAACCCTTTTGTTGGTGTCAAGTCATTTAGATTTGAGGACTTGTTACCATCGTATAGTCCCTTAGGAAAGGTTGCAAATTTCTTATTCAGTGTGTCTTCGGATTGATATCTCTGTAGTTACTGTGATAGGGAAATTGTGATTTGATTTACCATAGTATTACTTCATACCATATAGAAGGTCCGTGTGCCTAGCAGGTGAGGAAGTGAACAGATACAGGGAAGAACTTCACCATGGTGCCTCAAAGTCTCAGTACCTGATTGTCATTCTAGCTTACCCTTAGCGAGGGCTCTAGGGCAAAGGCTCCAGGGCAGCATTTCCCAACTCACACCCACTTCCTCAGTTTTAAGCCAGCTTCACGGCTGCCCTTCTTTACTTAGTCCAGGAACTCATTCCAAGTATAAGTGTGATTGAATGCTTCAAGCAGCCTCTGTGTCTGTACCTGATACACTGGCTTCCAGATTCTGTTTGTCCTGGCTCCCAGCCCCTCTGGCTCTGAGTTTGGGGAGGGAGGTACTGGTTGAATTTTGCTAGGCGGCCCCTCCTTTTTCTCCATACATGAGTCTCACCCTTTACATGTCATGAATCGTAGACTGATGGGTTCTTTTCTCACTCTGGCCTCACCTGTACTCTAATTTGCAGAAATTCTCAGAAATTATAGCCAAATGGGCAAACCCTCAGTTTGAAATGCAGACATGTTCTTTTTATAGAGAATTGGGGAGGGAGAAGTAATTAAATGTGCGAATGCAAACCATTATTTTAAACTAGTGGTCCTTTCATGGATATTTTCATGAGAACTTGGAAAGACTAAGTGGAAACCCAGATGTCAGCTGAGGGAATAAGTTATCTCCTTCCCTCTACCCTCTGTATGTGGAAGGGAGTAGCAACTGCAAAGACTGATTTTCCCACTGAAACTTTCCTGAGAAGATGGAAATGATTATGGTCAGTTTCAAATCATATTTTCCCCCCAGTGGCATAAATCCTGAATGCTAGCCAGAACACATTTTCACTCGTCCTTCTTTAGGTTCCTGTGAGCTCCTGATTCTCAAACACCCATTCATGGGTGAGATCTTATCTACAGAAAAAGTTCTTCGCTCCTCTGGGGTAAAATATATTAAATACAAATATTTTTTCCATAAAGCTAAACTATTCCATTTAAGTAGCTATCAGATTATATTCTTTTAATATTTTTGGCATTAAATGATCAATCTTTTATGAAGCCATTGTATGAACACTAGATGGTAGTTTGATTTGTTATAAATGCCTTTACACAGTTAAAAGCTGGCAATCCCTATGTTGGTTTCTAAATTATTTTTGAGATTTTTTTTCTGGTCTGTATAATCTCAAACCCTCTGAACCACTGGAATGTATCTTCAAATAGTTTTTCAACACGTGGAATATTTTCTGAGCCCTTGCATTTCTGAGAACGCCCGCCTGTCCCACTGAAAGAGAAATTGCTGGGTATAAGGTTCTTAGCTCATAACTTTTTCCCCCTCAGAACAGTGTGGAGTCATTTGGCATCTAACTGTTGCAGAGGAAATGTCAGACTCTCGCCCAGAGTTTTGTTCTCTTGTAAATAGTTACTGAAGAGTTGCAAGATTTTTCTCCCCACTTATTACACCCCGTTTGAGGCACTGCAGCACAATGTCCCCGAGTGCCTTCCCGAGACAGGATATGTGGTGGCTGATGGCCACGGGGCCAGATTCTAGCATCACCCAAGTTCAAATCCACTCCTGCAGTTTACTAGCCATTGTATCCTTGGATAGTGTTATGGGTTGAATTGTGTCCCCTAGAAAGACATGTTGAAGTCCTGCACCCCAGGATCTGGGAATGTCACCTTCTTTGGAAATAGGATCTCTGCAGATGTAATCAAATTAAGATGAAGTCCTCAGGGTGGGCTCTCATCCAATTAGACTCATGTCCTTAAAACAGAGAAATTTGGACAGAGACACACACAGAGCAGAGAATGCCTTGTGAAGACAGACATAGAGGAAGACTGCCATGTGAAGACTGAGGCAGAGATTGGAGTTTGGCTGACACAGCCTGGGAACTGAATGCCTGGGTCTCTCAGAAGCTGGAAAAAGGCAGGAAGGATGCTCCATAGAGGCTTCCGAGGGACCACGGCCCTGCTGATACCTTGATTTCAGACTTTCAGGCTCTGTAACTGGGGGACGCTACACACCTGTTGTCTTAAGCCACCCAGTTTGTGGTACTTTGTTATTGCAGCCCTAGGAACCTAATACAGATTTCTCAGACTATGAGCTTCGATTACTTTATCTATAAATGTGGATAATCATCTGTTAGCTGTAAGGTTGTTGCAAAGGTGAAATGTGATTAGATGAGACAAGGTACGTAAATTCTGGGACACAGGAAGAATCTAAGAAATAGAGGGGGTGTCTGTGCTGTTATCATCATCATGGCTGTCATAACCACCATCACCATCACCATCTTCCTTGGGGACCCTTTCTCCTGGGAATGCTTTCTTTCTTTTTCTGTACTCTTGACATTTTACACAAAGCTTATGTGATTTTTTAAAAATAATCAAGTCATTTTGCTTAACTCTGGGTTCCCAGGCCCACCCCCAAAGATTTTTGATTCGGTAGGTCTCCGGAATGAGTATTATTTGAAGGTGTCCAGACATGAACTCTCATTAAGTATTGAAAGTGCAATGTAATTAAAGTGGTGGACCTGGTATTAGTATTCCTGTTCTATATACCCAGAAACTGAGGTCAAAGGAAATTGAACCCAACTCAGAAAACGCAAAATCAAGTAATTTTTTGAGGCCGGACTACAATAACTTCACTTGTTTGATGAAATGTGAAACTCTAGACTAGTATGAAAAAATGCCAGATAAAGAGGACTCTATAATACATAAAATATGGGAGACGGCCCAGTATTAGGATTAAGAACACATCCCTTGTAAATCAGGCAGGTTTAAATTCTAGTTGTGGTACTTACTTTCTAGCTATGTGAACTTGGAAAAATTATTTAATCTTTTAAAGTCTTTTAAGGTCTCAAGCTCGTCATCTGAAAATGGGAATGACACACATCTGGGTTCTGGAGAAAAGTAAATGATGTCATGATAAAGCACTTAATGCACCGTAAATGCTAAAGAAATGGCATATTTTTGCAAATATGCATTGATACTTATTTCAAAAAAGAAATCAACATCTTCATTTCCTGCTATCAATTGTCTTAAAGGTACAAATGCAGGGAGAAAGAAGATCCATAGATGAGAACTGATAACTAATTTTAGAAAAGATCTGATGTTTATGCTTTCCTAGTAGCTTGCTAATTATTTTTGTTCTGAGAATAACCTTGCTGGGATTCTTCTTTTTAATTTGCATTTAGCAAATCTCCTTGTACCTTGGAATTCTCTAGTTTTATAACACTGACAGGTCATTTACCAGAATATATAAGAACCATTTTTAAGAGTTCCTGGTAGCTAATAGAAAAATGTGTGTTTAGGTGTTTAGGGATGCTCTTTATGGGTTATGATTTTCTCAACCAGTAGTGGCCAACAGGATTTGTTTCCTGCTACACTTGGAGCATTCCACTATATTCTCCACGAGGCTTCAAGATTCCAAGGAGGAGGAAACCAGAAAAGGGATGCTTTCCTGATGTGGGGAAGCAGGACAATTTTGACATCAGCAAAGGAACTGGGTGCACAGTAAACAGCCAAGAAACAAGACAAGAAGCTCGTCTGCACAAAACTGCATCTTTTATTTGTTTTATTTAAACCGCTGTGGACTTATATCCTATTGGAAACAGCCACCATGTCGAGTCTGTGTTATTTTTGTTAGACACGGCATGCGTTTCAGCGGTCTGACGTGATCTGGGTTGCTTCTCCATGCCGTCTTCCTCGGCAAGCTCTGGTGCAGGTCACTCGGCTCCCCGGCCCCACTCCTGAATGTCCCATCAGGGATGCAACGAACCGGAAACCCGGAAAGGAGCTTAAGCAGAACAGTACGCTTATAGCAGTAAGTCTGCAGATAGATGTTCCAGGCTTGGAGCAGTGGCCCAACAAGTTCATCTAGAACCTGGGCTCTCTTTGTCCTACTCCGCCTTCCCCGGCATGTTTTTTCATCACTTCACAATTGCGAGACGGCTGCCTCAGTGCCAGGGATTCCACTTTCAGCCCTGCTTCCTGAGAATGAAAGGAAGGGAAAGGCCCAGAGCACCGCCCTTTGCACACCTTCGGTAGTGAACGAGGTTTTTCCTAGCAACCTTGTCTGCAGGTTTCTCCTTCTCTCTCTCTAGCCGGAACTGGGTCATATGGCCTCCCCGGCTGTCAGGAACTCTGGGCAAGTGTGGCTGAGATCCCTCTGTTTGACTGGAAGCCATCGTGACTCACCTCCTGGGCTGCAGGTACTGCTTCCCTTAAAATCGCGGCCTGTTGATTAACGAAGGTGGAAGGCCGCGGCAGTGAACAGTATTTGCTCGAGTGCATTTCCCTGTGGCTGTTTCATTTTCCTGCATTCCTGAACTTCACTTTCCACTTATGATGTCCCCAAGCTCCTGGATGGAATCAGCTCTGGGGTGTAGAGCTGGAAAAGGTTACAGCTGAGGGGTAATGTCTGACTGGAGTGACCTCGGACCAGGATCCTTACTGGTCACCTTGGAGGAACTATTAAGAGATCTGAGGAACTGATTTAGGTTATTCAAGCTCATAGGAGGCTGATTTGTAAACCCTAATCTGTACACGTACAGTGGAACGTCTATTCACCTGAGAACTCAGAGCAGTTATCTGTCCTGGCTCCAAACTTAGCCTGTATCCGGTGCCTGGTGGTGCTGGAGCTGGGAGTCTGCAAACCACACTCCTGCAGGCTCCCTCACCGCTCGGCTCTGCCAAGATGGGACAGCGATGCTGCAGGACGGAGAGGGCAGGGGTCCCTCCCCCACCTGCTTCCCGTCTGCCTGCGGCCCCTGGGCACCTCACTCCAGTGCTCCTTCACCCCAGCAGCAGCGGCTGAGGCCACGTACAGCTTTCCTAACACCTTAAGATCCAGCTTGGTCAGGTCCCCCGCAGAGATCAGCGCATCAGTAGAGCAGTGCCTGTTCCTCTCGGTTTCCACACTGTGGTAATCCTGACCTCATTCCCATCAGCCAGTTACAGAGGTGGTAGCTGCTTTCTGAAGTTGCTACCTCTGTGACACTCAGAGTTCTTTTGAACCCTTTCGATTGCCTAATTAGCATCAGTCTCCTGACCTGACTTGACCCAGCATCACCACCATGAAGCCACGGCCAAAGGCAGGGTCCTGAAATACTCCATGCTTCCCCACACCTGAGTTGCCTACTGTAGCAGTGGTCACCTTTGCTAAGCCTCCAGAGGAGGACAAGTGTGGGTAAAAGCCAGTTTATTATCACACTGAGGCTCTGGACACACACACTTATGTGGGAGCCCTGACGCTGGTGAGCAGAGCTACATCCGGTGGGAGCCCAGCTCACTGGAAGGGGCCTGAGCATCGGCCTTTCCCAGCAGGAGGGAGGCCTCCCTCAAGCAAGAAGCAAACCAGGCCTGTCTTGTCACCACCTACCCGCAACATCATGGGAACAGGGGAAGAACCCTGTCTTTCTATTGTTGAGTAAGTATGTCTTCATTTCTCCGTCTAGGAGTGGAACTGCTGGGTCCTATGACAGCCCTTTATTTAACTATTTGAAAAACTGCCAGACTGTTTTCAAAGGCAGCTGCACCATTTTACATTCCCACCAGTAGCACATCAGGGTTCCAATTTGATTTTAAGTCTTATTTCTCTGACTGCTAATGCTGTTGACCACCTTTTCATGTACTTATGGCCATTTGTATATCTTCTTTGGAAAAACTCTATTCAGATCCTTTGCCTATCCTTGGGCTTTGAAATCTATTTTGCTTTTAGATGGATAATTCTGTGCTAACTGATTACGTCCTGCATACTAGGTTGGGATTTTGCCTAGAGGAAGCTACGTCTGTATCTATTGCAGTAACTTCATCAAGGCTTTGAGAGAGTTAGCATCCACTCAGAAGTCACATCAGACGGAATAAAATGCAGATTGGATTCAGTACAGACTCTCCAAGGAGAAACTTTGAGATTCTGCTTTCAAATTCTGAAGCAAATCCACTACAGGACAAAGTGGGAGTTGAGGGCAGCTTGGTTTTTAACTGAGTGCTAAGCCATTATCTAGGTAAATCGTGATAACATTAGTTTTAAGAGACAAAGTACAAAGCTTTAAATTGATTATTCAGAATCACGTTTAAAAATACATATGCAAGTGATAACTGTAGTTAATGACCACATTAACATAAAATTGAATACAACTCAACTTTCAGTAACTGTGGGCTAATTAAAACTATGCTTTTAGCTAAAAATAATGCTTTTAGTTCTTTATGTCTCTTGTCATAAGCAATATTAAACAAAATAAGCAGGTAATTAAAAACATTCTACAAAAATCTATGAAACATATTTATTTTACTTGAAATGTAAAAATTAAAAAATCCAATGTCAAATAAATATATATAGTTGTGAAGTCCTACATAATTTCATTAGTGAAGATGCCACAGGTAGAGTGAGGGACAAGAAAGACAATAAAATGAGATGGAAAAATGCTGGCCTGGGTGTCTGGAGACAAAGTTCTATCACTCAGAGTAAATTACTTAACCTCTCTGGACCTCAGTTTCCAAATCTATAAAATGAAAAGGTGCAGTTATATGGCTGTTGAGGCCCATCTCTACATGCCCTATTCATCTATAGTGACTGAAGGGCAGAGCTTGTAAATGGCATTTTCTAAGGAAACCTGTCCAGGAAAAGTAAGGCTAATCAAGCAAGATCGTTCCAAATCAGGAAGTCTGATTCACCTTACAATAAGTGAAAACTGTCAACACAAACATAGTCCAAGCCCCAAATTGTTTGTTCGTATGTTTGGCTGTGTGTGTGTGTGTGTGTGTGTGTGTGAGAGAGGCTGGCACTTCCCAAGTTTTCAGGGTATTTCACAAAAGGGTTTGTTTCCAAAATGTTTGGGAAACAACAGGTTCAACAAAACCGTGGCACACCCTTTTAGCTGCTTAACCAAAATCCCTTCTCTACTTGTTTCTTAGTTTAACATCACTGTGGTTTGATTCCAGACAGCACGATGTCTGGGGGATGGATTGTGATTGGCCTAAGCTCATCACTGCAATCCTGCTCTCTGCTTTGTCAGCCTCCCTTGCAGCTACAGGCAGCCAAATCACCACACAGGGCAGTGGAATTCTCTTCCTCCCAGAAGTATCTCCAGGGATTACTTTTCCGGAGCCTATGCTTTGGGATTATTGACATAGGCTAACTTAATTACAAATGAATGCACTTCCTGACCAATCTCATCAGAAGGTATTCATTGTTTAGGCCTTTTTTCCCATATGACACTGACTGGTTTCTCTCAATAAATAAAAACTTATGCATTCATTCATGGACTTGACTTTGCCCCCATTTTTGGAAAGAACCGAAAATGAAGAGAAAAATCTGTTGGCCAAGGAGGAACGTGTCTATTAAACTTCTTGTCTATCACAAGCCTAGAGAACTCAGGAATTCATATTTTCGGAGTGCATGAAACATTAACACTCAGGTGAATCAACCTTTTAGACATAGCTGTGTTGTCAAAAAAAGAAAAAAATGTTGGAATCTAGTAACTCTCAGTTCTGTGTACCAAAATCACCTGTGATGCTTTAAAAAGAAAATTATAGGTCCGTTCCATCCATTCCCCACCCTTTCTAATTTAATAGGTCTGGAGGTGGCTCAGGCATCTGTAATTTTTAAAGCCCTTCAGGTGATGCTGACAGGCAGCCAAGGTTGAAATTCTCTGTGTTTTACAAATCACAGAGGCTGTGACTCTTCAAGACGCTTGGGTGAATAAGGCCGTTAAGGCACGATGCAAATCACGTGGTAACAGGTATCAGGGGTTCTGGTCTTGGTCTGGAACTCAGCAGCTAGGTGACTTTGGGCAGATAAAACTCCTTGAGCCTTAACTTGTTATTCAAAAGAGGTTACCTTTTCCTGTGGATGTCAACACCAAACATTTCTAAAAAGCACATGGAAAATTACAAGGCGTTTTGAAACGTTTTAACATAGCATTTAATGCTGTTTACCTCTTCAGGGACTATCCTTTCCCTTCCTTGTATGCAGGAAAAATCCACTGTTCCTCCAACCGAGTACCAAGTTTAAATCTCCGAAGCCTTCCCTGACCAACCACACAGAACTGCTACCTCACCTGGGTTTCTGCAGCACTTTCTACATCACCCCCAAAACACTGACCTTGCTAACTGACAACCCCTCTCGCCCCGCTGGTACCGTGTCAGCTCCCACACAGTCAGGGGGTCTCATTCTTCTCGGTACCCCCGTGCCCGGCAATGCTAGCCGAGATGACCCACATGACCACCTATCACCTTATCACTGAAGACAGAGAAATTACCCTCCTAGAACCCAGTTACCTATTTCCTCTCTTTCAAAAGCCGAATCTTTTTCCTTCAGTGCAGTTAGTTGCGGAACTCCAACACCAAAACCGGAAGAAAGGAGGAGCGCTGAAACCTGCCCTCCTAATCAGACACGAATGATAACTTATCAGTTCTTGGCCGTGACAGGAGTCTGGCTGGGTACCCACTGCAGAGGCATCATTTAATTCTCTCAACCATCTTATGGGGCATATGCTATTATGATCCCCGTCGCACAGCGACATAACCGAGGTTCAGGGGACTTAGGTCGTTTGCTCAACAGGTCAGGAGGCCAGGAGGTGGAGCCAGGAATACAGAGGTCACTCCAGAGCCCATGAACCTTAAACTCTGCACGCACCTTCCTCGTCCCGAGATGCTCCTGACGACTCCTCGGCGTGGCTCAGGGGCCAGGAGCCCGCGTGCATCGCTCCCCGCATCTGACAGCGAATATGGTAAAGCTGTAACTGATGGGGCTGGAAGCTGGGGGCACCGTCCCCAGAACCATTTCCTCCCGGCGCCTCGGTGGCCCAAAAGGATCCCGGAGGTAACTGCAAGCGGCCCGCGAGCAGCCCGCGGCCGGCCCTGCCCAAGCGCCAGGCCCTTCGGGTCCAGCCCGGGATGCCGGCCTCGGGGCGGGAGGCGCGGGTCCGCCGTCGCGCGCGGCCTTTCCTCGGAAGCCTCCGCCGCCCCGCGCTCCTCGCGCTCCGCGAAGGTACCTCAGGTCCCGGGCACTAGGCCCAGCGCGCTCCGGCCTGGGGGCCGGTCAACGCCCCTCAGGCCATAGGCCTCCACTTCCGCGGCCCGCCCGCCGGAAGTGACGAACCGGAAGCTCCCGCTCCTCTCATGGGGGGCGGGGAAAGAAGATGGCGGCGCCCAGCAGCCGGTGAGGAGAGAGGACGCGGGGACCCCGGGGGGCTGCCGGACTCGTGCGTGATGGCCGCATCCCCGCATACTCTCTCTTCGCGCGTCCTGACAGGTACTGCTCCCGTTCTCGGGCACCACTTTGGGGGAATTTTCTTCTCTTTGCCACGTGTGACGCCGTGGTTCCGCCTGCCTGCAACCTTGGGAGCCCTTGGCGAGGTCGGCGGGGCACCAGTGCGGGAAGTGACTTTTGGAGTAGCCTGACGTGAAGAGGCCGCGGAGCTAGGGTCTAGTCTTGCACTTGGGCCCCGGTGGTCCGCACCGTCTCCATCTCCTCCTCCCCCCGGGGCGGTGGGCGCGATGTCTGGTGCTTCTTTCAGTTTTCAGAGACTGGAGGCTGCGGGAGAGAGGATGGAGTAGAACCTGGGGGCTCCACGAGCCTCTTGGCTTATTAGAGTCTTAGGTCCTAGCTATTTGTAAGTTACTCGTACGTCCCACTTGTAAGGACCGGGCAAGTGCTTTTCTCCCCCACCCCCCAACCCGGAAGCCTTGTTCCAGGATAAAGGGTCATGATGGCGATGATAAAGATGATGACCACCTCAGGCAGCGGGCCATAACCACCCCCTGACCCCCAGACTTTTGTCTTTCTCCATTAGTGTGGTTCCTGATATAATCCCTCCACGCCAAGAACCTGTCATAGCTATATGTTGAAAGTGGGATACACTTTCCTGTCCCTTGTCTCGGTCTCAGCTCAAATGTTACCTGTTCAGAGAGGCCTGACCACCCTAAGGAGAGCCCCCCGCCCCTCTCTTCTTGCATCACCCTGTTTCTTTCATGATGGTTAGCACAGTCTGTAGTTGTTTATTTATAACCGGTTTATTACGTGTTTCTCCGAACTAGAAGATTGAACCTTGTGCAGGCAGGGACGGTATCTCTCTGGTTCACCTCTGTGTCCCCAGTGCCCGACACAGTACCGGGGGTGCATTGTTGGTGCTGAATAATTACGTGTGAATGAATGAAATTTCTCCCGATGCAGTTATTAAACTGGAGGTTGGGAACTGTTTTGCCCCCCTCCCCCCCCGGCCCCCCCCCGTAGTTTAGGATGATAACTGATGGGTGACGAATGTGGTGCTGGTGGCCCATGTTGGAGGTGGACTCCCTTTGGGCCTATAAAATGAGGCAGTTCAACTAGATGATCTCAAAGGTCTCTTCTGGTTCAAAAGGAGGGCAGGAGGGTGAGAAGTGGGAGTGTGTATAGATGAAACAAGATTGGCCGAGGTTTAGTAGTTGTTGAAGCTGGGGGATCAGTGATGGGGGCTTATTGTGTTCTTCTGCTATTGCATATGACTGGGATTTTCCATAATGATACATTTTATTTAAAGGGTCTGTAGTTCTTTTTGAATTTCTTTGTTGTCTTCTCCCATCCCTGACTGTGCGTGTTTGATCCTGACCCTAGACACTCATTCTCAGAGAGCTCATCCTTTCTTAGTGCTTGAATTATCACCTCTGTAGGGAGGTTTTTCCAATATGCATTCCTCAAAATTGGCTGCTTTTCTGCCTTTCAGTTCTGTATTATCAGCTTCCTATAGCACAAGTCCGCCTGACTACAGAATTCCCCAGTTCAGTAAGTGGGCTGCATATTCCACATGGTTTGTTGCTGGACCCGTCTTTTTGTTGCAGGTATGGGGGGAATTAACAGACAGCTTAGCTTCCTGAAGCTATGAACATAATCACCAGAAGATCTGCTAGTAAGTGGTCTGTGCAACCTGCTATGATCCACTTGGAAGATCCACTGTAAGAGCTTGATATGGAAGCAGCATGGGGGGAGGGCGGCAGAAGGGTAAATAGGGACTGTATCAGGTACCCAGTGGTCATGCCTGACTGTTCTTCTAAAGCTTCAAAGAATTTAATAGCCATTAAAAACTTTTCAGGACCTTTCAGCTTCTTATCTGTGCACTTCATTTTTTTTTTTTTTAAATAAATATATTTATTTATTTATTTATTTTTGGCTGCGTTGGGTCTTCGTTGCTGCTTTCTCTAGTTGTAGTGAGCGGGGGTTACTCTTCTTTGTGGTGCGCGGGCTTCTCATTGCGGTGGCGTCTCTTGTTGCGGTGCACGGGCACTAGGCGCGCGGGCTTCAGTAGCTGTGGCACGCGGGCTCAGTAGTTGTGGCTCGCGGGCTCTAGAGCGCAGGCTCAGTAGTTGTGGCGCATGAGCTTAGTTGCTCCGTGGCATGTGGGATCTTCCCGGACCAGGGCTCGAACCCGTGTGCCCTGCATTGGCAGGCGGATTCTTAGCCACTGCACCACCAGGGAAGTCCTGTGCACTTCATTTTAAAAGCCCTACAATCATGACCCAGTGTTGATGGTGAATAGTGGATATGGTCATATGTTTCCAGATTTTTAATGCATCTGTTATAAGCCATGTGTATCTTCAAACCTACATTTGTTTACATGGGGCCAAAATGTCTTTAAATTTCTGGGCGCTGATTAATAGAGATATGACGTGTTTTGACTAAATGAAGTGTTTTCATCATTTAAAAGTACAGTTTCCTAGCTGGTTTTTTTTTTTTCCCCGTAAAATCTCGGTTTTAACCCACATAATCTTGAGAGATAGTTTCCAAAGTGGTTCTTTTCCTCACAGGAACATGCATTTCTCATTGGACCAATGGAACTCAAAACTCATTTTGAAATTAAGGCCCAGAACAATAAAACTTGTTGTTTTCTCGACATAATCTTTTAATATTGAAATTGTATTATCCCAAAGAACAATGTCAAGGCAGAAAAGGAAAAACACACAGCATCAAATAAATAGATAACAGACCTTTACTATCAGAGGACTGAATTCAAAAGAAATTTCAATCAGTGGCCTGATTTCAACACTACTGTTCCTTCCTGTACCCATATACAGACAACACATATTCATGTATGTGGAAAATAAGCATTTCATACTTACCTGAGGGTTGAGAATATGATTCCAGGAAGATGGGACTTATCTCCAGTCTAAGATAATTGCCGTGTTTACTGAGGGGTGGTGATAGATCTCCTTCCCACAGTCCAGGTGAGCGATGTGGGTGACCCAGTCATCAGACATCATCTCATTCTTATATGGAAGGCACTCTGCTAGCTATTGTAACAGAGGTGAGGAAAGGAGAGTCCCTACCCCTGAGGAACTGAAAAACATGATGCAGAAACAAATGGAAATATTTGCATTAAGAAGTGCCACAAGGGACTTCCCTGGCGGTCCAGTGGTTGGGACTCCGCCTTCCAATGCAGGGGGTGCGGGTTCCATCCCTGGTTGGGGAGTTAAGATCCCACATACCTCTCAGCCAAAGAGCCAACACATAAAACAGAGGCAATATTGTAGCAAATTCAATAAAGACTTTAAAAATGGTCCATATAAAAAAAAATCTTAAAAAAGAAAGAAAGAAGTGCCACACAAAAAGAGTGTGAAGTGATAGAGTAGTTGAAGGAGACTTTGACATTTTACAGGCAGCGGGCGGAGGCAGGACCGTGCCAGCAAGGAAGCAGCGTCAGCAAAGATGCACGAGCTGGAATGGTGGCGCGTGCAGTGCAGGGCACGAGACAGCGAGTCATAGGTACAGGTTTGGGCAGGTGATGTGTATTCCGGGCTTCAGAAGGAAACCGTTGGCTCTATGGGACTTGGGTTGGAGAGGAAAGAGAGTTAACTGAAGTCAGGGCGAGTGGCTTGAATCCCACGCCTGTACCGTAGTCCAAGTGTGAGTTGACAAGGGTCTGTATCTCTTAGCGGCAGGGAAAGAAGTGGACAGATTTGACCAGTGCTTCAGCGTTGACTGGAGTTGATGATTATTAGGTGATGAAGGAAGAGTTCAAGGTGGTCCTGGAATCTCAAGTAGGCGATGGTTCTATCGGCAGTAGGGAACAGAGAGATAAGGGTGAGAGTAACGTTCTCAGAGACGTACTAGAACCCATCCACGTGGAGATACTCAGCAGATGGAAGGAGGCGTAGTGACTCTAGAAATGGGTTGAAGATGAACAATTACCCTGGAATTACGTTTGTTCAGGGATAGTATGTAGTGCTCAGAACAGCAGCTACACAACTGCCTTCACGTGGCTGACACAGCAAGAGGAGCTACCGCGGGAACCCGAGAAGTGGTAAGTTGCGGGCGGCGGAGAACCAGGGGTCCTTAGGGTCATGGAAGCCATGGAAGGAGAGACTTAAAAGAAAGGGGGGGGGATGTCTGTGCTTTGGTCCTGTCGAAGGCTTGCCCAGGATGAGGCCTTACATGGAAGCATTGGATTTGTTGATGTTTGAGAGAAGGTTTAGAGAGAAATGATTAAAAGCCAAATTCGGATACAACAAAAATAGCTTCCTCCTAACTAGGTTGATAGACTCATACTTTATTGACAGCTATTTCCTCTCCCTTTTCCTTGGCTTACCTGACATGGCCAAAATACTAATCTGAAACGTATCTTCCAGTTTACTGTTATTTATTGAGAAAAATTCTGCTTCTTATTTTATACTTTTTAAAAAGTGACTGAACTGATTGTTTTATATTTTATTCTTTTTAAAAAATTTTTTTAAATTTTTAATTTATTTACTTAATTAATTTATTTTTGGCTGCATTGGGTCTTTGTTGCTGTGCCCGGGCTTTCTCCAGTTGCGGCGAGCGGGGGCTACTCTTCGTTGTGGTGCACAGGCTTCTCATTGCGGTGGCTTCTCTTGTTGCAGAGCACGGGCTCTAGGCGCCCGGGCTTCAGGAGTTGTGGCACGTGGGCTCAGCAGTTGTGGCTTGCAGGCCCTGGAGCGCTGGCTCAGTAGTTGTGGCACATGGGCTTAGTTGCTCCGCGGCATGTGGGATCTTCCCAAACCAGGGCTCGAACCCGTGTCCCCTGCATTGGCAGGTGGATTCTTAACCACTGCGCTGCCAGGGAAGCCTTATATTTTATTGTTGAAAAGATCTATGGTTTGGTCATTTCAGCATTTGATATAATAAAAGCCTAATGATCCTGAGATGAAAAAGTTCCCTAGCCCTGCTGGAGAATTACGCTCACTTAAACAGTGAGCAGGGCTGATCAATACCGTTCATTCACAGGCCTGGATCAAGTCATTTCAAAGTTCTGACCCATCACTCATGTGTTGCTTACCGTGGTGCGGGCTCTGCTTCTGGGTAGGTCCAGTCATCACTTGGTGAGAAGTATTAACGATTTTAACATTTTTTCCCCCTTCCTCTCTATTACAGGCTGGGTAGGAGGATGTGTCTGGTATCTAGAAAGGAGAGCCTTGCAGGAGTCACCTCGTAGGTTCCTGCATCTTCTCAGGAACGTCAATCAACAGTGGGTTACATTTCAGCACTTTAACTTCCTCAGGCACATGGTACGTTCAGAAGAACATCCTCACTTTGTGCTCCCTGCCTTTACTTTCCCTGTATGAGGGGACTGTAAGAAGAGTTTTAAGAAGTACTCTTTGAAAAGGACTTTTATTTCATGTGGTCTGAAGTTTATCCACAACTTTAATCCCTTGTTCTGTTTATGCTTAACTGAAACCAGAATAATTCTGGTGTCTGAGTTTTAAAGTATGATCTTGAACTTATTGATTAAGTTTGGGAAAAGATTGAAAACTGCTGTCATGTTTCGACTAGGCCACAATTAGGAAAAGCTGAACTGTTATGATGCATCTTTTTAAATTCTTTAAAGTTCTGTGAATACATCAGTAATACAGAAATAATTGCTTTAACCGTGTGACCTTCCTGTTTTCTAACATCAGCAGTGTATTCAAAAGTCTTTTAAACACATGCCCTTCTGAGCAGATTCAAACAAATTGAGTTTGTGATTTGCTGGGAATTTTACAGTGGGCGTTGGTAATACAGCTCAGTCCTCTTGTAGGATTTTGTCCAGGTCGACTTTGTGGTATTGGCAGTGTGGTAACTTACATTTGCCACTTTCTCAAATGGCAAAGGATCATAGGATGAAGAAATGACAGCTAAAAACTCATGATTTCAGTGCAAGCAGGAAAGAATAGCAAATTCATACTCTGAAGTCCTATTTGACATTTCTCTCACCTTTTTTTTTTTAACTTAAAATGCCCACTTTAACTTTTAAAATCTTAATGAAACTCATTGTTTTGATGAGAGATTTTAATTTCCAGAAATGTTCAGAATTTTAAAGTTGGTGATCGAGGATAA
Source organism: Eubalaena glacialis (assembly GCF_028564815.1). NCBI lineage: Eukaryota > Metazoa > Chordata > Mammalia > Artiodactyla > Balaenidae > Eubalaena > Eubalaena glacialis. The sequence goes on along the minus strand of NC_083734.1, from coordinate 4,879,256 downwards.
TGGATATTTAGAAGAGAAACTCAAATATGTTTAATGCCTTTTTTATGTAAATAGAACTCTGAATTCATTCATGAGTTTGTAACTCCTTTCTAAGACGAGTATATGTAATTTCAAGTCTTTGTGATGTAATGAAAAATTGCTTAACTAGTTATCAGGATAGGTTGCTCCAAGTCCCAGGAGCATCTATAAGTAACTAGTTGTTGATTCTTGTCTCTGTCAGTTTATTTCCGAGCCTTGGTTTCCTCATCTGAAAATTAAAGTGAGAGATACTAATAACGATCCATCTTTTTTAACAACTTTTGAGAATATTGAATGAGATAATGAATTCAATAAACTCTAAAGATATATGTTATATAAAACTGTAAAGTGCCTCAAGGATATTAGTCATAGTTACTCCTTTTTCCTAGTAAGTAATAGAGATTATCTGACTCTAAAATCCAATTCTTTCCCCACACCCACTGCCCTGAGGTCACTGAGCCCTGGGGTGTGCCCCCCACTGAGTACGTCTGCATGCACTGTTCACCTGGGAACATGGAAAGTCAACAGGTTGCCTTGGCTCTTGATTATAGAAAACTTTTGCATTGTATTTGGAATATGAAACCTCCAGTTTCTGGTACTACATGGAGGGAAATTCTGGGGGAGATGAATATGAAATAAATTTATCTTTCTTTCAAGGAACTTAAATTCCTAGGATTTTCTAAGCCGTAGAATTTGAAAAACCAGTTAATTGTATTCTCCATATTTCTTAGTAGAGTGATTCCCATGTAATACATTCTAACACTGGTTACTTCAGTGAGTATTTATAAAGGTATAGGAAAATCTTTTAGGTATTGTACAAGTTGGACTGATGGAAGGTGCTACTGAACAACCATTTAAGAGCATTTTGGGCCTTGGTTTCCTAGTAACGTGTACCTTTTTTATTCAGTATGTCACACAACTGAACAGAAGCTTCAACCAGCAAATAAAACCAAAGCCGGAACCAGTGGCATCTCCTTTCCTTGAAAAAGCATCTTTGGATGAGGCCAAAGCCGAAATATACGAGATGAGACCTCTTTCACCCTCAAGCCTGTCTCTGTCCAGAAAGCCAAATGAAAAAGAATCGATAGAACTAGAACCCACCCCAGTAATTGAAGGCTCTATAGCTGTGGGAACAGAGACAAAAGAAGAAAAGCAGTGGAAAGAGATGAAGCTGTGTGTGGATGATTTGCCGGGAATTTTGGCTCGGCTGTCCAAAATCAAACTCACAGGTACTTTGTTTTTCCGGTCTAGTCAGATTCTTACTTGAGACTGTTTTTTTTGTTTGTTTTTTTTTGTTTTTTTGGTTAAACAAAATGCTAATTTTGTTACTGCCCCAAAAGGAATGATTTTGAAACTACAGGTCCCCTTTTAGTATTTTTCCTCTCTTCAACTTAGTTGGGATTTGAAATCAAATTTTTGGAATTCTGTTTACACAGAATAGTAAATAGTATACCCTAAACATATTGTACTAAAAATAGTCTCTCTTTTATTTGCAGTTAACAGAATATTTATCCTGCTTATTTCCTTGTCTTTTGTGTGTTCACGCCTACTGCCCTTTAACAATGCAGTAAGATAATGTGTTCCGTTTCAGTTCTGGAAACAAGAAGGACTGCACTGCTGGGCTTGATGGGCAGTGAACCCATGGGCACTGGGACTCCCAGCTCACTGCTGTGCTTTGCTGCTTGTAGGGCCTCTGGGATTGTCCCACATGTGCGGGAATGTAGAGTGTTTCTCTGCGAAGAAAGCTGGTGACTACACTGTTGAGCAAAGCTTGTCTGATTTTGTAAATAAAGTTTTATTGGAACACAGCCACAGCCGTTGGTTCTGTGTTGATGTCATGCTACCTCAGCAGAATTGAGTCATTGCCACAGAAAACTTATGTCCTGGAAAGCCTGGAATATTTCCTGTCTGGCCCTTTAGAGAAAAAGTTTGCTGACCCCAGCTATAGAGCATGGGCTAGTGAGAGGCAAGGATGATGGCAAACAAATCAGTGGTGGTCAACTGAGAAATGACTTGGGGCTGAGTTAAGGAGAAAAGTGGGGGGAGAGAGAGAGAAATATTAAGGAAGTGGAATGAACAGAACCTCAGGTAGACGTGGTGGAGTGCTGGGGGCCATAAGATAGAAGGTTTAGGACACGGACTTGCAAGGAGTCTTGACTGCTGTTAGGTGAAGCAAGCCTTCCCTGGTCCTGGGCCCTTTGCTCCTTACTATCCTCCACCCAGCCCAGTTCTGAGAGAGAACATAGAGTAGTGACCTCTGGGCCGGAGTCCCTGCCCTCAAATCCTCGCTCTCACTAGTTGAATGACCTTGAGCAAGTTCCATACATCTCTGTGCCTCAGTTTACCCATCTGTAAAGTAGGGATAATAATGATACCTACTTCCTAGGTCAATACTGAGTTTTAAATGGGGTGACATCTGCAAACTGTGTAGAAGAGACCATGTTAAGACCTATACACTTGTTTCTTAAATAAAAAAATAACTTCGTCACCTGGGTGCCCCTGCAGGCACTTGAGTTTGCTGCCGCTGCTCTAGGACAACTTGGGGCCTTCTGCTGTGGAAGACTGGATGAATGGTTGTGTTGAGACTTAAGAATGTGAACAATGAAGGGAGAACCAGGTTTGGGGGGAGAACAGTTTTGGACACAGAATTCGAGTTGCTGCTCGCATATCCGGGTGGAGAGGTCCAGCGGGCACTGGCTGTGAAGGACAGGAGCTGAGCTAGACCACTGGGCCGGAAGAGCACGCAGTCTTCAGCGTAGGGCTGACTGTGAAGCCGTGGTGGTGAGCGGGGTTGCCAGGGGTCAAGTGTAGAGTGACCAGTGCAGAAGGCCAAGGACAGGACTTTGGGGCATGACCCCTTTTAAGGATTGGGCAGAGTGTATAATGGAGTCTGCAAGGAAATAAATGGTCAGAGGAAGTGGCTTGGTCACGGAAGCCAAAAGAAAGCCAGTCCATAAAGGAAGTGATCAACACTTAAATGGTAGAGGTCTCCTAAGATGCCTGGCTATGAAGTTATTTTATTTGGCAGTTAGGAAGTCAGCGTTGACGGACTGCTAAGTCAGGAACTAATTATCAATGTTTCTTCTTAGAGTCTCAAATGAGGTACTTTAAATAGTTAATTTAAAATAACGTTTTAAAGTTTGTTTTCATAATGCTTATTTCTTTAGGGACAGATAGGAAAGGATGATAACTGGTTTAGAATCAATTTGGGGAGGCTGGGGGCACATTTTCCTTCCCTTCATGCCAGATGTTGTATTGTTTTTCCTTTTCTGTACCTTGTAGTGTTGTATATCTGAATAGGCATTCCAGATGCAGGGTTTGATATTTAAAACATGGTGTCTGAAATCTAAAGCAATGACTAAATCGCTTCTTTAATGGTACATGTTGTGCTCTATGTATGTTGCATGTCGACTTACCGGTCCCCAGGTGTCAGTTTGTTTGCTAAGGAGTATACGTGGCACGTGTGTTCAAACGGGGCTTCTGCTGTCCCCAGAGATCAACTCCCAGAGGCCTGGGACCAGACCCAGAGCTCTGCATTTCGGCACGCGTGCAGATGATGTGATGCAGGTGGTCCTGGACCACCCTTGGAGAAAGTGAAGGAAGGGTTGCACAGGCAGAGGGCCGGGCCCAGCCCCAGTGGCCTGGAGGATGTCGGAGAGCTCGCCTCTCCCTTCCCGTGAGCCAGAGCAGCCCTTGCCACCACTGGCATGGGAGCAGCCAGCTGGGGGGCTGTGGACCACACAGGAGAGATGTGCACAGGCGAGGTACACGGAGGGAGCAGCGGGCAGCAGCCTCCCCTGCAGCCACAGATGGAAAAGCCCTGGGCAGTAAACTTCTCCTCCTAGCATTTTATATATTCCATGCCCCAGGCTTCTGGATGAGCTAATTGAATTAAAGTCATTTCCTTCTGCTTATTCCATTTAAAGAGGCAGCACCCTTTGGGTGACCCCGACCCTCTTGTTTGACCTCTTACCTCCCTGTTTATTTTATTACTTGAATTCACACATGTCTTGGAGTCAGCAGGATTTTTTTTTTTTTTTTTAAAGAAAATCCCTGGTATCTATAAATTGATTTCTTTTGGACTCTTAACATCTTGAGCAATTCGTGTATAGCTAATGATAGCGGAGACAGAAATACCTGAGAGTCAGTGATCACTTTTAGAGAACTAGTCTTCCTTTCTTTGCCTCCTTCTGTTTATAGCTGTAATATGCCGAGGATAACTAAGTGTAGACTAAGTGAAGAGCCACGCAGTGACGTCTTCACATTTCCTTTGTAGGATAGGAGGGTGGCAGTGGGATGATGCTTTGGCATTTATGCCAGGATCTGGGCCAAAGTTTGCAGGAGATAATGCCATTTAAAGATTTTTTTTTTTTCTGTGAAAGGAAGTAAGACTGAGTTTATAAAGAAATAATAATATGTCTCCCTTGAGTTTCTCTTGCCAGCTGAGCTATTTACAATATGTTTTTGGAGTTTGTTGCAAGGACCACACTGGGGTGAAGAAATTTTATTTGGATTAGGATCATAAGAAGCTTTGGTGACTCAGCTGAGTTTATACTTAATATGTGTCAATAAAAAGCAGAAATTTTTTCCTGAATAATGTCTGTGCTGAAAAGCTACAACACATTTTCTGAGACCAGAACGCTGAAATAGATGGTTTATTGGAACCAATAGATTAGGCTGTCCATGGAACTGATATAAACTACAGTCTGTCAGTGTATAGATTTTTTTCCCCTAGAACCTAGAATGATGCTTTTTATTAAAAGGAAAAAAAAAAAAAGAACCCAAGAATAGAGGATACAATTTTATTTTAGATTGTTTGTAGTTTTTAAAAGTCAACGTACTGTAATCATCAGCTCTCGGATACTGCATAAAGGATTTTTCTCATTTTCATAAAAATATTAGTTGAGTAGAATTTTAATTTTTTTAATTTTAATGTATATTTTGAAATAAATACCTTAATATTTATATGCTTGTTAAATGTTAAAGCAGTATTTTTATTAGTGTTTACTTTTAGAACAAATAGAAAATATAGATAAGCAAAAATGAGACGAATGGAATCTCCTTGTAAGTCTACCCTCTCAAAATAATAACCATTTTGATTATTTTGGTGTATTCTAGAATGTTTTTCTATACATGCCATTCAGATATTTTTGCTTTTTAAACAAAAGTAAGATCATAATGTAAATGCTTTCTGTACTTTTAAAAAAATTCTGATTCTGTGCATATCTTTTTGTGTCCCTATGCTTACCCTGTTTTTGATGACCTTCTCTTTTAATAAGTAGTGTTGTCTTAAGATACAAAAGCACATGATAACATACCACCCAGTTTGACATGGTGTTGTTGGACTTCTCTTGCGTTTAAAGCTTGAGGATAGAGGCTCTCAATTTCCATTACTGGTAAAACATTCCTGTGGCCCAAAGGAGACACAGAGGCAACCAGCAAGGGAACTTTTTCTCTGAAAAGGTTTTTCCAACGTGTTTTTGAAACCACAGAGCCAGCATCCTGCTTTTTCCCAAGTCTGGTTTCTCGTGCCGTCCGCTTCCATGCTCAGCAGACAGTGAGTCTGTGCCCAGCTTTTGCCCCAGTGCCCCCGCCTGCCGGGCATACCCGCCGTGCAGGGGCAGTGTTGGTGCGGGGCTTGCTCTTCGGGTTAAGGTCCTCAGATTCGTCTCTGCCTCGGCTCAGTGAGGAGTATGTCAGGGCCAGGCCCTGCTTCTCTCTGGTGTGACTGCTCTTCTCTCCCTCCAGCTGTGATGCAGCTGCCTCCAGACAGTCCTGCCGTTGCATAAAGTGGGTCCGTGTCGCCGTGGTCCACCCTGGCCTCTGCTTCTGGCCCCTCACCCTCCACACCAGCCAGGGAGACAGGGTCCCGTCAGATAGCCTTTATTTCCCATATTTATCCATTTTCTTCCCACTTGGTATTAAGGTAGTCTAATTTTCTGCTATTCAAATAGTGAAAGTAATAAGTTAGCTCTCAGCAACTGTCTTCAATTTCATCTCATCTGCACTGTATTTAACAAACATTTCTTGAGGGTTTTAGTATCCTCTCTTTACCTAATTTATTGCTGATGTAGGTTTTTCTTCAATTTTCATTTTTATTCCATCATTTCATTTGGTTTTTGGTAGGAGTGGGCCACGTAGATGCCTCAGCCAGTGTTCTAAGTTAGATGAAAAATCTATCTGTTTTCTCGGCTATTCTGTTTTCTATTGATATAATTGTTTTAAATTCAGTTTGATGTTATTTGGATTGATTTTAAGTGTAAGAGGTGTGGTAGATGCTCAAAGAATGTAGAGATAAATTTCATGTGGATGATAATCATTCTCAAAAAAACATTGACGACTTTAAAGAAGAGAAGGAGAAAAAGCTATGAGTTGAGAATGGGCTCAGCTCCATGTAACTGAAAACTTGGAGAACGGTGACTTAAGCAAATAAAGGGTTTATTACTCTCTTGTAATAAACCTCAAGAAAGGTTTATTACTCTCTTGAGTCTGAAATTAGGAGCCCAGAGCTAGTGCTCGAGGATGTTGTCTACATAGCTGGCCCTTGTTTTTTGCTCTGTCATCATCAGCTTGTGGCTTTTGTCCTCAGGACCACAAGATAGCTGCCACTCCCCCATCATCATATTATATTCCAGGCAGAAAGAATGAAGAAAGGGGATGGTTTAGAAAAGCAGAAGCCTCCTTATGAGACTTGGCCTCTTTAGGGAATTCCCTGGTGGTCCAGTGGTTAGGATTCTGCCCTTTCACTGCTGAGGGTGCAGGGTTCGATTCCTGGTTAGGGAACTAAGATCCCTCAAGTCGCGCTGCCTTTTTACTTGGGAAGGGAAGCTTTTGATAGGAATGTCTCCTTATATCTCATTGGCCAGGACTGTACAGCATGGCTTTTCCAGCTAAAAGGGAGGTTGTAAAGAATTCTTACCTGTATCATTTAAAAAGCCAAAGCATCTGAAGTCCAGCCTAGTCAGCTCTGTCGGTATCCAGCTTCTCTCTATTCTCACAGCGCCCCCCGGGCTGTCTCATTTTGCAGTATCCCCTCCCAGGAAGAGGATGCAGGGCTGCCCACCTCTCCACCCCCAGTTTTCCAAAGAAAATAGAACAGCACCCCTAGGTCTGCTCTGGGACTACACCACACGTGCACTTCACATGTAACGTGTTTAAATGAAGACTGCTTTGCCACCTCAACATGCACTTTCCCAGTGGTGGTTGTGGACGTGTAGCCATCTGTCGGCAGTCTTTCCCTGTCGTCTTGATAATCAGATACACATTTGAGACTCCTAGTTTGTGCTGAGGAGTTGTCAGCCCTGGACTGTGCAGTGAGGAAGGCCACCTAGCCCAAGACTACCTTGAAAAGTGTAGGTTGACAGTGAAACTTGAGCTAAACAAGGGAACGAGCCAGGTGGTCCCATGGAATTTCCTCTTTCCTTTCTTTGTTGCATTTAACAGTCACTGAAGGCTTTGGCATCCTGCTAAGTTTTCTTCCTCACCCCAAATTCCTTCATCGACTTAGGGGACTTCACTATCTTTAGTGGTTCTGAAACTCCTTGAATCGCTTGTTATAATGCAGATTTCTGGGCCTCGCCTCCATAAACCCCTTCCCTCAAGGTCTGGGATGGGGCCTAGGAATCTGTATTTTAACAGAGGGCCCTGGTAGGCATGGTCCCCAGAACATATTTGAGGAACTCTTCTTACCTGGAGAACTCATTCAGCACCCTCTCTACCACCTCATCTTCATTCTCAGCAAACTACCTTGCTTTCCATTTCAAAAAAAAATAGAGCTTTAGTTCTCATCAAGTGGGAACTCAGCAACTTCCTGCTAACCGAATTCATCTGAATTCTCACCTGTCATTGCCTCTTCTCCCCTCTGCCTGTTCCCCCGACCCCCGCCACCCCCCACCCCCCCAGCCCCATCAGTGGACGCGGCTCCATCACCGTGGCACCTGGGAGTCCTCTTAGACTCTGCAAACGCAAGCAGGCCTCCCTCTGTGGAGGGCGGGTTACTGCATCTCTGGAGGGGACAAGACGATTGCTTCCCAGCCCTGCAGGTCAGAAATGCCCAGGTGCCTAATTAGCATTTTAGGGTATTATCAAGGGCTTGGTTTCCAGTTCAAAGCAAAACATGGTAGCATCTCATTTATTAACATTAAGGAATGAAAAACTTACAGAAGTGAATTTAAAAGAATGTTACAAGGTTATCTCTAAGTACTAAAAATAGTTTTTGCTCAATAGCATTATTTTTTTATATCTTAAGCGGGTGGATAGTGAATTGGGAAGTTAAGAATGAAAAGAGGAGTGCTAACATATCAGTGATTTGCTAAAAAAAATACAGGGGCCTGCTTTTTATCTGTATTCACACGGGTGACATTCTACCTGCAGGGGAGGAGGGTAGGTCTGTCTGGCGCTCCCTCACCCTGCGGCCTTGTCCTTGCTGTCGCTCTGCCTCTCGCAGTCACGTCTCCCCGCTTCCCCGTTCGCAGGCCAGCTCCTCCTCAGCCTTCGGTCACACCTCTGACCTCAGCGTGAGCGGGCACTTGGTCGGGAGCCCTTCACATCCCTCGCAGCGTTCGTCCGTGACTGCACTCTCTGACATGCTCCCACGCTCTGTGGTCATGCCTGTTGGCTTGTCTGAATCTTCACCAGCCTGTGGGCGCCAAGAGGCCTGGGACCACATCCATCTTCCTGGCTTGTTGCATTGCCAGGGCCTCGCTCCTGCCCTGCCCATAATAGGTGCTCAAAAAACAGAAGCTCGATGGGAAAAAAAGAAAACTGTAATGAACTCTGTTGCCACCATTTGTAGAATTTGGAACAGCTTAGCCTTTTAATTACAAATAATTATTTTACTGTGATATAATAGTTGAAATGTTTAGTGGTGACTGAAAAGTATTGTACCTGAACTAGATGACCTGGGGCCACTAGATTTCCTCTGTCTGCTTTGTATAGTGTCACCTTCACCTGTTGTCATTGATACGAAACTGAGAAAAATCTTCATTATTTTAATGAAAAGTGCTCAACTAACAGTTTCTTCTTGCCAAACTCAGTTTTCAAAAGAAGTGTTTTGACTTCTTAAAAGCTTGATAAGCATCACTTTTATGGAAATGTTTTTTAGTTAGTTACAAAGGTTGTAAAGTGTTGGTTATTAAGTATATTGAAAAGAAAAATTTCTTTATTGAAAAGGAAAACTAAAAATAAGACGACAAAGTAGAAAATCTTTGATGGTTCAAGGAAAAACTGTGATTGAAAGAACACTCTTAGGGTCTCACTCGGTGTTGCATAGTTAACTTGGATATACACAGCTTTTATTTATGTGTTTATTTACACCGACCTGATAGCAATTTCACCTCCCTTTTCTGAATGCTGTGAGTGCAAAGCCAACGCGTCCTGGGGACTGTACTTAAATGTTTCATTTTGGTAGCAGTGTTGCTCAGGAAATTTGAAGTTAGGAGTTTTAATTTGGTTTTAGGATTTTTAAGACCAGCTCTGGTCACTGAGTATGAAAAAAAGAAAGGGGAAAACTGGAAGGCCCGGCAAGTTCTTAGTTTTGCAGCTGTGTTATTAAAAATCTCCACGAAAAAGTCTTTATCTTTTAACCAGAAGTGGTTATGGTTTGTAATCAATTACCCCCTGATTGACAGGCTTTAATGTGGCTGAGGAGAAAGTACCCTGTCTCTCATCAATTGACTTTTCATCTGAACATAACAATAAGCATAAAAATTGCCACCTTCCTCCGTACGTGTGTGGGTAAGATAACCGTCAGGAGGTTCACGGAACACGGCCAAGCTGTGAAGGCTAAAAAACTCACTTAAATTAGAAATTGAACCATTTGAAGCTTATGGTGTTAACAGAAATGAAGAGAGGAAGAAATCATTAAGTACAGCTCTCAAGTAAAAATACATGCTCGTTTGAAAATCAGAAAAAACTTAATTCTTGCCTCTTAATTAAGTTGTATAATTTTGAGCTTTGAGATCTGCTAACAAAAACATTCCATTGCTTGGAGCCGCCGGTGAACAAAACCACATACAAATTCATTAACTGCCTGTTCTTGGGCAGCTTTGTACATAAAAGAGCTTTCAAGAGATTCATCACAGGCTTGTAGGATTTGGGTTATAATATTGCAAAGCATCTGCTATCAAGGATAATGAGATGTAATAGATCACAAGGATAATTTGAAATCTATAGAGAATCTCAAACTCTCATTTAGCCAGTGGTTTCAATCTTTTGAGCAGATCTTTTATCAGAGTTGATAATTATCCAAATTGACTTATTGGAGTTTTGTTTTTCACTTAATTCTTTTGGGGCCAGGGCTGAAAAATAGCGAGGCCTTGAAAGACAGAGATAAAGCAGAATGTAGAGGACCAGTGTTTTAATATAATCGTTAGAGTTATTTCTAGCTGACGATCTCAGAAAAGAAAGCGCCTCCACTATGCTTATGCTCAGAGACCAGCAGTTCTCAGAGTGTTGAGCCTTCACCAAAAAAGAAAAAAAAAATCATCCCTGGTAAAGCTGCTGCTCCAGAAAACCTATTGCTTATGGAAAAGGCGAAACCCTTCAGTGGTTCCTGGCTGCTCTGGAAAGCACACTGTGAGCTGGAGTGGGGAGCCTGGCTACACTCGCACCCAGCACGTGCAGGGGGGCGTCCCCTCAGCGCGGGGCTCCCTCCTCTGGGACCTGTGGCCATTCCCTTTGAGACCCGTGCTGCAGGAGCATCGTGGGTTACGCGCAGGGATGCGGTGTCCTGTGAGCCCTGCTGGCCTGGTGGTGGTTTTGTAATCAGCTGGGTGGTGCGTGTGTATATCTTCCCTTCCTTTAGTGGAATTTTCTTCTGAAAATGGGTCTTTGGAGTACTTGCTACAGTACATCCCATAAAGCAGAGAGCCAAATATTATGCATAAAGCATATGACTCTGGGTTAGACGGTAGATTGAGTTCACTGCCGCTGGTTGACGCCTGGATCTCCGTGTATAAAATCAGACGTAATACCCACCAATGCTTGCCTTGCTGTTTATTTTAGAGCAAGCTTCTGCAAAGTTTGTTAGTCGTGTACTTTATCAGTAAAAAAGTTTTAAGTGCACGTGTGTATATTTATAAAATATTTATGCTATTGTATATAAATATGTCATATATAACAAAAATGTATAGTTAAGTTACTTGTAAGTAAAATTCATGTACTCTTACACCAATGTATTATATTCATTTTAAGATACACAAAGTGTGTGTTTTAAAAGAGAGAGTTAAGAAGTCAAATATAAGTGAAAGTTCTCAAGTTTTCTTCCCATAACCCTGAGGTAGGTATCCACACCCTGCTTTGACGTGCAGTGTTTCCGGGACTTAAATAAATGTAAAGGCACTTTGGCATTGCAAAGTGCTTCACAAATGTAAGTCTTGTTTTTATCACTATCATGGTTAGTCCACATTTCTTAAGGACTGCATTCCGGGCACTCCCCTGGACGTTCTAAGACAGAGGCGCGTGGAGCTTGTGTGAAGTGTTTTGCTGTTTCTCAGAGTTCCTTAAGACACCGCTTTGAAATATTAAGTCTAAGCATAGTGGCTGGAAAAACACATCATCTTGAAGCACATTTTAGTAATTACCAAGAACACTGCTTATTAAGCCCTTATTACTTGCCGGGCACTGTGCTGAGTGCTTTTGTTATACTAGAAACTAGTGTTTCTCTAAAAGGTGTCACTCAGTGTGGACAGGAGCCTGGAGGCCCCGCGTGGCTGGTCCCGTGGACAGTACGGCTGGAGAGACAGAGGCTGTGGGTAGTGGCATTTGCATGATTGAAGGTTGTACTAAGAGGTTAACTCGGTGTTGCTCCAGAGACAAGAGTTATATCCAGAGGGAGGTGTTTCGAGGGAGTCGTCCTGACTTGGTCTAGGAGAGAGAGAGACCTGTCGCACAGCTGGAGCCCTTCTGTGCAGGGCTGCCCGGGGAGAAACCGCTTCCTGTCGCCAGATCCAGGGATAGTGTCCATTCTTCCATCAGGACAGAGATGAGACTAGTTGACCCTAAGTTCCCTCTGACCTTTTAGGGCTTTATTATTCTTGGAGTCACTGAATTGCGTTTCGCTCCTCTGCTGTACCCATTCGGCTTATTCCATATTGAAGGCCCGTGTCACTGCCTTAAGATCCCTCACTCCACCTGTGTTTGCACCGTTGCCACCCTTGCCAGGTCCTGTCCCTGCCCAACCGGTTCCCTGCAGTGACCTTTCCAGTTCCTGAGCGAGCTTTCCTCCACTCCGGTCAGTCCTCTGTGTCCTGAAGTCTAGTCTTCCTTAAATGCCACCCTCGTTACAGTATCACACGTTTTCTCTTACTGCAAACCATGTTACCACAAACTTTGCAGGTTAAAACAGCACAAGGTTCTTATTTCGTAGTTCCTAAAGGTCAGAAGTCCAAGTGTGGCCTGGCCGGATCCTCCACTCAGGGTTCCCCTGGGCTGAAATCACTGTGGGCCGGGGCCGTGCGCTTCCCCCCTGGGGCTTGGGGGCCGCTGGCAGAACTCATACCTTTGCATCTCTGCGTCTGAGGTCCCCGGACCACTCTGCTCCTAGCGGCCGCCTGGGCTTCTTTACCATGTGGTCCTTGAGTAGCTCACACGGGGAGGCTTGCTTTCTTCTGGGCCAGCCAGGGTGTGCCTGCTTGCGACCGTTTGAAAATCTAACAACTTGTTTTTAATTATAGAGAGCTTCTCCCTGGAGGAGGCAGGCAGACCAGAGACCGCATCTGGTCATTCCTTGTCAATGACGGCATCTGGGAGGACGTGGCCCTGACCAGTCTTAGGTCCAGCCTGATGGTTCCGAAAAGAGTCATGGGTAGAGCTGCAGCTGTGCTGGGTGTCAGGGCTGCCTTTGTCACCATGCACCTCCCTAGGTGGCTGCTGAGTCTCTGCATGGCGGTGATTGCGACTGGGCTGGACCTCCACCCGCGAGCAGGGGGCAGGTGGGAGTGGGTGCATCGGGGTAGGGATATCCCTCTTCCTTGGACCTCCAGAGTCACCCCTGGGCCTTCAGGACAGCGCTTCTGGGCCTCTGTTGGATGGGTCACACTTCATTGGCAACATTGATTTTATGTTTATTTGTGAAGGGACAATATGAGATTAGCAAATAAAATATAATTTCAAGTGCTGTGAATGAAAGAATATATTACATTCACTGTTAATGAGATCCTGGTGTTGCAAAATGATTCCATGTAATGAATCCCAGGAAATCAATGAACAGTTTAATTACCGTTGTGGCAGTGCTGTGTGAGAGTATTGCTTTCGTCAGTTTTACAATTTATCAATTTTCTTTTCCTTTCTTTAAATTAATTGCTTTGATGAAGTAAGTATAAATACATTCTTTGTTAGCTTTTGATCTTTTTTTAAGAAATGTGTTACAAAATTCAGATTTCTTCCTCTGTAGTAGTAATGGCCCCTGTATTATAAAAAAATATATACATTTTTTTATGTGTATTACCATTTACAATTTGTATATTTTTAAATGAGGCAATATTTCCATTTTGTAAATTTAATCATTGCTAAGTCTTACTAAAACATTGTCCTTTTCTCTGTCATTTTTTTGTAAACTGCTTTCTATCTCTTCTCAACTTACCACTTGACCCATCAGTCAAAAATTTGATGTGCTTTCTGTGTTTATTGTCCATTACCCAGTCATGCTCTGGGGGCAGATAAAAAGAAAAACACTGCTTTTGTGTGTCTACATACCCTTTTCAATTTTGAACAAAGTGAATTTTCTTTTTACAGTATTTTTAGCTTAACAGTTCATTGACTGTGTTTCTTTCTTTTCCACTATGGTGGTAATTGATTTTTAAAACTTATTTATAAATCACAATACAAAATATTGACCTGGATATTTAGAGACATCTAAAGTTGTTTTTTATTTTGGTGACTCTAGATTTTACTAATTATATATTGAGAAAGTTATCATGGATTTTCTACACTCTTTTAACTACCATAGATGTTTATAAGTAGTCTACTTTTTTAAAAAATAAATTTATTTATTTATTTATTTATTTATTTATTTTTGGCTGCGTTGGGTCTTCGTTGCTGCGCGCAGGCTTTCTCTAGTTGTGGCGAGCGGGGGCTACTCTTCGTTGCGGTGCGCGGGCTTCTCACTGTGGTGGCTTCTCTTGTTGTGGAGCACGGGCTCTAGGCACACGGGCTCAGTAGTTGTGGCTCACGGGCTCTAGAGCACAGTCTCAGTAGCTGAGGTGCACGGGCTTAGCCGCTCCGTGGCATGTGGGATCTTCCCAGATCAGGGCTCGAACCTGTGTCCCCTGCATTGGCAGGCGGATCCTTAACCACTGAGCCACCAGGGAAGCCCAGTAGTCTACTTTTGGTCTAAGATTCAAGGTCTCAAAATTGAGTCAAGAATTATTTCAACTGATTTACTCTATGGAGAGAAGCAATTTACTGAGTTCCACTTTGAGAGGGAGAACCTTGCTGTCTGTTTTCCTTCGAATTCCCGCATTGACACCATGGACCCTTTGTTCTCCGGGTACCGCTGGGAAGGAGCCTGGGTGTTGAGGACTTCTCCCAGTCCTGGCTTGTTGCCGCACACGGGGCGACACGTGAGGAGCCACTGAACCCATGTGCAGGGCTGCTGAGTTGTGCAAAACAAGATGACTGATCCTAGAACACGGCCTGTTGTGAGGCTTAGCGGTTGATGTTGTGATGTCTGGAAAGAGGGACAAGCCTCTGCAAAGGAGGGTGCTGCTTGAGTTTTGCACATCTCTTGCTAGGTAGGTATGGCTAGGGCTCCTGCCTCCACGGGCTTATATTCCAGGGAGGAGCTGGAGTGTGACAAGTACCGGGAAGGAAATTGAAGGGTGATGTACCTGGGGAGGGCCTCCCGCACGTGAGACGGTCAGGGACGTTCTCCCTAAGACGTGATATTTAAGACAAGATCTGAAGGACGAGGAGGATCCAGTCATGGGAAGAGGCACGGGGAACAAAAAGTACAAGGACCTTGAGGCAAAAAAGAGCCTGACCTGCTCAGAACAATGCCTGATGTCCAGCACGGTACTGGTCGTGGGTTAGGTGTGCAGTAAATGTTTGTTGAATGAATAAGTGAATGACTGGATCTGAAATACCTATCTTATTTTTCACTCTTGAGTGTAATGGAGTTAAAGGAAAAATTGGCATTTTTCTATAGTGAACACATATAGTTTTTATAATCAGAAAAATGTTTTATAAAACTTTTTTTTTAATGAAAGATCAGCCTACAGGTCGTGTTGCTGTAGTGGATTGTTTCATATGGAGGGGGCTTGCTTGGCCGTTACCGTCTGGCCCTTTGTGGTGACAAGCTCTGCTCTGTTTCTGTGTTGCAGCCCTCGTGGTCAGCACCACCTCAGCCGGATTTGCCTTGGCCCCAGCACCTTTTGACTGGCCCTGCTTCCTGCTGACTTTTGTTGGAACTGGCCTGGCTTCCTGCGCTGCCAACTCCATCAATCAGGTCAGTGTGTCACCTTTCAGCTGGATCACGATTTTGTTACTTCTTAGGTGATGATATTGTCACATTAAAAAAAAAAAAACCTTCCAAAATTGCACCTGTAGCTGGGAAGGTCCTGTGAACCTGTGTCCTACAAGGTCTGGGGCACAGAATCAATTTGTCTTTTCTTTTGAGGTGAAAGGTTTTCAGATATTTTCAGGGGAGAGAGCGTTAGAGTATCTGCCTCAAATGACCAGGATTTGGGGTTAGGAAGTGTTTTAGGGCCGTCAGACTTTCTCCTCTTACTCACTTCAGGTACATTCCCCTGAGCTTACATTATTATGTGCTGTTCTTTCTTTGGTTTGACTTGTTTGCATTTTAAACCACCACTATGCAAAACAGTGTATTTTAAACAAGCATATCCAGCTTAAAAAAAAAATAAAAAATAAAAAATTCAGTATTCAGTAAACTTGGTATGTGGAATCAGAATATATCAAAAAATTAATTAGCACATTATTTTTAATGCATCTTCCCCTCCCTATCATGTATTATTTTAAACATCAAAGTGATTCTCTAAAATAGTTTTTTTCCCCCTGCCTGGTCATTGTGGGGTGCCCCAGCCTTGTGGCTTTCTCATAAGATACTGTGGTGGAAAAGTCTTGGCTAAAACATAAAGAAAGTCATTTTCATCACCAGAACACCCAAGAGGAGTTGGCACGGTTTTAAAACTGGAATTCAAGTTACCAGCAGAAAAACAGCTTGGCTGAGTGGATGCGTGAGTTGGTAGTCTGTAAAACATGAGCGTTTTCATTCGGTAATGCCTAAAATCATTGTGTTTTTTACAGTGTGTTATCAGCTTTTTGGAGAAGGATCAATCTATTTCAAATAAAGTTAATTTTCTGTTACAGTTTTAAACATCAAAACAGTCTTACAGTGAGGTTCAAACAGCCCTGCTCCTCTGTCCCTCCTGTAAACCATGATTCCATCTCTTCCAAGTGGCTCCTACCCTTTGCTGCCCTCCCATATTCCCTGGCTAAGAGAATGATCATGGTTTCACAATGAACATGTTTTTACTGAAAATTGGAATAAAAAGCAGTACAAGGAAAATGGATTTATGTGGCTATTTTGGGGTCTAGGTTTCAAAATATTTTTTAAATTATTACTTTTATGTAATTATAAATCTGGGTCATAAGATTAAGCCAGGAAAACATTCTAGTTTTCAGGCTCCTTTTAAAAATTGAAGAACTGCACTTATCCTTGGGATATTAACTGCTGTCTTCTGTTTCAATTACACGAATTTTAAATAGAGGCTCCAGACAAAAGTGTGGCGACTCAGAAAACAACAAGAAACTAATAAGCATCAAATGGTTCAGAAATCCCCAAATATTATAAAAGATAATACAGAATGGCCTTGAGTTGGCGCTGCCTGCCTCCCGCTCCCACCACCACCAGAAAGAAAAAGGTGGTTCAAGAATTCATCACGGGGAAAAACCCTTCAGTTGTAGCAAAGAAATATCTGGAGGAAATAAATGATTTACATTTAGGCAGAAATTTGTGGAAGCTGAACATAAACCAAGGTTTTAGAAATTTTAGAAGTTTAAATGAGCTTAGATGGCTGTGTTAGTTCGCAGTCTGTAGGAAGTACGTTTGCTGCAGGGGGTGAGTTGGGTTCTGTCGGTTTTAAACTGGTGGGGTTCTTTCTGTGCTGACAAGTGGCAGTGCCTGTCGCTTCTGTTCGTTGCCTCCGTAGGCTGGTTTCCTCGCCCGGCCCACCTCTCACGCACACAGCCGTCCTGCTCTTCTGGAACGCTCGCACACCCCCTGCAGCAGCGTTGGGTGTGGCGTCCGCCCTTCATCAGTGCTGTTGGACGCGTGAATAACTTCCTCATCTTACTGTGTTCATCACATTGCTTCCTTCCACTTGCCTTGGACTGTGATTTCACTGGGAAGCCTTGTAATACTTAAAAAATCTCAATGATTTCCACCGCTGTCGAATTTCATGGTTATTATGGTATCAGCTAGCTTCTTAAATTACAGTATTTTCTAAATAACGTTGGAAATATTTTAGTTCTAGTGTTGTTAAGCAGTCTCATAAAATTAAAATAAGGGAACATGAGGCGGTTTTCATTAGCGCTTTTCTTTAGTGTAAGCAGAACGAAGAGCACAAGGCCACACAATTTGCCTGAGTTTTTGAACAGCAGATAAAGAAAGAAATAGTCCTTGGCAAAAAGGAAGTGCTTCCTGCTTTTTTTAATCCGCGCCCCGCAGCGTGTAGGATCTTAGTTCCCCGACCAGGCATCGAACCTACGCCCCCTGCATTGGAAGCACAGAGTCTTAACCACTGGGCCGCCAAGGAAGTCCCTTCCTGCCTGTTTAAGGGAGCTGGTGTTCAACTGAAAGAATGTAGATGTGTGGTTGGTGTGCACGAACGTTCTCCAGCTTCTGATAGAGTTCTATAGGGAGAAAATGTCCTTCCGTCACATTTATAAAAGGATTCAAATAACAGTTCACATTTTTTTAATACTTCTCTTAGCTGTTATTCATTTAGTTCTGAGTATTTCTTCTTCGTACCCTGCTTCTGTGATCTCTCTGTGTGAAAGTAGGAAAAATAAAGCGTTGGAAAACAGTTCTTACATTTCTTTTAAGGAGGGAAAATGAGGTTTAGCTTCTGATTTATGAAGTCCTGACTAATGCATAAAGAGATTCATGTATATGTAAGAAACCACTAACATGACAATATAAAAAGGAATTACACCCATGTTTTGTAAACCATATGCATGCTTCATTTAAAGCCATAGGGCAGCTTGAAAGCGGGAATGCCTTCCAAGGATGAAAGCAATCCATAAAATTCAGCGACTGGAAGATAAAATGTTATAGATGACTTTGACTGATCAAATCTTGTAAAACGAGAGACCAAAAGGAAGAAGCTGAATAAATTCAAGTAGAATGAATTAACAAGTTGAAAGATAAGAATTATCAGAAAATTATCATCACAACTCTTGGCTATTTGACATAACAGATATTATTGTAATAAGCTGTATTGGGGATTATTTTACTTATGTTACACATACATGAATTTTTTTAATAAAGGTCAAGAGTGTATGTCAGTAAGTGCATTTCTACAGGATGAATTTTAACAGTGATTCCAGTTTATGGATGTGCCACGACTTTCTCAGCCAATCCTCTACGGTTGCAACTTTTTGCTTCTACAAGTAATGCCACACGCACCTCTGTTTTTAAAGGACAAAATACTGGAAGTGAAATTGCTGAGAGAAAGGCTACCAGCCAAAGCATATATGAAAATGATTTAATGCTGGAATGTATGATCTTAGCAGAATAATTAATTTCTAATATTCATACAGTGCTTTAGAGTTTACAGAGCATATTTACATAAATTATTATTTAAGCCGTACAACCCTATGGGGTAGGTGGCATTATTTCCATTTCTATTTGTAAAACGTTTTGTTTTGCCATTGAATTATTCTTTTTAAAAGCAACATTTAAAAATTATGATGAAAATAAAGTGCTTATTGCACATCAGTGAGAAACTATAAGTAAGTAAAAATAACAGTAACATTTTTAATTTTATGTCCCCTTGTGCCAGGCACTGTTTTGTGTGTGAGAGTCACAGCAGAGAAAAAGCAAAAATCCCTGCCCTCGTATCTTGTATCCCAGCACCCAAATAGATCCACCGCTTACCATTGTGATTTATGTTATTACTGTACAGACTTTTTTCACGCACAAACCTTCATATTAATTTCTCACAGAAATGATATATATATAATATGTATATTTTCTATATATTTTTTCTTTTTAGTAGTATGTTATGAATGTCTTTCCATGTCGATATTTGCTATATAGCATGATTTTAAGAGTCGTATATAGATATACCATGATTTGTTTAATCGGTTTCTCCTTATTTGACATTTTAGGGGTTTTCAATTTTTGCCCAAATAAATAATGCTGAGCCGAAATTCTTGTAGCTGAATCTTTGAACATGTCCACAACTATTTCTTTAGGTAGATTCCTGAAATTGTGCCACTGTATTAAAAGGTATATAGTTTTCAAAATAAAAAGTTAAAATTAAGAAAGATATGTATTTTAAGTACAGCTTAGTTTCTTCCCTGAAGGTCTTTTTTTGTTTGTTTGTTCCAAATCAGCTTATGCTTCCATTTGGCAACGTGTGAGAGCTCATCACCGACACTGTGCATTAGAAAATCTATGCTGGCTTTATAGGTGACCTTAGACGTGTCCTTTTAATTTTATTTATTTATTTATTTATTTATTTGGCTGTGTTGGGTCTTCGTTTCTGTGTGAGGGCTTTCTCTAGTTGTGGCGAGCGGGGGCCACTCTTCATCGCAGTGCGCGGGCCCCTCACTATCGTGGCCTCTCTTGTTGCGGAGCACAGGCTCCAGACGCGCAGGCTCAGTAGTTGTGGCTCACGGGCCTAGTTGCTCCGTGGCATGTGGGATCTTCCCAGACCAGGGCTCGAACCCGTGTCCCCTGCATTAGCAGGCAGACTCTCAACCACTGAGCCACCAGGGAAGCCCCAGACGTGTCCTTTTAATTCAAAGTGTTTTGATTCCTCAGGAGGTAGAGTGGTTTTTTATTTGCGGAGACTGTTTAAATGACTATTTGCCATTTCTGTTTGCCCATTTTGCTGTCCGATGCTTGCCTTTGTTTAAGAAGTCTCGAAGTACGTAGATTGGATTAACTTTTTCTCATGTAAGGTCGGAATATTTTCTGCAGTTTTGGGGGGGTTTTTTTGAAGTGCAGATGTTTCATATGTTTATGCAGTCAGATCTTTTAATTTTTAATACAGGGTTTCTTAGTCTTGGCACTCTTGACTGTTTGGGCTGGAAAACTTTGTCCTTTGCATCCTGGGGTGTTTCCCATGGTCCCTGGTCTTTGCCCACTGGATGCTGTTAGCACCAACCCCCTAGTTGTGACACCTGAAAATGTCTTCAGACGTTGCCAAATGTTGCTTGGGGACCACAGTCCCTTGGTTGAGAACCACGGCTTTGATGATTTCTACTTTTGGTTTCACTCTAGATCCTGGCTATAGCTCCTGCCTCGGGCAGTCTCTGGCTCACCTTTCTTCTTACGTAACTGCCCACTGATGGCTGCGGTGACCACGTGGCCTGGTTTATGCTGGTGTTCCTCGTGTAATTATTAAAAACACCCCTTTTAACTCAGTTTAGACAAGAAATCCTATGTCTCTCTCTTCATAGCCCACCTATGCCTTCCATCTTTCACTATAAATGTGGTGTGGTAAAAGCAGCTTTGTATCAAATGATTTGGGCTTGGGTTCTGGCTTTTCTACTCCCAAGTGCACTGATTGGACCCAGGTCACCTGGCTTGTCTCACCTTCACCCTCTCTGTAGTTACGTGTTGGATCTACTGTCAGGCTAATTGTGGTGCTGTGTGTACGCCTGCAAATAAGACCAAGAATGTTTTCCTCCGTTATTACTCTGCTGTCGGTAGATTGTTCAAGAAGTTTGGTGACTTGTTTTGTGTTGGATCTCTTTAGTTTTTATAATATCCCTGGCATACTGAATACTGCAGCTGCCATCTACTTTCAGGGTAACTGGCTCTATTGATGGGCAGCCTGATGATTCAAAATGTCTTCCTCCTATTGAGCCAAAGTCAGTTTCCTTATCCCTCCAAACTATGGGTCATTGTTCTCCTGTCTGTGACAGTTCAGTGTCCCTTCTTCCTTGTGACCGTGCTCCCAGTCTGTCACTTCCTAACTGTGGTTAATAGGCTCTTGTGGTGTTGCAGTAAAATTATTCATCTGTAGCTCATCCCTAGGGAATGCTTTACTCCTTGAGACCAGTGATTATGATTTACTGATCTTGTCTAACCATCACCTCTTCCCACAGCATATAGCTGGCCAGGAGGGTGAAATTCCAAAGGAAGTCATATTGGGAAAAAAAGGAATATTTATGGGGGAAGCGAGGGAAAGTAGCAAGAAATCCATAATAACAGTAGTCGCAGCTGACACTTATTTCACACTTAACCAGATGCCGAGTAAGGTTCTAAGCATTTTACAAGTATTAGCTTGTTTGTTTAAATCTAGGTTCATGGGATTTCAAAAAATGGCTCTTTTGAAAGATGAAATAAATGATGAATGAATTCATACCCTAGACTTAGCTCTAAGAAGAACTATTGATGTTCTCAGAGACTTTATTTTGGAGAAGATTACAAGAAAGGCACAAAACGTTAAGTAGAGTTTCAGATCTGAGAGGTAGGTTATAATTAGAGAGGTAAAGGAGATAAGGTCATGTTATCTTTGGGATCTAGTGTATCAGAATGTTGAAGAATTTTTATGAAAGGAAATGAAAGAGATCAAGAGGTGTGAATAAAATAGGGTCAAGAAGAGACCTGTTTTTTGTTTGATACTGACAATACTTGAGAGACTTTTCATGGCTGAAGTAAGGTAAAAAGGAAGAGCTTTGGATGAAGAGCTCTGAATTATAGGGTGGGTAGGGCAAAAGAAAATTCACAGCCTCTTAAACTCTGAGAGGAGAGACAGATAAAGATTTTCCTGTTTTCCCAGTGAATATGAGATTAATATCTAAAGCGTCTTTCTCTGTTTTCCCTTTCTCTGATGTTTTTCTTGTCGTGGCTCTGCAGTCTGCCTTGAGCAATAGGAGTTGACTTTCATCTTCCATGTTGAACAGAAGTGGTTAGGGAACTCGGTGTTGCATTCTGGGAGAGGAAGGCTGATGTCAGCGAACACTGGCAATGTGATGTATAGAACATATCGTGTGTGTAAGAAAAATCAATATGAGAAACGTGTTTTTCTTCTGAATGTTGTGATTTGTTTGACTTTGGTGTTTTCACTGGTGGGCAACTTGCGTTCACTCCGAGGCTTCTGAAGTCCGCAACTTGTGGCTTATTCAGATGACTCAGATTGGCTACTGCGCTAGATCAGTTTTGCAGAGTCTTTGAATACCATGTGGGAAAAAGTCTCCAACTAAATATGTTTTTTATATAAGGCAAATGATGAGCATTACTGAGCAACGTCAGAAAGAAAATGCGTTTTCAAGGCAGAGTCTCTTTTCCTGCATTGATACAACCCCAAATAGTTCCTAAATTACATTTGATTCTCTGCTCCAGCATGATCCATCTAAGTAGAGTGAGTTTGGCATTGGAATTCATAACCGCATAACTCTAGGTGAAGTTTGGCCAGCAAATGTAGAGATGACGATAATTTGAACATATATTCGTAGACAGTATTTTATAATTTACATGCCACCTTAACTGGCCATTATTTTATTTGCTTCTTACAAGAACTCTGAAGTGGCATCATCCCAGTGCTGTAGAAGAAAAAACTTGATCACACATCTGAACCTGGTCAAATTGAGAGCAGAATTTGTGGGCCGTGGGCCCCCAGTTCACTGCTTCTTCCCCTCACTTGAAATGTGTTAGTCCGGGCACCACTCGGAATAGGGCTGTTCCCACTGAATGAGTCACCTTCCCCCAGGTGACTGGCATCCTTGCTGCGGAGCCCTGGAGGTGAAGGAACTGTCGTGGGCCGGCAATGTCTCTGTCTCTAGTGAGACAGGGAGGATTTGAAGCACTTACGCCCTGTAGAAGCCAAGTGCTCCATTAATGTTAGCTGTTATTATTGTTACTGATATAAAAGTGTGGTCTGTTTCTGGCCCACTTTCAGAATCTGGTTACCGTCCAGTTATCTCCAGTTGGGGTCATAATATAGAGAATGGGATATTTTCCTCAGTGTACTAAGAGCCTTGGGTTAGCCTTGCAAACTGTAATATATGCGTGTGCGTGAATATGCGTATATATTTATTTCAAGCGTGTAATACCTGCACGTGGTATTGGAATATGTGGTGACTTGGGCTCAGCAGGCATTATTCGTCCTCTGCCACTTCATAGCCATGTGGAGTTGTGTAGTCAGTGCTGGTAAATCTAAGAAATACTGGTGAAAAAGGTTGATAAATCACAAAAGCAGATATTTAATTGAGACATAATGGAAATAATGGAAGTGATACTAATGTAGGTTTTTGGAGTTGTGGTTCTTGGCTTGTGTCTCTGGGTAGCGGGTTGTGATTCACTGTGATGTGGGAGGTTTAGAAACTTGCTTCCTGCCTGGATGGCTCCCTGTCTTCTCAACCCAGCAGGAGTCAGGCTGAGTTTTTCCCAAATTATCTTTCTTTTCTTTTCTTTTTTTTTTTTCCCCAAGTCTTCAGTTATGTTTTGCCTTTCCTGATAGCTTGTTCATCTGAATCCCTTCAGCTTGTTTGTTCTCTGCTCTGAACCAGCCTCCCTGCCCCGCTGTTTTCTAGGTTAGGTTGACTCTTGGTTGACTGATGACACTGATGTCAAACTTGACCGTGTGGACTGACCCTGGGAAGCCATCTCATACTCACTCTCTTTGCCTTAGTCGCTGCTTTTAGGGTTTAACACATGAAAAATTTCAATGTTTTAGTATTTTTACTTTAAAATCGGAGTCATTTGATGACTCTGAATTCCATACTGAACTTCCAGACACTTGAAAGGAATAGGAATAGGAATCAGGGTGTCGGCGATGGACAATGGAACAGATCTGTTAGACCTATGCTCTTGAATCCAGACCGACTTTTGAGGATCCTTTGTTTGTTGCTATTTCTAACGAGTAAAGGAGCTCCATGCTGCTTTAGGCAAGGTGTTAGACCTTTAACATGTGTACGTAAGAGATTAAGTAAATCCTAAACTTGACATTTTCACGACCACCCAGGCCTGTCTTACCGATTTTCCAAGAAGTTTTAGAAAATATTGTTTGGCAAGAAGGGGAAATTACTTACCTGTGTGATTAATCTTAAGGAAAATTTCACTCTGGCATTTCCTTCAGATCCTATGCCAGATTTC
Source organism: Eubalaena glacialis (assembly GCF_028564815.1). Classification (NCBI taxonomy): domain Eukaryota; kingdom Metazoa; phylum Chordata; class Mammalia; order Artiodactyla; family Balaenidae; genus Eubalaena; species Eubalaena glacialis. The sequence continues at coordinate 4,854,943 of NC_083734.1, read as the reverse complement.
TCTTGGAAGCAATGATCACAGGGGGAACAAAGAAATTCTAAAGGATTTGAATGATGGAATGTAAAGATAGGATGAAACAAAAGAGAAAATTTGGTAGTTAATAAGATTTATGTATACTTGTAATATAGAGTGTCCTTATACCTGAAAATATACTGTGTAACCTTACAATACTAAGAAAATACGCAGTTTTAGCTTTTATTCCAACGGAGATTTCTTTAATCCTAGAAGATATTTACCTGCTAGCTTATAAAAAAGAAAACTACGGCTGAAATAAAAGTCTAGTGTATTATCCTAACATTTTCATTAATATATCTGAGTAAAATTACGTTATTCTGATACCGCTTTTAGCAAAAATATGGTTGATGATCTAGAAAATTGCTACTGTTCATATTGCTGTTATTAGGTGAACTAATACGAAGGATTAAACGGTGCTGTGTATAATTTCCTTAAACAGCTTGCTGAAGATACGAGACTAAAGATCTCTCTCCTAAAGTTAATGCTGTCAACTCCTAATTTAAAATAATGGGGATTAAACAAGACGTGGGATGTTAAGAATTTAAAAATATCTTAAGACCAGATTCTCAGTTCTTATCAGAATATTCAGGGATTTTGTAAATTAGGGTATTAGTAAAGGACACTTTTGACTGAGCCTGGATTCCCTCCTTGATTTTCACTTGCTCTTGAGTAAATGACGGAATGGCAAAATAGCTTATTTAAATAAGCATGCGGTTAACCTGGAACAATTAGACAGTCCCCTGATTCAAAGTCTAACATGTTTTCGCATAAGAAGAAAAATCGTTCTTAAGTTTTTCAGCAGAGAGATATTTAGCCATCCCAAATACCTCTGGCTTAAGTAAAGTCAGGTCGCATTAAAAAATGACGCTTTCCGTAGTACTCGGTGAACAATCAGGCTTCAGGACTTTGCTTTAATGCCTTTGAAAGTCAGGAAAATGTGACTGAGCTGGTTTTCACTTGCGCAGAATTTTGTTTGTTCTGCTGAGTTCAAGTCAAAATCGCCGAGGCTGGGGGGCAGGGTGGGGGAGGCTGTCGGAGTCTCCCCGGTGTCCCCTGCCTGTTGGAGAGAGGCTCCGATTTGCCCGTGACCAAAAAGCAGGGTGCTGTTAGGTAGTAGGAAATGCTAGTACCCGGTGGTCGTCTCTTCCTGAAAGTCATTTTCAGGAAGGACCCTCGCACGTTCATCAGCTCCTTTTGCCAGTGATCAAAAGGTCAGTCCCTGCTCTGAAGTAGCTCCTAGTCTGGTAGGGAAGACAGTTGTGTAAATAAGTACAGTGGAATAATAAAGCGCACTAGTATAGGGGAAGAATACAGGCAGTGCCGTAGGTGTACAGGGAAGGGGCTGGGAGTGGTCATTGCCCCGTCTGGAGGGCAGGAGAGCTTCCCCAAGAAGGGACCAGAGCCTCCCAAGGTCAGGTGGGCGTTTACCAGTTAGATGCGTGTGACAGGGGAACTTTCCAGGCAGAGAGAAGGTCATGAGTAAAGACCCAGAGACTGAGGCCCTGGGTGGGGCTGTGCTGTGAGATTCGGCTGAAGAACCCAGCAGGGGTGGGGCATCGCGGCCAGCCTGCCATGCTCAAGCATCCGGACTACCCTGTAGGTGCTGGGCAGCCATGGTGGGTGGTCATAAAGCCATCACACCTGTAACGGCTCTCGAGCGCTTTAAGGGTGGAGAAGGCGCTGACTTTGACCCACGGACGCTGCGTGGTCCGTTTCCTCTCCAGCCCCACCTCCTTCCACATCCCCGTCTTAGATCGTGGCGTCTGCCGGCATCACAGCTGAAGTGTCATTCATTCAGCAGACGCTTCCTACAGGCCTGTGTCCTGCCAGGCACTGTGCTCGGTGCTGGCAGCAGGAAGGTTGCTTCTCTGTTGGAGTTTAAGTGGAAAAGCAAAAGGTGGGCGATAAGTATTTTAACAAGAAAACACCAGGCAGGGACGAGGACATGATGAACATAGAAGCAGGCAGTGCAGCAGCGTCAGGTCCCCACCTGCATCACCTGGGCAGCGTGCCTTCATGGTACTTTTCACGATTGTAAGGATGCATTTGGGTGATTGATTGTAAGCTCAGCGCGGGCAGTGACCTTGTCTGTTTCTCTGGCGCAAGGGAGCTGCTCAGAGAGGCCAGGAAGGCTGAGGGTCGAGCCCAGGCTCGCTGGCCAGGCTGCTAGTGGAGGTTCGGTATCTGCCACCCATGAGCCCTGTGACTCGGGCGGTTGACCTAACCTGTCTCAGCAGAGGAGGTCGTTGAGAAAGTAAATGATGCAGTTAGTTCTTAGAGAAGGGCCTGGTACTTAGAAGGCAGGCAGGCAATGTTAATTATTATGACTTCTTTTTTTTTTTTTTTTTAATTTTTATTTATTTATTTTTAAACATCTTTATTGAAGTATAATTGCTTTACAATGGTGTGTTAGTTTCTGCTTTATAACAAAGTGAATCAGTTATACATATACATATGTTCCCATATCTCTTCCCTCTTGCATCTCCCTCCCTCCCACCCTCCACATCCCACCCCTCTAGGTGGTCACAAAGCACCGAGCTGATCTCCCTGTGCTATGCGGCTGCTTCCCACTAGCTATCTATTGTACATTTGGTAGTGTATATATGTCCATGACACTCTCTCACCCTGTCACATCTCACACTTCCCCCTCCCCATATCCTCAAGTCCATTCTCTAGTAGGTCTGTGTCTTTATTCCCGTCTTGCCACTAGGTTCTTCATGGCCGTTTTTTTTCCCCTTAGATTCCATATATATGTGTTAGCATACTGTATTTGTTTTTCCCTTTCTGACTTACTTCACTCTGTATGACAGACTCTAACTCCATCCACCTCATTACAAATACCTCCATTTCATTTCTTTTTATGGCTGAGTAATATTCCATTGTATATATGTGCCACATCTTCTTTATCCATTCATCCGATGATGGACACTTAGGTTGCTTCCATGTCCTGGCTATTGTAAATAGAGCTGCAATGAACATTTTGGTACATGACTCTTTTTGAACTATGGTTTTCTCAGGGTATATGCCCAGTAGTGGGATTGCTGGGTCGTATGGTAGTTCTATTTGTAGTTTTTTAAGGAACCTCCATACTGTTCTCCACAGTGGCTGTATCAATTTACATTCCCACCAACAGTGCAAGAGTGTTCCCTTTCCTCCACACCCTCTCCAGCATTTATTGTTTCTAGATTTTTTGATGATGGCCAATCTGACCGGTGTGAGATGATATCTCATTGTAGTTTTGATTTGCATTTCTCTAATGATTAATGATGTTGAGCATTCTTTCATGTGTCTGTTGGCAATCTGTATATCTTCTTTGGAGAAATGTCTATTTAGGTCTTCTGCCCTTTTTTGGATTGGGTTGTTCCTTTTTTTGTTATTGAGCTGCATGAGCTGCTTGTAAATCTTGGAGATTAATCCTTTGTCAGTTGCTTCATTTGCAAATATTTACTCCCATTCTGAGGGTTGTCTTTTGGTCTTGTTTATGGTTTCCTTTGCTGTGCAAAAGCTTTTAAGTTTCATTAGGTCCCATTTGTTTATTTTTGTTTTCATTTCCATTTCTCTAGGAGCTGGGTCAAAAAGAATCTTGCTGTGATTTATGTCATAGAGTGTTCTGCCTGTGTTTTCCTCTAAGAGTTTGATAGTGTCTGGCCTTACACTTAGGTCTTTAATCCATTTTGAGTTTATTTTTGTGTATGGTGTTAGGGAGTGTTCTAATTTCATACTTTTACATGTAGCTGTCCAATTTTCCCAGCACCACTTATTGAAGAGGCTGTCTTTTCTCCACTGTATATGCTTGCCTCCTTTATCAAAGATAAGGTGACCATATGTGCGTGGGTTTATCTCTGGGCTTTCTATCCTGTTCCATTGATCTATATTTCTGTTTTTGTGCCAGTACCAAACTGTCTTGATTACTGTAGCTTTGTAATATAGTCTGAAGTCAGGGAGCCTGATTCCTCCAGCTCCATTTTTCGTTCTCAAGATTGCTTTGGCTATTCGGGGTCTTTTGTGTTTCCATACAAACTGTGAAATTTTTTGTTCTAGTTCTATGAAAAATGCCAGTGGTAGTTTGATAGGGATTGCATTGAATCTGTAGATTGCTTTGGGTAGTAGAGTCATTTTCACAATGTTGATTCTTCCAATCCAAGAACATGGTATATCTCTCCATCTATTTGTATCATCTTTAATTTCTTTCATCAGTGTCTTATAATTTTCTGCATACAGGTCTTTTGTCTCCTTAGGTAGGTTTATTCCTAGATATTTTATTCTTTTTGTTGCAATGGTAAATGGGAGTGTTTTCTTAATTTCACTTTCAGATTTTTCGTCATTAGTGTATAGAAATGCAAGAGATTTCTGTGCATTAATTTTGTATCCTGCTACTTTACCAAATTTATTGATTAGCTCTAGTAGTTTTCTGGTAGCATCTTTAGGATTCTCTATGTATAGTATCATGTCATCTGCAAACAGTGACAGCTTTACTTCTTCTTTTCTGATTTGGATTCCTTTTATTTCTTTTTCTTCTCTGATTGCTGTGGCTAACACTTCCAAAACTATGTTGAATAATAGTGGTGAGAGTGGGCAACCTTGTCTTGTTCCTGATCTTAGTGGAAATGGTTTCAGTTTTTCACCATTGAGGACAATATTGGCTGTGGGTTTGTCATATATGGCCTTTATTATGTTGAGGAAAGTTCCCTCTATGCCTACTTTCTGCAGGGCTTTTATCATAAATGGGTGTTGAATTTTGTCGAAAGCTTTCTCTGCATCTATTGAGATGATCATATGGTTTTTCTCCTTCAATTTGTTAATATGGTGTATCATGTTGATTGATTTGCGTATATTGAAGAATCTTTGCATTCCTGGGATAAACCCAACTTGATCATGGTGTATGATCCTTTTAATGTGCTGTTGGATTCTGTTTGCTAGTATTTTGTTGAGGATTTTTGCATCTATGTTCATCAGTGATATTGACCTGTAGTTTTCTTTCTTTGTGACATCTTTGTCTGGTTTTGGTATCAGGGTGATGGTGGCCTCGTAGAATGAGTTTGGGAGTGTTCCTCCCTCTGCAATATTTTGGAAGAGTTTGGAAGAGTTTGAGAAGGATAGGTGTTAGCTCTTCTCTAAATGTTTGATAGAATTCGCCTGTGAAGCCATCTGGTCCTGGGCTTTTGTGTGTTGGAAGATTTTTAATCACAGTTTCAATTTCAGTGCTCCTGATTTGTCTTTTCATATTTTCTATTTCTTCCTGGTTCAGTCTCGGCAGGTTGTGCATTTCTAAGAATCTGTCCATTTCTTCCATGTTGTCCATTTTATTGGCATAGAGTTGCTTGTAGTAATCTCTCATGATCGTTTGTATTTCTGCAGTGTCAGTGGTTACTTCTCCTTTTTCATTTCTAATTCTATTGATTTGAGTCTTCTCCCTTTTTCTCTTAATGAGTCTGGCTAATGGTTTATCAATTTTGTTTATCTTCTCAAAGAACCAGCTTTTAGTTTCATTGATTTTTGCTATTGTCTCCTTCATTTCTTTTTCATTTATTTCTGATCTGATCTTTATGATTTCTTTCCTTCTGCTAGCTTTGGGGTTTTTTTGTTCTTCTTTCTCTAATTGCTTCAGGTGCAAGGTTAGGTTGTTTATTCGAGATGTTTCCTGTTTCTTGAGGTAGGCTTGTATTGCTATAAACTTCCCTCTTAGAACTGCTTTTGCTGCGTCCCATAGGTTTTGGGTCGTCGTGTCTCCATTGTCATTTGTTTCTAGGTATTTTTTGATTTCCCCTTTGATTTCTTCAGTGATCACTTCGTTAGTAAGTAGTGTATTGTATAGCCTCCATGTGTTTGTATTTTTTACAGATCTTTTCCTGTAATTGATATCTAGTTTCATAGCGTTGTGGTCGGAAAAGATACTTGATACGATTTCAATTTTCTTAAATTTACCAAGGCTGGATTTGCGACCCAAGATATGGTCTATCCTGGAGAATGTTCCATGAGCACTTGAGAAAAATGTGTATTCTGTTGTTTTTGGGTGGAATGTCCTATAAATATCAATTAAGTCCATCTTGTTTAATGTATCATTTAAGGCTTGTGTTTCCTTATTTATTTTCATTTTGGATGATCTGTCCATTGGTGAAAGTGGGGTGTTAGAGTCCCCTACTATGATTGTGTTGCTGTCGATTTCCCCTTTTATGGCTGTTAGTATTTGCCTTATGCATTGAGGTGCTCCTATGTTGGGTGCATAAATATTTACAAGTGTTATACCTTCCTCTTGGATCGATCCCTTGATCATTATATAGTGTCCTTCTTTGTCTCTTGTAATAGTCTTTATTTTAAAGTCTATTTTGTCTGATATGAGAATTGCTACTCCAGCTTTCTTTTGATTTCCATTTGCATGGAATATCTTTTTCCATCCCCTCACTTTCAGTCTGCATGTGTCTCTAGGTCTGAAGTGGGTCTCTTGTAGACAGCATATATATGGGTCTTGTTTTTGTATCCATTCAGCCAGTCTGTGTCTTTTGGTGGGAGCATTTAATCCATTTACATTTAAGGTAATTATCGATATGTATGTTCCTATTCCCATTTTCTTAAATGTTTTGGGTTTGTTATTGTAGGTGTTTTCCTTCTCTTGTGTTTCTTGCCTAGAGAAGTTCCTTTAGCATTTGTTGTAAAGCTGGTTTGGTGGTGCTGAACTCTCTCAGCTTTTGCTTGTCTGTAAAGGTTTTAATTTCTCCATCAAATCTGAATGAGATCCTTGCTGGGTAGATTAATCTTGGTTGTAGGTTTTTCTCCTTCATCACTTTAAGTATATCCTGCCACTCCCTTCTGGCTTGCAGAGTTTCTGCTGAAAGATCAGATGTTAACCTTATGGGGATTCCCTTGTGTGTTATTTGTTGTTTTTCCCTTGCTGCTTTTAATATGTTTTCTTTATATTTAATTTTTGACAGTTTGATTAATATGTGTCTTGGCGTGTTTCTCCTTGGATTTATCCTGTATGGGACTCTCTGTGCTTCCAGGACTTGATTAACTATTTCCTTTCCCATATTAGGGAAGTTTTCATCTATAATCTCTTCAAATATTTTCTCAGTCCCTTTCTTTTTCTCTTCTTCTTCTGGGACCCCTATAATTCGAATGTTGTTGCGTTTAATGTTGTCCCAGAGGTCTCTGAGACTGTCCTCAGTTCTTTTCATTCTTTTTTCTTTATCCTGCTCTGCAGTAGTTATTTCCACCATTTTATCTTCCAGGTCACTTATCCGTTCTTCTGCCTCAGTTATTCTGCTATTGATCCCATCTAGAGTATTTTTAATTTCATTTATTGTGTTTTTCATCATTGCTTGGTTCCTCTTTAGTTCTTCTACGTCCTTGTTAAATGTTTCTTGCATTTTGTCTATTCTATTTCCAAGATTTTGGATCATCCTTACTATCATTATTCTGAATTCTTTTTCAGGTAGACTACCTATTTCCTCTTCATTTGTTAGGTCTGGTGTGTTTTGACCCTGCTCCTTCATCTGCTGTGTGTTTTTCTGTCATCTCATTTTGCTTATCTTACTGTGTTTGGGGTCTCCTTTTCACAGGCTGCAGGTTCGTAGTTCCCGTTGTTTTTGGTATCTGTCTCCAGTGGCTAAGGTTGGTTCAGTGGGTTGTGTAGGCTTCCTGGTAGAGGGAACTAGTGCCTGTGTTCTGGTGGATGAGGCTGGATCTTGTCTTTCTGGTGGGCACGTCCACGTCTGGTGGTGTATTTTGGGGTGTCTGTGGCCTTATTATGATTTTAGGCAGCCTCTCTGCTAATGGATCGGGCTGTGTTCCTGTTTTGCTAGTTGTTTGGCATAGGGTGTCCAGCACTGTAGCTTGCTGGTCGTTGAGTGAAGCTGGGTCTTGATGTTGAGATGGAGATCTCTGAGAGATTTTTGCCGTTTGGTATTACGTGGAGCTGGGAGGTCTCTTGTGGACCAGTGTATTGAAGTTGGCTCTCCCACCTCAGAGGCACAGCCCTGATGCCTGGCTGGAGCACCAAGAGCCTTTCATCCACACGGCTCAGAATAAAAGGGAGAAAAAATAGAAAGAAAGAAAGAAAGAGGATAAAATATAGTGAAGTAAAATAAAGCTATTATAAAGCAAAGCTATTCAGACAAAATCTCACCCAGAAGCATATACATATACACGCACAAAAAAAGGAAAAGGGGAAAAATTAATATATCCTGCTCCCAAAGTCCACCTCCTGAATTTGGGATGATTCGTTGTCTATTCAGGTATTCAACAGATGCAGGCACATCAAGTTGTTTGTGGAGTTTTAATCCACTGCTTCTGAGGCTGCTGGGAGAGATTTCCCTTTCTCTTCTTTGTTCGCACAGCTCCCGGGGTTCAGCTTTGGATTTGGACCCGCCTCTGCGTGTAGGTCGCCTGAGGGCGTCTGTTCCCCGCCCAGACAGAACGGGTTAAAGGAGCAGCTGCTTCGGGGGCTCTGGCTCACTCAGGCCGGGGGGAGGGAGGGATACGGAGGCGGGGCGAGCCTGCGGCGGCAGAGGCCGGCATGACGTTGCACCAGCCCGAGGCGCGCCGTGCGTTCTCCTGGGGAAGTTGTCCCCGGATCACGGGAGCCTGGCCGTGGCGGGCTGCACCGGCTCCCGGGAGGGGCGGTGTGGAGAGTGACTTGTGCTCGCACACAGGCTTTTTGGTGGCGGCAGCAGCAGCCTTAGCGTCTCATGCTCATCTCTGGGGTCCGCGCCGATCGCCGCGGCTCGCGCCCGTCTCTGGAGCTCGTTTAGGCGGCGCTCTGAATCCCCTCTCCTCGCGCACCAGGAAACAAAGAGGGAAGAAAAAGTCTCTTGCCTCTTTGGCAGCTCCAGACTTTTCCCGGACTCCCTCCCGGCTATCCCTGGCGCACTAGCCCCTTCAGGCTGTGTTCACGCCGCCAACCCCAGTCCTCTCCCTGCGATCCGACCGAAGCCCGAGCCTCAGCTCCCAGCCCCCGCCCGCCCCGGCGAGGGAGCAGACAAGCCTCTCGGGCTGGTGAGTGCTGCTCGGCGCCGAGCCTGTGCGGGAGTCTCTCCGCTTTGCCCTCCGCACCCCTGTGGCTGCGCTCTCCTCCGTGGCTCCGAAGCTTCCTCCCTCTGCCACCCGCAGTCTCCGCCCGCGAAGGGGCTTCTAGTGTGTGGAAACCTTTCCTCCTTCATGGCTCCCTCCCACTGGTGCAGGTCCCATCCCTATTCTTTTGTCTCTGTTATTTCTTTTTTCTTTTGCCCTACCCAAGTACGTGGGGATTTTCTTGCCTTTTGGAAGGTATGACGTCTTATGCCAGCGTTCAGTGGGTGTTCTGTAGGAGCAGTTCCCCGTGTAGATGTATTTCTAATGTATCTGTGGGAAGGAAGGTGATCTCCGCGTCTTACTCTTCCGCCATCTTCTTCTGCCTCATGACTTCTTATTAACAGGAATTTATTGAATGAGGAAAGGCGATGGGGAGATTTTCTTTCTATAAAAATTGATTCAGCTCTTCTGTGACGCCAGGCTTGAGGACAGACCGGTTCAGGTAACAAGTAGAGCTCACGAGAGCTTGAAGGGGCGTCGTTAGGGGAGATGCCAAATTAGAGGACTTGATCGTTCATTTGATGTCCTAGTGCGGAAGAGAAAGGTGTGTACACACCTGGTAGATTTCTGACATGGGGGAGTGGGTGGACAGAGTGCCATCCACCCACCGTGCCCGGGTGGGGAACACAGAAGGAGGAGCAGGTCTGGGCAAAGAAATAATAATGCAGTCTGGATTTGGCAGCTGGGAGGGGTCGGGGGTGAGGGCGGGTAATGTTTGCCGTGCTTTTGGCGTCTCCAGGTGGAGATGGGTAGGGCCAGCATCCGAGCAGGAGACAGAGAGAACAAGAATGTGGAGAGCTGGTACCAGAAAACTGGCGGTGGGCATCCAGGTGAGAGTGAATGGGGGCTGGGGGCAGAGAGCAGCCTGGACTTGAGGACAGTAGAGAGGCTGCACCCTGTGGGCTGGGACTGGTGTGTACATTTTGGGTGTTTTCTGTGATGGGAAAATAAAGAGCTTGGACAAACAGAGGGAAGTTATGTCGGAGGCGTGTGGATGGATCGACTCAGAATAAAACCCCAAGTCCCCCCTCTGGGTGCTGCTCTCCTCCCTCTGGCAGCCTTGCTCATCCAGCTCCAGCCACGCGGCTTCCTTGCCCTCACCCCAGCCCATCAGTAACGCTCCTGGCCAGAGTCCGGGGGTCCTCGTGCCCACTGCCTCCTCACAGGTGTCCACGTGGCTTCACTCCAACTTCCGCTCAGGTGTCTCCCGCCCTGAGCCAAGGGCAGGCCCACACTCTGCCCTCCTGTCCCTCTCCTCTGACATGTTTTTTGGTTCGTTGTCTGCTTCCCTCACTAGAATGTCGGCACCATGAGAACAGAGCCTTGGTTTTATCTATTGCTCTTCCCCCAGGGCCTAGAAAACAGTCCGACACATAGTAGGAGCTCAGCATGTGAAGGAGTCAGTGATGAATGTTGCTTATCGTTTGGTGGGAGAAATGGGCGTCAATCAAAAAATGACACAGATAAATGTAAAATCATAACTGTGGTGAGTGGTTAAGGCGTTCAGGGCACACAGAGGGGACGCCTAACCCGTCCGTGAGGAGGACAGTCAGTGGGTTGATGCCGGAGAAGCAAACTGGAAACCTGCGCTTGGCCTCGTCGCTCACCCCGGTCTTCCTGTGGATTGCGTCTTGGGGTGAGGAGGGACTTAGCTGGGGGCACATCCAGCTGTGCACCCCCCAGCCCCTTAGGCTGCCTAGTTCCTGGGACTATAATTGTGTTTGTAGGAAACAGTCTTGCTGGAAAGTGATTATAGACAAGCCTCAGAAGTGAGATTTTTTTTTTTTTTAAACCTTTTCCGTGATCACAGGGAATTCATCTCAGTTACCCACAGTGATTTTTTTCCACTTTCAGAGACAAATGCTTTGGAGTCTCTTCCTTCCATGTTTTACTTGCCATTTGAGGGCTGTGTGGTGGCCTTGATGAACTCGAGGGTGAGTGCCCTGACGAGGGGGCAGCTGCTGTGCTCAGCCCAGATCAATGCAGAACCCGTGCAGCTGGAACCTCCGGTTTTTCAATACAAGCTAGACACTTGGGTTTTCCTGTGAAATTTCCTGAGTTTTCAGTGTGAAATGTTGGCTCAATTTTTTTAAACCCTGTGTATTCCAAACAAAACCTGTCAGTGGATTGAATTTTCCTTGAGGACTCCACCCCCAAGTCTAGCCTTTGAAATAGGACACACAATTTATATATTATCATTTACCAAAGTTTTTTTAAGAAGAAGAAGAAAGGATAGAAAAATCTTCCTTCTGAAAACAGAATTCTTCACAACTAAATGGTGGAATGTACTTTTCTCCCCTTATTTTCATCATGCCAAGAAAAGTGAAGCACAAAATATCTCAGTAAGTTAGATAGAATCAAGCCGGTGAATCTCAGGTTGGAGATTAAGCGGCTGCCTTTCTTAGACACGTGTGTCTTCGCAAGCTGTACCATAGAAGAGCTCATTATTTCCAAATTTAAAAAAGGGGGTATGGTACTGTTGTAGCATCCAAAAGGTAAAGTCGAGGAGGGTCAACTGAAAATTGCTTCAAGAAACACCTGGAAATTTCAAATGTGTTTACAATTATTTTTCCACTCATGGCGATGGCGTTACATTTCAGAAAGTGACATTAATTGTAATGGAGTAACACAGCTCTCTGTGAAATTTAAGTCCCTTGAGTATCAGCACCTTCAAAGACAATAAAAATTCCAGCCTGCATTTATCTATCCCCCTGTGAGGAGTTACTACAATGGATATTGTATCATTCCATGTGAAATTCTTTGCCTTAATCATCTCTCATTTATTTGCAGTTGTCTGAGGTCAGTTTTCCACTTTGCAGTTGTCAAACAGCTGTCAAATTAAAAGACCAGATCCTGTGTTAATTTACATTTCGTGCCATTCCATAGTAGTACATTTCTTGGCTTAAGTATTTAAATAGTTATCCACATGTCTTAATCATCCTTTCCCTCATTAGCCCATTTTCTCCCCCACAAATGTCCACATACAAATTAAGTATGATACTCTAAATATCTCTATTATTTTCTAAGCATAGCTTTAAACGATTTTCGTGAACTTTTAACAAAATCGCTTGAATTAACCAATTAATCCACCATTGCTTTTGCAAGAAGAGAAAGTCAAATCAATGTAAACATGTCATTCTTACTTTCACTGTCATGCTTGTTTGCATCCTTACTTTTATCATTTCTGTCACATTGAAGCCTAAATAGTAACTGAATGTAGAATTCTTAATTTGCTTTCTAAATGTCTGCATAGGAGAGTGTAACAGTAAAAAATTCCGCGTTCATTTTTAAAGTTCATTGATCAAAGACATGTTTCTGGATATGCCACTGATGTTTTACTACAAAGTGTCTCAAGCTGCCAGCAAGTGACATTAACACTGTAATCCTCTGTAAAGAGGTGTTAAAAGACAAACTGAGGCATCTTAAATTTTTCAAGAGTTTCTTCGAGCAAAAATCGATCCAGCCTGGGCAGCACCAAACCAGAAGTGGTTAGGGGTGCTCCCGCGACAGGAGCCAAGGAATAGGCTTTTCCTAGAGAGGAGGCTGGCGAAGCCAGGAGATGATTTGATTGGCTGTAGCTTGAGCCTTATTTGGGAACCTGGTTGGCTGTTTGTGTTTGGCTCTCCTTAGGTTTTGACTTCTTCACCTCGAGATATTTACAGGCTTAGGTTTTGTTTTGCATACGCAGGCTGCTGAGACATTAGGGACATCTCAGTCTAAAGGGCTCCTTGTTTATTGAATTTAACAGAGGTTCACTCTAGGTGTTTGAGGCATATGTCAGAGTTAAGTAATTCAATCAAAGAATTACAGTCATAAGCATATATAATTCTTAGTTTTTCGATAGAAAACACTCTAAATGGATATTCTTAAGTATGGCCATTAGAGATTAGTATGTGGTAGCACAAAAACATTCCCCTATTAAGTTATATTTAACCTTTTGCACTCAGGCCATTTTAATCAATATTTGTTTAGTATGTGTTTTCCATAAACTTGTATGTTAGGGCTTAATTTAACCTTTTCTGGATTTTGATGCATTCTGCCCCGATCTCATAATTCCCTGTAGCTTTCTGTGACACCGTTTATTAGATTGCATTTTATGTTTTGCATATCTGAATGTGCACTAGCCTCTGAGCCCCTTTCTGGCTGCAAGGGCATATTTTGTTTATCTTAATTCCCAGCACTCATTGAATGGCTGTTGAATGAGAAAATGAGCCTGCAAGTGATAAGGTAGCTCAGTGGTCAAAGGGGCCTAAATCAGCATTGTTGCTCTGGGCCTTTGTTATTCTAACCTCATCACAGCTGTTATTTAAAAAAATCACATTTTACAAGGTAAAGAGGAGGATAATCCTGTTGTTTGTACAAATTCTCTTGGAAACTTATTAGCCATCTTTGAAAGGATTAACATTAAGATTGTAATAAAACAAGTTGAATTAAAATTCAATAATATGAAGGGAGCAGACAGAATCAAGCTTAAGTTAATGACAATGTAAAAGATATTTATAACAGCACAGTAGGTTTTTTCATACAGTACTAAATGAGAGTGTTTATTAATTTCATCTTTGTCATTTGAAGACTTTAAAAAATTATTCTTCATTAATTGGAATTGCAAAATGTGTGGACGTAATGAGTTATGTGTTCTCTGTGCTCACAACTAATATTAGCTGTTAGTGAGAACATATTCCAGTGATGCATTTCCTCACAGAAACTTCATTACCAGAGGAAAAAATTAGATAGGAGATACAGAAGCCCAGGCTCTTCACATACCGGGCTGTCTACTCACCAGCTCTGCTTGGATTTCTGTAAGATGCCGGAAAGGTAATGTCTAAAACTGAACTTCTCATCTTTCCCCGTAAACCTGCTCTGGCGGCCCATCTCAGTTGCTGTCAGTCAATCCAGTGTGATGGTTGTTCAGACCAGAGACTTTGGAGTCATCCACGACCCCTGGTTTTCTCTTAAACCCCAGATTCAGTCCATCAGGAAATTATGCTGATTGGACACACACACACACACACACACACACACACACACACACGCTTAGCTGTAGAGGTTATGAGGAGTGGCAGGAGGATGGTTGGACCGTCACATCACCACCACTGGTGTGTCTTGCCTGGGTTATGAATAGCCTCTCACTGGGGTTGCTGCTTCTTCAGCCTGTTCTCAACATGACATCCAGAGTGACGTTCTAAAACGTAAGTGAGATCACATCCCTCCTCTGCTCAGAACCCGCCAGGGACTCCCCAGACCCCTGTGAACATCCTGCCTCTCTCCCCCCAAGTTCAGTTTCTTCACATTGGCCAACACGTTTTCTCATCTCACTCGTCTTAGGTCTTGAGAAAAGGAAACCAGTCTTATGTTCATAATGTATTAGTTACAAGTATTTATTAGTCATTGTACTTTCTTGTTGGTTAATTGCCATGATTGTTCTGTCATGTCTTTTGTCTATTTTAGTGTGAAGACATTTTCTTTTCAAATGATATCTAAGAGCTTTATGTGTGTTTAATAATTTGTTGCAAATATTTTTCCGAACTTTTCCTTGACATTGCCCTTTATTTATGTTTATTTATGTTATTTTGGAGTATAGGGAAGGAAGCCTTACATTTTTTAAATACTCAAATCTGTTGTTTTATGAGGTTTCTCCCTTGGGAAGGGTAATTAGAAAGACCTTCTACCTTCTACCTATATTTGGATTCTTTACAAAAAAAATAGGTTATGAGGTGGTAATTTAACTTAATATGGTCCTGAATTGTTAGCTTGTCATCCCAGGATTATTTTGAACTGCCACTCTTAAAATAGCTACCATTCTGTTATATTTGGATTATTTCTGTTTCACTAATCTGTTCATTCTGTTGTTTCTAGAACCACACCCTTTAAAGAAGTTGATCTCTGTAATGTACTTTGATGTCTGAGGTTGCATGTCTCCTGCAGTGCACTTCTTCTTCAAGACTTGTTTTGGTGCTTCTTATCAGTTTATTGTTTCAGGTGAAGTTGAGAATCTTTGTTTTGAAGTTCTTAAAAGAAAAAACCCATTGGGTTGTCATTAGAACTACATTGTACCTGTGAATTTACTTGTGGAAAACAGACATCTTTGCACTATTCAGTCTTCTTATCCAAAAGCATTTCCTAGCTCCTAAAGACTATTTGCTAACTCTTGAGGGCAGGAAGGTGCAAATATAACAGGAGACAGCACTAGATAGACCAGCCAATCTGCAGATGAATCCCAGCTTCAGAAAGGTTAAAATATAGGGGAGAAGAGCACATAGAAGAATCAAAGAAATACACTGATTTTTTTTCCAGTTTGCTCACACTTTATATTCTTAGTAAATGTAATTTCTAAAATTTAGACCTTCTCCCTTTTTTGAATGTTCATTCCTAGGTTTTCTTAGCTCTTAGATTTTTAGTTTCTTTAAAATCAGGTCCCGTTTCTCACCTATTTTTCTGTTATATCTGCCTGTACTCAGGCAGCTTTTTTTTTTTTTCCCATACAAGTATGCTGTCATGTCTTCCTTTAGTTCTTCTTTTATGGTGTTGAGAGTAAAAAGCAAATGCTTTCCAAAGTTTACTTTTATTTTTACTAGTAGGATTTTTTCGAACGTACGTTCTCCTGCCTCTCGGTACTGTTGCCACTGTTTCTGTGGGAAAGTTTTGGTGGTCCCACTGTTACTCCCCGTTTATTCACCGCTCAACTCACAGAGGTCTCTCCAGCCACGGTATCTGCACTGGTGCAGGGTGTGCAGTATTTGCCTGAAACTACAGGCGTGGATGCTAGTCTTCCTCTCTGCCCTTGTGCTTTGCCGCAATGGGTATGGGTCTCCCTTCCACCGAACTCTGATATTTTTGGGCTCTTCATCTGCCCCGAGGTGGTATCTCCTGGTCCCACTTCCTATATTTTGTGTAAGTTTGTAATTTATGCCTTTATTGAAGCAACTGGTTCAGGTATTCAACTTGTTTTCAACTATTTTGTCTTCCTCTGAGCGTCTATCGTATATACCAGTCACTAGGCAACGGAGTTCACAGGAAACTCCCCGATACCTGGGGAGTGAGGAGGCAGACAGTAATTCAATGATCACAAATTGTATTTGAAAATTACAGGATTGCTTTAGTGAGTTCTGCAGATGAGAGGTGCCTGGTACTATGTGAGTTTGTGAGAGGGATGGAAACGATGCCCAAGCTGAGAAAGATGAGTGAGAGTTTCCCAGGGAAATGGGGGAGGGAAGAGCGTTCTAGGCAGAGTGGATAATTCGTGCACAGGCCCCACGGCAGAAGGGAGCGTGGTTGAGGACAACTGGGAGCGCTGTCACTGGAGAGAGATGGGAAGGGGGCTGTTGAGTGCAGGGAGGCCGCGTGGGAGGAGGGCAGAGGGCAGGCCACGGATGGTGTACGTGCCACGGCAAGGTTTTTAAGAGCATTTGGAAGCCATTGTCACGCTCTAGAATCTCTAGAGGGATCACCTGATCAGATTTGGTATTTAAGCCAGAATGGATACAGCGAGAACCGTCAAGAGGCTTTGCCATTCTCTAGGGAAAAGCTGGTAGTGGCTTAGACCAGAGTGATGCCGGAGAGGGTGAGGTCGGAGAGATATTTAAGAGAGAAAATGAACAGCACCTACAGATTGATTCACACTCGAGGAAAGAGGGAGAGAAGCTGTCAAGGATGACTCCTCGGGTGTAACTTGTGAGATTAGGTGGATGGTGATACCATTCACTCACAGAGGACCTAGGTTTGATGGAAGAATCATGACTTCAGTTTTGGACATGTTGAGTTTGAGGTACCTTCATTATAGCCAAGAGGAAATGACAAGTGGACAGATGGATATATGGGTCTGGAAGTCAGGATAGAGGAACGTGTTGCAGATGGAAATTTGAGAGTCATCCCGGAGATGGTGGTTGTAGCTGTGGACACGAATGAGCCCAGCCCTGAGGATCTGCGCTGTTTCCTAGCACGAGGAGGGGGACGCCCTTGCCGAGGACACTGGGGAGACAGAGGGGGAAAAAAGCAGGGTACCAGGGGAGCAGAGGGCATAATGAAGAGGGAGGGAGTGGTCAGCGGTGTAGAAAGCTGCCAGAGGCCATGCGGGCCGAATCCTAAGGCAGTCTTCTGGGGGAGTGGGCAGGGGTCGTGGTGGATGGGTTCTGGAAGAGCTGTGCCCACGGTCGCTGGGTGGGAAGCCACGGGCCCACACTGAGCCAGGGTTCCAGAAGATGCCGTTCCCGTGGAATAGAAGCGCGCGGCAGGGCGTTCGTGGCGGCCACGGTGGAAGGAGGACTAGCCATAGAAGAGGATGAAATGGCGTCAGCGGGTGTGGGAAACTTCACACGGAAAAGGTGAGTGACGGCCATGCCCTCTGGGACACAGTGTCCCAAGGCTCGTCCAGGCCTGGTCTCTCCACCCGATGGCTTTGTATCTCCGCAGCTTAGATCCTTAGAAGTACAGACATTGTGATGCGGAGAATCCATACCTTTGGAACGCTTGGTCTTCCCGTGCAGGCGTCGGTTGTGTTTTCCTTCTCCGTTGTCTGTCCTCCACACCGTGAATTTCCTTCCTCCGTGCTTTCATCTCTTTGTCCTTTCCTTCTGTGATCTGGGTGAATGTGTCCTGCTCCCTCTGCCTGGGACTGGCTTAATTTCCTTCAGGGTGGATTTTGTTCTTTAATATTGCTAGGGCTGATTTTAATTCTGTAATTATATTTTTAATTTATTTGTTCCTGTTTTGCAGCTCTCTTTTTATATCTTGTCTGCCTCAGCCAGTTGTATTTCATCTCACCTTTGATTTCAGGCTTTATGATCTGAATTTTATTATGAGTAGATAGTCAACGTCCATTTTAAAAATTATATATTTATTCCCAGGCACTTTCTGAGAACCATGACAAGGAAGAAAGAGTGACCAATTGAAAAACTAAAGCCAGAAGCAAGGTTAATGCTTAGGGGTGCATATCTTAAACTTAGGCACTTCAGCTTTAAGCAGCCTAGTAATCAACATGAAAGAGAAAATAATCCAGCAGGGAGGCTATGTAGTATGATGGCTAAGGACACAGGTATGAGTCTTGCCTGTTCGTAGTGGTGTGACGTGGAGCAAATTACTTCACCTTCCTAATGTTTTGATTTCTTCATGGTAAAATGCAGATGGTAATAATAGTATCTGCCTGTGTCTAGTGCTGGCATTCGAGACAGGCAAATGAAACATTATTTCTGTTCTTACAACCTAGTGGGAAATAGATATATACACAAGTAAATGCAGTTGAAGGTAGAAAATAAATAAGAGAAATAAAGTTGTATAGGATATCATAGAAGAAAGATTATCTCCGGCTTCTAGAGGAGGGAGCACATTTAGCTTGGTAGAGCGTGCAGGATTTGAAGTTGAGGAGAGGATGGATCCAGTTGGAAGAAATAAGCTGAGCCTGCGCAGGTCAGCTGGAGGGCATCAGGCAGACGTGCAAGTGTGTGGTGTGGAGGGGCCTCCAGTGGCAGGTGGCCGGGAGGAAGTCATTGGCCACAGACTGGAGCCATACGTCAGGTGTCATAATTGCCAGGCGAGGGAGTCCAGGTCTGATTCAGTAGGAGAGTCGCTGACGTGGGAAAAGCCTAGAGGCATGTGGCCAGTGAGGGTGTTGTTACCACCGCCCCAGCGAGACTGTAGGACACAGGAACTCAGAAATGATGGTGATGATACGGAAATGGATTTGAGAAAAAAAGGGCCTTCGTTCTGAGAAATTAATTTACCTTGAGCTTGACTCTGTTAGTGTGCAAGTGTGTCCGCTGGCCTGGGTGGCAGCTACCACTCTGTGACAGGGTCCCCTTCCTCCTAGGACATTCAAGGCCGCCAAGCCTTCGGCGTGCTCTGGCAGCCACCGGAGTGAGGTCGCCGTCACCCCGTTGAACCAGTTGGTATCTGCCATCTGTGATCTTTCCAAGTCCATGCTAGCCTACTGTTTGTAGTTTATCATAGTTTTATCATAGTTTCTTTGGTTAACGTTTTAAAACCAGTGAAAATCAAGAGAAGTTTAATACAATTATAAATAAGACTGTGAGCCAGAGAAAATATGTTTTCTGAATTTTCAATTGTGAGTAAACAATTAGCAGTGCTTTTTCATGAAATTGAAAGAAAATTATAAGAAATGCCAAATTTTCTCTTTAAATCTCTTTGAGTAGTTAGTTCCCTAACTTTTGCTACATGGAAATTTCACAAATATTAAAATTAGGTTATATTACAAGTGAAACAGATTTGCTTGCCTAAAGATCATTTCTTACACATTCTTGTTCTCATTTGAAGCTCCAGTATGGTGGTTATGGGACCATGAACTTGTGAGTTGCTGACCCGATGGCAGTGGGCCATGTCAGTGGGGAATAAACCTAGCCTGCTGACATCCTTCTTTTGGCTGATTTTTCTTTCTGTAGACATTTTTTATTGGCACTTGTTCAATTTGATGAGGGAAGGATGGGGTAAGATGGTAAGAGGCCTGCTTCTGTAAGGGGAAGTGTGTGCGTGTGGGTATCCTTGGACTGTTAGGAAAACTCATCTCCCAGTAGGAACCTCACCCTCATCAGAGTTGTAAATATAGGGCTAAAAGTTGCCTGCTAGAGGCTGCTCCTTTCCTCACTCCACATGATTCTGTCCATTCGGGTGTGTTCCCAGTAATCTGCTTCCATCTTCTGTCTAATCTGTTACTGGATTGATTGTATTGGGTTGTTTCCTGCCTTTGCTGGAACAGTATTAATGCCGTACGCCACAGGCCAGGGGTCACCCTGATTCTGCCCGTGTGTCTGCCCAGGTGTACCTCCACCCCTAAGTGCTTGTGTCTCCTGGTTCCTAGTGAAATGGGTTATACTTTGAATAAATACGTATTCAAATATATATATTAAATATATATTTTTCTCTGCTTGTGGCCTGCAGGGCCTCCCGGTGAGTCACTGCAAATAACCGTAATCATAATGATGCTAATAATAGCATCACTTTACTTACATCATCTGATTTTATCTTCGTAGCAACACTGTAAGCTAGGTCCTGCTTTCCCCGTCGGACAGATGAGAAAATGGTTGCTCAGAGAAGTTAAGTGAGTTGCCTCCGGTTATTTGGCCAAATGGCAGAGCTGGAAGTCCTTCCAGTTTTATCTGACTCTGGAGCCCTTTCTCTCTTGACCCTGACTTACCCACCAGATTCCTAACCTTGCTTTGACCAAACATCAACACACAAGGCACCTGTTCGCAGATTCTTGCTGCCCTTTCACCAGCAGAGGATTTCTGGGTCTGACCTCCTCTGACGTTTTCTGCGTGTTGACCTTAAGCCTTGCCGTACCTCTCTCTGCTCTAGCTTCCCACTCCTCACCCCACAGTCGGAGATTTTCTAGGCGCAGGGCTGACTGCAGTCCTGGTTGGTGGCAGTGGCTGTGGGGATGCTCTGAGGAAGAAAAATGCCCTTGACCAGCTGAGGGAAGCCCTGCCAAGCGGCAGACGGTGCTGGGATGGCTGAGACCGGCCTCTCAGTCTTCACGAAAGCCAAGTGCTGGACAGTCCACTGGCCAGGAGACCGCTGCTTCAGTAAACTGTGTTGAATTAAGATCTTTCCTAAGTATGCGTCTGCCAGAAACCAGCTAAATCCTCCCTGAATCCTAAGAAACCGAGGTAAGGTTTCCAGCGCTTGCCTTTGGGGGATTCGCCTCTACACGGGGTCTGCCTGCTTCCACAAGGGCTTGAGAGCAGAAGCTAAGCCCATTCAGCCCCCGGAGAGGATGTGCAGTGGGACGGATGTGGAGAGAAGGCTGGGAGTGAGGACGATACCGCGGTGCCTTGCGTTTCGAGGGTACCTCACAGTTTACAGAGCTATTTCCTGAGCCAGGTCTTTGATCTTCCCCGCAGTTCCCTGAGGTGCATGGAACAGGGGTCACCATATGAGTACCGCTCTACTGCTCGGTAAACTGAGGCTCAGAGGTAAAAAATCACCCTGCCTTGGGTGCCAGAGCTCAAACTCAGAATTCTAGTTTTTCTTCTGTTATGGAACCTGTTGGTTCTTCTACCGCTCATGCAGCAAACCTTTGATCTGGGGAAGCAACGGCTTCTGAACTTTTCTTTACACTGCAGGTTCACAATTCATCATAATGAATCTGGATCCCCAAATCATAAATCTCTTCTCAGCAGCCTTAAGTCAGTAATTTTCTTAAGACTATTTGAGTATAGAACGGATTCACATAGGTAATATTATTGATGCACGAGCTGTGAAAATTAAAACTTGTTTTAGAACTCAGGCTTTTTTCCTAGTGTGGATAAAGTAGCCCAGAGCATGATGGAAGCATACGAAACTAATTTGTCTGATTAAAAAGAAAAATTTTTACAAATCATAAAATTAGGAAGGCAGTTTATAATGAAAGGCATTCGATAGAGAATGTAAATGTTATTTCTGTGGTCTGTTTGGTGTTACATTTTAATGTAAATCATGTATCCCAAAGAAACTGTGAAATTGAGAAATAAATCCGCTCTCCTCCGAGTCAGGCAACGTGAGATGGTGTGAGCAGGGCTTTCTGTGCGGGCGCAGCGTTCGCATGCTCACGGGGGGGAGGCGGGGCAGCCAGCCTGAGAACAACAGGTGCCTGCAGTGTATGTTCAGAGCCGTTTAAGTATCTTTAATCTGTCTGTTTTAAGTCAAACCATGTGATGTGTAGACTTGGACCATTTTCCCTTCAGTATCAAGTGCTTTTCCCTTTTCTTCTCTTTTGGTGCCCGTGTATCAGTGGTACCGAGCTGTGAAACTAGGCTTGCTTAGTGTTACTGAAAAGCAGATACAGTATTTACAACAGTTACAGTCGATTGCATGCGGTTGGTTTCACGTCTCTCTCTCCTGTCACGGTGACAGTGGGTCTCTAAAGAATAAATCAGATACCTGATTCTTTGTCTTCTGCTCAGTTCAGCTGTGAATAGGTTCGTTGTTGCATCAAATAGTGCAGGGTGACCATTCTGTTAGACTCGGACAGCTATGTAGCCATAGAAAGAATCGCTTCATCTCTTGAACTTGGCACAAAATTTGTGAATTGGGGGGGCAACCCCTTTAGAGAGACTAGTGTTTAGCGTTTATTTTACGCCATTGGCATTCCTTCGAGGATTGAGAAGTGAGGGATAGTTTTAGTGAAGTGAGCCACATCCTAAGAATATTCCGCAAGCAGTTTCCCGTGGTTGTTTTCCCTAATTTCCATGAACATAGAATTAAGAAGTTAAGACTTCCATAGGACAATCCAGAGTTGATTATTTTTTCTCATTCCGTTCAGAACAGGAGCTTGGGTGCTGCCGCCAGTCCCGCTGTCCTTTGTTGGTGGACATTTGCCCTCACGGTCTGTGTTGCACATGTAATTTGTTAATGGGCCTCTTGATAATTAGGATGGTGTATTCATTTCATAGCACCCGCTTGTTAGATGATTACTTGTGGGAATACGTACGGCAGTGGCTGGGGGGGAAGGCCTGTGGCGGTCTTGCCGTCAGTGGTCCGGTGCCGAGCACCCTCTGTGCCCTGGGTGCCGCTCGGCTCCCCGGCTCCCCTCTCTCTGCTTTGGTTTCTTTATCTGTCAAAACATGGAGTCTCCTTTCCCACTCTTAGGAGGCTCCGGAGGGTTGGGTGTTTTCATTATGTGACTGTGGCCAGTGCTGGAGATTATTTGTTTAATGTTGAATCAGAACCAGTTTATAAGTTATACTTGAAACAAGTGTTCCTAATTTTAGAAATGTTCCTTTTCGTGTAGAATTATTTAAATCTCATTTTTTCTTCCTATTGCGTTATCAGTTTTCACTCTGGTTTGAAATCCAATAGGAAATGGCCAGTAAAAGCAGGTGACAAATTGATTTAGGAGATGCTGGTTGGGTTTCTTCCCCCTGAAATGTGAACAATGAAACGCGAGCTTCATCTTTAGATGTATTTACCCAGGTTGTCACTGATGAATGCACATCAGTAAAATAACTACAGGGATGTCTTTATCCTGTCACCTCCAGTTGAGACGTTTCACGGAGGCCGTAGTTTTCAACACGCGCTGAAAATAGAAGGCGCCACTCCTACAGCTGATAGGAGGTGACAGCGTGCCCTTCTTGTACCACATTGTCATCTTATTAATAAAAATGTAATAAAGTCCTGAAACCGTCGAGAATGGGATTTCAGGTGCTACTGGTAATTTTCACAGTGTTCAAGTCATTCTTTGATGAATTAGCCTTGGACCAAAGAGGTTCATTGAAAGAAAAACATTTGGGCTATTGAAAAATAAAGTTTTATTTCCATACCGAAAACCACACTGTAAAATTTTAAACATATTCAGAGGCCAGCGTTCAGAGCCAGAAGACAAAATGCAGCTCTCTGGGGAGGTAAACAAATTGGATCACGGATTACAAACGGGATGCCTGTGAGTTTAAAGAACTGAACCAGGGCTCCTGCTGGTGTTAGGAGTTGAGGCCTGTGTGTCTCCGTCTTTATTGTACGGCCTCTGAGAAGACTTCACAGCGAATGTTCTGGGTAGTTGAAGGCATCCAGTTCACTTTCAGTCTTTAAAATACATGTCAGTACTTAAGTCGGGTAGACAGCAGCACTAATCATATTAAGTGCAGTGTCTGAACTTGCAGCGAATGCGTAATTAATGCATTGTTTTAAAGGACCTGATGTATTAGTCAAGGGCAAGAGCTCCACGCCCAGCACGTCCTGTGGGTGAGGAGGAAAGCCGTTCCCGGGCCGCCTGCACCACCATAGTGAACTCGGTGCACGAAATCTATTTGGTTACACCTCTAATACGAGCGGAAGCCACCAGACAACCCCCATTAAAATGCTTGCCACGGAGAACTCTCTCTGGGGTAGTAAATGCTAATTCAGTGTCAATTAGAAAAATGCTTCTAACAAAAAACACTGCGATTAATAAGGGGGTACTTGTGTTGATTCATTGCTGGGATTTTTTTTTCCCTCTGATTCCTTATAAGGATGCATCTTTCATTACTTTCTATTTATTATTTTAAATATGTTTAGTTTGAAGGCACTTTACCATTTCATCTTTATTTTAAAATGTACCCAAATGTTTACTTCTCCATCAATATCCATTTAAACTTAAGCCATTTGGGTCTCACTAACTTAAATTCCTTTAGTCAACCCATTGAATAAAAGGTTCAGTATAAACTCTTGAATTACGGCATTCAAACACACTTTTAAAAGTTCTTGATTTCTATAATCCTCTTCCTCGTTTTAAAGATGTATAATGTATATTTTAAAAATAAATCCAGCTTTAATAAACATCCTGTTACCACAGCTCATTAGCGGAAAGTAACTCTTTTTCTCTTTGCAACTTTCGGACTTTATATAGATGTGTTTATATGTTAATAGGGTACTCTATGCTTTTATTACTATATGTTTTTCAAGCCATTTAATTGAACCAAGTGTGTTTAATGGTGGAAGTGGTTACAGTTCTGTCTGTCTTTCTGTTTTGATGAAAATCGACTTTGTTAAGCTCACTGATAGAGAGTGTGGGGAGGGGAGTGTCCTTGGGTGGAGACATGCGACGGGGTGCAATTCGATGGGGTGAACTTGGTAGTGTTCCTTTGGTGACTCGCTGTTCAATTCTCTCAAGCTCTTGCAGTATTAACATCTATACATTTTTTGTTCTCTGCAATGTTTTATTAATGTTTAAAATTACAAGGAAATATTTATTAATCAGTATGAGCATTACTGAAATACGCTGAATCATATTGATTTGGTTTCTGACTTGTTTTTAACTTTAGAAGACATAGATTGTTACAACTATAATTCGTCTCTCCTTGAATAATAGAATCATATGTTTGGTGCAAAGGACTGAAAGTGCGAGGCTTCATATTTAAATCTTTGAAATATAATCTTGAAAGAAAATAGTTTAATTTGACCAAGACTATAGTATAACTTTTGAATTAACTTCAGCTCTTTTAAAGAGAGTTGGTTTTAAAGTAGATTATGGAGCAATGTGTAAATTTAAGCTATTTGCTTTCTTTACTAAACCAACTTCTCTACTGTAGGTGTATGTTTTTATAAATTTAATGTTTTGAATAGATTATTTTCTGAAGACTGTTCTTTCTTCCTGTATCTACTTTCCTGGTGCTACCACTAAGTAAAGTTATACCATTGAGACATTATAGTGGGGGTCGGCGACAGCTCTGCCATAATAAGCGTATTTCAGCTATTTATTATTCTTACCTCAGTTTTCTCATGTATTTACATACTGGTGGTGAGGAGGGAGAGGTAAGATATATTCTGATGTAAAGCATTAACATTTATAATAAAAATAAGCCGTACTCACTTGAAATTTTCTCTCCCTAGAGGAAGTTTTAAGATTATTGAACAAAAATTCCAATGCAGTAAATGCGTTCTACTTACTATATTCAGGTAGGTCAAAACTAAGAAGTAGTCATTTGAGCTAGTGACTTCTATTAAATAAAAACTGTATGTGTGTGAGTGTGCTGCATTGAGAATTTATGCATTTGCCCTATGTTTAGACTGTTAATATTGTTACTGTCATTCTGTACTTAAAAATAAAAAGTAATTTTTTTTTTTTGCACACTTAGCTGTTGTTCTATTAATTACACGCTATTGAGAAGTTACTATTTCGCCCTCAGGTACCAAAACAGGCTAGTAACACAGCCACATCAAAGTTAGCACCACCTTCAGAAGTGTTTTTAATTTTTTCAAAAGTTGCATTTTTAATAGTAATTTGAATCTTGTGTGTGTGTGGTTTTTAAATTATAGCATGGAATCTTGAAGCCCTAGCCAGTACCTCAAATTTGTTGCAGATGCTGTGTATAAATCTAATTTATCTTCTTTCGTTCTTTTTTTTTTTTAACAGTGTAGACATTTTCTGTTTAATTTTGCTTTTTTGGTACCTCTAATAGTTTAATAAGCAATTTCACTGAACTGAATTTTTAGTTTAAAAAAAAAGATATGAAAAACAAACTACTCATATGCTTATGAGTAGATTAAAACATGAAAGGATTATAAATTGTGTTGTTTCATCTACATTTTAATGCTGCAATTTTGAGCATTTGCATTTTCAGCTGTAATCTTTTTTTTTTTAGTTTGTCCTATACTTAATGCGATAACATGTTAGCTGTGAACATGCTTATTTGACAAAAAACTGTTCCTGCAGTCATAAATTAAAAAAAATACTAAGTATCAGATATCTTTTTTTTCAGTTATGACTTGATTATAATACTTGTGTTCTTTTTATGCTATTTTATATTTCTGGATAGAAAGTAACTCTTTGCAAATATTCTTTTGGTCAGAATAAACCATTAAAATTGAATGACTTATGATACAAATTATGAATTCTCCTAATAGGGTGTGCATATAGTAGGGATTCTCTATTTTCTTTTTTTGCATGCATGCGTGAATTCTTGTAAAAATGCTTTCACCTCAGATATTTAGATAATTAAATAAAAAGGTTTGTGGAGGAGGGGAGAGGGTGCTTTGAGAGGGGGCAGTTAAGTACATTATGGATGGATTTATGATTGTACAGCTGGGCCGAGTTACAGCAGGAGTACAGAACCCAAACAAAAGTGTTCAAGAAGAGTATATCTCAAGGTACATTTCTAAAATCTGTATTTCTACATTTATTTTTTTTAAAACACCCGTTTTGCATTAGTAAAAATAAATCTTTTTCTTTAGATTTAAGAGATTGCCAGGTCCATTATGCTTCAGTTGTAGTTCGCAGAAATGAAATTTCTTCCCTTTGATGAAATAGTACTTTATATTTCTACATTGGTGTATAAATAATGTAACCTTTCCTCAGCTGATGAGCCCTTTGCCATGAAGAACTATTAACTCAAGTTCTCAGTTTCTCCTACCTGAATTCCATTGTTTGATTTCCAGTTATACACATACTGTCTGAATCAGCTTAAAACTTCCTGTGGTATCTGCATCTTTTGTAATCTTTACCAGGATCTTACTCTCAGTGGTTATGTAGGAGAGCTATTTTTATTTAGGCTTATGTGGGTAGACCAGCTCTTTCAGCCTCCTATATTTTTGTTTGCCTTTACTGTGTTTCTTTAAGGCCCCTTGAGAAAACTACTCATAATCACCTCAGTCATTTTCTTCATCGCACTGTAAGCCATGCGTCCCTTTAGCAAAAGATGTGAAGATGCAGGTTCTTTGTGCTCCACAAAAGCAGACCTCCTTACTTGGGAAGCACGCCTGCAGAAAAGCCCACTTTTGCAGAGCCGTGAAAGCAAAAGGTCGGGAAGAGTATGCGTAAAATACAGCCAGATATGCTTGGCGTTTTTTTTCTTTACTTATTGAAGAATAAATGTTGTAAGCCTCCTTCTCCTTTTTCAGCCTGAGGATCAACTTGTCCAGGAAACACTATAGTCACATATTAAGAAGCGCGCATAAGTTAGCTTGTGATACTCCTTAACCCCAGGTGTGTACACCTGTGAGCCCAGCATCTTCTCACATCTCTTCCTCTGCGGGGCTGGAGTGGACGTGCTGAAGTCAGCCTCTGCCAGTCTGTGGCTTCAACAAAAGTCAGGGAAGTAAAAGCCTTTGGACGTAAATGGAGAGATTTTAGTCCCCAATTAAATTACACAGAAGAAGTAAGGGTCCTGTGGGTGAATGTGTTGTGCCCCCCTCAGGATTATTCCTCCCTTCCTAGGAAGACATTGCTCCCATAATTGTAAAATATTTCTGCAAGTAAAGACACTAGATATATTACTGTTATTGAGTAGATATGCCTCTTTAAGATAAAATCTGAGTAATGTCCATCAGTGATTGGAAGATTTGAAGCCCAGTCACTGCCTCTGTAATGATCAACTGATCTGTAATAGACAAAGTCCATCAAATAATGTCCTGGTGAAGGTCAGAAGTTTGGGAGCAGAACAGGCCCAGAGTCAAATTCCCGCTCCACTTACTAGGTGTATTATTTTTGTCACCAGGCAATCTCACTGAACCCCAGCTTTCTCACGTAGGAACTGAGGCCTGTAACATCTACCCTGTAGAATTTTCCCTAAGGGTTAAGTTAGGTCAATTGGTTTTAGCACTTCCTCCTTTGCCATCTTCCTCACCATCGCGTTTGTCTTCCTGGCCGTCATCTCTGTGGTCCTCCCCGTCTCGCCATCTCGCATCCTCCGGGCCATCGTCCTGACTGTCATCTTCATCTTCGCTCTCCTCTCTCTCCTGTGCAGCTTTCTTTCCTCCTCTTCTTCCTGTCCCCCATCTTTCCCTCCTCCTTTGCTCCTCTTCTCCCCCAGCATTCCCTATAACAGAAGACTTTTCAGGGACCTTCACAGAACTTTGGGGTTCTTCAAACACTGTGTGAAAACCCCTGAATTAGGCTGTGTTTGAAAAGCCCTCACACAGTGGCTGGTCTCTGGTTGTGCCCTCATTAACTAGTGGTTCCCCTAGATCAGGAACCTAGTTCCCTACCATATCCCCAGCAGCACATAATAGATGCTTAATAAAATTCTTCTCAAGTAAATGAACGATTGGATTTTCATTGTGATGTGTAGCTTGGATATATTCAAGTCATTTAAATGAAGGGCCAAATGGCCATTGATTTATAGACATCTTAAAAGGACAGTTTATTGAAGAGAAAGTCAAAAGGCATTTCTAAGTCGTTACTGTAATTTAGAAGAATAACCAAAAAGCTGCTCAAGAAAAACTAAAAGGAGATTTTGTATAAATACATCTTGATTTGTCCAGTGAAAGAAATACTCTGCAGTCATTATAGGTGATGAGGTAGATCTATTTGTGTATGTATGTATGTGTGTGTGTGTGTATATATATATATAATTTTTTTTAACACAAATGATGTTCACTCTATAATGTTAAGTGAAAGAGCATATTCAGAGCAATATATAGGGAGATAGAGATAAAAATATATTAACTTTATATGTGAGTATCAGTACTATGGTTTATCTTTTGTTTTTCTATTTTTTTCTGATTTTATAATTAGAAAACAAAGCATGAAACTGTTTTTTAAAGCCTAAGAAAGCTGCTTTATATGTTAAATATAAAGGTGTAAACAGATCAATTTCCTTGTTGTTAGGGGTTCTGAATACTCCCGTCCAGGTTAAGATTGTCATTGAAGTCTTAGTTCCAGTTCCTAATTAAACACGATCTTCAGTACTCTATTAATTAAACACGATCTTCAGTACTCTATGTCCAAAATTTTCTCAGTGCTTTAAAATTTTGAACATCTTCTTCACTGTCAAATACACCATCTCCCGGCTTAATCCAGTAAATAAAAGCCAGAGGGCACAAGCTTTAGGCGCAGGTTTTCCTCTTCAGTTTCTCTGATCACTAGTCCCTATGCTTTCCATTTTCTGTTTTCTACTCATTTTGTAAATATGAGAGAAGACTCAATAAAATATTTAAATAATTTCGCTAATACTGTGGTTGAGACAAAAATAGCAGCGCAACTAAACTCAAATGTGAGGAGGTAGAAAACCACACTTTGTGATAGCTCAGATATTTTATTTGTCAGCTGATGTACAAATGTCTATATCACAGAAGACCATTTTTAGGGGCATCGAGCATGTATAATGTACAAGAAGGGACATCCAGGGAGTTAAAGACTGTATATGAGATTAGAAGAATGAGTTCTCGGGGCCCATTCTAGCATCCCCCCATATAGCCCAACGGTCCACTTAATTTATTTATTTAAAAAATTTTTCGGCCGCGCCACGCAGCTTGTGGGATCTTAGTTCCCTGACCAGGGATCGAACCCACGCCCCATGCAGTGGAAGCGCGGAGTCTATACCACTGGACCCAAACGGTCCACTTTAAACACGGGGATAAAAACCTACGTGCAGGGCTGCTAGTCAGGAGATGCCGGCTGTTAACCTGTGGGCTGGTAAGTCAGTCAGCCACCCACCCCTTGCCCAGGACTCCATAGACATCAGAGCAGGGGTGAGAGCAGGGGGGCCAGCGTCCCTTTGGATGAGCCCCAGGCCCATGCTGTATTGGTGGTTAAATATTTTGAATGGCCCCTGCTATGTATCACTTACGTGTTGTGGTTAGAAGTTTGCATCAACAGTCTTTGTAGCCAAAAGACCTCAGTTTCATGCAGTTAAATCTTAGCCCAAGAGAAAATCTAGAAGCGACCAAACAGGATATGATAACACAGAGGCAAAAAGAGGCACAGACCTACCCATCTCATTTTACCTAAGGTTGTGTCTATGAAAAAACACTTTCAAGTGAAATAACATATGTGAAAACATTATGTAAGCTGTGAAACGCTGTTTAAAGGTAATTTATTCATAAGTCTGTGAGGCGGAGAAATTTCAAACGTTCCGTGGGAATAGGTTGATTCAAACTAA
The DNA here is from genome assembly GCF_028564815.1 of Eubalaena glacialis. Classification (NCBI taxonomy): domain Eukaryota; kingdom Metazoa; phylum Chordata; class Mammalia; order Artiodactyla; family Balaenidae; genus Eubalaena; species Eubalaena glacialis. The sequence continues at coordinate 4,824,584 of NC_083734.1, read as the reverse complement.
GAAACTGTTGAATGCCGGTTGCAGGGTGGGAATAAAGAAGCACGTAGCACATGCCAGACAAAGATGCTACGTGCGGTTCCGTAACCCTTACAGCAGCTCTGGGAGGCAGGTGTGCGTAGCCTGTCATAGAGCCTGGGGATCAGTTAGAAGAGACGCAGAAAGCCCTGCCTTAGCTTGTGTTTCCTTTCTGTTCCCCGGCCTGATTTCCTCCATACACGGGAGGTCCTCTGCCTCTGCCTTTCCTCCCCTCTTGGGGCGCTAGGGAGACGTTAAAACTGCCACCATGTCTGGCAGGACCCCTTAGCAAAAATCAAGGGAGTAGGAGGGGGAAGCTCCAATCCTCAGCTCATTTTCACTGAGGGAAGGGCTCTGTCCTGGCCCCGGCTGTGCTCAGTGGGATAGTTTTAGGTCACTGAATGTGACCGGGTGATCACATTATACCATAAAATACGCTGGATGCAGCAAATAAAACAGATAACATTCCATTTCAAATACTCTAATGGCAGTAATTTAGAAAGCAGTAATATTAAAAAATTATGAAACAGATTTTTCCCTTAAAATTATTATACGACAGCCTATATTGTTACCATGTGATAGTAGCAAATGCACAGGAGTGTTAGACGGACAGACTCAGTATAATAAAGAACGCTGATTTGTGTGTTGCAATCTTGACATTCATCAGGTGGGCAGAGTAATTAGGAAGGAGATTCTGAAACCAAAGCCAGTGGCTTTTTGACAAAGTCCCTTTCATTCAGAGGATTTTCCAACTAAAAAAATTGGGGGATTAAATGATAAAATGATGAACAAACGAATTGTTTATGATTTCCTTCTAAATAGACATTTCCTTAGTGATCTATACATTTTCATCATTTATAGTTATGTTAAAAATACTTGAACTTGCTTTTGTTTGGGTTTCCTTTTCCATAATATTTCTACACTCTACGTTAGAATTTAATCATGAACAAAATGCCACATCATTCTTTATCCAAACATCATGAAATCATTGCAGATGAGATGAGGAGATAAAGTAATTGGATTAGAAATGGATGGTTTAAGTTTACACCATTTTATTATATCAGGAATTTTTGATATTTGAGACGTAGATTTCCACAGCTGTTCAATCACTTGTGCCTAAGATGCGTATATGAAACCAGGTTCTGTAATTTTGTTATTTTAAATTCCGAAGGAGGATAAGTGTAGATGGTCAAATCCATTCACCTGAAAAAGTTTTATATGAAGTAAAACAACTGATGTATCAGTTTTAAACAACATGGAGGTATGATCCTTGTATTACTAAATATGCGTTAGCTTGATTCTTTGCTTTCTCTCACTTTGGGTTTATAAGTACTTTAATGAATGGTGGTCATAGTATCTGAGCATAAAAGTTTGTTTCTTAAAAATTTTCTAACCATAATGTTCTCCTAATCTTAAAAAATAAAATTTTATGTATTTTTTCCCATCTGACAATTACATTGGGCTATTGTAGAACAGTTTTTGATAAAGTGTTAAATTTTCTGTGGGATATATATGTATTTTAACCTCTAACCTATTAAATTATTTGAGAAGAAGAAAAAGAAATTTGTTGTGCTAAGAAACTATATCAAAGAATAATCCTGGTTATTTTTACTTATTCTATGCCTATGCTGATGCTAAATCATAGCATAAAAAATCTTTGGGTAGTATTAGAGAAAAATTATGCACTGTATATAGAAATTTAATAATCTAATGTTGAAAGAATTGTGTCTTTAGAACTTTTTAACCGTTCTGATTTTGAGTTTAGTTCCTTTTAGATTTATTTAATTCCTGAAGAAAACAGTACAGTTCAGTCAGTTGGAGATTTTGTTGAACGTTTTAAGTTAAAAATTTGTAATGTGGTAACTCTTGTAGCTTCTTTACTGAGGGGATGTGTGATGCTTGTGAAGTTCTTTACAAAGGGACCAGATGAAGCTTGGGTTAATGTGAATTTGAAAAACTTTCCTAGAATTTCCCTGCAATTTATTAAAAATAAGCCATTTATTCGCTAGTTTTCTTTATTAGAAACGATGGAGTAAAACTTTAAAACTTAATATTTCAGTAATTAGACTGTATTCATTTAGTTGGATTGGGCTGCAGTTTACTTTTGTACTTTCCGTGAAAACAAAAAATCAAAAATGTAATAACTGTAGTTTGTTGAATGTATTTTTAAAAATAATTGGAAGTATTTTACAAATGCATATTTAGGACTAAATAAAGGAATTGTTAATAAATTACTTTTGTGACTCATACATTAAAGGAAGCTTTAAGGGGACCTCTGGTTATCCATTAATCTGTTATTACTGTAGCTGCAGTTAAATTACACTAATTTGTACTAACTGGATTTGTGAAAGGTTCAAATTATGGAATATTTCTGAAGAAATCCAGTATTATTTTTCAAATTAAATCAGAATAATAACGTTCTTGAAGAGTTTCTTCTTATTAAGAGTAATCTTTGAGTGCGGGCACTGTGTCTATGTTTATATGCCCCCATTGTAGCTAATGGTGTAATTCATTGAATTAACAAACATGATTTGTAGTTATACTCATTGTGTAATACAGAGCACTTGACAAAATATATTTGAAGATACTTAAACAGTTGGTTATCAAGCATTTTAAATGCCTGCTGTCACTACCAACACCAAATATTGTTAAAACTACGAAATGGTATTCTGTAGAATGAAAGAGTTTTCTACATGGAAATCAGTTTCATCCTGATTCTAGTATGGGTGATGAAAAAAATGACTAATTAAAGTTTTAAATTCATGAAACCTTTATCATAATTGAAATCAAGGAAGGAAACATCCTTTTTAAGAAAAATTAGTCTTTAATTCAGATTTTTCATTAATTCTAGTACAGTCTTAATTAGTGAAGTTTTAGTCTGCATTGACTTTATGGGGCATAAGTGAGACTCTGTGTTACCATATAGAAATCTTTTTCTTTTTGTGAACATGTTAGTAACCTAGATGCTGAATGACGTGACTTTTACAGAGAGGAACCCTGGTGTTCACGGCGGTTCTTTGAGCCAGTGTCTCTGAGCTCTCTTTGGTTCTTTGCTTTGGTGTTAAAGAATTCCTTTCTACACCATAAATATTAATAACAGTTTTTCAGTTACTTGTAACTAAAAGGCTTCGTGATGTAGACCGCATAATGTCTTCAAATTCAACGAATGTTAGTGTCTGAAGGAAAAAAGCAATGATTCTTCACAATCCATTCCATCTAGATCTTTAAAGAGTATAGTTTTTCACATTTCATCGAGTTGTCTCTGACACCTGTGACCTTTGGGAATATTATTGATGATATGCTTACATGCTTGTTAACGTGCTCTTAAAGAAAATCGAGATAAAAATACAAAGTTACAGTATCTGTTGGCTTTAGTAAACAACTTACGTGTTAGAAAATGTCTGTTTTCTGGAAAATATTAACTGGGTCTTAGAATTACCTTAATGGTTGCTCATATTGGAAGATGAAAAGCATCGCCTCTGTCAGATAGGGTTTCAGAGGCACAGAATGACTGTAAGATGCCTAATTTTGCTTTGTATGTGGGACACAGATGGTTTCACCTCTAAAAAGGGATCACAAGCACATAAAAAGGAAATTAAACCTGTTCCCAGGGAATATGTGTGGTGTAGTACACTTTCAGAGAGAATTTTGAAATCAGCTAGCTTAATAAGCTAAAAAAGCCAGCAATGCCACTTAACTTCAGTAGCAGAAAGTATGCCTTCCAAAGCGGTAGTTCTTTGACCAGACCTGGGTAAAATAAGTGCCCATGGAGGGTGTTTTTTTTTTAATTAAACTCTTTATTTTGAGATCACCATAGACTCACATGCAGTTGTGAGAAATGATACAGAGGGATCTCATATACCCTCCACCCGGTTCCCCTCTGTGGTAGCGTCTTGCAGAAACATCACATGACATCATAGCCAGGATACCAACTCGCCTTCGTGTTTTCAAAATGCTTTTTGAGTCTGTCCACAAGGCCAAAGCATAGCACTATTTTTTTCTTTCATTCTGAATAAAGAGCAACTGTGCATAACTATACATACATATAAAAATTATCTTTAAAATTAACCTAATATATATATGATGAGATCTCTGTTACTACCTTGTGGGCACAAAGATCCATACTGTAAAGCTGTTCATTTACAAATAGTTGACTCTTACAGATTTTACGTGGAGTGGTCTTTGTTTTCCTGCACAGTTTAGTTTATTGGTTCTGTTGACACATTTTACTTTGATTTTTTTTAAAAATCAGAAGTTGAAATCTTTGAATAATTTTGGTAATTAACCATTATCGTAATGATAACATTTCTTTGGAGCTCATGCAGCTGTTTTGTTGGGAACAAAAATGTGTTAGCATGTCGCAAGCACACCACCGGCTTTAGATTCTAGATTAGTAGTTCTGAAATTTTATGGATATAAAGACTCACCTGCAGAACTGATGGAAAAGGCAGGCTCCAGTCCCCACTCCTAGATGTTCTTCTGTTTTAGAAGGTCAGGGGCGGGGCCCAGGGATCTGCATTTGTAATTAAGTACCGCAGAGGATTCTGATGCACTCGGCCCCTGAACTGCACTTTGAAAAACACTGTACTAGACATGGAGCCTTTCTAGCATTATATTGTAGAAGCAATAGAATGTTTATATTTTTCTCTAAATGTATATAGAGAACATCATCTTCATTTTCTAGATTTTTGTTCAAATATGGAATTACTGTTTTTCATAGTCTTATTACTGAATCTATTAGAATTTTTAGATTTTTTTTAACTGAGTTATAATTGACATGTAACATTATATTAGTTTCAGGTGTACAACATAACGATTTGCTATTTATATATATTATGAAATGATCACCATACAGTTACAAATTTGTTTTTCTTGTGATGAGAATTTTTAAGATCTACTCTCTTAGCAACTGTTAAATATACATACAGTGTTATTAACTATAGTCACCATGCTGTACACCACATCACCAGATATATTTTTTTTATAACTGGACATTTGTACCGTTTGACCACCTTCATCCATTTCAACCATACTGAAACAGTTAGCAAGTCAGTCACACCTCTGTCCTCCAGTTGAAATCTTTTTCAAACCTAGAGAAGCAAAGGCATTTGCACAGTAGAGGGCTTGGAATAGAGATTGAGGAACAAACACCCTAAAAGCGCTGCCTTTGATGATTGCATTTAATCAAGTAGTTTGGTTGGTTGTCCTCTCCTACCACCCCCCCACCCCCACCCCTGCCCCCGTCTAGCCTTTTTTTTTTCTTTTTTTTACGTAATGACAGAAAATTAAAAGTAATAAGGATTAGAGATGAAGGTAAAGAGGAAGAAAACGCTGGCGTAAAACAAAACAAAGAAAAATAAAGGTGATTTATTTTTAAAAGCTTAGGAGTTTGAGCAATCTCCTGAGAAGGCAAGCATCCTGAGTCATTGCAAACAAGGTCAGATGAGGCCCAGTAAATTGTTCTGCAAGCTCAGAAATAGGAGAAATTTTAGAAACATTTCCATCAAAAACTGATTTTAATTTTATAAATATTTGGCTATTCAAAATAGAAAATTACTTCATTAATCTAGAAAATTAATTTGTGTGCATCATTTTCTTTCTCAGAGATGACAGAAAAATGAGGTGTGACTTATTCACTTGACCTCTGAGTAATAAGCATCCTTTTAAGGAAAAGCTGGGTAATTATATATACCTTTTTTTAGATGTTTTTCTTGCTACTAACCCAAAAGTCTAGATTTGCTTTCATTCATTACCAGTTTGCTTAACCCCCTTTTTTGCTGTTGGCTTGGCTGCACCATACTGATGTTATAGGAAATTTCTCACCGTAAAGCCCAGTTGAGACTTTGGTGGTTTGAATGCTGTACTTATTTGTTTTCTTGATATGTGCATGTCAAAACTTAGAGTGAATCTCCTCCTCCAAAATACATTTTTTGCTGGGGTGTCCTTTTTTGTGATTATCTTATTTATGAGGTTAGCAGAACAAGAACTCTACCTTGACTCACAGTGTTAGGAATTAATTACAGTGAAAGGAGACAAGAGAAAAACATGCATGACTGTAGTCTGTTCATACAGATATTTGCATGTGCTGATGACTTCATTTTAACAATCGATGCTTTATTAACTTAAGACTTTTTGTAAAGTTGTAAGGTTTAGTTTACATCCTATGTTGAAATCTTTTTTTAAATCAATGAGAAATTAAATGAGTAAAGATGTTTTAGGTTTGTTTTTCTTTTTTTTCTTTTTTTTTTTTAATTGTTTTACCTAATGCTGGCGAGGATGCTGGAAGGCAGGCTCTCTCAGGCTGTTGAGAATGTAAATTGGGACAATCTTTCTGGAGGGAAATTTTGGAAGTATGGTTTAAAATTGTTAAAAATGTACATTCCCTTCAACCCAGCAATTCCATTTCTAGAAATGTTTTAAATTATCAAAATATGTGCATGTATTTTATGTATTAAAATTCGTTAGACATAATTTCAACATACAAAAATGGGCTCCATTAAATTATGTTTTATCCATATAATGGCATACTGTGAATATCATAAAAGTCACATTTCCAAATAGCATTTAATGACATGGTAAGTTTGTGAGTGTTATGAAACAAATATTAGATTATTATAGTGAATACAATATGTATATGTCTGAGTGGTAGATCCAAAAGTATGTATAGCTTTTAACCTAGTAATTTTCCTTTTGGAAACGAATGTATATAAAGTGAAAGTAAACAAATATTTACACTTCTTTTAAAACACTGAACAAAGATAAGGAGAATAAAAATAATTCTCCCTACGAGTTATTATATATTTAATGTTTTAATACAGAAAATCTTAAGGGTAGTGTTAAAAGACTGTGGTTAGGATTCTGACGCATGCTTATCTACAGACTGTAAGAACTTTCTAAAACAAATCCCTTTAAAATAAATGGGTGAATGGAGAAAAAATAAAGAGCATTAAGATAGCCTGGAAAGCACACTATCTGGGGTGTCAGAAGGACAGAGGGATTTGAGTCCTGACATTCCAGGGGCTGGGGTGGAGTGGGGATCTCTTCAATTCGGTATTGGGAAATCACTGCTATTTTCAGTTGTCAAATGCAGTTTATATCGAGATTCATCAGCATGCCCTTAGACAAATTGCTTATATTTCTATGTTTTTTTTCTCCATGCAGATTTACAGTTACAGTTTTGTGATTGTTATCAGAGCTCTTTAATACCAAAATGTTCTTGAAGTATTCTTTCAAATATTTCATCAGTGATGATCATTAAAGGGACACACATGAATAAAATTTCCTTAGAGAGGGAATAGCATCCCTCAGTTATAATATATTGGTTTATAGCTCTTGTCCAATCTTTTTCAATACACATACACAGAGAGGCACTATACTGTATCTGGCATGTCATAATTTTATTTTTTTCTCTTAATACCGAATCATGAACTGCCCAAGTCACTCAATATCATTTGCTTTTAAAAGGCTTTAAACATTTTGTATATTATGCCATTATACAAATAAAGCAAAATTTACATTAACTAAGCCCATATTGTTGGATATTGGAATTGTGTCCAATACTTTGTGTTTCAATTGCAGTTAAGCATGTCAGTGGTTCTTTTGGAAAAGAATAAAATCATTTGAAACATATTCTTTATATTATTATACCCCTAATGGTAACTGCTATGTTGGTGGCAGGAAGTGGTTTTTAAGTTTGTATTTCTTACTTGTGAAGGGTTAGCCCTACCAATTCTTAAGCGCTAGCTGCACAAGTAAACACAGACTTTTGCTAAAAGTTCTCAGGAGCCTTGTACCCCAGTGCCTGGTGGGCCAGATTTCAAATGTACCAGTTCTGAGACTCATCATCTTTCCTTCCTCCGAACCTTATTTTTGGCAGTTATCGTCTGCATCTCCGTGAATCTTATCATGCTGCCTCTCATTATCTTATAAATTAAGTGTCGTATCTCCCGAGCTGGGCTGTGGTCCGGGGCCAGGGTCTCCGTCTCACGGCCCCTCAGAGCATCCGCATCCCAGCCGTGTCTCGCGCTCAAGCCACCTGTGCCGGGTGGCGTGTGGGGCCATGATTGAGCACAGGCACTCGGGCAGCCCGGGTTCAAATCCAAGCCTTACGACCCTGCTGAATTACTTGCCTGGGTCTCAGTTATCTCGACTTTCAAGTGAAGATAATGGTAATACCCACCTACAGGAGATAAGGCTTAATACACAAAACACTGAGCCCAAGCGTGGGAATAGTAAACCCTCGGTGAGTCATAGCTAATAGAGGTACCTTATTCCTGATTTGTTCAGAATAAGTCAGTGCATTGCTGTAGCCTCATCAGTATTAAGAAGGCATTTTCCCATTGCTCTTCTGTGTTTGCTTGTCCGTTACATTCATTTAGTCATGAAACTAACTATAGATGTTCACCTGCTTCAAGTTGTGACTGGTTATCGTGAGAAGCTAACATTTGAATGAACCCTCACAATATTAGCCAGGATCCATCAATTATTTTATGCATAGCAAATTTGCTGGTCACCTCATAGGAAATATATTTCCTTCATTACTAAATCCATAGCTGAGAATGTGCACTGTTTTTCAAGTAAAAAGCTGATCAAAATAAAAGGTTTTACAGTTTTATTATTTAAGCTTTCATAAGACAGTTTCAAATGAAATAACCTAGCTATATATTTTTGTAATGTCTAATTAAGTCAGCGGAATTTTTGGCAGTAAAATAAAATAAAATTGCATAGTGATTGCAAACTTAGATATTTTGTTCATCAGCATCACAGCTCAAAGTGGAAAAACTACAGATGTGCACACTTGAGGCCTTCTACCTGGAAGAATCCCTCTGTCGCCTCCAATATTTAGTATCAGAAATGGTTTCGGCTGGTAGTCCTAAGCTTGCTGGACTAAATGTCTGTAAATTCTTGAGCAAATCAGAGTATGCTATGATAGTAAAAATAAAACAAAACTTCTGAGAAATATGGCCTTAGCGAGCTACAGCCATGAATAAACAAATAAAGCTATGGAAAATATAGGTTTGAGGACTTCTTAAAAGTGAAGAAACCTTTTCCAAAAGAAGCCTCTTCCCTTAAGTCCGCTTGACCTGCCATGTTTATAAGGGCCTTTCTCCCTCAAACTAACCTTCAGAAGCGTTTGTGATGAAACTTTTACATTTCTAATGTGTTTTGGAAAACCTAAAAGGTTTAATGTGGTTTGGAAAATGTAATGTAACATTTAATTTTTTAAAATATTCCCAAACCATCCTCAAATCTTTCTTTAAATGTAGCCACATCTATCTGTATAATTTACTCTTTGTGCTTATTATTTTTCTCATTATTATAACAAAACAAAATTTGGAAAAGAGAGCAAAAATCCATAGACTCACCACTCTGAACAAATTATAAACTATAAACTATATTATTAGTGTTTGAAGCATTTTCCCAGATTATTAGAGTCTTAATTATCATCTTTAATGACTGCCTGGTGTTGCATCAAGGTGTATTATTACCACATTGTAACCGTTCCTTTAGTGCTCTTCCAGTGTTTATCTGTTAAAAGCAACCCTGCAGCAGACGTTTTAAATTTTTATCGTGTAGTCTTCTCCTATACTTCTAGATCATTTCCTTAATATGTAGTTCCAGAAGTGGAATTTATTAGAAACGAACTAAACTCATTAAATTTAGAGTTCCTTACTGCCCTTCATAAGAACGTTTTCTTTTTCTTTTGTAAATGATATTGAAATAATATATTCTTATTTTCATATTGCTGTTTTTGTTTTTAATTTCAGGCATTTTATATTCTTAATAGTAATCTCATTGACTTGTTATGAAGCAATACAAAATTTAGATAATTAAATATTGTGTAATATATTGGTCAGTAAATCTTCAGCGAGCCTGTTCATTTAATTGCAATGTTACGTCTGATTTCTTGGTTGCATAGCTTTCAAAATCTTGATTTGTGGTGGTAATTTTCTTTTTAAAAAACTTTTAATAGAATTAATTTTTAAGTCATCACATGATAAATGATAAATAAAATGAGGTATATATTCTAATTTATATATTTTAAGGTACATATTCTCTCAAATATATTTAATTATAAGAGCTATCATTTTGAAAAATTATACTAGTATAAACTAGACTCTGCTTTATTGGTGTTCCTCATATAGTCTTTCAAGAATTCATATGTGGATATTGTCTGGGATTTTTAAGCCTAATTATAAGTTATAGTGCTAATTTATCTGTTAAAGATCAGTTGACAAGGTCCCAACCCCCTCTTCCCAGTGTGACTTATCTTATTAATTTGTATAATACTTGTAAAGACTGCCTTTTAAAGAATGAGAAGTATTTTAGTCACCTCTCTTTATGGAATAAAAGTCACTGTCAACGGATAAACTGAAACAAATGTCTTAATGGTTAGGTACTTCCACAGACTGTGTTTTTATAAAGACATTCATTATGCAACATTGTTTTTCATCATTACAGATTTAATTAGAAAAGTCTATTTGCCTTTCTGTTTGCTGTGGCTGCTTGTGGGAGTGGTAGTTACTTACTGTTTTCCTGGCACATAAATTCAGGGTTTCTCTGCTTCACAGAAGAGAGACTAGTACATGATCTGGAAGGTTTTTTTAAAATATAGGAGAACGGTGGTCCACTTGGTATTGCTAAAGTAAAATCTCTGATTAGACGTGCACTCAAATAAGCTCTTACATGTTTTATCCGTAAACTCTGACTCTGGGTACCGCTTAGAGCTTAGCCTGGTGCCAGCTCCTCCCCATTTGCTTTTTTACCCATCCTCAGTGTGGAGGCTAACTTCTGCTGCTTTCACTGTCTCCTGTCACCAACAGTGAGAAAGGGAGCGCTTGCATCTCTTAGAAAGCCTGCCCTCCCATTAGCGTGTATTTAAAAGGAAACTGGAGGGGAATTCCCTGGCGGTCCAGTGGTCAGGACTCCGGGCTTCCACTGCTGGGGGCTCGGGTTTGATCCCTGGTCGGGGAACTGAGATCCTGCAAGCCGTGAGGCGCGGCCAAAAAAATTAAAATAAAATAAAATAAAATAAATTAAAGAAAACTGGTAAAGGTGGTCGTTAAAATTAAAACCTTTTCTGTTTGGAAGTATTTCATTAAGACATTCATGTTCTCCGTTTAACTCATATTTATTAGAAAACTAGATTGCTACTTTACACGGATAGTTGTGCAAACACAGAAAATCATATATATTCTAAGAATTGCCTCTGAGGCAAAAAACTGTGATGCTGACAAACTACATGGACATGTAATCGGTTGCAATTCTTTAAGTATTGGGATTTGATGACCAAATAAATAGCTTAGCCATTCACCTAAGCTGCATAATCATACTAATAAGTTCACAGCCACATATCAATTACTGTAATTCATAGGCATTTTAAAATGTTTGCCTGCCTTCTGGGATTATATTGATATTTGACAGAAAAGTTAGAAATATTTAAGTTCTCTTTATGCCATTTTTAATTAATTAAATTTAAAACTTTAAAAAAGTTTCCATTGAAAAACTCAAAGTGAACGTCAGAACCCTATTATATCTTTTCTTTCCTAGAAACTCCAAGTAATTTGGAATTTATATCCACATATCTTAGAAAAGGAAACATTTCTTCCCGGTTTGCTTTTAACAGGAAGACTGAAAATATTTTGTGTGTGGATGGAAAGCTTTTCTTCCGTGGATCAACCACTGTGTTATCTCGGCATCATTCTGTAAGGTGGTCAATGCACGTGTTACACTCTCAGAACACGGTAACCATGCTTATAACATTGTCACAGGTTTTTGTTTGGCTTCTCAGGAAAGAAGTTATATACTTAAACTTTTCTCGGTTTTGGGAAATTTCTCAGTATCCTTCCCTTGCCCATGACAAATGTCTTGCCCTACCAAAAGAATTTTCCACTGTTTCCTGTGTTTCAGTGAAGGAACTGTAGGCCCTTCTCTGTAGACCCAACTCTATGCTCAGATATATATTCTGAATATATCAGACACAGAATCAAGGCATGTCCAGTAATCAGGTTGAAAGGAAAGCAGTGGGAATATAGGAACAGAAACAATTATAAAAGGCTGTCAGAAGTATTCCACTTAATGACTACTTATAAAACACCTGTGTTCCCTTCTTAAGCCTTTGAAAATGCCCCAATATATTTTATGTGCTATTTTATTTTTTGATTCAAGTATTATTTCCATTATTATTTATTTATTATTATTTTGATGTAATAGTCATTGTTTTTATTCACCATTCCAGCTTCTTTTCTTTTTCACTTAAGTTCCTAAAGAAGCTCATTTTGTAATATACCTGCTTTCAGCACGAAGACTTTCAAAAGGTTATTTAAAAATAATTTTAGGTAATCGGCAAGAGACTGTTTGAGGATTGTAGGGGAAAATAGGCAGCAGAAAAATTTTACTAAAGTTGAAATGCACTATAATTGTACCCCCATCACAGAATCTCAGAGACAGAAGGGAATGGGGTCATTAAAGAGTGGTTTCGAGTCACTTTGCTGACGATAACATAGTAAGTAGGTAGTTGGTGTCTCCTCAGAAGCCGAATCATTTCCCTTTGCAGCCGTATAGGATCTGAAGTTCAAAAAATAAACCGTAATCTTAGAAGAAATGTGTTAATCATCCAACACGTTATTGAACATTTACAGAAGGCCTGCGTAACTTTATTTTTAAGGTATATATTCTCTGATCGGCAGAACGAGTGAGACACATTTTTCCCCGATTCCCCCAGCCTCCTCCTCTCTGCCGCCCCCTCCTGGGTGTGTAGAGTAACGCGACGATTAAACCAACAGGGGCCGGGGTGCCGGCTCAGGCTGGCTCCGGGCCACATGCGGACGGGGGAGGTTTTGTGTTACTCCAGGTTTTGGTGTATCGCCGTGTCCTCACGAGGGAGGGAATCACCCAGTTGAAATACATACTGCAACCCCTGAGGGATTAAGTGTGCTTCCTTTGCTTTATAGTTCAGAATTTTACAGTTTCTTTGTTTGGAATGTCTCCGATGGCTTAATGATTTCTGTAGCTCCCACCCCCGCCCCGATGGGACCAGATGTGTATCAGAGCAGCAGCTGAATCTCTGTAGATTTGCCAGTTTTATTGCTCACCTTGTGGTATAACCTTTTCTTTTTGAGTATCGTATCGTTCTTCTGCCATGGATCCTAGATAAAGGTGATTTTACTTATTTCTTGCCTTTTAAAATGTTCATGTTCTATTTTTTTTTTAAATGGTGGCATTTAAACTCTTTGTAGTATTTTAGGGAACTGTTTCAGAGGTCAGACTTGTCATATTATTGATAGTTTATCACCATTAATGGTTTCAGTAAGCATGCCTGTTTTTTTATAGTTGTAGAGGGATCCACAAGACTTTATTAATTTGCTAGTCTTTTGTCCCCATTAGATTAGGATGAAGCAGCACTAGTTGAGGAAAGGTTCCTTTAATCTGTGAGACCCAAGTTTTAAAAAGTTGGGTTTAAAAAAAAAAACTTCTCAATCTAAGTAGCGTATTAGTCGCCTTTAGTGGACTTCAATGCATTTATTTATTGTTCTTCAAAACTGGCCTTCAGAATTAACTATTTTAAAAATGATTTTTGCAAAGATGGAATTATGGTCCTTGGCAGCTGTTAGAATAGAAATCCCTTGGAGCTTATTGCAAGATTTCTGGAGGGTCCTTAGCCTCGCCCCGGACACCTCCTGCCGTGGACCGTGCTGGCTAAGATGAGGGCCCCGACCTTCATGTGCAGTAGGGGCAGAGACCACGTCCTCTCTTGTCCGCATGCTAACCTTGTGCTCAAGTCCGCTGGCGACACCGGGAGACGTGTGGGTTTGGGGGAGAACTAAGCATGTCGAGGTAGGGGTGGGAAAGATCCAGCTACAAGACACCATGCTGTGGGGAAGAGGGGTGCTTGATGGGCTAGGTTTCACAGGAGGTGGCAGGGAACAGGGTCGCCAGCCCAGGTGGAGGGAAGGAGGAGGTGGCACCCATCGGTTGAGAGCGGACCGGATTGAACTCGCCCCCCACCCTCCCGTGAAGAGGAGCAGAGCCCGTGGGCTAGAGAGGTCGAGGGGGCTGGCCAGGGAGTGGTACGAGCCGCCTTTGAAACTGGTGACTCTGCACTTGAAGTGAATCCTCTTGTCCTGTCGGTGGTTGTTCGGGCAGAGCTCCACTGCCAAGGCACACACAGAGGAGCAGAATGTAGGGCAGACCAGTAAGTCAGCTCTGCGCTGATGATGGATGCGGCACAGCTACTGCGAAGGGTCCCTGCGGGCAGGGGAGGCTGTAGGAAGGACTGACGGCAGACTGCCCCCGAGGACCTGTCAGGAGGTTCAGACCCTTAGAGGGGAGCAGTCAGGGGCGAGAGAAGATGAGGCCCCGGGACGTAAAGGGGCCGGAGCTTCTGTGAAGAGCTTTCTGTGCCACGTGAGTGCCTGGACTTTACTCCCTGGGCAGCGGGTAGCCATGGAGAGTTTTAGGCTGGGAACTAACATGACCAGGTCTGTACCTGAAAAGCTTGCGTTGGCTGCTGTGTGAGAAATTGACAGGGGTAATCAATACTGCAGATAGGAAGTGTTGGGAGGCTGCTGTAATCTAGGCAAAATAAAATGGTCGCCTGAGTTAAAGGACTGGCACCAAGGATGGAGGGAAACGGGTGTCCTTGAGAAATATTTAGGATCAACATTTTATCCTGTGGTTCTTTCTGGGGGAAAAAAGGGGTTCTAATTGACTAAGGCTCCATTGATATTGGCTTTCTACTAGATAAGTTTAGTTATTAGTTAACCTAACGAAGGTCTGTCCAGATTTTATATTTGTATCATTTAGGTAAAAATTTTTATTACTTTTTTTTTTTTTTTCTAAGTAGAACATACATGGTCTTTATAGACAATTGTAAAATACAAAAAGAATATTCACCCCACATCTCTCTACCCAGATCTTGTAAATATTTTGCTGTGTTTTCCTTCCACCTCTTTTCAGAAAGCAGTGTTACAAATTGAGTTCCCTCTGGCAGGAGAAAGGGTGACCTATAACACCATTTCTGAAGCTCGTCAAAACCAGTGCAACTTTCTGAGTTTTCTTTTACTTACAGGATGTGGTACTTCAGGCCTCTGATAAGTGCTGGGTGACCTTTTAGGGCGAAGCCTTAAAATACAGCTTAATGAGCGACGGCCTGAGTAGCATGTTTGGAGGAGAACATTACCCCAGCACCACGTGAGCACACACACACCTTATTTCAAATACCTCGTGGGGAAAAATCAATGGGAGCAGCGAGTCTCACTTAATTTGTTTATTCTTGGTATGGCAATGGAACACTGGTAACAACCGAAGAGCCATGGCTGACCGCTTATCTTAACTGATTTGTAAGCTGAAAGTAATGGTATGTGGAACCCTGCTGGATAAGGTGCCTCTCCTGGTGCTTTATTTATTTATTTTTGTTAATATCCCTTTTAACTTGGTCTGAGACGGATTGAGACATTATCTTGGACCTGGGAGGCTGTGAGCCATACTGGAATGACAAACACTTGTTGACAGCTTTGAGAAGATGGATGGAAAAACAAACTCCCACAGGGTTCACACGTTTGTTTTTCCTTTGAGTCTTTAGAAGAACGTTGCCCCCATTATTTAGCATAGGGGAAGAAAAGGTTGCACCTCGTTATCAAAGTCAATATTTCCTGAGCCTGACTTGCAGACATCTCTAGAACACATCTACTTTTTGCATAGCGTATAATTAATCAAAATAGGAATAGGAAGTTCATCACTTGGGCCAAGTTATATTTCGACCTGCTTTTGGTGTCTGTGTCATTTTAGCTCACAAAATTCAATAGTGTCGTAAGTATGTTGTTATCTGTTAGAAGGGTTAGTAAGTATATTTTATATCTGAGCAGCATCTCTCTGGAGTAATAATAATTATCTACTAATATAAAAGCATGGTATAATAGAAAAGCACAAATCTGATATTAGGATCTAATAAATATTTACCCATTGGTGTAATAGTGACCCATATCTTAATGTGATTATGAGGAGGAAAAAGTAATCCATTTACTTTAAAAAAGTAATCCATTTACTCCTCTATTAAATAGATAGAACTATTGATCCCCCAAACTGATTATGAGACAAAGCTTAATATAAGTTATTTACTATGTTTATAATGATTAATGCCTTTCAGATACTTAAACTAGGAGTAATGTAGGCAAGTTATTTTATAGGTATGACGTGAGATGAAATGATTTGGGGCCGTTAGCTTTACAGTGAGTTAGAAATAATTTCACTGCATCCGTCTGCCTAACATCTTCCCATTTTCTTCTGGTAATAGAATTTTTCTTTCCTATCGAGAAAATAACACTCCCGATTCGAGGGCGATACAGTGTCACTGTGTCTCTCCACCTGCACCCTCCCCGTGGTCACAGGCTAGTCGCATCATCACCTAGCTGTGAGGATTCATGGCCATGGTGGTTCTGGACTTTTCTTCTGGAGGTATCAGGAAGTAAACGTTCCGCTAGGGTCACCAGGAGGATGAGAGTCTAGGGCTGCCCGTGCCATTTTGCCTGCTTCCTGGAAGGCGCCGGCATGCAGGAGTTCTCAGAGCAGATACGAGAGACGGAGAGAGCCAGCATCATGACAGCACATTTGGCACTGGACCCAGTACTTCCTAAAAGCAGGCACAGCCCTGTAGTAAGAAAGAAAGCCCCATTTTTTCTTTGAGTTGTTTGGGTTGTGTTTCTACCATTTGCAGCCCCAAGAGCCTGACTCATATAGCAGCTCATAGGATAGCTGGGGGGCAAGAAACTAGGAGGAGTGTCGACCGATGGAGGCTGGTGGGGTGGGGAACCAGGATTAAAGGGGAGATTTTAAATGAAAAGAATTCCAGAAGAACAACGGATTTTTATGAGGGAAAGAGGCTGAGAGAAAAATTTCTTTTGGAAATGAACATAGACAGAAAATAAGTTGTTTGCTGAAGGAAAAAGCAAGTATTATTCACTCCTGGGCAATGCACTGCTCTGATGTTTGAAGTTCTTACAGCCTCTCCTGTATTGGGACGTTGGAACTAAGAGGGACGGACCCGTAAGGTGTTGGCTTCGACTGGAAAGGGCGGAGGTGGAGCCTTGGAGGTAACTTGACCCAAGGAATCAGTGTTGGGCCTCTCCTCCACTTCCCTTTATCCTGTTCCATGGCCACAGGCAACCCAAGAGAAGGGAGGACATACCTTCCTGGGTTTTTGGTTTGTAAAATCCCAAGGAAAGACTCTGTTTGAATCAGATACCCACTCAGTAAACCAGTCACTGTGTCCAGGCGTGGGGTAAAGTACTGGGTGACATGGCCATTTGAGACCTAATGACCAGAGCCTTCTAAAGGAAGGGCCCGAGAGGACAGGCCTGGGCTGAGCGGCTGTCCAAGTGTGTTCACCGAAGCATATCACTGGGGGTGTTATTCAAAGCAGTGAGGGTATATGAAAAGGCGGGCCGAACAGTGTGTTCTAAGGGTTGGTAAGACAATATTTGTATTTTATTTTCAACACAAGTTGTAGGAGTTTTACTTCTCTGCTTCGGACGTAGTTGGAGCCAACTGAAATGATAGTAACATTATGAAAAAATTGCAAAGCACGGGGGAAAAATGTGAGTAGATTATCAAGCCAGCTATATGTTCTAAAATGTTTAAATTTCTCATCTGTATTACCTCCGCTTTACGTTCTGGGAATGTGGTTTCAATAGCTAAAGCAAAGCAGTGAACCTAACTGAAAGGCATTATAGGAAACGCATGAAAAACAGCGTAAAGCAGCATAACGAGCTCGGAGGAATTGTCTAGCCCTTGCTGGAATGAACCAGAAGTCTCGGTCAGCGTGGTATTTCTACCCAGGTGTCGCTTGTCCTGATAAATTCGAGCGTTCGTGGGAGTCAGAAGCTACTCCTGATAAATTCGAGCGTTCGTGGGAGTCAGAAGCTACTGCCAAGTTTTGGCACCCTGCAGTTCAGTTGCTGTGTTCTAGACCTCAGTTCCCATCTTTGGATGGCTGACTTGCCAGAAACAGAGAAAATATAACATCATTTTTCATCCAGAGGAAACCATTCATTAGAACTCCTGAACTAAGTGTGTGTGTGTGCGCGCGTGCAGACTTGAGAACTGCCAAGACAGTTACTTGTACAAGAGTTTCTGTGTTCTATTGGATAACACCTTACCAGCGTTTAAATAACATGATTTGTAATTGGAATCCTCATTAGTCCTGTGAAACTAAACTAATAGGTCATGAAGGAAAGATTATTTCAAATACTTATAGAATGTGTTTGAATATTGGGGAAGGGAGGGAATGTGACAGACAGAACATTTTAATTATGTGTAACTTGAACACACTCAAAGAATTTTTTAACACTTACAAATTGTAAATCGTTTCAACATGTAATTCAGTCTACAAATATACTTACTTGCAGTGATGGTTTATTTAATAAATTATTTATCGAGTGCCTATTTGCGTAGTTCTCTTTAACATTAAGGATGGGAAATTCACATATCTCAGGGAGCCTGTCATTGAGATCATAAGATGGACATACTGAACAGCTAACTACTTTTAAACAGCGGCCCTGTTGAAAGTATTAGAGAAGAGGCCTGCATCAGTTAAGGTTTGATCAGGATGTCGGAACCACTTGAGAGATACAAGGGATTAGGCCTGGTGGGACCATGGATGTGATGCAGTCCCGTAAGCCTCTTGCCCCTGTACCTCGTGCCAGGCCTGAGGAAAGCAGAGGAGAGCAGGAGTGACCCGGAATCCGCAAGGAGGAACAGAAGTGAAAGAACAAACTGGACCACGTGTCTGTTTCCTGCCGCTTCCAAGCCTGCACCTTTGATGATGCAGGTTGACCTGCAGGAGAGGATGCACTTGACCATGGAACAGCACACAGACTTGGCCCAGGATCACGAGACGTGGACGAGCTCGGGGGTCAGCTGCGGGCCCCGTGCCGCTCCGGGCCAGCAAGGCGAGCCAACGGATCCCAGCCGCCATGTGTGAGCTGCAGTAGAGCCTGACCTCACACCAGTTTTGCAAGTGTAAACGTGCCCGCTCCTGCATCCCCACCTTCCAGATCTCATGCGTGCTTCCGTGGCTGCCCCTAAGCTACAGCTGTGGGGAGAGGGCGTTCCGGGCAGCCTGGTTCCCGGTGAGCTAAATCAACACGGCACAGACCCATCACAGCTCGCCCTTGTCGGCCTGGCGCTCGGATACACCCTTCAGTCGTACTTCCAGATAAGGCGATAGCAAAAAGTTGTGTGTATACTGAACATGATGAAATTCTCCCCCTTCCAACCAGCAATTCACTGATCCACTCCCTGAAAGAGGAGGCAAAGTCCCTTTATTCATCTCTGGGGGAATGTTATCTCTTCCAGCTGATACTGTGTAACTTCAATACTGAGGCATGAGAGTAAATACTATTAGCATATATTCAGTGGTAGGAGAATGGGAGACAGATAAAAAATGTGGTTTATATATACAAACATATTTATAGTAAAACAAGGAGAAAATACTCAGAACTATTACATTCCTTGTTTCTGCAACTGGTCACAGGGTTGTAGCTGGTGTTTATAACTACCTTCTTCTGCTGGCCAGTCCGCGTGCCCTTTGTCCTTGGACGGCTGTAGTTCCTTGCCACAAGAGATGACCCAAAGCTTAGTTCTTGGAGGCTCTGGGACTGGACCTCTTATACTCTGGTGGCAGGAAGGTAACGTGGCAATCCACTTCGTGGAACAGTTTCCTGAGTAGTTTCAACATGCATCTCCTCGATGACTCACTCCAGTGTGTTTACCTATGAGAAGTAAAAGCATGTGTTCATGCAGCGACTTACACACAGACGCTCATCGCAGCTTTTTCGTAATAGGCAAAACCCGGAAACAACCCAAATATGCAACAAGTGAATGGATGTACAGATTGTGGTATTACCATGTCATGGAATATTAGCAGTAAAAAGGAATGACCTATTGATACACTCAGCAATAGGATGAATCTCAAAATAATTATGCCACGTGAAAAAAAATGCAGACAAAGAGAGGGCATATTATTCGATTCCATTTATGTAAAAGTCTAGAAAATGCAGATAGTCTGTAGGGGCACAGAGTAGTTCCGTGTCTGCCTAAGGATGAGGTGTGGACGGGAGGGTGGGGGAGGGGACTGCAAGGAGGCATGACCGAGCTTCTGGGAAGATGGATGTGTGCGGTGTCTTCATGTGGTGGTAGCTTCATGGGTGTGTACATATGTCAGAACTTAACCAAATCATATATTTGAAATACATGCAGTTTATTGTATATCAAGTGGACCTTAGTAAAGTTAAAAAAAAAAGATTGAACCAAAAAATGGACAATCTGTATTTTCATTTACCAACTAGAGTGACACTGCTATCATGTGAAATCAGAAACAGACTTATCACCTTTTAAATTCTGTAATTCTTGACAAGTGATTGTTGTATTTGCAGCATTTCGATTTCACCTCAGGTGCAGCCACATTTCCAAGTGGTTCAGGCAGGTACCATGGGGATTGAAAGGAGGAGGGGATCACATCAGGTCAGAGGTTCAGGCTTCAGTTAAACCGGACCTTAGTCTTGCAGGAAGGGTCAGGTTTGTGAGGGGCTGGGAGTCTTGTGGGCGGGTGCAGGTGTGGGGGAGAAGCGGCAGCTCTCGGCCTGCCTGGCAGCAGGGTCGTCCCACACTGCCCGACGTCGGTAGGTGAGAGCACCTGTTCTCATTTGCTGCTGAGGAAACTAAGGCTCCAGACACTAAATATTTCCTGCAGCCTCAGACCTAGAAGCCACCTAAGTCTCCATCCCCACGGGCCCTTTGCTGTGTTTATAAGACAGTGACCCGTGTGACACCCTGGTCTCAGGTGTACAGGAGAGCTGTCCCAGGCAGAGGGGCATGTGGCCGTAGTCTCGGTGTAACCTCGTCACTTGTGTATGGTTTCATCTGGCATCTTACTCCCTTCAGACCTGGCTTTGGCTCTAGTAGCCCATTTCCCATGGTCACCTGGTTCTTGCTTGATTCACAGGCTTTGGGATGTGTGAAAAGTTCTGAAATCGTGGACAGCACTAACACTCTAAACCTGAAACACTGGCTTTGAGGAATGCAACTGTGTGTTTAACACGTGGTTTTCAAAGCGGGTAAAAGTAGAACTGTGCATGTTCCGGACAATTAGTGCATATATTTTTTAAAATGTGTCTCTCCCAGAGAATTTTCCTCTAAAGAGTACCAAGAGTGTGAGTTTGTAGTATCAAAATTAAAATGAAATTTACTGTGGAAAAAAAACTGTAGAGCTAAAGCAGTAGAGAATAATTGTTTCACACCGTATCTAATGTTTTGTTTGTTTTGTTTTCTTTTTGCAGTTTTTTGAGGTTCCATTTGATTCAAACATGAACAGGACAAAGAACAGACCTCTGGTTCGTGGACAGATCAGGTAAAATCATGAATGTCAGTCTCCTCCATGTTACAGAACATTCATTTGCTTGTCCGTCCTGAATCATTTCCCAGTATTTTGCCTTGAGTTGTAAAGTGAAAAGAACACCCCGCCCCCAAAGGGACATACGGGGAGGGGGACATGGAGTGCTCTCCAACTCTAACCAAAATGCAGGGCTCGGAGCTTAGAATGGATCTGAGATGGGCAGTTTTGCTGTGGGAATAACTGACGCGATAGATTTCCTTACTAGACTCGGTTTTGAGATGTGGGCTTGTTTTGCTCGTAGTGGCTAAAGGTAAAAACGTTCCATTAACACAGGTGATTTCAGACAGACCCATACAGGGTCTCAGCAGAAAGCTCTGTCTGCAGCCTTATGTTTTCAGATGAACTGAGAGCGCTGTTAGACCCCGAGCAAAGCACTGCGTCCCTTACTCTCCTCTCCACCAAATTCAACTAAGTGGAACCAAAAGGCATATAAATATTTTAATACTACTAATGGTTAATAATTAAACATTTTACTTCCTGGAGACCTCGAAACCGGCATTTTAAAATATTTTTTAAAGTCTAATAGGCAGCACAAGCCAAGAAGAATAGAAAGAGCCAGTGGTTCATGCTGCATGACTGCTCTAAGTCAGAGAAACCTCTGTCCACCTGTCCTGGCGGAGCCCTCATGGAGCTTCAGGTTTATTGGCATAACACTTGTGGATCAAATAATCATACACATCAAGCAAAACAATAAGGGAAACAAATTCAGATGCAGTCAGATGTCTGTGTAAAAATAATTTTTAGTATTTGCTGCTTTCAGCCATTCAGTTCTTAAATGAATCTAAATGTTGAAAAGGGCAGTAGATCCAGATGAAAATACCTAAGAACAGAAATCTCATATCTGACTGATATTTTATTTCCCTTTTTGAGATCTGATGCAGCTCTCTGCTGTCTTTATGTTTAGAAAGTGTCAGAAGCACTTTGATTTGAGTAAAGTCGTTTTAGAGGGCACAGGTAAGCCCTGTAACCCAGGTCAAAAGCTAAAAGATGCTTCTGCCCCTGCTGAAATCACAGGTGAGTTCCTACTTGTTTGGAATTTCTGTCCAGGCTTTTTTCCTCAGTGAAATCGTACTCCTTTAGGACCAAGGGAAACGGGATAAGCCCAGCAAACAGCCATTAGGCATGGAATGGTCATCAGATAGAGGCCGTCATTCTTCTAGTAGCTCGTCTTACTTCGCCCAATGTGCTCATTTCCTCGCACCCAGGAAAGCACAGTCTCTCAGTACATCCAGGAGGCAGGAGCATCACAGCCTTGGTGGCTGGTGTTGGCAGTGCCCTTCCGTTAAAGGAAGGGGCTACAGTACGATTATTAGTCTTGATAGACTTGTAACTTATCTTTTGTTTGCAAGATGACCGAGGGGGAATCTCATTTATGATAATAAACCTTAATTGCTCTTCTAGAGGGCAAATTATAGGCCTGAAAAAGCTAGACTCAGACTTATTTTTCTAGCTAGGATGTATTCTATTAAATAGGTACAAGGAGCTATTATGAGTCTGGGGCAAAATCTTGCATTGAGAATCATAGTTTTAAAACTGAAGACTTTATATCTTGCCATTTAGTGTTTACTATAATTCAGTAAATTATTTTCTTCTACACAGATGTTTTATAAATGAGTGGCCATAGGGGTATAGTAGAAAGTCTTGTAGACGACCATTAACATTTATCTCTCTGCTTTGGTGGCTCTCCCATTCATAACGGCTATTGGGCCTTAAGTCCAAAGCCTGGCCAGTTCACTCTGAAATTCTCTTTTGGTGTTTACTGTCCCATTTGATTTGGGCCAGTATGAATCTGTACAACCTCGTAGACTTAGTCCACAGTTTGGCAGGTGAAGTGTGATCCCTGCCACTGTGGATGGGCAGCGGTGAAGTGAATCTGGGGAAGAAATTCTTAAAGGTCTTTTGCTGATGACAGCCTGTGTCCGTAGCTTGGTTGCATCCATTTGACAGACATACTGTAGACGTTTATTTTCATTAACTTTTTCAAGTGATGGCAGTTTTTTTTGAAAATTTTTGTTTAAGTGAACTAAATTCTATTCTAGGGAGTTAAAGTAATATAGCGATCCTGAAGGAAAGAAGCACATGCCTGGACTGGTCGTTCTGAGAGTTCTCGAGGACCCGGGGGAGTTCCCTGAAGGAGCTCTTTGCTTGTGTGGACCATCGGTGCAGTTTGCATGTGCCTGGCTGCCTTCTCTGCGCTCCTAGGCTTCCCTCCTAGAAAGACACGACAGGGAGGGTTCAGAGCTGGCAGAGAAAATAGTGCCTTCTTGCTTACTTATTTTATTCTTTATTCCAGAAGGGATTAGAGGCTTCATAAGACTATTAGTAAAGTAGAGAAATATGTAAAGAAAGTCGGGGTTACAGAAAACAGAATGGGGATAAATGGTAAGATCACAAGAAAAGCTTATCAAATTCTCATAGTTAATAAGGTTGAACTGTAAATGTCATTCTACGTTTCCTGGTGAAACCACACTTACATCATAATGAAAAGCATTATACGCGTTATTTGTATTTAATTCTCACTATAGCACCGTGAGGTAGATGCTTTTAAATTCCTCCCAGTACTCACGTGAGAAAACTGGGGATCCAAGTACGATGAATAAATTTGGCCTCGTCCACTTGACTCCACACCCTGAGTTCCTAACAGCTGCACGTAACTCTCTGTAAAAGTCTCTCTGTCCATGAGAAGAAAACACCACTCCAGGGAGACCAAACTTCTGCCTCTTAGTTCTTAAAAAGTAAGAAAGAAGGGGCACTTGGATGATATAAGAGGAGCGTCCTCAGTGACTTCTGTAGAGGTGGCAAATCATGGATTTCGAAGGCGTCGCTGGGTACAAGCCAGAGACAGGACGCCGAGCCCCAGCTCCCAGTGGGACCCACGGCGAGTGCGTGCGTGGCCTCGACACGAGTGGGGAGGGGGATCGACTCACTGGCCCTTCAGCCTGACCCAGGGTTGAACCGACATGGTGGAAAGAAAGAGGAGAGCAGCTGCCTGTGTGAGTGTGTCCCAGGTGAGGGCCATGACCAGAGATGCTCGGGGACGGCACTCTGCCACGAGTGTGACCGGCGTGTGGGCTGAAGTCGAGGGACCCTTCCTCCCGGCTTACCCAGGACGGGCCTGCTTTATACCCGTTTTCCCAGCAGAACTGTGGGAGGTGTCCCCTTTCCCTGTCAACACTGTCCAGCTTGAGTGGTGACCAAATGCCATCTACATGAAGGGAGTGACGGCGGCAATTGTGATGTTCACAGAATTCCCTTACTTTTAAGGCTGTTTCATACAAATGCCAATTGTTTATTTTGCCTCGAAGAGAAGAAAGCGCATAAATGGAAAGCGCGATGTACCTAAATCAGTTTGCGGGTACACACTGTCATACCGGCCCCTTTAAATAGCTCTTTATTCAATGACTCTCAATATCTTTGTCTTATAAATTGGAAAAGATAAATAAGGTCAGCTGACTTGTTTGGACATTCCTGGGCAGACTGTCGTGGCTCTGGTCGTTGTTGTGTGGGGGGGACCTGGGCTTAGAGCTCCCTTTCATTCTCAGACAAAGAACACACCCAAGAACTCACCTGCCGCACGGCAGAACTCACCTTGCCGGTGAGCAAACCCACTGAGGAGGTTGAATCTGCAGACTCAAAGTCAAGTAGTGAAGGTAAATGTCAGAGGAGTTGACCTTCTTATCAAGCAAGTCATATAATCCCATCATATTAGGAAATAATGAAAACGTCTGTGTGAGACTTTTGAAAATTGTAAAGCACTATAGAGTTTAAAGACTCATTCAGTTTTTCAGAAAAAAGTCAGGTTTGGTATAATCCAATTTTAACTTGATGATCGGAAAAAGTGAATTAGCAGTTTTTAAAAACTGTACGTAATAGAAAACATCTGTCTTCATATCTTCTTCGTGTGGTCATTGCAGTCTAGGAAAAACGTTATCTCACTCACTGAGCCTGGGCAAGTCAGTGAATGGCTCTTCCCACACTACCACTTCCTCAAGTGCAGGGTGAGATCGTATCTCCTACCTTGTTCATCTCGTAGCATTGTTGGGGGGACAACGTAAGATCGATAAAACCATGTAAACTGAAGTGCATTGTTGGGGAGCGGGTTTGACACTCCAGAGGAACGTAGAGTTGTTTGCAGAACTTTCATCTTTTTCCAAATCTGCTTTGAAATCCAAATATTTTCATACTTATCAGGCAATAACATAAAAAAGAAATTCAGATTCGTTTCAAGGGATGGGGAAAAGGAAGCAAAACATTTGGCAGATAAGGGAACTCAGAAAATGAAAGTGCATGTTTCCATTTTCATGGTTAAGTTGGTCCAGCCAGTGGCAGGTTAGTGAATGCTTCGTCATCCTGTCATTATCAGGACGCGTTTATGGAGGATGTCGTCCCTTAGAGGATGTGCTGGTTGCTAGAGTGACGAAGAGGCAAATGACATGGGCTCCATTCGCGGAATCCCGTTGGAGAGAGGGGGGCACAAAAGCATGAGGACCCTAGGTGCTGTCCAAGGTACAGCTCACTCAACAAATGTAATTTTTGAATACACCTGCCAGCCAGACAGGCCCCACGCCAGACACTGGAGGGGTAGTGGTAGAACGTGTGCTGGGGGGTGCCCAGGGGAGGTGGGAGCACAGAGAACCTGACCCAGACAGAGGAGGTCAGGGTGACCATCAGGGAGTGGGGTCTTGAAGCTGAGGACCGAAGGGTGAGTAGGCACGGGGCCTCCGGCTCTCCTTTCTGCTCCTCCCTCCCCTGTCTGCTCCCTGTCACTGGTCCTCTTCCCATCTCACTCCTCCCCTGAGGTGCTGCCCTCCACACTGCTGTGCCCACAGGCCAGACTCCTCTTCCGAGCCTGGACCCTTTGAAATTCTCTTCTGGGTGCCCTGAGGCATCTCACATTCCGTAAGCTCATCATGTTCTCTCCCAAATCTGTCTTTTTCCTTCTGTGCTTGTTAATTTACGTTCTAAAGTCAGGCACCTGGAACTCATTCTAGACTTTCTCTTTCTCTTATCCCCTTCATCTGACTATTCAACACATTGTGTCTTTTCCGCCACCTGGATCGCCCTGGCGCCTGCCCTTTGACCATCCTCCGTTTTGTGTGGGTGATTACAGCAGTGTCCCAGCCGCCTTCTCTGCCTTCTCGCTCACACCCTCTCCATCCGTCTTCCACTCAGCTGGCAGATAAGCATCACACTGGTGTCTGGCTTAAAACTTTTTGGGGTCTTCCAAACATATTTGGGGGAAAAATGTGTTTTAAATTCTTTACTATGTCACACGAGGCCTTTGAGTCTGATCCTTCCTAGTCCTTCCGGCCTCATCCCTCTGTTCTCCTTTTTCTTCACGCTTTCATGTTGTATTGTCACTAAGTGGAATTGCTGCATTTTCCACCAAAGTGCCCTGCTTTCTCTGCCCCCTGCCAGCTGTGCTAGCCTTGCCCTTCCATGCCCGGGTAGGTCTTCAGCCAAGCGGGGCTGCCCCGGACGGATCGCTCTGTCCACACTCCAGTAAGGGGGTGCTGGGGTTTGGTCTTGGGGCTTTCTTGTTCTTTGTGCTTGTGTCTGCCACCGCACCACTCAGCACACTACACACCTGTCCTTGGGCGTCTTCCACTACCATATTGTGAGCTCTTACAAGACAAAGACTGAGTCTTCCATCTGTTTATGTCCAGTGCATAGGATTATGTATATAACACGAATATCCTGAGGGCCTCATATGCACCAGGCATAATTTTTAATGCTGCGACACAGCAGACAACAGAACAGACAAAAACCCCGAACGTCATGGAGCATTCTTGCTCGCCATCACATGTGGCAGTGGCAGATCTCTTGGTGCTGAATGAGGGATGGGTAGGTGGGTGGACGGACAGATAGACGTTAGAGAAGTGGAAATGACCTCCAGGTGAGGGAAGTACGGACACCGAGGAGTGAATGACCTGTGACATCAGGTGACGAGAAGGACGGAGTGGAGACTTAATGAGGAGAGAAAGTGAGGCCGAAGGTTAGAGGGAGCTTGCGGACCTTGGAGGACAACTTGAGTTTGGTAGGTGGAGAAGCAAGCCAGGACCTGCCAGGCAGGGTGGGCGTGGCGAGCAGAGGAGCAGAGCAGGAGTGCAAATACGTGTTTCAGGATGGAAACAGATGAGCGGGCTGGACTTGGCGTGAAGGGCTCCTGGAGGAGAATGGTGAGGAAGGAAAGCTGGGAAGCAGGGTGAGGCAAACGGGCCTGCCAGCTGAGCTGCGAGGGCCGCCTGGAGGAAGTGGAGCGCTGTCCGCGTTGTCCTGGAGCTCCTGACTTGCTGGTCCGCAAGGCAGGAAGAGACAGAGGTCATCCCTATTAGGAAGGAAGAAATGAAACAGACAAATACGATTGTTTACCTGGAAAATTCAAAGGAATTGACAAAAAAGCTGCGAGAACTAGTAAGTGAATTTAGCAAGTGCACCAGATACAAGGTCAGTAGGGAAAAACCAACTCTAGGAGTTGCACTTCTGGGGTGACAGCTTGAGCTGCCCCGCAGACCCACCCCCAGTGAGACCAGGCCAGGCAAAGAAGTCTGAGATCGTAACACCCCTTCCCTGAGCTGTAACCCGTCTGCTCTCGACCTCTCACTTTTCTTAAATTCTGCAGCCCTCTGTGCCAGTACCACAGATTCATTATAAGGTAGAGAAGCAAAGCAGGCATTCGGACACAACCCCCAGGGAAGGTGTGGCCTCACAGCCTCACGACCACAGCAGAAATCCATGCCTATTCAGTCGACGTTAAGACAGAAGGGCACACGCCCTACAGGGAAGCAGAACCCTGCAGAATTCTCCACCTCCCCTCTGCCGAGAGTCGTCTCAAAGGCAGATGCTCTGAGCACCCAGCCACCTAAATATAGACTTTTCTTTTCGTCTCTCTTTTAATTTAACTCAGCGCTTCTCAAACTTCAGTGGACTTAGTCATTATTTTCCAGATTTGTACATATATAAGCTTGCATGTACTTTATGGTTGACTCCGGTGGGTCATGAAGGATGATTTTGAGTAGAATATATTTCCACCTTAGGGCTGACCGACAGAGGCTGAATGAACTGCAGCTCAATTGTGTCTCAAGGAAGGGAAACGCACCCAGTCCTCCCAAGGTGTCGCTCGCCAGGCTTCATGCTGTCGCCTTTCTTTTTTTTTTTAATTAATTAATTAATTAATTTTTTGGCTGTGTTGGGTCTTCGTTTCTGTGCGAGGGCTTTCTCTAGTTGCGGCGCGCAGGGGCCACTCTTCATCGCGGTGCGCGGGCCTCTCACTATCGCGGCCTCTCGTTGCAGAGCACAGACTCCAGACGCGCAGGCTCAGTAGTTGTGGCTCACGGGCCCAGTTGCTCCGCGGCATGTGGGATCTTCCCAGACCAGGGCTCGAACCCGTGTCCCCTGCATTGGCAGCTGGATTCTCAACCACTGCACCACCAGGGAAGCCCCTGTTGCCTTTCTTTTTGCTGAGCTGCTGTTTGTCTCTGTTGCTTCAGATATTGGAGAAGGTGACACTGAATACATATTTAATAAACAAGGCAGGGCTTCCCTGGTGGTGCAGTGTAAGAACCCACCTGCCAATGCAGGCGACACCGGTTCGAGCCCTGGTCCGGGAAAACCCCACATGCCGCGGAGCAACTAAGCCCGTGCGCCACAACTACTGAGCCCACGAGCCACAACCACTGAAGCCCGCGTGCTTAGAGCCTATGCTCCGCAGCAAGAGAAGCCACTGCAATGAGAAGCCCGTGCACCGCAATGAAGAGTAGCCCCCGCTTGCCGCAACTAAAGAAAGTCCACGCGCAGCAACAAAGACCCAACGCAGCCAAAAATAAATATTAAAAAAAAATGAATTAAAAAAATAAAATAAAATAAACAAGGCCTAGTAAGATAATTGGCTATTTTTGAAATAGTCAATTACAGTAAAAACACACCCCTTACATCTTAGGCCATAGAAATTTTCTGTAATTTTTTTGAGGATCAAAGGAAAAAATCTTTACAGCTAAAATTCCATTTGATGACCATAAAAATCTATGAAATTGCATTATTATTTGCTTCATTTTCTCAAGGAGGATACAGAGGACAGCACTTTTAATTATCTGTCGGTTACCAACATAAAATACCAATTCTGTGTGTCTAAAATTTTTACAGTTGAAAAAAAGAAGTGTCAACCATTTGGGACTGCTTCTTATGTCTTTCTCACTAGGGGAAAGAAAAGGCATTTTTATTTTTAGATGGCATGTTTGAATTCATCTTAACTCTTTCAGGGACCCAGTTATGAGTTACTCCGGTGGTCTCGTCTAGCGGGCACTGGCTCACAGTAATTGCAGGTGGTTGCTAGAGACATCCTTTGCAGCTTCTGTTTCCTGTGGAAACACTTGACCCCATGGCTTTCTGCTTTCTACTCCAGCTCCGGGGCCTTTATGGTGGAATTATTTATCAGAGTCTTTAATGGCTCGGGGGCCACTTGGTGAACTTGAGTACGTTGTCCCCGCGTCACTTAGGTGCATCCCTTACACACACCGCTGGTCGCGGAGTCTCGGTGCATTTGGTAAAGAGCTCAGCGTCTGCGTCTGAGGACGTCTGGAGAGGGGCTGCAGGGGTCAGACGGCGCTGTCTTACCTCCAGGACCGGCTCCTCCCTGCAGACTTGACCTCTGTTAACTGCGGGCCACACCCCTGCATCTGTGCCCCTGAGGCTGAGTGTCTGGCACAGCCGCGGCACCGCCCAGGGGACCACGGCTCTGGGAGCCTGGATGACTTGGGGTTGAGCGAGGCAAAATCAAGAAGGAATTTGACACCTCTGGGCCCCCTGTTTTTCTGCTGTTTTGTATTCTCACGAGTAACTTCCTTCCTTCCTGCCGCTTACATGTCACACGCGTATCCAGTGTCCTTGAACGCCCTCCGTGTGATGAAGCTCTGTATTTACTTGCAACCTTGGTCCTAATTGGATAAAATGGATTTCGTAGCTTTTGGGTGGCCGAGGGGAGGGCAGATGATGATTGGTTCAAAGTGAATGTCCTCAGTAGTTCCTCCTGAGACAGCCCTCGTTTCTTCCGGGGAGGATGAGACCAGGTGCTTCTCCACAGGTTTTCGCTGTCAGCATCTAACACTTACTTTTGGCGGCTGGGGCCCCGTTTCTCCTTCTGGTCTCCAAGCTCCAGCCCTAGAGGACAGCTTGCAGAGCACAGGTGCCTGGCTTAGAGGCTCCCTGGGCCTCCCAGGCCCTCTGCCCCGTCGGCTCCTTTCCTTCTGACTTAATATTTGGACAAGTGGTCCTTCTGTCATAGAGAAGAGTGTTAAATCAGCCCCTCTGTCTGGTTTTTCTTCTTCTCTTTTTACAGCCAGACTTCCGGAAAGCATGGCACCCCTCACCCCTCCCACCCCCGTGTCGAGGCTGCTGCCCTCTGCGCTTCCACCTCATTCCTCTCTGCCCGTTGGGTCTTCAGGTCCCAATTCCACTTAAACTGACTCATCATAGACATGGAACCCTCAGCCTTGGCCCCCAGGTCTTCCGGCCGAGTCCTCTGTCCCAGTTCCCAGGCCCACTGTGAGATGACTTGCCGGCCCGAGTTCTGGTCCAGTGCCCTGGGCCAAGGGCAAGGCTGGTGGGGGCAGTTAAGCGGGGCGGGGGTGGGGATACAGGGCACAGAGAGCTCCCAAGGCCACTCCTCCAGGGCAGCTTTCCAACAGCTTGAGCCACCCTCGGCCCTGATTCTACTTGGTCACCTTCTAACTGGGGCCCACCTCCGCCACCCCCAGAGCACCCACTTGACGTCAGATCCCTTCTGTGACCTGTAGTCAGAGCCTCGGAAGACCTTCTGGGTTAGACGTTCACCGTTTGCCTCAATGCACAGACCTGTGTGTCCTCTCACTGTCCTCCTGTATCTGCTCTTCTGTAGGAGGGTTTCCTGGTTCTGTCAGAATTGGAGTTCTCTGTTTTCTGTTCACTCTCCTGTGTGTTTTCAAAGAAGACAGAGGGATACATCTTTCTCTGAGTTGAAGTCCTTCAAACTTAAATTTCTAATGTAGCTTATATATTTTTTTTAAGTAATAACCTTTTTTCCTGGTCTACCCTAATTAAAATTAATCTTTTTTAAGAATGTCAAGGCCAAATGTATCTTCTCTATATTTTAGAGTTACATAATTCCCTTGTTTAATTCATCAAAAATGTATTGATTACCTAGAATGGAACCAGCACTGTCAGTTTTATTGTTGTCATGCTCAAAAGGCTTATAATCTGGGTGGAAAAATCAGCCAAATGCATAAAATGCTTAGCAGACAAGACGGGGCAGCCTATAAACATGTGTTGACGGAAATAAATGAATTGGTACAAACAAGAAGGTCTCCGGGAGGTCAGAAAGGGAAGATTCGGATAAGGACCAGCTGGGCAGTGAAAGCTTCCTGAAGAAGTCAGGCGTGGGCTGGGCCTTCTTTGTTATTTTGATTCCGTCTCCTTTGAATTATCCATTTTCCAGCTCGGTCATGTTGACAGGGAAAGACTACATGTCAGCGTTAGTTTCCCCAACTTAATGGCTCCGATGAGAGTGATCCATAACTTGTAAGCTTGAGGTGTGTGGGCTGTGAGCCGGAGAGACACAGCGATAAGAGCAGAGTGGAAGGTTATTCAGAGAGGATAAATCAAAGCACTTGGAATTGTGGGCAGCCCATACCTGGTTTTGAAATGAATGATGAAGATTGAGTTTTTGGAGTGAAATGAATGGATTGTTTAGTTGGCATTATTAACTTAAAGAACGGGGTTTAGCTGAAGTATTACAGGGATTTACAGGAGACATTTTTCACATTTACTGAAGGTTTTACCAGTAAGCACTTAAGCAAATGTAAACATCTTGCAGGCTGCAGGGGACCTGGGAGTGTTATTCATTCCCCCCGTCACGCTGGTCTAGTAGACGCGTAGCTGGCCCGGGTGAAGCTCTGCAGAGCTTCTGGGTGGTTAAGATTAGTCTCTCGTTGTGTATATAATGCGAATGTAATAAGAACATAGACATTTTATAAGTGTAGAAATTTCCTTTTTTTAGTGTTAACCAGTCATTTGGAGTGGCAGGAAGAACAGATTTGGTCTCAATAATAGTGGTACTAACGGACAGAACTTTATCCTTAAAATAAAATCATTCAACATATGAACCGTGCTAGGAAGAAGCAGCAAAAGGCCTGTGTGCACGTCGTTGTGACAAGTCATCACAGTGGCTGTATGAGAGGAACACGGGAGTTTTCTGATAGTTAACGTGCTTTTCTCTCATTGTCATAAGAAAAAAGAAAGAAAGCATTTATGAAAGCATCGTGAGTTGTGAGCATTTGTTGGCAGCAGTCCTGGGGATGGGGGAAATCCTTCAGCCCCCAGGCCCCTTTTTATAACCAGACAATACTTAGATATTCTAAGAAACATGAATATACAGAGTAACTATCGTATTGTAGCGACATAGCCAGTACCTTGCAGTCACGTGGGAAATAAGTCATAGGAGCAAACGCCTTCTACTAATAATCTGGAGTCATCTGGTCTAACGTCCTATCACTTTATTTCCTCCCTTTTCAAATAAGACTATGATGTGAAAAGATTCGACACCATCAAATGCTACTCCCATTGACTGCTGTTACGGGAGCAGTAGTCTTAAGATCGTGTTCTCTCTTTTGCCTGGTTTGTAAAGGTTTGTTTCAGCCAACATTTTGGGCCCCAGCCTTAGGTACAGGGCATGTAAAGATGAATGGTACAGAGTCACACTGAAAAAGTGTACGTCGGGGATGGGTAGACAAGGCAGCAGAGGAGGTCAGCGTGAGACCAAGAAGTGCTGTGACAGCAGAGGGCACGTGGACCACCCATGGGGGCAGGACAGGGAGGAGAGAGGGGTGAGGGAAGATGTCCTTGGAGGACGTGTTTTGATGTCAAGGCTGAACTTGGAGGATGAGTAAGAAACGGCCACACCAAAGATAAGAGAAGTGTCGCCGGGGGGCAGGGTGTGGGGTCGTCCTGGGGCAGAGGAGCTGCATGCACTCGACAGCAGAGACCTTCCACCTAGACCACAGACTGCAAAACAGCAGCCCCCAGACCAGATCCCGAGGAGGCACTTTTTTGTTTGGTACATTGCTTTTCTGCAGTTGCCAATGTTTAAAAATAGAAAATTTGAACATAAAACCACAGATTTCTAGGCTTCTTTGGCTCGCTCCCACGTGGAATCTGCCCGCGCAACCTGACTAGCAGTTCCCACAGTCCTCACGCTTCCTGCTTTTTCTTAAGTCCGCCCACTTTACGCCTTCACATTGCCAGCCTGGTCCCTACAGATGGCCGTGTTTGCAAACACTGTCCTGGACCAAAGGCTCCGGTGCCAGGCGGTGCAGGAGATGCAGTCTCCCACGTCTGCAAGTGCATGCAGCTCCCAGCAGTCTCCAGCGCTGTAGGGATGGATAGTTTATTTCCTAGCTTTATTTTTTATAGATTGTGTTTTATTAAAGCTTCTCAAAGACTCCTAACAATTCACTGACCCTAAGTTTATGTAGGTGAACAAAGCTGCTTTTTTTTTTAATAGATTCCTATAAATTAAAAAGGGAAGGGGGTCAGAGAATTAAACCATCTGGGTCAACCAGGAAAAAGGAAAAGTATGTGTCTCCCACCTAGGCAAGCCTAGGTGTTCTTCCCGGGGGCCTGGGGGTAATGGAGGAATTCCGTAGGTGGTCCCGCCCTCAAGGATGTGAGAAAACACTGAAATTGGACCACTACACTAGAAACTTGGTTTTCATGGAGGAGATCGAACAATAGGAATCTTCTCTTTGAAAATTCCAAAGTCTTCGTACAAATAACATATTCTTAATTTGAGCTGAATCGATGTAGCGTCGTTCAAGGGGTAACCATTCGCTTCCTCCCTGAGTTAGAAGGCTGAATCTGAGAGGTCAACAGCGGGCCAGTGTTCCTTTGAGTGTTTTTTTTTTTTCCCCCCTAACCTATCTTTCTTATCTTCCCCCTAGATTAATAAGATTCTTCAGTCAGTTTTCAAAAACTCATTCAGCTCAGACCTGCTTTGCTTTCCTCCTTAAAGTTTTACTTAATGTAGTACCACAGTCCCCATATTTTAAATATAATCATGCCAGAAATACATACTTATTCTTGCATTTCTCTTAAACATGTTGTAAAATTTAATTTTTTCTTGAAGCAGGTTACCATCATTTTTTATATAACTGATAGTCTTTCAAAAATTGCTGTAACTAATTTCCTTTTAAAATATGTTTTGTGTCCTCATTGTCTTCACATATTCCTTAAATTCTAAATTTACATCAGTCCCCTGCTACCTCCCAGTATCTATAACTTGAGACTTGTTCAGAAATAGAAAATTCCTAAATAAGATTCTGGGGGGATATTTTCAAAACAGTTATTTGTTAAGACTCTTCCCAAAAACTCAGGTCAAAGCTCAAATGTGGGATTTATGTAGGAAATTAAAGTTAAATTGGCTTGGTTTGATTAAGGTTTTGAGTTTTCTTTTGTATTTGAAGAAAGGGAATTTCGTTTTACAATTTAAAAATCATTTATTCCAGAAAAATGACCAAGAAGTATGAGATTAATTTTTGTCTAAACCAATTACCTGCAGAGCTGCTTAAAATATAAAGCCTTCTTGATTTAATATAACATTTCATAGACCTCTCTGACACATTACTTAAACAGAAAGGCCACATTTCTCCAGTAAATTATTTAAAAGTCAGGTAATTTAAATTACATTTAAGTGTAATAAGTAGGTATCATATTAAAGCTTGTATTTTCTCATTTGTTCCTAATTTCTATAGATTCCACTTTGATAGAGCTACTAAGGATTGGTCTTTAGTAAACAAAGAAATACTAGATTTTATGGGAGGAATAAATAATTCATAGAAATGTGTTGACAAATTCCCCTCCCACTCGTATCTCTTAGTTTCTTTTCCACGGTAGCCTTGGCCAGGAAAGGCACAAGTAGAAAGACCTCATCACGCTGATGCTCAGTAGAAAGATCTCTCAACTTAAAATGTAATTCAGTTTTGGATGTGAGTTTGGAAATAAATCATCATTCCACCCTCAGCATGAGCCGTGAACCTGTTTGCATGAGTGAGTGAACGGATACAAAAGAATTTTTTTTAGCTCAAGAAAATTGCTAGATCTTTTTCTGCCACCATTCCCCGCCCCCATCAAGTTGTGCTGTTTTCCTTATTCACACATTTTTTTTTTCCTGTTTTATTGACAATTAGGAATGTTTTGCAGCATCGTCACACCCCGTTCTCACACCCCATTCCCCTGCTTTTCTGATCTTTCCTTTATAAAGTCACTCCAGCAACATCCACTCACAGAGATATTAACTCCTCGGTTCTTAATAAAAGCCATCACAGCTACTGTGGTAGACGTGTAAGCGCACATTAAAAAAAAAATGTTTGGGGGCTTCCCTGGTGGCGCAGTGGTTAAGAATCTGCCTGCCAATGCAGGGGACACGGGTTCGAGCCCTGGTCCGGGAAGATCCCACATGGCACGGAGCAACTAAGCCCATGAGCCACAACTCCTGAAGCTCGCGCACCTGGAGTCTGTGCTCTGCAACAAGAGAAGCCACCACAGTGAGAAGCCCGCGCACCACAACGAAGAGTAGCCCCCGCTCGCTGCAACTAGAGAAAGCCCGCGCACAGCAACGAAGACCCACTGCAGCCAAAAATAAATAAATAAATAAATAAATTTTTAAAAATGTTTTGCAGATGATCAACCTAGTTTCTCCTGGTTCTGGTTTATTTTTTTGTAATTTGCTGTAATAAAATTAAATTCTTAATTTAAAGTTATAACTGGAGATAGAAATATTCTGCCATTTTAATTGTTATTAGAAACATGCTTCACAGCCATCATACATTTATAATTTATGATTAAGAACTGACATTCTTGAGTATATATACATGAGTTTTCATATTCTAGTATATATCCGTTACGTCTTTATAATTTTTTTTTTTTTTTTAATTAATTTATTTATTTATTTATTGCTGTGTTGGGTCTTCGTTTCTGTGCTAGGGCTTTCTCTAGTTGTGGCAAGCGGGGGCCACTCTTCATCGCGGTGCGCGGGCCTCTCACTATCGCGGCCTCTCTTGTTGCGGAGCACAGGCTCCAGACGCGCAGGCTCAGTAATTGTGGCTCACGGGCCCAGTTGCTCCGCGGCATGTGGGATCCTCCCAGACCAGGGCTCGAACCCGCGTCCCCTGCATTGGCAGGCAGATTCTCAACCACTGCGCCACCAGGGAAGCCCCACGTCTTTATAATTTTGAAAAAATAAATCAGGGGAAACAATTTATTGCAAGTTTATCAGCCTCTACCTCCAGCTCTATTTAAATAAGTCCTCTATTTAATAACTCTGTCTCGTATCACCTGTTTTTTTTCTTATAGCTGATGTTGCAACTTCAGAGGTCATAGTACTTGTGTTTGTTTAACGTCTGTCTTCCTTTCTAGACTAAACTCTGCTCTCTGTCTTGTTCACGGCTGCTGTACCCACACCTAGTGTAGCGGCTGGCTGTGTAGGCAGTGAGAGATTTGAATGAATAATGAATGAACACCTTGAGTGAGCACTCTTAAGTGCTTTATTTACATTATTGCATGTAATTCGTAAGCAATTCTATGGCGTAAGTGTCTCCCATTTCACAGATGAAGGAACTGAGGCCAGCAGGTTAAGTAATTTGCTCCAGGTCACATAGCTCCATGGGGTAAAACCCCTGCCTTCCCCGTGGTCTTGTTACCGAGCCTTATGTGTAAGCCAGTTTGACTCGGGTTGCAATCTTGCCATCAAAAGAGTCCTAATACAACCCGTACTTTACAGTTCAGGAAACTAAGGACCAGAGAGGTTAAATAATTCGCCCACTTTTATATAGATAGTTAACATCAGAGTTCTCATGAGAGAACTCAGAACCACCTGGTTGCTGTACAACATGCTTAGTTATGCCATATACAGAAACCAGAATGATAATATGAATAAAGAGTATCAAAGCATTTTCAGAAACATTTTTGTTGTGAAAATGTTCCATGGGACACAATGGTAGAGAGAGCACACTGAACCCCAGGATACCCATCACCCAGAATCAACAGTTATCAAGACTTTGCCACACTTGCTTCATCCCGCCCTTTCAGTGGCCAGAACACGTTAAGCCACATGACTAGGTTAGATCAAGGTCTTTGGAACAGAGGGGTCGAGGGGTACAGCTGAGTTCCTGCGTTAGCTGATGGCAGATCTAGTTCACAGCGCTGAGTGCTGTCCACTGCAGTGACACTTACGTAAAGACAAGTGAAAGTGGGCGACTTACCAGGCCAGCACAGTCAGCACCGGAAGGGTCCCGTCGGCTCAGCGTGCGTCAGCTTGGCCAGACGCAGGCCAGGCAGGACCGGCGTCACGGTGGTGATAGTGTAGCGGTGGGTCTCCAGATCACCTGGGTTCCTAACGAGTTCCCGGGTGATGCTGCTGCTGTGACTGATCCAAAGACCACGCTCACGACAGAACCACAGCTGCAAAGGGTCTGCCAGCAGGTCCCAGTGAGACCCTCTCCCTCGGGTCACCCCAGCCCAGGGAAACCCAAGGAAGCAGCCTCCTGTTGGCCTTCCTTCTGGTCTTACCTCTAGAAATCAGGCCTCCGAGTACCACTTGAAGTGTGGATGAACTGCTGAGGAATTTAAGTGAGGAAAAAAAGATGTCAACAAAAATTTTAAATAAAGAATAAATAATAAAAGGAGAAATAATGGGGGGCGGGGGGGGTGTCTCTCCCCAGATTTGGGATACTTTCCAAAACCCATGAACAGGGAGACTAGGTGGGTTTTTTGATCAAGGGCTGAGCAGTGTGATTAGGAGGAAGAGAACACTGAGTAATTGACCTAAAATAACAGGAAATCAGTCTTTGACAATGTTGCCTTTCAGGTCTCTGAGAGTTAGCTCTGAGCACATTTTATGAGACTAAGGCAGAAAAGCATAGTTGTATTTAACAGAGATGAGAAAGGAGTGCGCTTTCCTAATCTTTTTCTGTATCAAAAATAGATCTCTTTATTAAAACAGCTAAACTTAAGCAACTTTAATATCGCCATGATATTTAAGGCTTTCACGGTAAATCCAACTTGAAAAAGTAACCCAGATACCACTTGATGTATTTCCTCTTTATTGTTGCTCGTCCTCTTCCTACTTCCGGCTTCAAAAAGAACCCTTCGCTTCTTTTACTGATGTATTTTCACCGTGTGCAAAGATTCTAACCAAAACCCTGTGGGTCACCCTTCGTTTACTTAACTCTTTTATTCTGCTTTATTTGAAACAAGGCTTCTGTTAACTTCCAAAGTTACGTAAAATGTAACAAAAGTGATCAAAAAAGTCAACAAAAAGGAGACATGGGAGAGACAAGGAGAGGCAAAAGCAGCAGCTAATAAACGGCGGCGCGATCGCCCTGGGGTCAGCCGCCGAAGGCCGCCCGGAGGAGGGGGCCCCGCCCTGCTGCCCGGCTTTACCCACCGTGGGTTTGGGGGTCTGGAAGGTAGATTACGGCTACTGGCCACCTGAGTGCTGTTTCTCTCAACTGAGCATTTGATAAAAATGGTGCAGTGGGGTGATCGCCATTCATTTTTCCTCAAAAAAACGCCTAATGGGGACCTGTCTCAGGGGAGTGAATGCTGGCCCTGCTGGCAGGCAGAGGGCTCCTTCTCAAAAACAGATCTGATCGTTTCCTTCCCTGATTTAAGAAGCAGAGGGAGCTTCGTGGGCTCTGCATCTGCCCAGAGACCTCCCCGTGGCCCTCCCGACCTCTGCTCTCTGACCCCTCCGGCCCCCAAAGCACGCTGCCCCACCCTTTGCCCGCCTCCCATCTGTCCGTCAGGGTTTGGCTTCAACATCCCCCAAACTTCCTGTGTCTGCCCCGCACCTGCGCTCGCACTGGGCTCCTGCTCCCGGAAGGCTCGCCCCTCACTTGACTGTTCCCACGTGTTTCACTGTCTCCCACTCTGGGATAAGCACCCCCAGGATGAGGACCATGTCTGTCTTGCTCACCGTATTACATCCCAGGTCTGTCCTTTTTTTCAAAGAAATGGAGTGCTTCCCAGTCGTTTCCATGTCAGGGAATGCAGTAGGAAGTTAGGCCACGTGGGCAGTGGGGTGAACTGAAGGAGCTGTGAGCCCACAGGAGGCTGCTCCCAGCTGAAGACCCCAACCGCCCAGCCCCCTGCTGCCCCCAGAAGTGAGAGTGTCAGTAAGTGGTATTAGACCAGTGCCCCCCACGTACCAGTTAGAGGGTGAACCCCAGGTTACCTGAATGAGCCCGCAAGGAAACCCAAGTACAGGTCCTGGTTCCAAGTCTCAGTTTCTCATCTGTAAAATGGGGATAATACTATCTATCTCAGTAAACTTGTTTGACTTTGTTCATTTTTGTTTTGCGTTCAATGCCGCCGTGCCCAGTGTTGATACAGGTTCTGGGAATTGGCTTTCTCATATACTGCTGGTGGGAGTGTAAACTAGTATAAACTCTCGGGTACAGGCTGGGGTACAAGTCAAAACCCCTAAAAATGTTCATATCATCTGACTCAGTGATCTGGGAACTTATCCTCAGAATGTATCATAATCAGAGCTGTGAACGATGACCTGTCTATGAGATATTCATCCCAACATTATTTCTAATTAAAAACTGGAAAAATGCTGTGTCCAAAAAGACATATTGATTGAATTAACTGCGGTATATCCACGGAATAGGCCACTATGTAACTATTAATGATAATGGTGTAAAATAATTCTTAACTGCATAGGGAAATTATTAAGATATATTGAAAATAGAATAAGCCGCAAAACCACAATTCATTGTGTTCTCAGTTGTTGTTTTTTTTTAAAGAGCCAAGCAAAACAATTCTTTCTTTCTTTCTTCATTTTTGGCTGTGTTGGGTGTTCGTTGCTGCGCACGGGCTTTCTCTAGTTGTGGCGAGTGGGGGCTGCTCTTCGTTGCGGTGCGCGGGCTTCTCATTGTGGTGGCTTCTCTTGTTGTGGAGCACGGGCTCTAGGCACGCGGGCTTCAGTAGTTGTGGCGTGTGGGCTTCAGTAGTTGTGGCACGCGGGCTCTAGAGCACAGGCTCAGTAGTTGTGGCGCACGGGCTTAGTTGCTCCGCAGCATGTGGGATCTTCCCGGACCAGGGCTCGAACCCATGTCCCCTGCATTGACAGGCGGATTCTTAACCACTGTACCACCAGGGAAGTCCCTGTTCTCAGTTATTTTTAAAGTAGATGTATCATTGGAAAAAGGCTAGAAAGCTATAAACCAATGTTTCTTTGAAAAGCTAATTTAGAATCTTTTGGGTGATCTTCTGTCCTTCCAAATTTTTGGAAATGAACATATGTTACTTTTATGGGGTTTTTTCCACCCTCTCTCCCTCTCTCCCTCTCTCCCTCCTTTCCTCAAATGTAGGGGGAGAGTAAGTACTTCTTTTTTTATTTTTTTAAATTTAATTTTATTTTTAAAAAATTTTTATCAGAGTATAGTTGATTTACAATGTTGTGTTAGTTTCAGGTATACAGCAAAGTGAATCAGTTATACATATACAACTATCCACTCTTTTTTTTAGGTTCTTTTCCCATATAGGCCATTACAGGGTATTGAGTAGAGGTCCCTGTGCTGTACAGTAGGTTCTTATTAGTTATCCATTTTATATATAGTAGTATGTATGTGTCAATCCCAATCTCCTGATTTATCCTTCCCCGCCTTATCCCCTGGTAACTATAAGTTTGTTTTCTACATCTGTGACTGTACTTCTGTTTTGTAAATAAGTTCATTTGTACCCTTTCTTTAGATTCCACATATAAGTGATATCATGTGATATTTGTCTTTCTCTGTCGGACTTACTTCACTCAGTATGACAATCTCTAGTTCCATCCATGTTGCTGCAAAGAGCATTATTTTGTTCTTTTTTATGGCTGAGTAACATTCCATTGTATATAAGTACCACATCTTTACCATTCCTCTGTTGCTAAACATATATGTTTATGAAAAATAAAGCACAGGAGTATAAACTTCACAGAATTAGTCATTGGGGCACTTTTACCCACAACATGAGCCGACCCCAGGCTCCTTGGACCAGGAAGGAAATGGGTTCCCTGAGTACCTGGGCGCTGAGAATGATCATCCCTACCTGGGTGGATATCCTCATTTTTGTTTACATGGTTTGTCAACCTACCCAATTTTCATTCGTGCCCCTGAGCACGGATTTAAACACCAAACTTGAGTCTCATGATTTTCTGTGATTCCGACAAGGGTCAGAAACTAAACTTCCACGTAAAATCGCCTATCTCAATAAATTAAATTCACGCTCACTTTTGTAAAAGGGCTTTTTACAACACTAATACCTTTGAATCCAACTGGCTTCCACAGTCCTTGGAGAAGGAGTGAACAGCCTTTTTTTCCACAAGGTCCAATTCAGGAAAAATAAAAATGTTTATGAGCCACATTTTTCTTCCACCCAAATAAAACTAGCTTTTCAGAGTCCCATAGGGAAAAAAAAATCTGTTCTTATAAGCTATAAAGTACCTGATTGAAAGAAGAACAGCGGTTACAATTTTTGCACTGCTTCTCAGCCATTTCAGTTCTACTTTCTGGACCAATGTGAGAGGTGACCCCAGGCGTCTTCCTCCCCGTGCCCCTGGAAAACTGTGTGTCTGCTCTACAGGGAAGCTAGGTGGTCCAGGTCACATGGTGTGTATCACATGGTGTTTATCCAGGTCACAGCAGAGAGAAATCTGCTTCAGTAGGTGTGAGGGAGAGAGTTGGGGCCGATAGCAGAGGGAGGGATGGGGAAGTCAAGGCTAGTTTGGGTTTGGAGGGGATGGTCAGACCTTGGAGAAATGTGAACAAGGCCGTTGACATGAGGATGTGGCTCAGTGGAGGGAGAAGGTGAAAGACAGACCAGGGAGGGGATTACACAAGAGCAAAACTGGAGCGTTTACCTTTAAAAATGAGAGAGAAAATGGGAGGAAGAAGTCAAGATGAAGGTATCCATCACTCTTAGTAAGAGGGAAGGATGTCTGTTGAGGGGTTGGGGGCTGGAGGGGGTCTGGGGCAGGAGAAGCAGGAGAGGAGTTGCCACCATCACGCTGAGGACCGGGAAGGGAGAAGAGCCCTGGCCAAGCCCCAGCGCGGTGGGCCGTCGGGTGGCAGTGTTGGAGGGGGGCCAGAGCAGCTCGAGGGCCTATGGGAGGCGTCACGCATGCACAATGCAGAAGAGGTGGCGGAACGGGATGGAGATTCACCCCCCGGGGTTGAACACGCGCCGAGTCTCAGGTGTGGTTCCTGGTTCTTCATCAGTGGCGCCTTGACAACAGCATACCCCTTGTATGGTCTCTCTTTCCATCAAGACTCCCATTTTGCTGGGTTCCACCTGCGGGCCCAAGCAGTCACAGCCTGGGAGGAAGGGGTCAGTGCCGGTCCCCACATCAGAGTGGGAGCCAGGATTCTGCAAGGGCCCTTGCCCCTTCACGGGCCCCCGCCCCGAGGTCCCCTGGTCTCCAGCCCATGGGCTCTCCTGCTCCCTGGCCCCCCCCGCAGCTCGTGTTTTTCCTCAAGGGACAGGCAAGCAGTGTCACGGACGTGGCCGCACCCACACGCGTGCCTGCAGGACGCGAGCCGGCCTCCCTAAAACCAGAGCCCCCTCGGAGCTGCACCCGTGACGCCTGCGTCCCCGTGGGCACATGCTGGGGCCTGCGAGTGAGCCGTGGCTTCTCCAAGGAAGAGACAGGCTCAAGCGCCCTCCTTGGGTTTCTTCAGGGGAGTAAAGAAGCATGCAGATGGGCAGGGACTAGTAGATGCAATTTATCCACACTTTGGAAAAGCGTTTCACAAGAGGCCCCAGGAAGTCCACTTTAGAAAGCAGGCTCTGTTGAGAAGCAGGCTTGCGGTCATCTTTAGCGCTGTAGACTTTTATCTGACAATTTACGTGTAGGGCGTCGTGCCACCTCTTTTGAAAGCTGTGTGTCCATAAACCACGGTCCAGCCGGGCAGCGCGATCACCACGGGCGGCCCCTGGTGTCTCATGGCCGGCACAGAGCTGGTGCCGTGCTGAGCCTGTAATTTATTACACGTAGTGGTACTCAGACACACTGTCCTTACGCATTAGTACTAACTGGGTGATGTTTTTAAATAAAGAATAAGTAAATGGACAGAACGGCTTCCAGAAGTAAGATACTGGTTTTTGCCCAAATCCTAAATCCTGGGTTCCAAAGGGTTCGTCTGTCACGATCACTTAACTTCCCACCAGCTGTGCAACAGAACCGCATGCAAAGCGGGTGCCGTGTCGGGCAGCCCTCGCGTCAGCCCTGGGCGGAGGCGGCGGTCACTGCTGCTCGGATGAGGACGGGGAGGCCGGGACATCCGCGGCCTGGGAGGTGGGGCCGGGCCTCGGCGGCCTCCACCCCCTTCACTTTGTTAGTCCCGGCTGGCAAAGCCAGGAGGAGCAGCCCGAGCTCCTGCAAGCCAGTCCCTCCTCGTTCTAAATGTCCTCCGGAGGATGTCCTGGTTCAGGGCAGAGGCCAGGCCAGCCCCGCCCCCCAGCTCGCTTCCCTGTACCTGTGCCCCTCGTCGTGATCGCCTGGAGCTGAAGGTGACGGCCCTGTGTCCCCTGCTCTCTTCCAGCCCGTTGCTAGCTGTGTCCTTTGCCGCTTGCTGTGCGGTTCCGGGAGTCGCCCTTCTGACCTGGGGCGTAAACCCACTCACCGGAGCTCTGGGGCTCTTCAACATTTTCCTGTACACCTGCTGCTACACCCCACTCAAGAGGATCAGCATTGCCAACACGTGGGTGGGAGCCATCGTGGGGGCCATCCCTCCCCTCATGGGCTGGACCGCGGCCACGGGCAGCCTGGATGCTGGTGAGTGTCTCTGCGTCTCTCCACAGA
Organism: Eubalaena glacialis; assembly: GCF_028564815.1. Lineage (NCBI taxonomy): Eukaryota > Metazoa > Chordata > Mammalia > Artiodactyla > Balaenidae > Eubalaena > Eubalaena glacialis. Next base: position 4,780,245 of record NC_083734.1, on the reverse strand, counting down.
CCCGGGGCCTGGGTGCTGGCCCCGCGAGCTCAGGGGCTCTTCCATGCGCTAACACCGCTGGTCAGAGGCCACTTCCTTCCCTGAGCTGTGGTACTTGGTGGTAGGTGCCGTTCCATTCGGTACCAGTCCTTTGGCAAGTGTGCGGTTGTGGCCATCGGAAGTATCGAGCGCAGGGCTGCAGGGAGACCGTGTCAGCCTGGCTTCCGGGTGAACAGATGCTCTCACCAGTAGGGAAGGGCTGAGAGAAAACAAAGGGCAACAGGTAGAATGAGAAGAAAGCACCTGAAAGTCAGGAGCCAAGGCAGGCCTGGTGCTGCGTGGGGTCGGTCCTGGTCCTAGAGGAGGTGTCAGGGCCGGCCCGGGCACAGCGGATGCTGCCTCGTCAGCAGGCCTCCTGCACCAGCTCTTCGCTCCCCCAGAACCAGACTATTTTCCCTTCTTAGGAGAGGACAGACTATTTTCATTAGTTTCTAATTTATTTTTATATGATTTGCTTACATTTTTCATGCTGTCTACAATAAAACCATTGAAACATTCCTCCAGTTTTTTGGCTGGGATGTCACAAGTAAATTTGTGGGGTGAAAATAGCTCCTTTTTACCATCCGTAAGGGAAGTTTCACAGTCTAATTAGTCAAGTAATTAGTGTTTTTGACTGACGCTTAGGAAGGAAGTGGTGAGGTTTCCTGCAATCTATGTAAGTACATATTTTTCACATGAGCGATCAAAAGGCTGTTGACCATAAACCGTTGTACTAGAAGCCACGTTTCTGAAACGTTTTTGTAAAAGCTCTTACACTCCCATTTGGAAGCTTACAAAGGCAATTGCACCTTTACCAGGATTGTCTCTTACAATGGCTTTAATATCCTGTAAATGTTGGCGTTTCATGAATCTGCGAACATAATATTCTGAAACGTACGTGCTCGTTTGTTCTGTGATGAGCCTGAAGCCAGTCTCCTGCGAGCGGGAGACGGCATCAGCCCCTCGGTGAAGGGCTCGGCCCTGGGGGACGGGGCTTGGGTTCGGAGCGCGCCCGCCCTTAGCTGGCTGCCCTTCAGAGCCAAACTTGACCTCCTTACGCGGTGTCTCCTCGCCTCCCACCTGGGGCTAGAAAGACCCTTCTCATGGAGCTGTTGTGAGGATTTGCTGACTTGTTATTAAATCTCCCTCAATCATAAAGCTGGTGTTAATTAGTACAGATGAAGAAAGGTCGTGAGATGTGATTCATTGGCAGACTCTGAGCGGTTCCCGATTGTTCCCTGGCCGTTGTCTTGGGACAGGGAGATGCCTCCCGGCTTAGCGGGGAAGAGCACTGGGTCCACCAGCGATCTGTGTCTTGGGTGAGGGAAGTGGGGGGGAAAGCACGGCTCTGGCATCCCTGGACCAGATGACGCATGAGCTCGCCCCACCCCGGTGTCAGCTGTGAATTTAAAGAGCCCACCTGGGCACTGCCAGGCCTCCTGGTCAGATTCCTGCTGCTCAGTTCCGCCTGGGTCCCCACCCTTGACCCAGCTAGCCGCCCCCTGCTGTGCCCTCCAAGCCTTTCCAGTAATCGCCCGGACACTGGAAAGCAGGCGAGTCGCTCCCAGGCTCTGCCTCCCCGCCCGCCCCGCACTGTGTGCTCTGTTCCCATCCGTGTCCTCCTGCCTAAGCCCTCGGATGCCTGCTCCAAGCCACCTGCCTGCCTGATGGACACAGCCCAGACCCTGTTCAGTTTCCTCAAACCTGTCACAAGGAACAAGGCACCAAAAACTACCTTTTCTGTCCAGGGAATCCCAGCCAGGGCCAGGGTCAGGGCCAAGTGTGACAGCCCCAGGGACAGGTATCGCTTGGAGGTATGTGAGGGCTGTCCAGTCCAGGGCCGTGGAGAACTCAGTCACCTTTGTCACGCAGGGTCCTCGGACCCAGGTTCTTGCTGAAGGCTGGAGGCCCCTGGCAGTTTCCTGCGAAGAGCTTGGGCTTCAGCATGTGTTCGAGCTGCCTCCCCGGAGGCCAGAGAGAGAAGGAGCTTTTCAGGTCCTCCCACTTAGGACGCACATCCAGGTGGAGCCCTTATTTGTTCAGCCACGGTCCGGATCTGGCCAAACTGCTAATGGGCATATTTACTTTTTTTTTTTTTAATTTGAGGTATAGTGTTTCTGCAATCCAAAGTTAATCGTTTGTATACAAACTCATTAATGAGGAGCAGCTCAGGGCCAGGCTGTACCTTGTTTAGGTAGCAGCCTGAAAATGCACGTTTGTCTTGAGAAACGAGACCCTTCATCTACCTGAACTGACCCTGGCATAAAGCAGAGCAGCCTGAAAGGTTTGTATAGCCACAAAAAGAAGGTCCTTTTGCAGTTTTTGCGATTGACTTCTATTATGTCCCTTTTGTATAAATCTTGAAGGTGCATTGTGGGGCACACAATGACAACATGGTTTACTGCCCCCAGAATCCTTAATTACCACAGATCAAACCACACACCCAAAGCCTTGTGAGGTTTATACAGAAAGAGAAATGCTACTTTAAATAATCCTTGCAATTGCTTCAAAAGTTTCAAAACATTAATTCGATAGGTAGAGCCAACTTGAGCTAAGCAGTAGATCTTTGAATGAATTGAGTAAATGAAATAATGGATGAATGAAACAGTGAATAAGTAGCTTCCGTTTTAAAGATGAAAAAACTAAGGTATTCCAAGGTCAATCGCCAGATATATATTGAGCATCACCTATGAGTACAGAAGGAAATGACACAAAGAAATAAGGCAGAATCTGAGAGAATGTAGTTGAAAGATTTTTATTCCTGGATTTTAGGGACTAAGTCGGCTATGACTTGATATAGTTTTATCATCTTCTCGAACTGCACTTTGTACTGTGGCAGCCACTAGCCAAAGTCCAACACGATGGTGCTCAAACTTTAGTGCACATCAGTCACCTGGATGGAGGGCTTGTTAAAACTCAGGATCCTGGGCCCTTCCCCCAAAGTTTCTGACTCAGTGGGTCTGGGGAGGTGCCTGAGAGTCTGCATTTCTAACAAGTTCCCACGTGATGCTGATACCCCTGGTCCAGGGACCACATCTGAGAACCGCCAATCTGAAAAGGCAGAACCAGCGAGCGCTCTTGCTGTTAGAATGCCCGGGAAATACCGAGGGATTTGGGCCAAGGGCGTGGCAGATGGTATCATCAGAGATGCGCCAACAGTGTCATCTGTATTATTCACCGAGGTTGTTGTATCCCTTCTGGGTTCTTATCTCAGCGGATGTGTTTGTTTGAAGGAGCCCTTCTGAGAAAAAACAGCCAGCAATGTTTCCTTTCTTCTGTGGTATCTCCAAACCATCTTGTCTTTAAACCTCCAAAAACCGGTCACTGTGGAGCAGCCACGAGGAGAGAAGTGTTTGGAAAACTCTGCCGAGCTTGCTGCTGGGGAGGGAGGGGGAGGTGGGTGACAGAGGCCCGCTCGGCTCGCGCCTTCCCGAACCGTCCCCCCAGCCGCCGCTGCGTGCGGGGGGGCCCTGAGAGATGCAGGGTCACTGAAACCCAGTCCCGGTTCTCACTTGTGTCTCACGTCTCAGAGTCTTCAGGGAGAGGCAGGCCGGTGATCAAGTATTTCCCTGAGCAGAGAGCTTTAGCGGGGGCTCCGGGCTCTCTTAAATTGGCCCCCAAATCGGCCCAGGAAGACTTCGGAGCCGAGTGACTTCTGAGTTAAGTCACGGCCCGTTTAGTTGAGGAAGGAAAGTGCTTTCCAAGCAGCGGAAAGTGTGTGCACAGGGGTTGGTAGGCATGCGAGTCTACACCGACCGAAATCCGTGCCTCCGCCCCAGGACGCCGCATACCAGCCCCGGCATTCATTTCAGTCACCGTCCCCCTGACCAGGTGGACTTGGGCTAAAGCCCTTTCCTGGGGCTTGGCAGACATTGGTTACGATTGGAGGGGCAGCAGCTCGGGGCCGTGTGCAATGGGGATCCTGAAGCCTCACCTTCAGGGTCCTGCCTCGAAGGAACTGACTCTGGTTGGGAGGAAAGATACCAGGTTTGTAGCTACAGAAAACCGCGTGCTTCCCAGACGGCCGACAGAGTGAAGAAATGCAGTGTTCGGAAGCACCCTTTCTCCCTTCTTAGCATCTAGATCTTTCTGTGGTTTTTGTGGTGGCCACGGGGCCAATCAAGACCTCCAGGGGCCCAAGCACGGAAGAGATGGTGCTGCCTTCCCGCCTCCAGTAAAGACTTGAAACATAAGACAGCCATGGGGTTCTGATTTCTTTTCCCCACAACAGCATTGTTGTTGTTGGTTTTGTTTGTTTTTACCACTAGTGGAAAAGAATTTCTCGCTGTTCTAGATGCCCCAGTGGTGTGGGTCCAAAGCCTGTGCTTGATGTGACCCTTCAGAATCCAGCTCAGTGTGGGTGGGCGAGTGAGGCGAGATTGATGGGCAGGGGGAGGGGGTGAGGTGAAGACAAACAGACTAACGGATAGAAATTGTAAAAGCTAAACAAACATTAGGTGTTCTTGGTGTTTGCTGCTTTGTAGCTGCACAAAGAACTGTGAACAGCTAGCTCTTCTCTCCCAGTGGAATTTTTGTTTCAGAGTGTGCCAGCCCCAGCCAGGGCCCAGCCCCAAAAGCGCTCTTTGTGTCAATAGAGGTGATCATTACAGTGGAATTTTCTCCTGTGTCCATTCTCCTCTGAGACCCAGGCTTAGACCTTTCCTCCCACCTGCCTAATTACTTTGCTTTTTTTTTTTTATTTTATGGGCTTAACTGCTGTTAACAGAAAACATTAAAAATGCTTAGCAACTAAAACTCAGGAAGGCCCAGTAAGAGGGCTGGCCCATGGCGCAGCCAGCTTGCTGCCTTAGGAATGGAAATGCTTGCTTTGATTCTGCAGGCAGTGGCCAGCAAGGAGACAAGTGACCTGCACTCCCTGGGGAGGGGTCTGGGGGTGGGGGGCGCACCGCGGATAAGTGCCCGACCACAGACGCTCCTGCTCGGCCCGGCGCCGCACATGGTAGCCTCTCAACAGCGTTCATCTCCAGAGACGGTCTAGTTTATCCCGAAGGCTTCGGGTTAAAGTCCCTTCCCCCTCCCCCGTGCCAAAGCCACCTCTCTTCCCATCGCCCCCATTTCTTAAAAAGGCTCAGATTCTGTTTTGTCATTTTCCTATATTTGAATAAATCCCCGGTCTTGGGTGTTTATGGCATGCTTCTGGTGACTGCCTTGAAGAGATTTGTAAATGGCCTTTGGTTTGTAATTCAGATGTTGTTGTGTGGTCAACATTAATTATGTCAGCCAACATTCAGTTACAAATGAGGACTCTGGAGACGGACTCTTATCAGGAAGTGACATTTGACAGATGGATGGTTCTAGTAACAAAAAGAGAATGAGTTTTTTTAGCCTCAGCTGGTAAACTACAAAATGTTAAATACTGTTTCACTTTATTTACCTCCTTTATTCTGGGATGGGAAGGTAGAATAGAATTTACTCACTCATTCATTCCACAAATATTTATTGAGGGCTTACAAGTACCAGGCACTATTTAACCCAAGCCCTTTTGAAGATTTCCTTTAAAACACTGCCTCACTTTGAAATCAAACTCGAAAACGAGTAAATTCCTTTTGTGTGAGATTTTTCCATAACTAGTCTTAGAGCTTGAGATTGATTAAGATAAATGACATTTCTAAAGACAGAGTGACCAAGAGACATTACAGGAATATTAGCAAACCAAACGATATTTAGAGCCCTCTTCTCTTCAAAGACGAAGAAACAAAAGTCTGAGAAGGACAGTATGAGAAACACGCAGCGAGCCGGAGGTCGGCGGTGTAATTGGCCACCGTTTGGCACAAAATGCGCCTGGCCTTGTCATCCCCGGGTCGCGTAGTTGGGCAGGATCACAGGAGCTGGACCACAGTAGATGAGGCCTGGCCCGCAGTGCACATTTAATCAGTTCTATTCAACAAACAGATGAATAGTCGGGTGATAAAGGGACAGGCCTTCAAGTGTGAGCTGAGGAGTGGGGAGCAGGTGAGTTTCCTGGAGCACCCACAGAGGCTCGGAGCCCCCAGGGAAGCGGGGGGAAGCGGAGGAGAGGGGTCACCTTCCTCAGAGTCAGGGCTTCGTGCTGCTTCTGCTTCCGACTGTGCTTCACGTGAAACCTCGGATGGCTCCGCATGGATGGCGGGGCGTGGACGGCAGGGCGTGGACGGCGGGGCGGGGACCGCGGGGAGTGGACCGTGGAGGGAGGGCAGGGAGAGCATCCCTTCTCCTCGCCGTGCCTCTTCACCATTCCCCAGTCACTGCCAGAGCATTCTTGAAGGGCAGGCGGCCATTGCCGACTCTATTTCCTATTTCCAGGGGACTTTTCATCCCCCCTTTGTCGCCATGCAGTTGATGAACTGGCCCCCATCCTCTTCCCTTTCTCTGCGGCGCCGTGGAAGTTCATCACGTGGGGGAGGCTGACCTGTCCCACAGGCGCCTTTGTGTTCACCCTCAAAAGAAGGGCTTTGAAATCGCTGACCATGAAGCTTTGGACTTGGCTGTGCTCCCCCAGCCAGCTCCAGTTTACATGAGCACGACACCCCAAAGCTGCTGAGGGCCGCGTGGAGAGGGAGCCCACTGTCCGCAGAGGGAGGACTGCCCGAATGCAGCACGGGCTTCACTGGACCTGCGTCTCTCCTCCTTTTCAAGTCCCTGCGTGGGCAGCGAAGGGCAGTGAATGGTTGGGGTCGGGGTGGGAAGGGTTGAACGTAAGCCCGCCAGGCAGCAGAGAAAGCGAGCTGAAACCACTGAGCTCCATTCCAGAGGACTGTGTTTTGGAAGAGCCCATACAGAGTCAGAGCTCCAGCTTGGAGACTTTTGTCTCCACTCTGTCGGGAAGCCACTTGGCTGGGATTGCCTTGGCTTTGTTTGCCAACAAAATGATGGAAGTACGCTATGGACCTAAGCAGAGGGGACAAGGGTGAGGGTCTCTGCCTGCCGGTGTGGCGTAGAGATGGTTGGGAGATGTTCCGAGCGTATTTTCCAAGAGTCACTGGGAAGACACTGGCTGGCCTTGCCTCACCTAAGGAGCCCCCCTGATCGGAGAGGGTGCCAGGAGATAAGGGTTCCCCTCAGCTGGTCACACACAGCACAGTCGACGAGCTCACCTCTGTTTTCTGTGTGTGGAGGGAAGGAAGTAAGGCCGCAGACACCTGGCCCTTCTCTGGAGTTGCCTCCAAGCTGGGATCGTGGCGTCACGATCTCAGGAAGTTGCTGTCCTCTGGAGAGTCCGTTCGCACAGATAGGCCAACTATCTTGCAGGTTCCCGTATCCTGTCTATTCATAGACCAACAGATATTTGATTAAAAGAAAGGAAGCAGACATTTCTTCTGGATACGATTAAACCAAGTATGTCTGAAGATTCTGCAGACCGGTAGGAAAATGAGAAAACACATTGAAAAGAAGGAGAAAATGCATGGCTTGTGTGAATGGATTGAACCTCAGAGACCATCTTTGAATCTCAGTTTACATATCACTTCTTCCAGGAAGCCTTCCCTGACCTCTCCAGGGCCAACTGAGGTCTTGCTCCTGTGTGCTCCCCTCAGGCCCTGCACCGAAGGTGACATTCCTGGGCTGTGATCCCTTGTGTGTTGTCTCTGTCCCTGGCCAGACTCCAGCAGAGGCCTTGAGAGTAGACCGTGCCTGCCCTATAGTGGGCGAACAGTAAATATTTGTTGTCACAGACCATGGGCTCAGTAAAGACAGACTGCTTTGTGGGGGTGAGGCTGAGGTGAAGCCTTTGAGTCAGGAAACCTAGGGCTTTATGTTCCCCCCACGAGGAAGGTGGGTTCCCCCAAGGCCCCTGGACTAATTCCAGCCTTCCTGTTCTAGCTCGCCTTATCTTGATGGAGACAGTCATTTGTTTTACATCTTTTGCAGGAGCCGAGGCCTTGCAGCCCATCCAGGAGAGCTGTGTGGGGTGGGGTTTTCTGATTACACTCCTTGAAGGCTAAGCTGTGATTTCTAAAGCTCTTTCATCTGTGACATGACCCAAACCCCTACCCAATTTCCTCTCCCAGAGAAAGCAGCATGCCACTCTTACGAAAGTGATTTTTTTTAAATTATGTTATTTGAAGGAGAAGCATAACTAAAAACGTGTATTGAGCAAAACAGAATACTCCAATTGGCACAGGAAAAAAGAGGGCTTTTGAGAAAGACAAGCAAGATTCCACGTGGGAGCCTGATGTCTTAACCATTTCAAGCCTGGTTTCCTGGCTGAATTGGCTCTTTCTCGGCTATTGCAAGAGCAAAACAGCCCCTGAGCCCTGACTTACCTGTCCCCTCCCCCGTCTCTATGTGATCCCTGATCCTGTGGGGACACAGCTTGGTCTTGTTGACCCCCCCGGGCTAGGGCTGCACTCAAAGCCTCCGAGTGGCCCGGTGCCCCGAGAACCAGTCACACTGCCTCCTCTGTGCTGGCCCCTCTGACATCCAGAGATGGCTCTATTTTGCCATCGGAATACGAAGGAAAAGTCGCCTTCTGTCGCTGTTTTCCACTTCACTTGTACCTGGGTGGTGCCCCCTTCCCTTCTGTCTTGGCTAATTCCCCAAGGGTGCTCACTGTCAAGAAAAATATTACCTGTGTGTAATTGAACAACCTTGGTTGTTTTTTGTTTTTTTTTTGTCACCAGCACTCTTATCTTAATAAACGGGATTTCTCCTTCCGGTGAGCCTTCCTCTACTCTGCTCCACTGGCATTCTGATGACCACCTGGCAGTCCCTTGTTACCGTTTTCAATTGCTGTTTGGCAACAACTTTCTAGGAGAAGGTGCTGGTACGTGGTGCCAGGGGTGCTGAATAGCCTTGGGCAAGTTACTTAATCTCTCTCATCTATGAGATGAGAGCAGCTGTGCCTGTAGGAAGGTGCCAGGAGCAGGATAGCATGCATGTGATTCCCCTCCACGAGCCTGTGTACAAGTCTCCAGGCCTTCGTGGGGACGGATGTCTGATGGGCAAACCTAAAACGGCCACAGATAGAACCTTCACGTCTCCACCATGAACCGTGCGGGTCCCCCCCGGAGGAAAAGGCATCAGTGTGTGCCACTCCAGTGCCCCCCGACCACCTGTCCCCTCGGTGGTCTCTGCCGCCTGCCCCCCCTCCCTGCTCTCCGCTGCTCTGGGGGAGATGCCCCTCCCCATCGGGTGTGCAGGTACCCTGAGACCCGGTCCCGCCCTTGTTGGCGGTCTCCTCGCTCCCCATGCCTCCCCATGCCTCCCCGCAGCCTGCACGTCTCCCAGAGACACGACGAGTGACTCTTCCCAGGATCAGTGCAGTTGGGACGTGGCTCACACACCACCTTTGGAGACGCCTTCCCTGAGCAGTCACTCCCAGGTCGCCCGTCCTGCCGCCCTCTTTTGATTCTCTGAGTAGCAGCTGTCAGTGTCGCCTGCATTGTGTGCGCCTCCCGCTGGACCCCGTGCAGGGCTCTGTCGCTTTGGCCGCTGCCTCTCTGGCCTTCAGGGTCGTACCTGGTGGGTGGCTGACGCCGTCCTTTGTTTGCCACCAGATTCAACAAATAGTAGCTGCTTCTTTTTTTTTATTTTCCTGGCCCCGTGGCATGCAGGATCTTACGTCCCCAACCAGGGATCGACCCTGCGTCCCCTGCAGTGGAAGCGCAGAGTCTTAACCACTGGACCACCAGGGAAGTCCCAGTAGCTGCTTCTTTTGCTGTTCAAATTGGAGTGTGTCTACATGAACGAAGATGTATATATGTGCTACTTATAGATAGAGTTAAAATGGTCTGGAGGGGATTTGACAGCCACCCTACCAAAATAGGGACCCTAAGGGCAAGTCTTTGTTATTTTCCTCCTGGATTGGAAGGCTGACCAGGAGTTGGTTGACTCACAAATAAAGATCCAAAATGAAGAGCGGGTTCCTTCCTCTCATCCTTGCCGGCAGGTGCGTGGCAGGACTTGGGAGCCCACACTTACTTTCTGGAGGACTCTCAATGATTTGACTGTGTTCTCTCCTGGTGAGGGTCCTGTGTTAGCAGTCGCCCCCCCCGGACCTCGCCCTCTTTTTCTGCACATTCCCACAGACAAGGGGCTCAGAAGATCTGCATCACCACCTAAGATAGGACAGCGGGTGCACATGCTCAAGCCCCCTGCAGGACAGTGCTTCCCAGGGTGGGTTCCAGTGGGTCCTCAAGCTCCCAGTTCTCGGATAAGGGGCCCCAGAGGCAGGTGGGGGTCTGAGACACAGGGAACCCCAAGTGAGTCAGCGTGTCCGGGACCCTCTGAGGAGGACGGAAGCGGGGGCAGTAGACGGTCCTAAGGTTCACACGTCAGTGCTGGAAACGGGGGTCTTGGGAATGGATTTTGTGGAGCAGTTCTCTGTGCACGTGGGCTCCAGGGCTGGGCTGGAGGACCCTTTGCCCCATGGTATGCAGCGCTTCTCTCGAAATGAAAGAAAGAGGAACAGACCCTCACGGAGTTCACATCCCGGAGGGAAAAGGAAACAGGTAATGACGGGACAGGTGGCTCACTCCGTGGGGGACGCATTGCAGCCCAGACCCTCCTCACGACTTGCCCTGTGGATGTCCCAAGGGCGTGTCAGACCGAACACACCGGAGTTACCCTCAGGAGCTGCCCTGCATGGCTTCCGGGTGTGTCCTCTAGGGCTCGGGGTCTCCGGGCACCCCTGGGCCCAGGAATCGCTCCCGACGCGTCCCTCCCTTCTCTGCACTCACGTCCTAGCACCTTTGCCTCCTTGGTCCCTCTCAGGCCCATCTCTCCTGCTTCACTGTCACCGCCCTGGTCCTCACCCTCCCCTCCCCTCCCCTCCCCTCCCCTCCCCGTGATCCGTCCAGAGCTGCCTGGGCCCCTCCAGTGTCTCCTTTCACCAGGGCCCCTTTCCTCAGCCCCTCTCGCCACGCGCACACGTGCACTCACGCGTTAAGACCCCTCCATGGCTTTCTGCTGCTTCTAGGACGGAACAGTCCTTGGCACCGCCTGCAGAGCGGGGGCGGGTGGCCCTGCCCGTCCCTCTGGCTGATCCTGGAGCCTGGCCCCGCTGCTCTCTGCACTCCAGACACACGCCTGCCTTCTTTATTTTAATTTACTTTTTAAATTATCATACAGTAAAATCGACCTTGTTGTTTTGTTGTACAGCTCTGTGGATCCTAACACATGCCCTAGTCTTCCTGTCATGCCTTGACTGCCGCGCCTCCTGACCCGGGGGCCTTGATTACCGCACTGGCCTGGTCACTCCTCCCTGGGCGCAGACGTCCTCCTGTAGACGTCTGCTTCGCTCCACGCGCTGCGCCCTGTGCCCCCCTCGCACATGCTTCCGCACAGCCGCCGCGGGCCTCTGGATGCCCGGCTCTGGGGGAACTCGGCCCACGTGGCTTGGCGCTCACGCTGCATCCGCGGTGCCTAGGCCGCGCTCGCCTCTCAGTGGGCACTCGGGGAACGCGCCCTGTGTCAGGAGAGGAGGAATGAACCGTCCGCTCAGGAATGGCTGTAGCCCCTTCCGGAGACCCGGCTCAGTGCCGCGGGGGAGCCGGGGTTGAAAGCAGACGGGCTCCCGCTGAGTTCCTCCTTCACCTCTTGTTGGAGAACTTAGCATCATCTGATTCGTTTGCTTAATGAGGATTATAAAACCTATCTCAAGTCCTGCAGTCGGATTAAGTGAGGTGACTGTAGAAGTCTTTGTTAGAAGGAGGCACTCAGTAACTGGCAGCCTTCACCCCACCGTGTTGGGGGGAAGATCCAGTTCCGGAGAAAGGGTGCCCAGGTGTTCACCTGTCCTGAGAAACCGCAGAGCCTCTGCCCCTGCGCCGCTCTGCGTATTCAGGTTGCGCTGGGGAGCCCCCCGCCCTCCCTGCGGTGAGGGCCGTGCGCCCCGCCTGCTGCCCCCGCGTCCCCGGTGCCGCCCATAAGGACTGCGGTTCTGTCGGTGCCGAGCGGGGGGCTGCCACCTGCCCGGAGCAGCCTTCCACCTCGCTGCCCAAGCCCCTCACTCGCGAGCCGGCTGGTGGAAACGGCGCTAAAAGCCCGGCCCAGAAGGCCCTCTGGGACTGGGCCGCCCCTGAACGTGACCTCCCTTGCTGTCGCGGTGTTGGCACCGCAGGGGGCGGGCGGCGGTCAGATGCCAAAGGTGCTCAGCCTTGTGGGAAGCCTCCCGCCCCCCGCCCGCCTCCATCTCCGAGCAGGGAGGGCAGCGCAGATGCGCGAGGACCCGAGGGAGTCCGGCTTGCGGGGTGGGAGCGCACCGCCAGGGCCGGCAGCTGTCGGAAAGGGGGCCTCTGTAGATCTCCGATGACAACGTGTCTTGCTTCCCCAAACCTCTGTGCAGGAGCCTTTCTTTTGGGAGGAATCCTCTACTCCTGGCAGTTTCCTCATTTCAACGCGCTGAGCTGGGGCCTCCGCGAAGACTACTCCCGGGGCGGCTACTGCATGATGTCGGTCACCCACCCGGACCTGTGCCGGCGCGTCGCCCTGCGCCACTGCCTGGCCTTGGTCGCAATGTCCGCCGCGGCCCCCGCCCTGGACGTCACCACGTGGACCTTCCCCGTCATTGCCCTCCCCATCAACCTGTACATTTCCTACCTCGGCTTTCGGTTCTACAGGGACGCAGACCGGAAGAGCTCCCGGAAGCTGTTCTTCTGCAGCCTCTGGCACCTGCCCCTGTTCCTGCTGCTGATGCTGACCTGCAAGCGGCCGGCTGCGCAGGGCGACGCGGGGGGGCCGCAGAGCTGACGGCAGACCGGCGCGTGGGGAGAAGCAAAACACATCCAGGGAGACGCACAGGTTTTTTTTTTTTTTTCCCTTTGCTGTTAGGCAAGGATATTTTGGTAATTCCAAAGCACCAGGAGAGAAGTCGCTGCGTTGAGAACGAGATTGTAAACTAATTTGGTGCTCGGTGATCACTCGACAACTCTTTCCACGGTGATATCCAAAATGCTCCCCAAATAAGAACTGGGTTGGCTCCGCAGGTTTACGTAAGGAGAGCATTCCTCTTTGAGGGTCTTTACGGAGCTCTTCTCTAACCCCACCCACTTGTCCTCTCCCTCAGGTAAAAGTGCGAGCACACCTTCCTTTCTTAGCCCCTCCACGCACGCTCCCCAGCTGCCGACCGGGGTGACCGGACGAGGTGCACACTCGCACGCTGGTATCTGTGGTTCCGTGGCCTCTGGTCCCTCGCCGGCTGTCAGAAGAAATGCAGGCTGCCAGTCGCAGCCCCCCTTCCTGTGAATGAGCCAGGGCCCCCGGGTCTAGCTTCCTCCGTCCCACACACACTCTCAGCCTCATCTTCCCTCAGACGATAACAGAACACCAAGGACATGCTGCTGCCCAGCCTCTGCAGGAAGAATTCCAAACGGTTGTCTGGGGAATCTCAGACTGGACCACCCACCGCCCACCCTATCACGTATCAGCATTTCAGAAACGCCAAGGAATCAAAGGCATCTTTAAAGTTCACTTTAAAATATGCGAGGTGTCAGAGCGTTTCTTTCTGGAAGGGTCATGCTAGACTTAAAGCTAGAAATCCCTCCGGCTCTGACCCATCTCGTCCTCTCTAGTCACTGCTGCGGTCATCAGCTCGGCTCAAGGCTGAGTGAGAGGGGAAATCAGAAAGGGGTCAGCCGGCCCACATAGCTCACATTCTTGTCCCTTTAGTGAGGAACACATTTCCATTGTGCTATCTTCTAAATTCAGAAATTAGCCTCCACACGTCCGGTGGCTTGGAGAGCCAGAAGCAGGAGCTGGACTCCGGATGGGGATGCTTAATGGTCCTGGGAGGCACATGGGTCCCTGCAGACAGGGGTGGCCTCTGTCACCAGCAGTCTCCTCAGCCCTCACGTCCACCTGCTTGTCCACTGTCTGTCCCGTTTGCCCGAAGGTCTTGAAGCTTAACAGGATACTTTAGTTACTCAGTGCCCCCGAAGGAATCCATTTGGGAATTTATGCAACCCTTAAACAGTGCCTGCAATATGCCTGTTCTCTCAAAACTTTCCAGAGCGATTGCAGATAGCATCTGATCTCTGTCTCCACTTACCTGAAACATCACCTCTTGGCTGCATCCAGGTCGCACTGTGGGAACTGGCACGGGTGTGTCTGGTGGGGACATCCACAGCCCTCAGATTTGTAAAGCGAGTCGGTTCTCTTCCTGCTGCAATAAACCAGCACCTCAAACCGTAGTGTGTGTGGTGTCATTCGACTCCATCTCCGGTTCCTGGTGGAACCGATAACACTTGCCTCACTTTCATGAGCTGGGAGGAGAGCAGAACGCCCGGGGATGTTTCTTATTGAGGGAGTGGAAGCAAGCAGCCTGCGCTCCCGAAAGAATCCGCCTGACACCCACCCTCTGCTCTGGATCACCCAGTCTCTCCCTTCCCCTCCCTTCAAAACCATCGCCCTAGAAATGGTCCTTGGGGCCTCTCTGACCTCCTGACTTGTCGTTCCCCGGCTCAGAAAATACAGTGCCCAGTGCGCAGTCTGCACAACAAAATATGTCTCAGCTCCTTGGTGCTCAGACCCCAGGATGAGAACCTTCCACGGGAACCCCTCACTGCCACCCCCACCACCCTGCCGCCATGCTGCTTCTCACACCTCCCTGGGGCTACCCTGTGCTCAGACGACCACCTTCCCAGACCCCTGCCCCTTCATCCCTGTGGGAACGTGGAATTCACGCTCCCATGACCCCCTCAGCCCTAGAGCCCAGACAGCTGCTCGGTCACCTGGGCTCCTGACGTCCTGGGGCTTCACCTCCACGGCCCGGTGTTCTGACCCTGACCGATGACCAGCAGCACTTCCCGGACGGTGAAGCCCGTGTGTTCCAAGCATCCCTCGGCAGGTCTCTGGGGAATCCTGTCACCCCACTGGGGAGGCACGAGCACGTGCAGAGGACCTCCCAGGGACCCGAGGTTAAAGACAGGAGGGTCTGAGTTTGCTCATCCTGGTGATGCCCTGGCCATGTCAGGAGCCCAGCCTGGGACACACTGTCTGGACCTGATCTGCAGAGTTTCACTCAGCCTGTCGGGCCAGTGGCTGCAAGGACAGGACTCAGCCCGGGGGCCCTGACTCAGGAGGGGGGCCACATGGGTAGGAGCAGGAGCCTGTGCTTTGAAACGGGATTGCACTTGGACTTTATTTCATAATATGGCAAACTAATGACAAGGAAAGGGGTCATGTCCAGTTTCCTTATTTAGCTTTTTAAGAAACATGATTCTTAACACGGTATTCCTTCTGACTCTGGGAAAATTGTACCAACTTCCTTTTAGTAAAACCACTGTATCCGTTGTGGATAAAACCAAATTTCACCAAAGGGTCTGTCTCTGTAGGCCGACAGTGAGGGGGATGCCGGTCGTTGCCTCTTCCCAGGATTGGTTTGTGTTTCCAGACATAAAAATAGGGTCTGTCTTGCCCAATCAAAACACCTTCATTGCACTTTAAATACACTTTGAGTGCCCCACGCTCTGATGCTAGAGGGAAAAAACAAGGCTGTCGGAAACTGTGCTTTGCTCTGCGGATGTACAGAGTTGAATTTCCCTCTGACCGTTTATTTTTTCTCAGTCCATCCTCACTCCTTTTGCTTTGTTAAGAAAATAGCTAGGACTCAGCACTCCTGTGCCCCATGGCAATGCTGGGACCAGAGCAAAGCTTTTTCTGCTAGCTGACTCAGGTGTGATGGGAGACTCACTTCTCTGAGTTCAGTTGGAGTCAGGGTCTCTGTCCTCTGCCCTCCACCCACCCCACCCCCTTCCCAGCACGCTCCTCTTACAGCAGGACACTTGTAACTGACGGCAGGAGGGACTCAGGGGAGAAAGGTTTTCGGGAAATGCCCTCTTGACCTTTCTAATGACATGCTCACAGCCCAAGAGATTTTGACTTAAAGAAGAACTGGGTTGGGATGTTGCCTTGCTTTTTCTCTGGAATCATCGGCCAGCTAGCGATCGTCCACAAAGTGCTTCGTGTCAGGGGCACGTTTTCTCCATCTGTCTTGTAGGATCAGTGGTGTCAACTGACAGGCAACTAAATAAAAAGCAAGTGGAAAACAAACAGGGTCCAGCAATCGACTTGACTGCTGCCCCACGGCACTTTTTCCCCAGTGTCTAGAGCAATGCTTGGCCCAGAGTAGGTGCTCAGTAAGTGCTTTTTAAAAAATTATTATTTTTATTTTTGGCTGCATTGGGTCTTCATTGCTGCATGCAGGCTTTCTCTAGTTGGGGCAAGAGGGGGCTACTCTTCGTTGCGGTGCGCAGGCTTCTCATTGCGGTGGCTTCTCTTGTTGCGGAGCACGGGCTCTAGGTGTGCGGGTTTCAGTAGTTGTGGCACGTGGGCTCAGTAGTTGTGGCTCGCGGGCTCTAGAGCGCAGGCTCAGTAGTTGTGGCGCACGGGCTTAGTTGCTCCGTGGCATGTGGGATCTTCCCGGACCAGGGCTCGAACCTGTGTCTCCTGCATTGGCAGGCAGATGCTTAACCACTGCGCCACCAGGGAAGTCCCTCAGTAAGTGCTTTTTGAGTGAATAACCCCATCTGGGCGACGAGAGGCCCCTGTGGTCAGAAGGACAGGGTCTGTTAGCCCGGGATCAAGAAGGAACTGATTCGGAAAGCTGTTTATAACAAGCGGTTTCGTGAGAGAAAATGGCTTGTAAACCGTCCTTATCCCACTGCTGGGACAGTCCCCGGTCCCACCCCCCCCCCCCCGCAGGACAGTCCGGGGCTGCACCGACCAGAGGGCCCTTCCCCGCTTCCAGACCAGCACCCACAGCTTCTCTTGTTTCTGGAATCTCCCTTCTCTGACTTCAGACCACCCCCCCACCGCCCCACCGTTCCTGCCGTGTCTCCTGGGGCACCTGTCAGTGTGCAGGCTGCAGGTGTTACTCACCTGTCCATGCACCGTCTCCCTGCCCCACCATCAGATCCTAAGCCCAGTAAGGCAGAAGCGTCTGCTTCTCCTTGCTGGATCCACGGGCACCCAGAATAGAAGGGACTTGGGAGTGACCACGAGGCGGGTGCTCCGTCAGTGAGCAAAGGAATGGATGGGTGGCTTTAGGGCAGGTGCTGGGGCCAGAGGAACACTTGTCTCGGCTCCACTGGGACCAGCGCGGGGTGGGGGGATGAGTAGGGCACACGCCCCATGTGACTGAATCCAGGGCAGACACAGCTCTCGACCTGTCTTGTGAAGAAAACAGCCAGAGTCGAGCCAAGATGATTACTATCATTCCTTCCTGATGTTACTCAGTCTTTGTTTTCCAAAGTGTGGTACATTTTCGCTCTTTCCTGTGTCTTCAGGGCTGTCTTGGCTCAATGACTTAGCAGCAAGGAGTTCTTAGTCAAGTCGGCTTCTTGGCCTCGATTTTTCTTGCTCTCTCTTTTTGCTTTTTCAAATGCGTTAGCAGAGAATTTAGTGTCTAGCTCCATCTTCTTCCTTAATCGTCACCCACCTCCGGCGGGTGAGAGCCAGCCCATGCATCCAGGTCAGCTTAAAGGAATAGGACCCCGACCTGGCTCATAAGCTGGGGGGCTGCCTGGGAAGTGGAAGCCAAGAGAGGGAGGATCCCAAGTGCAAGACGGCAGGTCGGCCAGGCTGGGGGTGAAGATGGAGTGCCAGGGTCTTGGTAAAAGCCAGTGTGTCCTCAGCAGACAACTCCTATCCGACAGCTGCGCTCTCTAAAGCAAAGCCCAGAACAGAGCTGGGGATGGGCAGGAGGGGGGAGGGGAGAGGAGCAGAGGAAACTTTGGAGGAGACAGAGCAGGGTGCTTGGCTGAGTAACCCTACCCCAAACACCTAAAGAGGGGCCAGGTGACAAGATGAACAATCCTGGGAGCATTAGCTGGGCTAACACAAACACGCCCTCCACCCTTCCCACCCTCAACAAACAGACAAACACAAACCAAACAAAGCATCCGTGAGGGGAGAGGCACCTGCCCCTCTGTCATCCACTGAGCAAGTGACCGTCCACGTGCCGTGAGCCAGGCCTGGTGTGGGACAAAGGGACGAACCCAGCTTTGGCCGCGACCCCCAGGAGCTCACTCTCTGGAGAGTTCTCAGGGAGGGAGTGGAAGGCGCATTCCAGCTTCTTCCCCAAAGTCCTCCTGTTCTAGGTACTTTGGCCACACAACTAATTGGCCGGGAGGCAACTTTGCTGAAAGATAACATAACAAAAAATAAAAGAGGATGTTAAAAAGGACATGATGGTACATGAGAAATGAATAACAAAATTAGAAAGACTATTGCAAAATCAAAACATCTGAATACATTTAAAAGGTGTGTAGGGCATTCTCTGGCGCCAGTGGTTGGGACTCCGGGCTCTCACTGCCCAGGGGCCTGGGTTCAATCCCTGGTGGGGGAGCTAAGATCCCGCAAGCTGTGCAGCGTGGCCAAACATTTTAAAAATAAATAAACTAAATTTTAAGAGATTAAAAAAAAATAAAAGGTGTATAGATTCATGGCAGTACTGTGCAAATAACTTCTTTTATTTTGTGGGTTGGACCTCAGCACTTGTCTTCCAAGTCCTTCATTCATAGTATTAGCCTTTTTTTTTTTTGCTTGGTGGTTCGTCTCCTCGTTTGGCATCACGCTTTTTATGTTTTGCTAAAATCTCTTCCTTCATTAAGAGAGGTATCCGTCTCCAGACGGCGGGGTCCCAGCTTGCACCCGAGCTGTCTCGTGCCGTGAAAGCCTCTCCCCACTTGGTGCCCTGGACACATTGTCACGTGTCCTCTGAGCGACGTTCCGACGTCCTACAGGAAACGGGGGTCCAGCTCTGCACCTTCGAGGCCCTCGGCCTCTTTCCCCTTCAATGCAGTGTGTTGCAAAAATAAGAAACCAACTCTGGGGGCAAAGCATCGTCACCCGTCGGCTCCAGAAAGCCATCTGTAACGTCACTGGCTGGAGAAAGGCTAGCGCATTTCAGCCAGGGGAGACCAGGCACGGCTTGATCCAGGCGGCAGAAGCTCTCTCCACTTGTTGTCACCACTCTTGGCAGGCTCTCTCCCCTTAAGAAGCAGACACCCCTTAAACAATTATTCATTCCCTTATTCACAAATACTTGTTTACTACTTACCTCGGTTGAGGTGCTGGGGTGCAGAAGTGAAGAAAAAAACCTCCCTGTCTTCCCGCCTGGGATATCTCGAGAAGAAAACAGAAACCTCCAATAACTGTGGTCGCCTTCTCGGTGGGCCACTGGGTGACTGGAGACAGCTGCTTGTTCAAACCTAAAGAAAAGGAAAGTGGACATTGAGATGCTGGCCCTGTCTGGCCTGATTTAGGGTTTGTGCTGATTCCTGACCCCCCCGGCCTGGTTCACATCGATCAGCCCACGTGCGGGACGCAGCCGTCCCCTCCCACCACGAAGGTTTGAGGAACTCAGTGAGACGAGGGTGGACAAAGGGGAATTACACTGTACCGGGTTGGCCAAAAAGTTCGTTCGGGGTTTTCGTCACATTTTCTGGCAAGCCCCGAATGAGTTTTTTGGCCACCCCATAGTTTGGTCCTCGGAGAGGCCTTGGGGTCAGGGCCGTGAGGAAGTGGGCCCCAGGAGAGGCCCCGGGAAAGGCATCCCAGTGAAGGCAGTGCCCAGCGGCTATGCGGCCCCTCAGATGCCGCCGCCCATCACCACGATGCAAGCCTGTCCTGACCGCCTGACACCTGTGGTCCCCAACTCATCGTAAGGAAGGACCTCCTTTATATACAGGCCCGGGTGAAGGTCCACTTATTACAAGACCATTAACAAGGTGAAAACCCAGGGCGTTTTACTACCTGCTGTTTACACCAAGTCAGCCGCACCCCCGGGACTTCCCAGGCCGGCACCCTCTTCAGGGCGGCAGGGCCACCCTCAAAGCTACGTCAGTTCCCGTCGAGAGCATTTGCCTCAGCACCTTTAAAGTCAGCTGCTTTCTTCTCCAAGTAAAGTGCTTCTTAGAAGACACTTCCATTTTCTCAGGAATCGTTTAGGGAAAACTGTGGATCAAAGAGCCAGGAATGAGCCAGGCGGGTCCGTTTCCCAGTAGCCCCAACCCTAAGCTTCTGTGGGCATTGTGCTCCCTGGCTCCCGCCAACCACCCGGCTCCTGCCCAGACACACGGGAGAGGAAAGCATCAGCCGCAAGCCGGGCTCCCTCGGAATTGTCCCTGCCCCCTCATCTAGAAACGGACACTTGGCATTCTCCGCGAGGCATTTTAATGCTAATTTGTTTAGTCCAAAAAGAGGAGCCCAAACAGATGTGGTCCATTTGGCGGGGATGTAGTGCATTTGTTAGTCAGTGCGAAAGCCTCCTTGGCAGGATATTAAATATTACCCTGGCTATTCACGAACACTTCATATTTCAAGAAAGGAAGGGAGGCTAAGGCTGCGTCCTATAAATCAGCCTTTCGAAGAGGCAGAAAGAGGCAAACATTTGATAAGTCTATGTCGTCGTGCTCGGAGATCAAAGGCGCTAACGTCTGTACTCATGCATCCGGCGTTCCGGCAGCAGCTCTGACACACCGAGGCTGGGCCGGCTGGGGAGGAAAGGATTAGCCAGTTCTGATCTGTGATCGGCCAGGTCTCGGGAGAAGTTGGAGGGTGTTGCGGCTGAGTTCTGGGCTGGCTGCGGCGGGAGAGGCGGAGGGCCTCCCCCTTCAGGCTCTCGCTTGGGACCGTGGTGCATATGCTCCCTGAGCCCACTTCACTTGGAGACAAACGTGACCAGGGATAGACCCACAGCCCCCAGCATCGAAAAGCTGAAAATACCTTGGCTGTTGGGCACAGCAGGAGGCCAGGTGGCCAGCCCCCTCTGCGGAGGGTCCCAAGCCAGCCTGGGGCTCCCTGGGTCTCAGGCTGCTCTCACCACCCCAGGCCTGTCCCACAGCCCCGTCCCTTTACTTACTCTTGCACCCACTTTGCCTTCCCCCAGCTTCTCTTTTACACAGGGGTACCATTGGGAGCCCCAAGGAATATGCTCCAGAAGCCCTGACCCTGGTGCCCACATGGACAAAAGGGCAGTGAACACAGAAGGACGGACATCTTCCTGCCAACACCACGGGCTAGAATTGAGCCACTTGACTCATTTTCCCCAAGAGCACGGAGCAGTGCCCACCATCTGGTGTATTCAGCTATTGCCTGTGATCTGGATTTATAGGGTGGCCACTAGGATTTTCCCACCTAATTGCTTGAGATCCGATATGGTCCCTTCAGTGATTATAATTCCTGATTCCCAGATGGATGCGGCTGGAAGGTTGGCTCCATTTCCAGGAGAGTTAAGGAAGCAGGCTGGACCCAGGGCCTCTTGCCCACCTTGAAGTGCCAACAGGTGTTCTTAAGCTGCAGGAACGTGAGCAGCCTCAGCAGACACGGACAGAAGTCTTTTTCTCTTTTTGGACGACACCGGTCACAGCTCCCAGACTCGGACTGGACCGTATCATCGGCTCTCCTGGGTCAACAGCTTGCCGACTGCGGGTCTTGGGACTTTGTCTCCATAACTGCAGGAGCCAATTCCTGTCAACCAGCCAACCCCTCAGTCCTCTTGGTTCTGTTCCTCTGGAGAACCCAGGCTCATCCAGATGGGTTCTGGCAGAACAAATGTGTAAGGATGAAATCTCTGCCCATGCTGACTCAAGCTTTCTCTCCCTTACTTGTCTATGCTTCTCTGATGTAGAGGGGGCCGCCCTGTTAATTAACCTTTGTCGCCTCACTGAGAAGGGCTCCTAGCAGTTTAGAAAGTCTCAGGGAGATGAGTAGGGCATGTAGACACAAGGCTTTAAAGAATTTTGATAGAGTCTTTATGTAGTTGTGAATGACTTGGTAACTTCTGGGTTTCCTTTTGGGGGGCACCTTTTATATCTTTATATCATACCTACATGTGACCAGAACTGCCCAGACAGATGTGCCTGGGCTGAGAAGTAAAACAAACATATTTATATGTCAGTTTTATAGCCTCTTCCCAAAGCACTGTCTTTGTCTGTGGATTATGGGCAACCAACTAGCATTAGATTTAGAAAGACTGATGGTTACTCATAGAGCCCGGCATGGTGTCCTATGTCTAGAGCAGCAAGATTCACGTATTTTAAGGCGTAGGAGGTGAGGCCCTTGCCACCTAGAAAATGGACACATGCCTGTACAATTTTGCAAACTATTTCAGAGGGTCCATGGATCCCCCTGGTCTCTAATATGGGGAGGTGGCTCTCAACAGATTTTCCCTCGCTCTTTTCAAGTGTCTTAGTCATGCTGACACACGTCTTATCTCAGTCCGACTGCTTCAGAAATTTCAAAGAGCATATATGTCCGTTCCCTCCACACACTGATGGAGAAATCATGCATTTAGGAGGCAGACAGATCCGAGTTTGAATTCGGGTGTGCCCCCGGGCAGGGGTCTGTTCCCACCTCTACGAGTTCCCGTCTGTAATGCGGTACGATTCCTGCCGTTTCAGAAGTTGGTGAGGGAGGCCGGGGACGGGACTGGAGCAAGTAATTCGCAGGCTTTGCTCCGTCCTGCGCTGCGCCACTGAACTGTCCGACGAATGATTTTCCTCAATTGCCCAGCTGTTCTGGCCCCGAGCAGACACAGCCCGCGGCTCTGAAGTAGAGCAAGACTGGAAATAACGGTGATGCTTCCGCGCGTGGGGAGCGGGCGGGCGTGCGGGTTTGCCCCGCAGGGTGTCCGGCTCTGTTTTCCCACCGCCCCCTCCTCGCAGGTCCTTTTCTGTTTCTGTTTGGACGCCTGAGTTCACCTTCACTCAACAGCGCCTCCTATAGGGGACCCCGGTCTTCTGCTCACCCTGCTTCCTCCTGAAATCTGTACTGGGCGTTCAATACCTCGTACTTCTGTCCTTGTTTTTCAAGGGTGAGCATGTACGGCGTCAAACAGCATCTGCTACAGAACTTGTTTATGGAGTTGACTCGTCGTCCGTTCCACTTTCCTTTCCTCTACACGTGCCGCTAAGTTCTCCTGGTCCCTCCTTCCTGCAGGAGCTATGACTTAGGGCCAAATCAGCCCTGACTTCCTCCCCATTTGTATTAGCTTCCTAGGGCTGCTGTAACGAATTGCCACACATTAGGGGGCTTAAAAACAACAGAGATGTGTTCTCTCACGGTTCTAAAGGTCTGAAGTCTGAAATCGGTCGGTATCAAGGGCTGCAGTCAGGGTGTCAACAGGAGTAACCTCCCTCCGAAGCTTCTAGGGGAGAATCCTTCCTTGCTTCCTCCAGCTTCTTGTGGCTGCTGGTGTTCGTTGGTTTGTGGCTTCGTGACCGTCACACTCCAGTCTCGGCCCCCTTTCTCACACAGCCCTCTCCCGTGTGTGTGTGTGTGTGTGTGTGTGTGTGTGTGTGTGTGTGGGAAATCTCCCCCACCCCCGACCTCTCTCCTAGAAGGACATGTACATCCTTAGCCAGATCCCACCCAGATAATCCAGGTTAGCCCGCCCATCTCAACATCCTTAACTTAATCACATCTTTTGCTATGTAATAGCCACAGTCTCTGGGGAGTAGGGCCTGATATCTTTGGGGGACATTTTTCAATGTCATTATCAGCACCTAAAACTCCAACCATTCATCTGTTCAATACTAGCCAGATAATCCCTGCCCACAGCCCCTTCCCACGAGAGCTCAGCTCCCCCCCGAGACCATCTCAACCCTGTGTTTATCCCTCTTTGTCTCTCCACATCCCCTGCCGTCATCCTCATGGACAACAGCATCCATTTTTTTTTTTTTAATTATTTATTTATTTATTTTTGGCTGTGTTGGGTCTTCGTTTCTGTGCGAGGGCTTTCTCTAGTTGCGGCAAGCGGGGGCCACTCTTCATCACGGTGCGCGGGCCTCTCACTATCGTGGCCTCTCTTGTTGCGGAGCACAGGCTCCAGACGCGCAGGCTCAGTAGTTGTGGCTCACGGGCCCAGCTGCTCCACGGCATGTGGGATCTTCCCAAACCAGGGCTCGAACCCGTGTCCCCTGCATCAGCAGGCAGACTTTCAACCACTGCGCCACCAGGGAAGCCCCAGCATCCATTTTTAATGAACCAGTGACTCCCTTTGATCTGACAGCCCTCAGCCTCCCCACCGACTGGAGGTCCAGCCTCACACCCCACCTCCACCTGCCAGCAGACCTGTGTCCCTAGGTCCCCTGTTCCCTCCACACGGGTCTGCAGGAGGAGCTGGATGGGACACACATTTGCTCACCTCGAATCTCCGCAGCTTGCCCTCTTCCTTTCCTGGTCTTTTTGTGGACAGCCCCATCGGTGTTATTTGTCGGGATGTGTTTCCTAGAGCTGCTGTTACAAATGACCACAGACTTGGTGGCTTAAAGCAGCGAAGTTTATTCTCTCACAGTCCTGGAGGTCCCAGCGTGGGCGGGCCTGGCTGGCTCCCGAGCCTCTGGTGGAGGATGGGCCCCTGGCCTCCTTCAGCTTCTGGGGATCCCTCGGCTTGTGGCAGCAAAACTCCAGGCTCTGCCTCTGTCTTCGCTGGCCTCTCTTCCATGTCATCCTCTTCTAAGGACACTTGTCATTGGATTTAGGGCCCGCCCTGATCCAAGATGATCTCAGCTCAGAATCCTTACCTTAATTACATCTGTAGAGACCCTTTATTCAAATAGAGTTGCATTCACAAGTTCCGGGTGGACATACCTTTTGGGAGACCGCCATTTAGGCCCCTGCACCTCTCCAACTTCCAAATCTGAAAAACACAGCATGCTGCAGGGCGTGGGAGCTGCTTGCTGCAGCCAACAAAGGGCCACGTGATGCAGTCTGGAAGCCTGAGGAAATAACTCCCAACTGATGGACCTTGACCAATGGGGGACAAGAGAAGGAGGAAACCCCCTCCAGTGGTAGATAAACCCCTGTCCCATCCTGTGGACCTCCTTCCACTCTGCTGAAGAAGGCTAGTGAAAAAAAAGAAAGGTAAAATAAAATAAAAATAAAGAAGGCTAATGAGCCAGCCTGCCTACCTCTTCCAAGCTCTTCTCCAAGTCTCCCACAAAGTACAGCCTCTCCTCTCTCCTTCCCTGGCCTCACTTCCCGTGGCCGCTGGTCCACACCCTGTGGACTTGTGCCTCTCCAGTAGATTGTTAGCATGTTGCTGCTCGCCTCAAGCCTTGTTTTCCTGAGGAATCAAGCTGCGACTCCGTACAGCTGTGCCCTGAGTTCCCTTCGAAGGGGCTAGGGTTAGGATGTTAGCTGTGGGCTTTATGTATATAGCCTCTATCATGTTGAAGAAGCGCCTTTCTATTCTTAGTTTATTGTGTGCTTTTTATCATGAAAGTGTGTGGAATTCTGTCAAATGTTTTTTCTGCATCAATTGAGATGATCATGAGTGTTTTTAAAAATTTTTCCTTCATTATATATATATATATTTAACATCTTTATTGGAGTATAATTGCTTTACAATGGTGTGTTAGTTTCTGCTTTATAACAAAGTGAATCAGCTGTACATATACATATATCCCCATATCTCTTCCCTCTTGCGTCTCCCTCCCACCCTCCCTATCCCACCCCTCTAGGTGGTCACAAAGCACCGAGCTGATCTCCCTGTGCTATGCAGCTGCTTCCCACCAGCTATCTATTTTACGTTTGGTAGTGTATATAAGTCCATGCCACTCTCTCACTTCGTCCCAGCTTACCCTTCCCCCTCCCCGTGTCCTCAAGTCCATTCTCTAGTAGGTTCGCGTCTTTATTCCCATCCTGCCCCTAGGTTCTTCATGACCATTTTTTTTTTTTTTTTTTTAGATTCCATATATATGTGTTAGCATACGGTATTTGTTTTTCTCTTTCTGACTTACTTCACTCTGTATGACAGACTCTAGGTCCATCCACCTCACTACAAATAACTCAGTTTCGTTTCTTTTTATGGCTGAGTAATATTCCATTGTATATATGTGCCACATCTTCTTTATCCATTCATCTGTCGATGGACACTTAGGTTGCTTCCATGTCCTGGCTATTGTAAATAGAGCTGCAGTGAACATACATGACTCTTTTTGAATTATGGTTTTCTCAGAGTATATGCCCAGCAGTGGGATTGCTGGGTCGTATGGTAGTTCTATTTTTAGTTTTCCTTCGTTATATTAATGGAATGTGTTACACTGATTAATTTTCATATTTTGAACCACCCTTGCACTTCAGGAATAAATGCTGCTTGGTCATGGTGTATAATCCTTTTAATATACTGCTAAATTCACTTGCTATTATTTTATTGAGGATTTTTGCATCAGTATTAATAAGGGATAATTTTACGGCATCCTGTACATTTTGGTTTTTTTTTTTCATTTGTTTCAAGGTATTTTTAAGTTTCCCTTATGATTTAATCTTTGACCCATTGGTTGTTTGAGAATGTGCTGTTTAATTTCTGCATATTTGTGAAATTTCCTATTTTACTTCTACCGTTGAATTCTAGTTTCATTCCATTGTGTCCAGAAAAGATACTTTGCATGATTTCAGTCTTTTAAAATTTATTAAGATTTGTTTTGTGACCTAACATACAGTCTATCCTAAGAATGTTCCACATGCTCTTGAGAAAAATGTGTATTCTGCTGCTGTTGGGTAGGGTATTCTGTATGTCTATTAAGTCCAGTTGGTTTATATTGTTGTTCAAATCCTCTATTTCCATATTTATTGATCATCTGTCTGATGATTCTATCCATTATTGAAAGTGGGGTATTGAAGTCTCCAACTATCACTATATAACTCCCTTTACTTCTGTCGATATTTGCTTTATAAATTTTGGGGGGAGGGTGTCTGTTGTTCAATGCACATATGATTCTAATTGTTATATCATCTTGATGAATTGACCCTTTTATCAATATATAATGTCCTCCTTTGTCTCTTATAACAATTTTTAAATTTAAAGTCTATTTTGTCTGATGATAGTATATCACTATCTCTTTTGGTTTAACTATTTGCATAGAATATCTTCATTCTTTCACTGTCAACCCATTTGTGTCTTTAGATCTAAAGTGAGGCTCTTCTGGACAACACATAGTTGGATAATGTTTTCTTTATCCACTCTGCCAATATCTGCTTTTTGAAGGTCTAATCCATTTACATTTAATGTAATTACTTATAAGGAAGGACATCTGCCATTGTGCTATTTGTGTTCTGTATCTCTTATAGATTTTTTGGTCCCTAATTTCCTCCATTACTACCTTCTTTTATGTTTAGTTGATTTTTTTGTAGTGACACACTTTGATTTCCTTCTCACTTCCTTTTGTGTATGTTTATAGATCTTTTCTTCATGGTTACTATGACACATTTAAAATCTTAAAGTTATAACAATCTAATTTTAATTGCTATCAACTTAACTTCAGTAGCACATACTCTGCTCTTATACAACTTCTTACCCACCTCTTTAATGTTGTTGTTGTTACAAACTACGTCTTTATACACTGTGTGTCCAACATCGTATTACGTTGATTTTTGTGCATTTGTCTTTTAAAACATGTAGAAAATAAAAATAACAATAATACTGGCTTTTATATTTGCCCATGTATTTACTTTTATCAAAGATCTTAAGTTGTTTATCCAGCTTTAAGTGGCTCTCCAGCATCCTCTCATTTCAACCTGAAAGAGTCCCTTTATTATTTCTTGTAGGGCAAGCCTGAATTCACCAAAACAAACTTTCTCTGGAATTACCCAATGGGATCTAATTGCTTGAATCATTACTTAGGTAGTACCTGTGTTTATACTCAGGAGTCCTTGAGGCCAAAGACAGACGGAAGGTCATGAAATGCTGCCTTCAAAGGTCAATAATTCCTTCCTGGATGGGGCAAAGGCTCACCAAGGTCTCTTCTGGATCTTTGCTCCTCTGGTGCCAACTCTGTGCAGGAATCATTCAGGCTTCCTCGGTTGCTTTAGGAAATAACTATTTGTTTCTGAGCCACCAGATAGGAGGCCTGGGGAGGGGGAAGAGATTCCTTGTGTACAGCTGTCTCAGTTTCCAACTGAATTCCCCCTCCGTATCCATGTATTAAATTAATCTGTCCTTTTCACTTTTATAATGAATAGATACCTTTATAATATCTACACTTAAAGCTATCAAGATGGTTCTGGAGATCGTGAGCTGTATGAAGGCATGGACTGCATTTCTGTTACTAGTACAGGGCCTAGCCACAGGGGTAGCTCAAGAAAGGACAAATAAATGAATGAATAGATGAATTAGCGAAGGTTTTGAGCTAGTGAAAAATCCAGAAACTCACTTACTTTCTAATCTAGGGGCTCTAAAGCAGACCACAGACTGACATTACAGAGTATTTAAGTGGCCATTAAGTAAGCTATTACTCTAATGCAATAACCCAACGTGCTTAATTACTTTAATTACTTTGAGCAGCAACAATTCGTTGGCCACCGACTATCAGTCTGGGACGGTGCCCGGCGCCAGGGCCGGGTTGGAGGAGGGTTTACACGAAGTGGGAGAGTTGGTGTGTGGATGGCGATGTGTGCAAATAGGGGAACGTGAGCGTGCACAAGCGGTCTGGGCGTCTCCCAAAGGGGGCTGGATTGGGAGGCTCTTGCGTGGTGGGGAGGAGGCAGCGGGGGATCAATGGCCCCTTTTGCTGCGGTTTAGATGACCTTAGCTTTGCTGAAAATCAGTGTTCGCGTCTGTAAACAAGAGTCAGAAGTCTTCTTGCTCTCAGGAGCTCTCTGGAAGGAACAGGGGTTTGTAAAGGTCAGAGGTTGGCAGTTGGATTTCCTCCGTCTAATCTACCTGTGTTTGGCTCAGATATTAATGACCCCCAAGGCTGTTCTTAAATTTTATTTCAAACATGTAACTTTTAAAATCTCCTCACATATAAAATGCAGGCAATTTCACATAAAGGTCCAGTTTTCTAGCTTTGCTAGGAAAAATCGGGAGATCTGGCAACAGCGACCCACAAGCCCGGAGTGGCGTCTGCTGCTTTCCTTTTCACTCAGCCTCTCAGTCCTTTCTAACCTGGCCAGGCTTGGTCTAAACTGTCGGCCAAGTTTCAGGACAGGTATCTGAACAGGAGGCGTTCACGTGATTCTCATGAGGGAATGTCCGTCGGGGTGGAGGGCGGGAGAGTGCCCCCTAATGAGTTAGATCAGAACATCTGAGTGTGTTTTCAGCCCCAGAGGTTCCGAAGGTGCCCCCTCTCCACTTCCTCATCTGAGAATCACGGGCCATCATGAGCTACGGAGCAGAGGCGAGCACTGGGGCAAGGGGGAGGGGTGTGACAGTCATTTATTTACGTGTGATGAGGAGAGCCAGCATCCCTTGAATGCCAGCACGGGTCTGGCATTGCTCTAAGCCCTGACAGCATTACCAACCCATTTTACAGACGGAAACTGAGGCACAGAGACATTAGTAACTTTTCAAAGAGCCCTAGGATGGCAGGTGACAGAAGCAGACAGCCTTGTCCAGATGAAATCAGAGTTGAGAACCACAGGTGCACACAACCAAGAACCACGGAAAGTCTTCGAGTAGAAGAGTGACAGGTAGAAATTGGTGTTGGTGAGCGCAGTTAATCAAGGTGGGCAGAGCAGAGCCTGCAGGTTAAACACTCATTGAACTGATGGTCAAACAATTTCCACAAAGAGCTTTTACTCCAGAACAGTGTGTTACTTTCAACATACTGGTAACCTCCTCGGGACACAGTCTTAGGGAAACCAAGTAAGAGGCAGCTCTGGGCTTTACAAACCAACCTCATTTTTTAGGTAGATTCACCTTTGTGCTGTTGTGGCCGATGGAAGTCAG
The DNA here is from genome assembly GCF_028564815.1 of Eubalaena glacialis. NCBI lineage: Eukaryota > Metazoa > Chordata > Mammalia > Artiodactyla > Balaenidae > Eubalaena > Eubalaena glacialis. The sequence continues at coordinate 4,750,616 of NC_083734.1, read as the reverse complement.
CATCACTATTTTATACTCATACTCTTACTTCACAAAAAGAACCAGGCGTTCCTATTTCAAACGGGTTTCCCAAAGGCTCAAAGTTAAGAAATTCATCAAGCGCTAATGGAAGTCAACAGGAAACCCATCTTCCTCCTAAGGCCAGTTTTTCCAGTAATGCACTTAGCAAAGCCAGGGAAGTGGCCGGTGGCGTTTATGACAACGGGAAACTCACTTATCTGTTACTTCAGCCTCTATGCGGACTGTTGGGAATCGGAGATGAAGAATAGGTTACGAAGGTGATCTCCAGAGGGAGAAAGTGAAAAGTGGGAAAGAAGGGTCGGAAATGAAAGAGGAGAAAGCGTCCACAGTGAAGTGGATGTGACATTAGAGTCCACACGACACTGTACCCAGTTACTTCCCGCCACTTGAAGAGGGACCGGTTTGAAATACCTGAGAGCTGTACACAGACCTCTGGGAGATAAGTTATAAGAAGCACTGGTGCCCCCAGATACCTCCGAAGATTTTCTCTTCGATTAAAACAGGATTCCTCTCTAGCCAGTAAGTAAGGCAGATCTGGTTCAAAGGCTCTCAGGCTGCCACCTGCTACTTCAAAAGCTCTTTCAGTCCCCTGAGCGATTGACTGTAGGACATTTGCACTCCTGGGTGCGGTTTCTACCATTTTCTAGACATGCTGTCTCTCTCTGCCTGAAGGAAGGAGCAGTCTGTGAGGGTGGGCTTCAGTACAGACCTGATGTGTATTTGTCAGCCTTTACGGCTGTGATGGTGGAAGTGGGACAAAAAAAAAAAAAAAGGTCCCATTTTGATGGCTGAAAAATACAGATAGGTCAGGATTTTAAGGGCATTGATAAGGAATCTGGGTTTAGGTTCTACATTTAATATTAAATGTTGAAGTGACTGAAAATTCCCCATCTGTGTTGCTGCAGGTACTCTGCCATCCTATAAACAGGGCCTATAAACTACAAAAAGGTTATCCTATGAACGTGTAAAAGTACTCTAAAGCACACTAATTATTAGAGAAATGCAAATTAAAAAGAAACACAGTGAACTCACCCATTAGGATGGCCGCTATCATAAAAAATAAAATAACAAGTGTTGGCAAGGGTGTGGAAAAAGTGGAACTCTCGTGCCCTGCTGCTAGGAATGTAAAATGGAGTAGCTGCCATGGAAAACGGTATGGCGGTTCCTCAAAAAGTGAAACAGAATTACCATAGGATCCAGCAATTCCTCCTCTGGGTAGATATCCAGAATAATTGAAAGGAGGGTCTTGAAGAAATATGGGTACACCCTTGCTCATAGCAGCATCATTCATAATAGCCCAAAGGTGGAAGCAACTCCACTGTCCATTGATGGATAAATAGATAAACAAAATGTGGTTTATACAATGGAATATTATCCATCCTTAAAAAGGAAAGAAATTCTGACACATGGTACAACATGGATGACCCTTGAAGACATAATCTGAGTTAAATAAGCCAGACACAAAAGGTCAAATACTGTATGATTCTGCTTAAATAGGTACCTACAGTAGTCAAATTCATAGAAAGAGAAAGTAGAATGGTGGTTGCCAGGGGCCAGGGGAGGGGGAAGAGGGAGTTATTATTTAATGGGAGCAGAGTTTTGGTTTTGCAAGATGAAAAGATTTCAGGAGATTGGCTGCATAGCAGTGTCAATGTAGCTAACACTACTGAACTGTACATTAAGAAATGGTTAAGATGTAAAGCTTATGTTATATATTTTTACCACAATTCAAAATAAAAAGAGAACAAAACAAAAAAATACCCTAAGGCAATGGTTCTCAAACTCAGGCACACATCAGAAGCTACCCGGGGAGTCTTGTTACAACACAGACTACTGGGCCCCGCCCCCAGAGTTTGGGGGCGTTTTCTAACAAATTCCCAGGTGATGTTTCTGCTGCTGGTCCAAGGACCACACTTTGAGAACCACTGCTCCAAGGGTTCCATAAAGTGTATCTATTTTTTCTTCCAAAAACAATGGGAATTTGCCGAAATTTTCACCAATAACACCTAGCAGCTTTGTAGAAATAACCGTATTCTCACTGAGGTGGAATTTAATCATTGCTAAACTTGTACAATGTGTCAGGCACGTTATTAGACACCTTATATGCATTTTAATTCAGTCCTTACAGACTAATTCATTTATTCAACAAATACACATTGAAAGCCTACCCAGGGCCCTATGCCAGGTGTTCAGTGATAAACAAAGCAAGTATGTTCCTAGCCAAGGGCGGTGGGGTGTACAGTGATACAGTGAATGAACAAACAAAATAATGACAACAGTTATAAATTACTGAAAGCGCTGGGAAGAAACAAAGTGGAGCTGAGCTCAAAGAAGACCTACTTTTGATAAAATGATCAGACAAGGGCTCTGGAGGTGTGATATTTAAACTGAAAACTAAGGATTAGAAAGAGCCTGTCATGCAAAATGGAGGGAAAGAGCAATTATAAGGAGAGGAATCAGCATGTGCAAAGATGTGATGGGCGTGGGAGGAGGGACTTGGGATATTTAAGAAGTTGATAAAGGCCAGTGTGGCTGGGCTCTCATGGTCATTGGAGTGTAGAACAAAATGAGCTGGGAAGGTCAGTAGAGCTGCAGCAGGCAGGGTTTGTAAACTGGGGGTAAAGGGTGAGGATTTTATACCCGTGTTGGGGAAACACTGGTGGCTTGTGAGCAGTGTCAAGGAAGACCCAATGGTCACCCGAATCTAATGCTGCTTAGACCTCATGGAAAATTCAGACAGAAGCATGTCCACTGGATTTGACTTCCGGGGGAAGCAGGGTGTCTTCGTCAGCTCGAGCTGCTGTGACAAAATCCTGTACACTGGTTGGCTTCAACGACAGACATTGTTTTCTCACCATCCTGGAACTGTGAGAGTTCTGGAACAGGCCGGGAAGTCCAAGATCAGGGTGACGGGCGATTCAGTGGCTGGTGAAGATTCTCTTCCTGCCTTGCAGACGGCCACCTGCTGCCATGTCCTCACTTGGGGGGAGTGGGGGTGGGAAGGAGGAAAGGGGGAGTGTGTGTGAGCTCTCTGGTGTCTGTTCTTCTTGACAACATGAAATATACACTAGTTAATTTTTTTTTAACTTAGAAAGGGTGAAAGCAAATATAAGTGTGTTAATTATTTCTCAAAGCAAGGAGTCAATAAATACTGTCTAGAAGTAAGATATGTAGTTTAGAAAGTTATTTTCTTTTTATTTTCTTCTTAACTTTAGCAGAATCTTTTAGGAAACCATACTCCCAGGGATAAAGAGACATTTATTAGTTCAATAATTCCTTCATTTGCAAATGGAAGTTATCTATAGTTAGCATTATTGAAAACTCACACACACACACACACACACACACACACTGACATAGAATGATCACCCATATCATGGCATTACTATTTACTTAATGCTCCCATTTGAAAAAAAAAAAAAAAAGACACAGTAATGTACACTTGTTTACTTGTATTTGCATAAAATGTTTAGCAACAGTGGTTGCCTTTGGAGAGAGAAACTTGAGGATCGGGGTTAGAGAGTCATACTCTACTCTGTATTTCTTACAGATTTTTCAGTGTATGCATAACCTGCTCATTGTTTAAAAAAAAAAAGATGGGACTTCCCTGGTGGTCCAGTGGGTAAGACTCTGTGCTCCCAATGCAGGGGGCCCAGGTTCCATCCCTTGTCAGGGAACTAGATCCCACATGCATGCCACAACTAAGAGTTCACATGCTGCAACTAAGACCTGACGCAACCAAATAAATGAATAAATGAATAAATAAATATTTTTAGAAAAGAATAACTGGCATTATAAAGAGGAAATAAGAGGTGAGAAAGTAGAACCTGCACGTGTGTTTGGCTCTGAAAAGGAGCAAAAAACAAACAAACAAATATATATACACTATATATATATATATATATATATATATATATATATATATATATATATATATATATATATATATATATATATATATATATATATATATATATATATATATATATAGGAGTATGTTTGGATACTGATTTGAACCATACCATAGAGAGGGAGGGACACAGGTCAGGTTGGGTTCCTGGGCGATGCCCTTGGGACCAATACCTGTAGAAGGAGGAGGAGGGGAAAGGCTTGGGCAGGGGGCGATCCCAGCTGTGACATGGGCCCCACGTCCTCTGCCAACTGGGCAGGAAGCCCTCAGAGATGCTGGGAGCCTGCTGGGACGACCAGGCCTTTTCTCCCTGCTCCATCATTGGATGGGGCCCTCCTGGGAAGGGGCGTGACTTCCGGCCCTCAGTCTGGAGGTGCTGACAGCCGGAGGCCGTGTGCTGACAGCACTCCCGCAGCTGGGGCAACGCGTCCTTCACTAACGGGGTCTGGCTGGCGCATCCGTGTCCACACAGCAGAGACTGGGTCAGGGACAAGGAGATGGGAGGGGAGAAGGGCTGAGGTCCAGAGCAGTACTGGGGGTCACTGTGTGTCAGGCTGGCCCGCAGCTTCTTCCACTGCAACGAGAGGGAAGAAGGAGGGGTAGGAAGGAGTTGGGTGAGTGCTAATGTGCGTGGATGTCTGGTGGTAGGAAGGTGTAGACAATCCCCGTCAGCATCTACGTTCTCAAAGAGGCTTTGAGAAACGCTGGTGGAATCAAAGGTAAGAAACGCTGTCTCAGGAGCTGGAGAAGTGGGCCTCCTGGGGACATTTAGGAGAGTTGCGCCCTTATGTGCCCGTGGAAGGCTGTGGTGGGGAAGTTGAAACAGGACCAATGATCCCTAAGGCACCATCTCTACCCGCAACTCAGCAGCTCAGGCCCAGAAGGTTGAAGGCAGGATTGGCCTTGGATTTCCACGGCCAGGAGAGCTTAATGGAGCAAGAGGGGGCTGAAGGCTTCTGTAGGAGAGGAGCTCAGGCTCAGAAGAGGTGTGGAACTTATTCAAAGTCACACAGCCGGTAAGTGGTTGGGAACCAGATGAGAGAAAGTAATGCAGCCCTGGCATACCAAAGTCAGGGTCCTGGCAGGAAAGACAGGGCACACTCCCGCTGAGTAATGTGGCAACTACTTAAAAGATGCTGGAGGGGAGAACACAGGGAGGGCACGTGCCTTGGCGCTGGAAAGGGGAGGTGTCATCACCACTCTAGGCCCACAGAGGCCAGGCGGACAGCCATTCCAGAACCTGGTGACAGCAAGGCTGTGTGGGAGGACTTCCCAACAGGAGCTGTGTCTTGCAGGACAGGAAGCCACCAGCCTTTGATGACCCAGCGGAGAGGGAACCTGGGGCATAAATACCTGTTCTGCAGTCTCCCCACCACGCCCTGCCCCTTGGCCGAGGGCAAGGGAAGCTGTGGGCCCAGAGCAGGGGGCCCCGAGGGCCAGGGAGCCGGAATCAGCACACGACCTTGACTCCTCTGGACACCAGCCACCAAAGCAATCCGGGCACCAAACGTCTTTTATCCATAAGACAAGAGCCACCATCCCTCTTCTGTGGTGTGCAGAGGGCTCCTCTTAGACGGCCGCGCTCCTGCGACGTCGCGGGGCGATGGGTCCAACTAAGCCCAGTGGGCACACGGTCCCCGAGGTGCAGCTGGAGCGCAGGCTGGGAAAGGGTTTCCTCTCGGCGGAGCCCTCAGGCCACGCGGTGTCAGATCCCGCGTCTGCCTGGCCAGCCGCAGGCCGACAGCTCCCCGCAAGGAGAGGGCGGGTCCGGGGCGCGCCGGGGACAGGTTCCCTCCTCTGGGTGCGGGGGCGCCGCGACCCTCTCCCCACCGCCGCAGCCGTCGGAGCGACCCCTGCGGGCGGGCATCTGGGCGCAGTGGGGCACAGGGCGGAGCGAGCCTGCAGTCGCCAACCCGGGGCCCGCCTCGCTGCGGGATCGGGGGGACACGGGTTTCGGTGACGGGAACCGGGCTCCGGGCCATCAGCTCAGGCAGCCCAGGAAGTGCGACCCTTGCGGCGGGCAGCTGGGGGGCCCGGCCCCCAGGGGAGCTGGAGGGTCGGTGGGCGGAGCGGCGGGGGCTCGAGCCCAGAACCAGAGACCCTTCAGGCGGAAGAGATCGCGGGCGTCTTTTGGCTCAAGTATCCTACTCTACAGGCGGGGAATTTTAGGGCCAGAGAGTGACCCGACGGGGGTCGTGGGCAGCAGGACCTGGGGGAAGAGGGACAGGCGATGGCCCCTGGGGCGGCCTGTGCGTTTCTGAGGGAGAGGGGCTGCCTGCCACGCTAGCCCGACTGAGGTCCGAGGCGAGAACCCTATAGGTACGCGCAACAAGCCAACCGAAAGAAACCGTAAACCCTGCAGTTATGCTCAAACTTTGCGGGTTTCCCGAGGGCAAAACTTCTGAATAAGTGTATCCAAGGGAACCCTTTCTCCGGGTCTGGGTGGCCGCGTTTCGCTGACGGCCAGGCTCGGGCGTGGGGCGCCCCTGATTGCTGAGCCATGACTGCGGGCAGAGGCTCCAACTGGGTTCACGGTCAGCCTCGCCACCAGCTCCGCACAGGCTGGCCTCGGGTTGCGCCTCCGCAGAACCTGCAGCGGCCCCCACGCCTGGAGATTTCGGGGCGCGTCTCCGGAGAGCGCAGCGAGCGGTCCAGCCGAGTGGGCGGAAGGGTCAGAGCGCGGGGTCACGGTGCAGGTCCGCTCCGCCCCGCCCCGCCCCGCCCCACGTAACGGCCCGCCGGGCGCTGCTCAGGTTCGGATCATCGTGCGCATCGGGCCGCGGAGCCCAGCTCTGCGCGCTGCCGATTGCTCGGCGGTCGGGGCCGAACGCGCTCGTGTGGCCTCGGCGGCGACTTGGCCCGGGGGTCGCTGGGCTCCGCGGAACTCTCCGGGCAATTTCCGATGCCCATGTTTTTGCTTCCTCTCCTTCCTTTCACCCCCGGAAAAAAAAGGCCTAAATATAGCCGGCGGACTCGCTCACTCTTTTTTCTTTTACACTGGACTTTGCTAACCCGCAGGACAGGGACCATTTTTGTTAGGATTATCAAAAAAACAAAAAAAATTTTTTAAACCATGGCATTCACACCCAACCAGGCCTGAAGTTAGCCATGTGGGAGCTACATTCGCCTGAACACGCACAAATCATAAACCACTATTCCCCTCCCCGCAAACCCACAGAAGTCCACAAACTCTAAGCCGCCTCAGGATAGGAGGGACTTCATTTCCCCCCGAAATAATGTGAATTTGAAGAAACCCTTCGGAGACACTAACATTTTCCCTGTCGCTTTAAAAAAAAAAAAAAAAAAGTCGGGCTAAGCTAACGCTCAGAAATATATTCTCATGTTTTAGAAGTTTAAAATAAACTTATAATAACTTAATGTAATTTAAAAACTAGGGGTAGATAAATCACTTCCGAAGCAGGAGAGGGGAAAAGAGGACTGGAAAGAAAATTTCCCTGCGAGTATAAAAGGAGGAGGAAATCCTCTTCCTAAATTATTTTCCCCTCAGCCATTCTATAAGAAGATGTCTTGGGCTTGAGAGTTACCAGGTGGTCGCGCGGAGCACAGCTGGGCGCGGGGGCCCGGTGGGGGGCCGCAGGGTCACCCGAACCCTCCCGGGTCGCCGCCCCTTCTCTCGATCAGAGATGCTCACTGCCTACGGGCTTCCTCGGTGTGCTCCCGACGGAGGGGAACCGGGCCCGGGGCGGGACTGCGGGACTCGGGACACTACCTCGAGAGGGGACAGCGAGGGGACAGCGCAGCAGGGGGCCCGGGGCTTGGTGGTTCCGCCGCCCGCGCGGACCGGGAAGGTAGCGGGGGCAGCGCTCAGCCGGGTGCTGTGCGGGGGTCGGGATCGGAAGGAACGTTCTGTCCCGGAACCGCCCGGGGCCAGGCGTGGGAGGCCCGCTGGCCCCTCCGGGTCGCCGGCATCCAGAACTTCCTGAGTGCCACCGGGGTGACTGGAGCACCCGAGCTTCCAACCGGAACGCGGGGCAAGAATGCAGCAGAGCGCGGTCCCCGCCCCGCCCGGGAGGGTCACTTTGCGGAGGAAAACCCGGGAGAGAGGCTTGGAGTGGACTTGAAGTGCAACTCAGGGATCGATTTGCTCCGAGTTGACGTTTGACTTAGAAAAAAACATCGGTGGTAAAAAAAACAACACCTAAATAATTCGTGTAACAGGTCAGCAAACCGAACCGTCTCCTAAATGAAGGCGAATGTTGGCTTTGATATTTATTCATGGGAAGGGAGAACATTTTTTTCACCTAACGTCCTCAACACCCTCATATCCGGACAAAACTTTCTACACGTGACTTTCACACTCACTTTTCGACCAGGAAAATTTCCCTCAGCCTTTAACTCCCTGTTAATTTCTCCCTTCTTTCTCCCGACTTTTCTTTCCTCGGCACTTTGGGAAGCGAGGGAAGAACTTTTCCTGAGGATGGTTTACACCGACCCCAGTTAACCGGCAGCTGGAGAGAGATCAACTCCTGGCAAAGAATAAGAAGGAAAGACTTAAAAAAAAAAAAAAAAAAGGTTTGACAGCGATTTCCACTTAAACTTCCTAAACCGGTGCCAGTCCCGGAAGGGCCCCCCCCTCCGAATCCCGGCGTGGGGTGGGCGGGCATCTCCGGCCTGACTCTTGCTCCTCCACCCCCCTCCCTATTTCTAACACACGCACACACCACGATCCCGCCTGCGAAACATCTGGATGGGGACTTGCGTCCCCACACATGGACAACTGCAGCCAAGGCTGGCTCCTGGGGAGCAAGTGCGGAAGTGCGCGCGGGAGCCGGGGCGCAGCGCTAGGTCTCTCCAGCGTCCTTCCTTCCAGCTGCTCCTGTCACCAGCCCCTGGCTCCGCCCCTCGGAGCCCGCCCCTTGTCTCTCAGCCAATAGCAACCCCCGACTGCTCTCCACCGCCCCAAACCCTTTCCACACCCCCACGTTCCGTGAGCCGGTTGGCTGTCGAACCCTCAGCGGAGCGGCTGGATTTGCATGGTGCTCCGTGTTTCTGGTAGGTGGAGCGACCCGTCACTCCCGGTGGCCGGGTCCGCCCACTCTGCCTGGGTCCCCGGCTCTCTTCCTGCGCAGTTCTACTTCGCAGCCTCCGCGGGGAAGCGTCGGGGGTGCAATCAAGGCTCGGTTCGCAGGACCGCGGGGAGGCAGCCCCGGCGAGAGGCCGTGCGGCGCGCACCGTTTGGAGGGGCCCGGGCGCGGGAGTGCGGCGCTCTGCTGGCCCCGAGAGCGGCGTCGCAGTCCCCGACCAGCAGTTGCCGCCACCCGACTTTCGTTCCAGTTGCGGCTCCTCCGGGCAGCATGTCAAAAGCCGCCGCCGCTACAGCTGCCGCCGCCACCTGGGGAAGAGCAGCAGCAGCAGCGGCGGCCGCAGGCGCGCGGGGGCAATAAGCCGAACCACTCGGCGTCCAGGGAACTCTCTCCGCGCTCACGGCTCCGGCGGGACCCGCGCCATGTGCTGAGCCATGCCCCTCGCCGCGCCCGCGGGCAGCGCATGGGGCAGCGCCTGAGCGGCAGCCGATCCTGCCTCGATGTCCCCGGCCGGCTTCTGCCGCAGCCGCCGCCGCCCCCGCCACCGGTGAGAAGGAAGCTCGCGCTGCTCTTCGCCATGCTCTGCATCTGGCTCTACATGTTCCTGTACTCGTGCGCCGGCTCGTGCGCCGCCGCGCCCGGGCTGCTGCTGCTGGGCTCGGGGTCCCGCGCCGCCCACGCCCCGCCGGCCCTGGCCTCAGGTCGCGACGGACCTCCCTCGAGGCTGCCGTTCCCGGCGGCGCCAGCCACCCAGTTGGCTCCTGGCGGGGAGACGGCCGAGGGCGCCGCGAGCCAGGAAGAGCAGAGTCCCGAGGCGCCGGACTCCCCCAGCCCCATCTCTAGCTTCTTCAGCGGGTCCGGCAGCAAGCAGCTGCCGCAGGCCATCATCATCGGCGTGAAGAAGGGCGGCACGCGGGCGCTGCTCGAGTTCCTGCGCGTGCACCCCGACGTGCGCGCCGTGGGCGCCGAGCCCCACTTCTTCGACCGCAGCTACGACAAGGGCCTCGCCTGGTACCGGTGAGTTTCCCCGGCAGGGCCAGGGCTGGGGCCTGGGGCGCCAGCCGCGATCCCGACGGGGAGAGGAGGGAGACGTGGCATGTGCTGGTCGAAGTGACAAGGGTACAGCTTCGGACCACCGGGGTCCGGGAGTACCGCAGCGCGGTACGTACGGGGTGCGCTGGGCTCCGCTCTCGCCACAGTACGGAGAAACTTCTCGAGGAGCTCTGGGGGCTCAGCGGCCCACGGTGCCCTAAGATTAATCGGGCGATCTCTCCTAAAAGAACGAGGACAGTGTCTGCGACGGTGCTCAGGGGAGCGCGCGACCCTCTAACTGTGGCCGCGGCCCAGACGAATCCAGCCAGCGTCGCTCGCATTTTATTTTTCCTCTCGGATCCGGGACGGTCTGCGCCCCGCCGGTCGCCGTCTCCGCCCCAGACCAACTTCTAGAGCAGCTTCTGCTGCCCAGATGGGGATGGGGTGAGAGCAACGCCAGCCTGCGGGGGCCGCGGGGAGTCTGTTCACTTTCCGAAGGGGGTCAGACCGGCTCGCGGCCGGGCAGCCTGGGCTCCGGAGGGTGAGCCGGCGGGCGCGCGGCGCGTGGAGCGGTGCTGGTCCCTGTCGGGCAAAGGCGCGCACTGCAGCCGGCGGGAGGCGCGCGGCTTTGAAGGCTTAGCGGCGCCCGGGGCTCGGCCCTCCCGTTTCCGCCTCCCGGGCCGGGGTGCTGAGAGAGCCAGGGCAGGGAGGCGTGTCTCCGCGGGCCCTTGACACTTCGGGGTGCAAAGAATATTCGGGGCCCGTTGATTGAGAAATGCGGGTTGCCCAGAGGTCGGGGCTTCTGTAAAGTCGGTTCTCCGGTCGGGTTGTGGGTTCTGTTCCAAAGGGACAGCGGCCCCTCGGGGTCATAATCACGACCCCTGCTCAAGGCTTCCCGCAGTCTTTGGGGTGAGCCGTTGGGTCGCTCGAGTTTCCGGTGAGGCGCGGGTGGCCCCGCGGTCCAGACTCGGGCCTTGGGAAATCTCGTCGCCAACCAGGGGCCCGGCCACCGGCCCCCACCCCTTCTCCGCGGTCACCATCTCCGACCCCCGCAAACATGACTTCCTCGAGCCCCCGGCACCCCTCCAGGCCCAGTTAGCCTCCAAGAGGGTGGAGACTTCGGAAAACAAAAGGGGAGAGTCGAACCAAACCCCATTCCCTGCCCGCAGCCCCTCTTCGGGGACCGGGAGAGCTTGGAGGATAAAAGGGGGCTGACCGAGCGGATTAAAACCGCTCTCTTCCCAGCCTCGCCCTCCCCCTCCCTTTTGTCCTAATGTTTTTATTATTGTCAGGAGTTGCCCAAGTCTCGAGGTTTAGCCAGCCGTGACAGTCACCCTTCCCACTGTCCCCGGGCCCTCGACACCGGTTGTTGCGAATGGGGGCTCTGGAGCCCGAGCCTGGGTCCACGTCCCGGCCCTGGCAGCTCGCTTGTCGCGCGGGCCTCACTGCTTTCACCTGTGCAATGGGCGGCCCGGTTCTCCGACGCGCGGGTCAGGTGCCTGGCTGGCAGATGGGGGCCTCTCTAATTGCCAGCTATTGTCATCGATCGTATTGTTGTCATTATTTCTGCTACCACCGCTCCTCCTCCTCGGAGGGCGATGCCGGGGGCCGGGACGTCAGGCTGTAACTAGCGCCAGTCCAGGTAGAACCCACTGGAGGCCGGAGGGAGCCGGGGATTTTCTGAGATCAGACGTAGTGGGGGCCGGGCTGGGAGGAACTGGCAGGAAAAGAACTGAATCCTTAATGTCGGGCGGTTCTAGAAGCACCTGGGTTGGGCAGTGGAAGTCACCACAGGCAGAGTCGCGCAGTTTCTTAGGCGGCCGCCCTCCACCTGCCACGTTCTTTTTGATTGATTCAACAACGCAGAATAAAGAACGAAGTCGCCCTGGAAAGTCTGGCCGCGCGCCTGCAGCGGGGAGCGCAGCCCGGGAGCTTCGAGCGGGCGGGACCGGCGCCCGGGGCCGCTCGCATCGCGGCCCGCGGGGCGGCTGGGCTTGGGGGGCGCTGGGGCTTGGCCGGGCCGCGGGGAGCGGGAAGTGCATCCTCCTCCCGAGCCACCTCCCTACCCTGATGATCCGGACTGTCTGGGCCCGGAGGCCCAGGCCCGGGCCCGCGGCGGTGACCCCGCGGAGCGCGCGGCTGGAGGAGCGAACTGCAAACGCAGCGGCTCGCCCCCAAAGCTGCGATCCCGGGCTGCTCCAGCCGCGCCGGGCGTGGCCGCAGGGTTAGTGGTTTTTTGGTTTTGGTTTTGTTTTTTTTTTTAAGGAAAAAAGAATAAAAGAATCTTTTCAATGCCATCTGCTTAATTACAACTTTTAAATTAACTTAGAATATTCTGGATGTCTGGGCAAATGTGTGGACTTAATTATTTTGAAGGCGGCCGTTTTAACTTGAAAAACAGACACACCGGAGAAGAAGCCTGACCCAGAAGGCTTCTCCTAAAATCCGGTGTCCAGGGAACACCCTTCGTCCTCCTCCCCCCCCCTCCCCCCAGAGTTCTGTCCGCTGGGCCCAGCCCAGCTGCTCGCCAGAGGTGCGCTGCTCGGCTTCATCTGTGCAATCAGGCAGCAGATTGGAGAAGAGTATAAATAGTAATTAGCCAGAGTTGCAGTTCAGAAACAAGTAGTTAAAGCAAGTCGTCAAAGCTAGAAAATAGGAGACAGCAGGGACATCTTGAAGGCGTTAAACAACTTCGGGCACGGATGGTTGGATCCGAGGGTCAGCGTCGTCATCGGTTGGAGAATGAGATCTTGCCTGTGTCTGAACGAGTGGTTAGTAAGTTTCATCGACTGATACACAGCCCGGCTCCGGGCCTAACCAGTAACCCAGGGCCTGGGCGGATTTGCTTGAAGTCTCCCAAGTTGATTGTAGTTTCTTCCACGTGGCAGAACTAGACGCCATCAGCCCCAACGGGAGGGCTCGCGGTGGGATGGAGCCCATCGTGGTGGCCACGCGGAGCTGACCCGCCACTGGCCAGAGGGTGGGCGGTTTGCCGCTGCCTTCCCCCGCTGCAAAAATCAGACGGTCCATCTGTCCTGGAACCCGAGTTTGTTTTAGCCTGGGATGAAAACTCTTCGGGGTTTACTTTTCCAGTTCATCACCCGGCTCACTCTTGAATCAGGCCTCCCAAACTGAGCAGGTACTTATGAGGACCCCACGGAGTGGCTTATGAGGACTTCCGTTTAAGCGGGCCCTTACCTTCTGTTGCAGGGGGTGATGGTGTCTGAGAAACAGACGCCAGTGGTTCAGGAGAACCTCACACGTACCAAGGTGGAGAAACACCCACCCGGTACATTTAGGCTTTTTCAACATTGATTTAAACTCGGAATGGTCTAAAATTAAGTATATACGTTCTTTAATAAGTTTCTCTTTTTGATTTGGCTTAAGTTTGGTAGATTTTCACAAATTCAATGAGCTCAGTTTGAGATTTAAGTTAGCCAAATATTGTGTAACTACTATTTTTTTATATAGAAATATTCCTTAGACTTTACAGTGGCAGAAACTCCTTCCCCACCTTGACTCTCCTTTCCATTTTTGGTTGTACAAACTAAGCTGACACTTTAATGCTGTGGCCACGTGAAAAAAAAGTGCTGTGTGTTTGTGTGTGTGTGTGTGTGTGGTTTAATAATCTTGGTAGCTAACACTTACTGAATGTTTTCCCTATGTGCCAGGCACTGTTTCAAGTTTTACAGGATTAGCAGATTTAATCCTCATTACCATCCCGTGAAGTAGGTACTTTTACAGATGAAGAAGTACAGGCCCAGAGAGGTTAAGCAACTGGCCCAGGATCTCACAGCTAGAAAGTGGCAAAGCTGATACACCAACCCAGGCAGTCCTGCTCCAGAGGTCACTCTGGGCCATTCTCCCTTGCTTAAATGACAGAACGTGATGTTGGTCATGTATGATGAATTCAAAACTGAGTTGTTGGGGGGTTTTTTTGTTTTTGTTTTTTGGTTTGTTTGTTTTTTTTGAGTTTTCTATTGCACCTCCAGTGACCTCAGTGAAGGTTGCTCACTTTGTCATTTACTTTAAAAGAAGACCAGCTCCAGAACAGGATAGTGAGGGCATCCAAAGTTAGTTTATAACCAGAGTGAGGATAATTACATCACCATGGCAGTTTCCTTTCTCTGCCTGCACAGGACAGTGAGAATCAATGGAGTCATTAAAATGACAAAAATATCCTCAAGTATAAAGGCTGAGAAAACATGGCAAGGGTCCCCACCGAGAGTAAATTTATTCTCTTCTATTTGTCCTTTTTAAGGCTGGGAGACATGGGAGAATACAGGGTTAAATGAGATGTTCCAAAAGCTCTTGGAATGAATTTATTCATTTAAAAAAGTACAGTGCTTCAAATCAAGACTGAAAACTTGTATTTATTAACCAGAAGACAATTACAAAAATTACAACTAACACTTGGATAGAGCTCTTTAGAATTAGAATCTAAAACCCAGTAACTTCTGAAATCTGTCTCAAAAGAGAACTTTCCCTACATTTTAAATTTAACAAATGCTGAGAAAACTAATTTCTTCCCTCTTTTCCTACTCTATTTCTAAAAACGTGGTGGCAAAGACTGTTTCAGTCTTCCCTAAGGGAAATTTATGATAAGATCTGATTGGGGATAATCCTTTTTGAAGTAATTGCATTTTTTCAGTCCAGGAGTTTAAATCAAGTATGCAGCTCACTTCAGGCTGCTGGGTGAAGATCGAAAATCTACATTTATATGCAACAATTTGAAATACAAACCATCATGTTACAAAGCTGTCAAGATTTATTAGCAAGACAGTGTAGCATGTGTTGGACTCTGTTTTCAATTAGGCACCTAAATTAGACCATAAAATGGTTGATTAATCTTTTACAAGTTGAGGGGAAAATATAACATAAATTAACCTAATCATAAGTGTTTTCCCAGATGCTCTGAGTTAATAAAATAGTCAATATTAAATAGCAACCTATTTGTTTTAGGTGAATAAAATGCTGAAGTGCATGCATTAAATTACATTTATCTTCCAGATGATATGCTGTTATTGAACAGGTCTCTAAAAATCAGGTTGCAGCCCATGTCTTAAAAAATATATATCAAAATAGAATACTGCAATTTGACTAAGCTACTAAACTAAATTTTGCTTTTTTAATGGAGCCTGATTATTGAAAATTTACAATTTAATATAGACTAATATTTATAAAGGATATTTTTCCCAGCTAAAGTTGTATTACTTGCCATTTTAAAGTGAGCTGTCACAGCTTCTGTTTTTTTCTGGTTTGGTGTGTTTATTTTTTGTCTGAAGAAAAGCTTTTAGATAGTTTGAAAAATCAATATGTCACCAAAAACCTCATTTCAAATATCTATGCTGATGTACCTTTTTGTTGAAAACATTGTAGAACATAAGGTTTTCTGATTATATAAGATAAGCCTTTGAATCACTAAAATTATTTAGAATTAAAAGCACACCAGGAATTAAAAAAAAAAAAAAAAGATTCACCAGTCGGTTAGTGTTATGAATCAGGGAAATGGCATTCATTTAAAGCTTCGGGACTGAAATACGTGACCAAGGCTGCCTGCTCACCGCTTTCTATGTCAGTAGTTTTTCAATACTTTATGCTCTCAATTCTATGAACATGGAAATTAAGTTGATTGACAGAAACACAAAAAGTCCACTCTAAAGGCACAGCATAATGAGCACTTCCTTTGCTGTGAATAGACTTAGTTTCCAGATAGGGTGCTACCTCTCTCTTTTAACAGTCAGTGATTTCAGACAGTAAGGGAAATTTCAGTGCTAGGCTGTCGGGATAGTCAGGAATCCCAGCAAAATGAATTCCCCAAGTATGTGCCATATTTTCAAGGGTAATGAGTACAATATGCTACCTACCTCAAATGAAAACATTTACCATGACCGAAAAGAAATAAGATACTGATATCTTTGAAAACTATTCGGGAGTAGAGCATGAAACATTAAAAAAATATATATTTAAAAGATTACCTTGTTAGAGCTCTCCTATTCCTCTCAAACTATACCAAAATAAAACTAACATCAAATAAAACTGGTATTAGCATATGTTCCTTTCTCTTTCTGATTTTAGATTTGGGGAAAAGTTTAGGATGTGAGGAGCAATTACTAGCCTACTAATGTGATAATAAATAATTTTCACTCCAGCCAAGAGACTGTGTGAAAATACTGCTAGTGCTAATAATATCCCCCATTAATTTTCTCTGTACATATAGATAAGAGTGACACTGGTTTCCTTTATATTATATCTGAAATTATTCATTTAAATACATATTTCTGTGACTTGAAAAATATTAAAAATAGCCTAAGTTACTGGGGCATTAAGAAAATGTGCTTCATTTTGTCATGGATGAAGCATTTTAAAATAGCGAAGTTGGAATGCAGTTTGTTGCTTCCCAAAGAGAGCTGCTTTTAAAAATTAAGAGTCCAGATCTGGGGAGAGGGAGCTGGTATAAAGAGTACTGCCAGCAAGGCATTTATATTTTCTACCTGCATTTTAAAAGTATGTATGTGTGTATACACATACGTATTCACTGTGACTTTAAGTTGATACATTTGTTACAGAACAGATAAACTCTTGGCATAAAATATTTTTGTCCCTAAGTACCTATAGCAAATGTGTTAAAATAAGACTCTGGTTTTGTAAATTGCGTTTCAGCCCAAGCTAGACTGTTTTGTGCCAAGGGGTCACTTTTAAACCCCTTTGACTAGATTGTGAATGATTCCATGTGCGTTCAGCAAGCAACTTGGGGGCACATGATTCAGAATCCCTGTTTTTTCCCCAGATCTTTGCCCCACAATACTTAACAGGGTTACACTTAACTTAGAAACCCACAAAATGCTGAAAGATGGTTCTGGGCAATACGAAGCTTGGGGCAACAAATGGAGAGTGAAAAAAAACCCGCACATACACAGTGGGAAGAGAAGTAGAAGAAGAAGCACTTTTTTCACGCACACTCGATTTAATGAATGGGGGCAGGAGGGAGGCACTGGTGACAGAAGTGTCCAACATGGCCCAGCAGGCGCGACGGGCCACGTGTCTGCTCTCTGGCAGCCAGAGGGGCGTCCGCGCGGACCCCCGGCTCTGGAAGGGTGGGCGACGCGCACCCGAGGGCGCGGGACATGCTCCGCGGCGGGCATGCCTCGGGGAGCAGTCAGCACGGCCCCTGGGTCGCGTGGGACTCCCGCATCTGGTCCGAGGAGGCAGATGGCGGTGCCGCCTCGTGTCGGGGGCGGGGCCAGCGGCCTGGCCGCCCCTCAGCTCCGCGGGTCGCCAGCCGCGACCACGTGACCAGCCGAGCCCCGCGCTCCCGCCTCACCTGTTGGGCGCAGCTGGGCCGAGCATCCCGCGCTCGCAGAGGGTGATGCCGGCGGGCCCGGCCCCGCGCTGATTGGCCCTAGCAGCTGTCAGGAGACCAATGGCAGCCCGTCTGCACGAGGGCCCCGCCCAGAGGGGGCGGGCAGAGGGGCGCGCCCCGCCCGGGCCAGGCCGAGCTTCCCAGCTGCTGCGCATCCTTTCCGGGAGGCGAGCGGATGCTGAGCCGGTCTCCAAGTCTGGCTTATCTGCTGATCTCTGTGTCTCTTCTCTGAACGTTTGCCTCTGTTGGGTGGAGCAGTGAGGACGGAGTCAGACTCTCCCGTCCCTGCAACCGTGGCGTCGGACGTGGGTCTGAATGAATGAATTCTTCAGAGCCGGACGTGGAAGCTTTGTCTTTTTAGGGCCTTATTTTGGGCGCGGAAGAGGGTGGGGTTAGTTTTCAACCAGCACGTTTCTTTTCTTTCTCCCCCTCCGCCCTTTAGCCCCCCTCCTCACCTTTTTCTCTTTTGGGGAAAGAAATATATAATCCTCAATTCACCCACTTCTATAAAGGGTACTTAAAATGCGATTCAGCAAATTCAATAGATAACCCAAAATAGGTTAGTTCCCATAATGTGACCCGTTAAGTGACGGGATGAAGACAAAAAGTGGGAAAGAGTCCGACGGATCGGAGAGGAGGGAAAGGAAAAGCAAATAATTCTCAGCCCCCTTCCGATTCCTGAATCTCCGCTCGACTGAGACCAGGGGCCCGTCCCTCCGCAGCCCGTCCCCGCTGCTCCCCTAGGGTCCTCGAAGACACGCCCTCCCGGGGCGCCCGCTCTCCTTCCCTCTGCCCCTACCCAGAGTGGTAACGCATGGCTCCCGCGGCAAACTGGAAGCTGCCTTTCTGCTCCCCCAGCTTGGGGGAGGGGGCACTTACCAGCTGACCCTCCCCTAGTGCTGTCCAGGCAGAATCCCAGCCCGAAAATGCCTCTTCTCGGGGTGGGCTTTACAGGGTGGCGTTGAGAGTTCTGCTGTGGATTTGGATGAGGCAGCCTTGTCCTCTGGAAGTTTTTTCGGAGGTGCAGGAGATGACCTGTCTTAAAAGGGCAGGAAGCTCACTTAGGATATTGCTTATTGCTGCAGGAGATGTTGAAGAAATGCAGGATTTGGTCCCTATGTTCATTAAAGTAGTCTCCCTGGGGGAGACGACACACCCAGCCAACAATTAGAGAACAGTAATCTCCAGATCACTCCTGGTGCCTGCCCCACCCACCAGCGGAAAGGCGTCTCCCTCCCCATCCTCACCCCTCTGGCTGGAAACCTGTCCTGGCTCAGCCCAACCATTCCTCTCACGTGTGCTGGTCCTTGGGTCCCTGGTGCCCTCCATCTGACTGTTCCAGCCTCCAGACACTTAGTATATGTTGGCACTGCCAGTTAACACAGATACACAAAGAAATAGACATCGTGTCCCACCGAAGAGCTTTTACAGATAGATGCCCAAATGTGTGTGGTACGGGGTGGGAGAGCAAGGTAGGGAGGTCTCATCACTTTGTCATTGATTTGAAATACTTAATGGAGGAAGGGAAAGGTGACCAAAGTCTTTTTCTGTAGTCAAAGTCATTCTTATAAATCGTGTTGACTTTTTTTTTTTTAACCTATTCTAGCAAGGATTTGTTGAGCACTTAGCTTTTAAAAATATATAAAGTTGGGCTTCCCTGGTGGCGCAGTGGTTAAGAATCCACCTGCCAATGTAGGGAACACGGGTTTGAGCCCTGGTCTGGGAAGATCCCACGTGCCGCGGAGCAACTAGGCCCGTGAGCCACAACTACTGAGCCTGCGCGTCTGGAGCCTGTGCTCCGCAACAAGAGAGGCCGCGACAGTGAGAGGCCCGCGCACCGTGATGAAGAGTGGCCCCCGCTTGCCGCAACTAGAGGAAGCCCTCGCATAGAAACGAAGACCCAACACAGCGAAAATAAATAAGTAAATAAATAAATAATAAATTTATTTAAAAAAATATATATATATAAAGTTTATTTTTTAGAGCACTTTTAGATTCACAGCAAAATTGAAAAGACAGAGTTCCCATACACGTCCTGCTTCTCACAGACACAGCTTCCCTGCTCTCAACCTAAAGCCCCAGAGCCGCACATTTGTTACCATTGATGAACCTACACTGCTCACCACTGTTGTCCAAAATCCATAGTTTACATCAGGGTTCACGCCTGATGTTACACATCTTATGGCTTTTGATAAATATATAATGACACGTATCCATCATTATAGTGTCATACGGAAAGTATCATTGCCCTAAAAATGCCCTGTTTGAGCACTTACTTTTAGCAAGGGCTCTCCCGGGCAGCACTTGAGGTCCCAGGGAGGTTCAAGAGATGTGAACTTGTCCTTGAGGTGCCCCGTTAGTCGGTGAACTAAACTCTACAGGCTCAAAGAGGTCTCAAAGCAAGTTTGGCACTGGCTAAAAATAACCATTAGTCCTGCTGAACCACTAATACATCTAAAAACCATTTTAAGGAGATGAGAGTGCGTGTGATAAAATATTCAATAGTCAAAATTAAGAAATGTGATTTTGTATTTTATTTTCCGGGAACCTTCCAGAGAGAGCTAAGGAGAAGAAGGAAGGAGAGGGAATGTCAGTGACTAGGTGATGTAATAGGAAAAAAGATAGCTCCGCCTTAGCGAGTGAGGCCTGTGGTGTGCAGGCCAGTGGCCAGCGTGCATTTCATCTTAGCAGTGCTACTTCCTTTGTGATTTTCCGCATTCTACAGAGGAGGAAAGGGGACCTCACAGAGATGGCCAAGGTCATACAGCTGTATCTGTAGGTGGCTTAGCCTCCTGAACCCAGTGCCTCCCTGAGGGCCCTTCAAACTCTACAACATGGAGCTTCTCTCCGTGGCTGAAATGTGACATGATGTTACTTCTGGACCAGTTTAAGCCATGTCTTTTGTTGTTTCTTTCCTCCCCCCAAACACAGACTTTTCCATATAAAATATCTCCAAGATTATATTTTTTTCTCTCTTTTTCTGTCCCAACTTACACTCACTCTCTGCCCCGTCTCTGTTGCAAGGATGTCTGCATTGAGGCTGGTAGTTTTCATGCCCATCACCCCTGCCCCGACCCAGGGCTCTGGCATCATCCCTGGAGCCCTTCCTCCCGCGATGAGATCTGTATATTTGATGCCCCTTTTCTGACCTCAGCTCCCTCCATCTCCTCGTCTGCCAGCCTATCTCTCCTCTCACCTGTCCCTGGAAGCCGCCCCGCCATGAGCAGGACACTCAGATTCTTAGTTCTCAAGATGATACTGAAACCCTCTCCACTCACTTCGTATGGTCTCTTCATCTGCTGTGTCATCTGACACCCTAAACACCCTCTACCCCCGCTGTGCAGACACCCACTTTGGTACTGTCCCCAGCAGCTGGCAGGAGAAGGTCTTATCCCAGAGCAGCCCTGGCCCACTGAGTTCCTACCCTCGCCCAGAACTTGGACCTTATAGCTCGCCAGCCCTGCTGGTCACCAGCCCTGACCCATGCCAGGAGCCCCGTGTGCACTGGTCCTTATGATGATGTCCTCTAACTTCAGTCATCGGTTAACATGTCTCTCCACACACAGGGAGAAACTCCAGACAAATCGCAGCATCTGTAGGAATTCCACTGGTTCAGTCACCTCTTGGTGTGGCCTTAATTTCTACTTTGCCCAAGACTTCCCTCCATCATTTCCAGGAAGTGCTGTATTCTCTCTTTTCTATATTATTTGAAGAAAATACAGACATCATATTATTTTACCTATATATCTGGCCTATATATGTATATTTTAGTAAAATTTTATTCACATGCCTATAAAAAAGTGTACCAATCAGAAGTGTGCACCCTGATGAAGTTTCACAGCGCGCATCCCCATGTTACAGGCGTTCCAGAGTCCCCAGAGCCGCGCCTAAGATCCCTTCCAAATACCGTCCCTGTCCCAAGGATAACCACTCTCCTACCTTTTACCACCACAGATTGGTTTGCCTGTTGTTGGACTTAATATAAATGAAATCCTTGACTGAATATTTGTAGGGTGTTAAAAACATGCAAATTCATTGCCAATATTGACAGATTTGGAGATTTCACATACAAGTGCAGATTTTCTGTTTTTTTTTTAATTTGTATTTTATATTGGAGTATAGTTGATTAACAGTGTTGTGTTAGTTTCAGGCATACAGCAAAGTGATTCAGTTATATACATGTATCTATTCTTTTTAAAATTCTTTTCCCATTTAAGTTATTACAGAGTATTGAGCGGAGTTCCCTGTGCTCTGTAGTAGGTCCTTGGATTTTTAATATAGCAGGGTGTACATGTCAATCCCAAACTCCCTAACTATCCCTCCTCCCTGCCACCCACCCGCCACCCCGATTTTCTTTTTTTGATAAGGGATCTGACTGTTCTAGGCCTGCGTTTCTCATGGCAGCAGCTGGCTGGGGCTGGAGAACAGCTGTGCCTGTGACCGGGGGCATCTTCTCTTCCTTGGACACAGTTTCCACTGTTCCTTATTGTCTCACACTTGGCCTGCTTCACTCATTTGTCACCTGCCTGGTCCAGCTCAATGCCAGACAGTGGGGAGCTACAACCTGTCCCCCCTTCCTTCAGGTATGTGCTGTTTCAGGATTGAATTTCCTCATGGACATTCTCGTCCGATGTTGGCATTAGCCTTTTTTCGACTTGACTTAGTTTTCATTTTACACCTCTGTAGGGATCCTGGGAGAGGATGCACGGAGGTCTGTTGGCTGGGTGCCATTTCGAATCAGAATCACCATCATCAATGATTTTTAATGGATGCTTCTCCTATTTAAAATTTTTTTTTAGTTCTTTAACAGACTCTTCTTCCTTGTGGCCTCCTCTTGTCGGCAACCCTTAGGGTCAGCTCCTTGCTACGGACACTCTGTGACCTCGAGCAAGTCACTTTATCTCTTTGGTGTCAACACCCACACTGATCTATCCCCTGCCCAGTGAGTTCATTGATCAGGGCCTTGGATTTTGTAGCCACGTCAAAGGACTTATAATAGCTTTAAACGCTTACTCTCAGGCCTTATCTTTATCTCCTTGAGGACCCTTGGCAGGTGGTCCACAGATCACACTTTGAGAAGCACTGTCTCAAGTTTCTTCAGTGAAAGAAATTTCTGAAAGATTAATAGGTGATGTAGAAAAAATGGTTCCATGTTAGCACATTAAAGGCCCTGATAAGTACTGTAACCAAAGAAAAACCCCCAAATCTGTTTAATTGTGTTGAACCTAGCGTTTCCCCCGAGTACAGAATCCTCTTTTCTTTCAATGCCGACTGATAACCCGAGGAGGGGTGTTTGTCGAATGCTGGTGTGGGGCACGTTATCAGAACAGGTCTCCAAGGTCACTTGCAGTTCAAGAGTTTGACCCCTGACCCTGGGCTCTGTCTCTCCACCTTTACCCCTTGGAACAGGCCGCCCCTTCTTTTTTTTTTTTTTTTTGGCCGCTCGGCATGTGGGATCTTAGTTCCCGGACCAGGGATTGAATCCTCACCCCCTGCAGTGGAAGCACAGAGTCTTAACCACTGGATCGCCAGGGAAGTCCCAGCCACCCCTTCTTATTGGGAGTTAGATCCCATACTTGTGCCACTGGGACATCATCTCAAATGTATTGTGTCTGCACCCCCTTTGCTCCTGGAATGATGGGTGAGAATTTCAAGCTGGGTCTTGCTACGAGCTTCTTTAGCTGGGCTTCCACCGCTGCTCCCTCAGCAGGCTAATTGCCGGTTCAGCTTTCCAAGACGATTATTATGTCTCTTTTCAAAGGTAAGCACTCGTCTCTGTGCTGTTTATATGGAGCAGGATGTCTGATGATGCTGGATAAAGGGGCCAAGCTGTTTTGCACCCTGCCTGGTCCAGGGTCGCCCCCGTGGTCTGCATGTGTGTTATCATCACACCAGGCTGACTGCTCTCCCTGCACGGAATCCTGAGAAATTACAGCAGGGCCGCGAAGAAACATTGGCAGCCTTGAGCTGCAAACAAAGCCAATCGCTTTTTTTTTTTTTTTAAACATGCATTTCCCCCTCTTTGTGTCGGGGCCAAGGGGGGACACTTGAAAGTGTTCTTTAGTTTTACAGCACCGGAAACGAAGGAAACTTTCAGATTAGGTGTCGCTGGGAAAGGAGATGAGTGGAACCTTTTACAGAGAGAGGTGGGGGATTAGTTTACCTATTTGTACAAAACTTAAGTTACAGGAGAATCTGGATTTCCCCTCCACACACTCTGCTTGCTCGAATGATCTTGTTATCTCCTGACACACTTAGCAAGGCCCCTTCCTCGTATTTGGCGAAATCCGAACTCCTGTTTGTGTGGCCCCCTCACCTCGCTTCTGGGTCTGGGGGTGTGTCTGGCTAAGGTGTTTCCCACGGTCTGGAGGTGAACAGTTTCACACCAGAGTGGGGTCCTGGATGGTGTACTCTCGACTAGTTTTTCATTCTTATCACACTTCCTCTCCTATAAAGTTACGTATCTTTTACCAGGACACTTAATACCCACCTTCTCTTCCTACGGGGACTGTGAACATCAGGCAGTAACGACGCGGCCTTCTCGCCAAGTCGTGACCAGAGTGTCTAGATGGCGGTCCTAATGGGATACCGTGGAGTCTACCGTTCCTTCCTCCGTGATTTAATTTCATCCACCAGACAGTTTGGAACAACTGGGATGGGCCAAGCAGTATGAAAGCACTTGGGAGAATCAGATGTTAACCCGTTATCAGACGCCTCAAGGAGCTCACGATCTTGCTCAAGGGGCCATAGTGAGAGATAATATAGAACAAAGTGAGAAATGCCATGGGAGCAGAGAGAAGGGGACCCAAAGGAGAGGTCACTGTTGAGCTGGGCTTTGACGTATGGATAGGAGTTGGCTGGCTGATTGTCCCAGAAAGCTGATAAAAGGATTCAGGGCAGAGCAGCTCTGTGGGAAAGGCCCAGAGCAAGGCCTGGCCAAGTGATGGGGACATGCGGGGGGATGGGGAGAGGGCCCAGGAGGCCAGCTCGGAGGTGGAATGTTTTGTTGAGGATGGGTCTTCAGCTCACTGGAAGATTTTTGGGGCAGCAGAGCCTCCCATACTGAAGAAATTCAGACGTGACATGAATTATGCATTTGAATCATATGAATGTATTTTTGAGGAAAAGGAAATGATTCGGTCTTTCCAAGGCAGAGAAAGCAAGAAAATGTATAGATGGTTTTCTGGGGTGATCAACACCCAGCCCCACTGGATGGTTTCTATGAGGCTCTTGGAATTCCAGGGCAAGCATGTGTCCCCATGGTGCTCAGGAGAAGGGACAGGCCACGCCTCCTCACTCGTGACAGAACCCACACACCCCTCTTCCCTGTTGCCTCTCTGGGTGACTTGAATGGCTGTCCCACAGGGCTTTGGGGGAAAGAGAGTCCTTTTTCCCAGGTCCCAACTGGGCTCCGGATGCTGGTAAGAAACAGATGGCCACAGCCTGCAGGCAGGGCCGCCCACCTCCTCCTCTGGTCCCTAGTTCTGCTGGGGGTCGGGGAGAGCCCTGTCATTCCTCTGGGGGGGACTTCTGAGCGAGCAGAGGAAGCCAGGGGAGAAAGATGCCACGTGGCCCCCACTCCCTGGGGCTGACCCTGGCCGCTGTCTCAGAATCCTGGGCAAGTTGAGAGAAGCACGCTGGGCTCCCGGTTGCCAGCATCCCCAGAGCGGTTTAATTCTAGTCCCATCACTCACCGTGGAGGAACTCAGTTAAGCTTGGGAGCCTCCCATGTTAGCTTATAGAAGTGGTGGCATTTACTGATCAATCCCGGCTTAGAACTGCATTTCCCTTAGATCCAGGGGCTACTTCTGTTTAGAAGAAACAGATCCGAGAGGCCGAGGGGTGAGCTCAGGAGAGCCCGGCTAAGGGCTCCTGGTTAGGGGGCTGCCAGTGTGAGCGGGGGTGGGCCCTGTGCACTGGCCCTGTCTCTCCCCATCTGGTGGAATGTTCTGTCACTCACATTTTTAGGGTTGTTTTCTTCCAGTCCCAGCTGGAAACAGAAGTACGGAACAGGCTCTTGGCTTTTTTGTGTTCTGTTAAAGGAGCATTTGCCAGGGAGAAACGTGTGCCAGCTTCTTCGAGACTTAATCTTGCATTCATTTTGAGGCCTCTGATCAAAGCCACCTCATCTTACCCCAGATGGTGTCTTTGGGAGATGTTGGTTGGGGGGGATGGGAAGTGCAAGGGCATGGCACCTATGGGTGTGCGTCCTCTGTGGTTGCTCAGCCCCCAGCTGTGTTGGGGAACGGGTCCCAGGAGCTGGAGCTGTGGACCCAGCACTAGTGGACCCAGTGGTCTGGGCTGCAGGTAAAGAGGCTCCCCACGTGGCTGCACCGTTCAGGTTCAGCGGTGTGCTTGGGTTAGTCAGTCCCACTTATTTTTATTGCACGTGACCTCCATAGAGAATTTTCCAGCTGCTGGTTGCTTGTCAGTTACATTCTAATTTAGATTTGATGCTGTTTTGCCTTCATAGTAAAATCCTTTGTCTTTTCTCTACTCAGTGGAGTCTATCAAGAGGATAACCTGGGGGAAACAGACATTATGGACACCCCTGGGGATTGTGTCCATTGGAAACCAGCAGCGAGGACAGAGAATTGGGGACGAATCCAGTTGATTTCACTCAGCTCGTGGTGTCCCTGGACTACAATGGCCACTGATGTCAGTTTTGCTTCTTATAGTTACATATTGATTTTGTCAATTAATTGAGCAGCTACTCTGTGCCAGGCTCTGGGGATGCAGAGATTTATTCATTTCACGATTATTATTGAGTGCCTATTTTATGAACACTGATCCTGCCCTCCTGACACTTACATTCTACTAGGGAGATGGGCAGGAGACTGATACACAAACAAACTAATAAAAATAGAAGGTCTCCTGCAGTGATAAGAACCACGAAGAGAAATAAAACAGAGAGAGGGGATGGAGAGTTGTGGGAGAGAGGATGATGGGAGAAAAGGGCTATTTTAGGCCTTTTTAAAGAGGTGATGTTGGGTAGAGACCGGAAGGAAGAGAAAGGGCATCTGGGGGCCCCAGGGATGGGATCACGTCCCTGTGAGAAGTCACTGTGATCAGAGATCGAAGAAAGAGGGCCGGTTAGGGGCAGAGAAGAAGCTCTCTGTGTTCTTAGTGTGTTCTCAGTGTAAAGGGGTGCCAGTTGGGGGTTCCATAAATGAGGGCGGGGACAGGGCCTGGACTACACCATGGATATTGACTACAGAGCTCGTGAGTGAAGTCGGGGGTTGAGATGACTAAATACAGTCGTGTGGTGCGTGATACAGGCAAAAAGAGAAGGATGCTCAAGGCAAAGAAATATTGCAGAGGAAGGAGTGGTTAAATCTGTCGAAGTGGGGAAGGATCTTTCCTGGAAAGGCTTCAGAGAAGAGGTAACGCAGAGCAAGGTTTTGACGGATGAATAGGAGTTCGTGTACAGACCAAGTGAGGAAGGGGGAGTCTTCTTGGCAGAAGGAACACATGTGAAAAGCCAAGGAGGTTTATGTGAAAAAGTGTCGTGGACGCAGGGAAGGACCAGCAGGGGAGAAAGGAAGGCGAGTGGGACAGCGTCAGGGGGACTGAGAGCTTTGGTGAGTGAGCCTTTAACATCATGATTTCAAAGGGTAACTAGTACAGTTCATTATGCATCTTTCCTCTCTCTCTCAAGCATTTCAACTTGGAAGCGGGATTTACAAAGTGCCACTGAATAGTGTGAAATAGGAATTGCTTTTGCTGGTGATCAGAGAATATGCCCCACCCCCCAGAAAAATAGACGAAGGCTGGGATCCTCTTGGGATGTGCTCGGGGACCCACATCCTCTAAGCTGGGTGCTTTTTGCTTGCCTGGATGGAGCCCGTCATTAGGGTAGAGCCCAATGCCGTGTAATTAGAAATTCCACTTCTCAGCTCGAGGACCTGCCCAGCAACAGCCCCTCGGATGCTGGGTTCCAACAATCTTAGAAGCTGCTCGGGGCTTGGCTGTCACAGCCAAATGCCAAACCTGGTAATTACAAGGTAGCTTTGCAAGCACACACCTGTTCTGAAGGTGCAGGTAGGGCCTGCTGCCCCCTCACTGGAGCGTATGCCTCTGCACAGACCATCCCCAGGGATGCTGGGTGCACATGTGTGTTTATCCCCTGCCCCCATTCTCTCTCTTCACCCTCCCCCTTCCTTTCTTTCTAATCTGAACATTTCTTACTCTGTCTCTTTCTGAATGCCACATTTCTGACCATTTTGTCTCATGAGGCCACCTCTTCGGCTGTTTTACTAGGAGTGACCCCAGTGAACTGTGCTTTTCTCTGAAAACCAGAACCAGGAAAGTCTCACCCCTTTGGCTGTGTTGTGCTTCTTATCGTTCAGAAGAGACACTGCCCAGAAGGGCCCAGCTTGGAGGATGGGAGGATGCTGCTTGGCGGGGTGGGGTTTGGTGGTGGAGTTTTTCCCCAGGATCACTCATCAGATATTTTCCACTTGACATTCCTGGTTTATAGCCAGGCTAATTTAATTTCCAGCTGACAGGCGACTCCCCGCATGATGGTAATCTCAAATAGTTAATGGGCTAGAACAGGAGGCAGCCTTTCGAGTTGATTCTTGGGGGCTCTGCTCGGTGGCTTCCCAAGACTAATTTATCAGCCTGTTTTTCTTGGTTGGAGTGGATTGTTCAGCCTGGCACAGCTTTTGTGTCTCACTGCTTCTAAAAATGGATTGAGTCGTGACTTCTGCCCTCTGGACATTTAGAACCAGCTCGCTTTGCCTTCTACACACCTGGTCTGTTTAAAGGGAAGAAGGAGGGCAGAGCGGGTATAGACTCAGGTCAGCTCCTCTGTCCGAGATACCTGAAAACACCTTGTGAGAAATTCTGATTCTTTCCCTGGCAGGGTGGGTAGCAAGGCCTTCTGGGCGAGCCGTATAGAGCCGCCCTGGTCTGTGATGTTGGTCCTAGGATTGGAGGGCGAGTGCTTTTCCTCCTGCAGGACACTGGACTTTGGAGAGATTTCTTTACGAGACAGATACTGTTGAAAAAAACCAGGGCTAAAGCATACGATACAGAATAGGAAGAGTGACAGAGGAATTAGGGCTGTGCCTGGGGAAGGCTCGTCTGATGATTTTCAGTTTTGTGATCATTTGTTTCGGTGGGGTTGGGTGAAAAATGATCTCCTAAAATAAAGGCAAAAGGGCAGAAGTACAGGGAACCAGTGAGACATTTAGCTTTCACTTTCTAAATTATTCTCTCTGTCCATATATGTATGTTTATATATATATATTTATGTTTATTCCATTATAATTTTTACCCTTATAATTCCCCATTTATTTATTTTTTTATTGTCTGAAAAAGAGGGGAGATGGACGCCTCTTTAGAAAGGGGGTAGGTGATAATAGATGGGTCAGATGGGTCTGGGGAGACGGTTGCTGTATTTGAGCATTTTAATCCTGGAGGTCCTTAGAACTGCTGAGAACCGGGATGAATGTGACATTCGGAGTTGAACCTGCTGAAGCCCGAGTCCCTGCTTTGCCGTGGCCGGATCCTTGGGGCGACTCCATCTAACCTCCCTCAGCCTCATTCTCCTGGCTCTAGAGTGGAGCAAACACCCCTCGGAGAGCCTGGGTCCCCAGTCTTTTCTGGTGGATAAAGTGCCGCGCGGGTCTTAGAGTTGACCTTGTAACGGCCAAGGAAGAGAGAGACGCATCTTCTGATCACAAGGAGGCCTAGTCATTCTTGCCTGGAGGCAGACTGGCTTTCCTGTTGAGCATCACAGTGGGCAGTGTCTTTGTGGCTTTACAGGACCACGTGCAGACCACTGTCATGCCAGCTCATCATATCGATGTCACTCAAACACAGAGGCGTATCCCATTTGGAAGGTAGTTCAGGCAAAGCATTGGGGGGTGAGCGAAGCTTGGGGGTCCTAACTGTGATGCTGACCTCACAGGTGGATGGGGAACACGTGTCCACCGTGCTGAGTACGCTGACCGCCTAACACACCACCTCGTCTGGGCTTCTGATGGTCGAGCAGCTGGCTGGTGGCTGGCGCACTGCTGGTGAGCCATCTCGGGGCTCTCCACCTGGGCCCGTGGATGGCCCCCGCGGGTCTGTAATGCCCCTGAACCTGGGTGCTGAGGCTCATATGCATGTCGCACACGTGCACTCTAGCACCCAGCCCTTTTCCCAAATTCTCTGTAACCCCTAAAAGTGGAAGCACCCTGCTCTGAGGGCACAGCTCTGGGACTTGCAGCCTGTCAGTGAGGGTAACATTCTGTCATGATCATTAACTAGCCCCATTTCTGTTCTGAGTAAGAGGAAAACCCTCTCTCTTCAGAGGAAGCGGGGCCCCAGGAAAGGGGGTCCTTCCTTGGACAGACACTGTTTGTCTCGTAAAGAAATCTCTTGGAATTCCAGCTTCATGGAGACAGCTTAAGGAGATGCAGTATATATACAATGGAATATTACTCAGCCATAAAGAAGAATGAAGTTCTGCCATTTGCAGCAACATGGATGGACCTAGAGGGCGTTATGCTGAGTGAAATAAGTCAGAGAGAGAAAGACAAATACAGTATCATTTATATGTGGAATCTAAAAAAACAAACTAGTGAATATAACAAAACAGAAGCAGACTCACAGACACACTAGTGGTTCCCAGTGGGGAGAGGGGAGGGGGGAGGGGCAAGACAGGAGAAGGGGATGAAGAGGTACAAGCTACTATGTATAAAATAATCTACAAGGATACACTGTACAACACAGGGAATCTAGCCAATATATTTTTTTTAAATTTAATTAATTAATTTATTTATTTTTGGCTGTGTTGGGTCTTCGTTTCTGTGCAAGGGCTTCCTCTAGTTGCGGCAAGCGGGGGCCACTCTTCATCGCGGTGCGCGGGCCTCTCACTGTCGCGGCCTCTCTTGTTGCGGAGCACAGGCTCCAGACGCGCAGGCCCAGTAGTTGTGGCTCACGGGCCTAGTTGCTCCACGGCATGTGGGATCCTCCCAGACCAGGGCTCGAACCCGTGTCCCCTGCATTGGCAGGCAGATTCTCAACCACTGAGCCACCAGGGAAGCCCTAGCCAATATTTTATAATAACTTTAAGTGGAATATAATCTATGAAAATACTAAATCACTATGTTGTACACCTATAACTTATATAATATTATAAATCAACTATACTTCCATTTTAAAAAAAAAAGAAAAAGAAAAAAAGAAGATGGTTGGGGCATCAGCTCTGGGCACCTTTATACAGTGAGTTGATTCCACGCCTCTTTTTGTTACCTGGTCGTCCTACCTGCTTCCACGTGAGAAGTTAATCGATGTGCACTCAGCCAGCCCAGGGAAACAATGTCCTTGGAGGGGTTGGGGGGTTGATTAATTTCCCAAACGTGCTAATGGGGCAGCCGAGAGAGTGTCTCTTGTTCTCTCCTTTAGCGGGTGTTTGCTCACGGGCTTAATGCTGCGTGTTCCCAGCCCCGGATTTGGAAGTGGATTCATTTGGGAAAGTAGCAGCTTAAAGGTCTTTATTTGGTTTTGTGGGTGAATGGAGAACAGCGCTGAGTATCTCAGGGAGAGGCAGCCATTGTTCACAGCCCCTGGCCTCCGGCTGGCCTCCCAGGAAGGCTCCTACCCCACCCCAGGCTGGCCTGCCTGGACCCAGAAAACCTGTTCTAGCTTAGAAACTGGGGTGATGCTCACCTTCTCTCCATTTCTGCTTCTTACATACGGACACAAAAACCTAAACCCTCGTTTGTTTATAACATTTCTGGGATGAACACCGACCTTGTGTTTGGATTCTCACCCTGAACACTGTGTGGGAAGCTACAGTTTCTGTGGGTGAACTCAGAACGCAGAAGGACCCCGCCCTCAGTACATCTTGCTTAAAAACTGAAGGTCTTTCCTCGTCTCTAACCTGTTACCAGCTTTTCTTTTTTCCTTCCATCTGCGTGTCTTCGAATCAGCCGTTCTGTCATTTTCACCCCAACACCGCTTTCCCACTCAGATCTGCGGAACTGCATTTATTTTGTATCTGCCCTTCTTGAACACATACTCCAGGTGGCTTTTGAATGATACCGAAAGGGCCACAAACACATAAAATGTGAGAGTAAGACAGGAGAATCGATAGTTGGGCCATAAAATGGAGCCAGGAACTGGCCTAAGAAATGTCTCTCAAATGACAGTGGACATGACCCTCAGCTCCATGGCAGCCTTCACAGACAGACAAACCTCAGTTACACAAATCACTCAAACAAGCTGTTTGCTCAAAAGAAAGCATGACTGTTCTTGGTACTAAGTTGGGGAGGGGGTTATATAAAGAGGATGCTGTGGGGTAACAGCCACTGGCGTGGATAGCACTCTTATTTTTTCTTTTAATTTATTTTATTGAAGTATAGTTGATGTACAATGTTGTGTTAATTTCTGCGGTATAGCAAAGTGACTCAGTTATACATATCTATACATTCTTTTTCATATTCTTTTCCATTATGGTTTATCACAGGATATGGAATATAGTTCTCTGTGCTCTACAGTAGGACCTTGCTGTTTATCCATTCTATATGTAATAGTTTGCATCTGCTAATCCCAGCCTCCCACTCCATCCCTCCCCACCCCCTCCCCCTTGGCAACCACAAGTCTGTTCTCTATGTCTGTGAGTCTATTTCTGTTTCGTAGATAAGTTCATTTGTGTCATATTTCCGATTCCACAGATTAGTGATGTCATATGGTATTTGTCTTTCTTTCTGCCTTACTTCACTTAGGATGATCATCTCTAGGTCCATCCATGTTGCTGCAAATGACTTTTTTTATGGCTGAGTCCATTGTCTATTATGTACCACATCTTCTTTTGGCTAGCACTCTTATAAAAAGCACATGGCTAATCCAGCCTTTTTGGTAAAGGGTAATTTTCTAAAAGCAAAAGGTAAAATCAGGACTCTCATCCAGTTATAATGTAAGGATTATATTTCTTTAATGATCACGTGAAGGATTTTATTTTACTTATTATTGGGTTGGCCAAAAAGTTGGTTCGGGGTTTTCCATACGATGTTACAGGAAAAACGGAATGAACTTTTTGGCCAACCCAATATTAATGAGAACCAGACAGATGTTACCATTGGTCCAAAGGAGAAGTCAAAAGAACTTAAGTTTCCTTGACATAAAGGAGCATTGAGATGAATTACAAATAGGTGGAAACTGGCTTTTTCCATGTAGTGGGAGGTGGAGAAGGAGACCCACAGAAGTTCCACCGGAAAGCACTTATGTGCATGCCTGTGGTCAAGACTTACATTGCCTTGCTATGTTGTTGCCTATAATTTACAGAGTTGCAAAACATCTCAAAGGCAATAAAAAGGCTAGCTCCAGATAACACACGGCACAGTTTTCCGCTGGAGATATCCAGTAATCTTTTCTGCCTATTCCAAATTTCTTTACATCTTCTTGTGTCAGTCCTCAGTAGCCTCACGGAATTTATCATCAGCTAAAAGCCCAGATCTGTTTAAAATATGCTGCTGGGAAGCACAGTCACCCCCACTCCTGATACGTCTTGAAGCCACTCACCTCCCACGTTTGATGTGGCTTCTCATTGCCTCTGAGATCAAATCCAAATTCTGTCTGGCATTTGTTCGTTTATTCGTTTACCCTTCATGCATCTAAGAGCCATATATTTTGGCCACAGTGCAAATAAGGCAGAGCCCAGTCCTCAGCCCCCCTCGAAGTCTGTAAGAGCAGCTAGAGAAAGGTTATGCTGATGTTTGTGTGTGTGCACGCGTGCACGCATATGTGTATTTGCAGGGAGGGTGGTGGTCCTAAGAGGGGAGCAGAATTGCTAGCCCAGCCTGGGGAAGGAATGAGTGCCATAGGAATGTACTAGAAGGAGGAGGGCTCTGCTTGCCCATGGCTGGGGTGAAGGGTGAAAAAGGAAGGTAGGGGACATAGCATGTCCTTGGGAAAAAGCGGGGAGACACCTGGGCAGGGAGCTTGAATGTCATGTTCAACATCGTGAGAAGCTGTGAAGGTTTCTAGATTTGGCTTTTGGGAAGATGTCGGGGAAGCAGGGGTGGAGGGCTGAGCAGAGTGGAAAGGGGACCACTCCAGCCTGCTTTCCAATCTTTCTTGCCTTATTTCTCACCATTCCACAAACAAACAAACAAACTTCAGTCCAAGCCCAATGTTTCAATCACTGTCTTATGTTCCTACACTCGGGTATCTTTTGTTCTTGATGTCTTCACTTCCACCTGCCCTTGGGACCAGCTCAAGGAAGCTTTAGATGTCCCAAAGGACATGACTTCTGGGTGCTTCTTTTCCACATTTCAATGCAATATGTACTGGCAAAATTCCTGGATGTGGAATTTCTCTCCAAATACACAGTAAGCCCCTGGAGGGCAAGAATCATACCCATGAATGATAGCTACGTGCCATTTCACTGATTCCTTAACCATCCATGAGAGAGACTACGTCCACATTCCTAGTCTGTTTTCTTCTTGAGACCCAGGGGAGAGACATTTGGGGTATCTCACCCCACCATCATTTGATGAATGCAAATGAATTTTAATAATTTAAGTAAAATAATAAGTAGAATGACAATGAATAGACATCAGCTCATTAGAGTCATTCTTTTTTTTTTACTGTTGTTAACAGCGACCACTTATCATTTTGAGAGAAGGTGGTTTATTACCGGCCCCCAGAGGTGGTGCATCCAAAGTTCGAAAGTGAGAGGCGCTCATGGCTGGCTTCTGTCCCACAGGTGAAATAAGGAACTTGTTCTTTGCTGTAGCTTAGCACTCACGGTCGAGTCCTTCTTTATGTGTACGGCCTCGTAATGTAATTGTGTCACGTAATATAATGGGTAGGATGATACATAAATGTTGCTCTGGAATTAACTACTTTTAGCATTGGGATACTGAGATGATCACCACTTTCAAACCTGGCCCACGTGGTAATTTATTATCCCAGGTTGCCCCCAATTCTCTTTACATATTTGCATTGTGACCTCTAGTCATTAGCTTTAAGCACTGCTAGTTCATTTCCTTTCATTCATTCATTTATGTGTTCATTCATTCATTTATGTGTTCATTCATTCATTTATGTGTTCATTCTTCATTCATTTATGTGTTCATTCAGCAGATTATTTTCCAGTGCTTCCTATGCTGGGTGTTTTGCGGGGTTTTGTTCTTGTATTTCTTTTGAAGATAAAAATCTTTACAATTCACCGTCCATATAAATACAAAACAAAACATGGCGGGCCATAAGATTCAACCAAACATTTTGATCTTAGAAATCGTCATTAGGGCTTAAAAATAGTTACAGGGTTAGTTTTTCACTGGGGCTAATGCAGGGTAAAAGGCTAATCTTGCTTGTAATTCTTAGCAGCCCTCTCACTAACCATTTGGTTATTTGATCTCCCTGGCGCTTACAGTTTTGTTCCCTTGTGCGAGTTGTGGAGTGGGGGGAGGGAACGCTTTGTCTCAAGCACAGAAGAATCGCTGGAAATTTTAAGACTCACTGTCTATCAGGAAGTTCTCATAGAATTTGAACAATCTTGATGAGACGTGCTCAAGTAATACAGAACACTTGAGCAGAGCTTCAGCCTCCAAGACTTTCCATCTGTCCTATCTTTGGACATGAAACACACAAGCAAGTTGGACTTTATATAGTAATCTGTTACAGATGCACTGAGTTTTTATAAAAAATGGTGACCGTGATAATGAATGGATGCAACTTTCTTCTCCTGAAAACTGGCTCTGGAAAGCTTCCGTACTTCACAAGCTGAGAATCCCCAAAAGGGTAGGAGAGAGGGCACTTTGATGGGTGTCTTTATTTTATTTTTTTAATAAATTTATTTATTTATTATTTATTTATTTATTTTGGCTGCGTTGGGTCTTCGTTGCTGCGCACGGGCTTTCTCTAGTTGTGGCGGGCGTGGGCTACTCTTCCTTGCGGTGCGCGGGCTTCTCATTGCGGTGGCTTCTCTTGTTGCGGAGCACGGGCTCTAGGCGCATGGGCTTCAGTAGTTGTGGCACACGGACTTAGTTGCTACGCGGCATGTGGGATCTTCCCGGACCAGGGCTTGAACCTGTGTCCCCTGCATTGGGAGGCGGATTCTTAACCATTGTGCCACCAGGGAAGTCCTGATGGGTGTCTTCAGAGTTTGCATCGGCCTTGCCATGTCACTTCCTTTCTCTAGACACCTTCCGATCAGCTTCAAGCACTAGGTCAGACCAACTGGGAAGAAATAATTGCTGCTGATTATCGGCGTGCAAATAAGAAACTGCAGGGTTTTCTTTGTCAGCAGTGTCTCCAGGTTTATACACTCCCAAGGATGTTCTCTAGAAAGTACCTCTTTTCTTCTCTAAAATGTTCTCGAGCTATTTAAAGCCTGTGATAAGGGAAGTTTATTTGCTCTCCTTTCCCTTCAGTTTAGCTTAACTCAGACTTACGTCTGGGGTTTTTATTGACCTAATTTACTTTATACTTTATATCAACTTTTCAATTGATAACCATAAAGTGGAGTTCTGTTTGTAAAGTAGAAAGGGAGCAGGGAGAGGGATGGAGCCATTGTGTCTTGGACTTACGTCGAGGATTGACTGGGATTTCTCTCTCATCCCAAACTCCTACTGTCCCTGCAGTCAGGAGGCAGGAAGGTAATGGATTCTATCAACTCTTCATTCTGTGGATCTGGTTTCAGCAGTTGGGTTGTTTCTTTTCATCAGCCAGAGATGGACCCCTGCCCCTAAACGGGCTGTTTTACTTCATGTAAACCTCATTCTCTGTCATGGAAAGAAAGTAAGAAAGAAAGAGAGAGAGAGAGAGAAGGAGGAAGGAAGAAAGGAGAGAAGGAAAGAAGGAAAGAGAGAAGGATAGAAGGAAAGAAAGAGAGAAAGAAGGAAGGAAGCAAAGAAAGAGAGAGAGAGAGAGAGAAAGAAAGAACCCTCCAAAGTAGGATGTGTTCATATGAAAGACTGCCTCATTTCCTGCTCCTCTTTGGCTTGGATCATCACATCCGTTCAGTGATGTCAACCCAAGAAGGGGAGTTTGGTTTTTCTTGGTCTCCAAGGTCCTACCAGGGAACTAAGAAGGAAGGTCCAAACATGGGATCCTTCCTAGCACAAGTGAAGAATTTCAGGAAACAGAGACTCTTTCAAATATTTGTTTTACAGGAGACTTTGAATTTAAGAACCAATGTGGAATTTCTTTTTCCTTAGCAATATTTCCCTAGAAATATTCCTACTATTTAGAGCCATAAGTCAAAGGAGATAATAAAGAGGGGACATAAGTGGGGTTCATTCCACCTTACCCATAGGAAGGGCTTTGCTGCTTTAAGAGCTTATTCACGTATGAACTACATTTGAGTCTCATTTTTTTTTTAAAGCAGGACAAATATCTCCATTTTACAAATGCAGAGAGACAGCTCAGAGATGTTAGGCAACTTGCCTGAAGACACATAGCCTGACCTTGAACCCTACTTTCTATTCCACCAGGCACCAGGTTGCCTAATGAGTGAGTGCCTAGTTTTAGGATACCCTTGACATTGACTTCCACCTGAATTGCACTCTTGGGGTTGATCTGTACCCCCAAGGTACACTTTGAAGTACACTTTGTACCAATTCAGTCATCGAATATTTATATAGGTTCTCCTTTACCAACTTGTGCCAACCTATGGCTGGCTGGAGGAGGAGGAGGTGGCATGAGGGTGGGGAGGGAGAGATGGAGATTGTAAGGGTCCCCGTATAGAATTTTAGAGCCTAAGAACACCCTTTTAAACCAATCCATTATTTTTTTTTAATATTTATTTTGTTTATTATTTTTTATTTTTTGGCTGCATCGGGTCTTAGTTGTGATATGCAGGCTCTTTTGTTGAGGCGCGCGGGTGTCTCTCTAGTTGTGGGCCGCAGAGCACGTGGGCTCTGTAGTTTTCGGCACTCGGGCTCTCTAGTTGAGGCGTGAGAGCTCAGTAGTTGTGGCAGGTGGGCTCAGTTGCCCCGTGGCATGTGGGATCTTAGTTCCCCGACCAGGGATCGAACCCGTGTCCCCTGCATTGGAAGGCGGATTCTTTACCACTGCACCACCAGGGAAGTCCCCCAGTCCATTAATTTTTATACACAGGAAACTGAGCCCAAAGCTTTGAGTGCCTCGTCCAAGGTCTTAGGCTCTTGTCGGTGGCAGGGCAGGAACCAGAGCCCAGGGCTTCGTGTGCCCAGTGCC
Organism: Eubalaena glacialis; assembly: GCF_028564815.1. Classification (NCBI taxonomy): domain Eukaryota; kingdom Metazoa; phylum Chordata; class Mammalia; order Artiodactyla; family Balaenidae; genus Eubalaena; species Eubalaena glacialis. The sequence continues at coordinate 4,713,082 of NC_083734.1, read as the reverse complement.
CACTGGGCTTTCGCTGGGCCAAGAAGTCCCCTCCCCTTGCCCTGGGAGAAGCGGGGGGGTGGGGGGTGGGGGGGGCAGGGGGCGGTGCTTCCCTGGTGGGGAAGTGATTTTCGTCCACGCTGTGTTGACGGGCGGTGTGGAATGGCTCAGAAGCTCTGGAGTAAGGGCCTGTTTACAAACATTTGCACCTCGTTGCCAAGGGCACAGGGTAGGCAGCCTTTCTTGGGATGAAGCAGGGAGCTGGGAGAGGATTTACCTGAGCCTGTGACACATACCAGCCCGTGTAACAGCCTGAGGGCTGGCCCTTTGTTGCCTGGGAGGTAACCCAGGCAGAGCTGGGGTCCCCAGCGCCCCAGGGAAAAGGAGCCGGTTCCAGACGGGAAGCCCGCACGGATCAGAGTTCATCCCTGATGAGCAGGTCAGGTCTACACAGGGAAGAATCTGCCAAAGCAGGAAAGAGCAGAACTGCTTCGGCGGCAGCCTTTCCTCCTCTGCATCTGGTGCCCTACTCTCCCCTTTCTGGGTCCTCTGCTCTGCCCTGCCTCTGCCCAATGGCAGGGCTGATTTTACTTTCTAGAGAGTGTGCTTCCCAGAAAACTTTTTTTCTTTCTTTCTATGGATGAAAAAAGTTTTTTTTCTTTTTCTTTTTTTTTTTTTTTTTTCAGGAAACGGGACACAGATTACTCTGATTTCACATGATTTGTGCCCGCACACAGTGAGGTCCAATAAACACGAGCAACGCCCCACAGAGCGCAGACACAAAAGGCTATTAGCTTTTAATTGAAACCCTCCCGCCACCCCCCCCATCCCCCCAGCCCCTTCCAGGAACAGGAACTCAGGCCTTTGTGAAGCAGGGTCTATAACAGAGGATTCTGCCAAAATGAAAGGAATCTTGAGTTGACCCAGAGGAGTGAGATGCTCTTTTGAGCCCCACCCCCTTATGGCATTCAAAGGCTTTTCATTTTCTGGGCAGTATTGAAATTCTAGGACAATGGAGGCCAAATCCTTGCAGTGGGGTTGGGGGCTGGGAGGGGAGAAAGGAGAGAGGGTTGGCCGAGGAGGGGACCTGGGGGAGTCCATCCTTTGTTATTTTTCTTCTTTCCTACCCATTACCTTAAAAAAAGAAAAAAAGAAATAAAGTAAAAAGACCCAGTAAACTTTATAATGAATAATGACATCACTTCCGGAAGGCGACTGCTCCGGGGGACCAGAGAGACGCGGAGAGCAACAGACTATTTACAATTTCATTTCAAATTATTTGAAACCCTCCCAGAGGAGTTCTTTGATATGCAAACATCTCGCCCAAATGGAGATAATTATTTATGGAGATGTGGCTCTTTGAAGGGGAGCTCCGATCTGGTGGGGCAGAGACTTCCTACAAAGGAAGAAGGTTCCAGATAAGAAGGGGCTGAGCTGATCCTCATCTTCCTCCCTCCCCCCCCTCCCCCCCGCCACAACTCCCCTGGGGAGAAAACTGCTTTAAAGAAGAAACTTCCCAGGGTTACAACTTACAGCTCGAGTTACAAGTCTCAGGAGCCGATGGTGTCTCCTTGTCCACAGTCAAGTTTACAGGAAGAGTTCCTTTCTCATCCCTGGGTGTCTCATCTTTCTGTCGGGATGGAAGCTACAAGGCTGGACCTTTGTCTTTGCACCCCCTCCCCCCGAAGTCCACTGTAATTTATAAGGTCACAAGGTAGAAAGGCACCTCCCCGGGGAAGAGTTTGGGGTGCATGTTCAGGGCTGGTAGATGGGCCTTCAGAAAAGGTGACAGCCGTGCGGCATCGGTGGTATCGTCGTGAGCACGGCCGCCCTCAGAGAAGGTGACACCAGCTTCCCGCACGCTTGTCACTACAGAAACCCCTCTGATTAGGACTCTAATGACCCTGGGGACTCCAGAGCACCCGCTAGCCTCTGGGGACGTGCGCCCTCTCCTCGCCCCCGAACCTGCCAGTGTCTGCCACCTTAAGGACTGTCCACAGCTTTGCAGTTTGCTCCTTGGCAATGTCCCCTCCCTGCGACCCCCCAGCTGCCCTTCTGCCCTTTTCAAGTTAGCCAGCTGAGTGCTTCCCCGGCCTCTGTGATAGGGAGATTGAGGCACTCATCTAACCTCAGCCTAACTGCCTTCCCTGGGGACCAGGCAGGGTGGGCCAGGCCTCTGGAGGAGGAAAGGATGAGGGAGGGGCTTGGGCAGCCGAGCAGTCAGATCCCAGTAACCCAAGGGCGTCCTTTCATAAAAGAAGACTTGTTATTTTTTGTTCGTTTTCTGAGTTTTTCTGGCATGTATTTTCAAGGCAGGAAGTTGGCTGTTTAGTCCCTGATCTTGCCTGTCACAGGTTAAGATGTGCTACCTTTGACAGCCCTCAGTGTTCCCTGGGAGGAAAGGGTTTTCTTTTTTCCTGAGTGGTCACAGGTGATGAAGGCACAGGTGCCGCGATCCCAGCATCCCAGGGAGAGCCCTCGACTGGAGCCGCAGAGGAAGGTGAGGGTTAGGAAAGGGTCCCCATGAGCGTGCTGCACCTGCGTTGAGGCCCGGGCTGAGGGTGCGAGGGTGTGCGACCCCATTCTTCCCAAGGAGGAAACCAGCCTTCACAGACAGGAAGCCAAGGAGAGATGGGATCTCAGGGTTGTTCGGGGTTGCTGCTTTTTTTTTTTTTAAAGCAGATTTTATTTATTTATTTTCTTAGAGCAGTTTTAGGGTCACAGCAAAATCAAGCAGAAAGCGCAGAGTTCCAGAAACCGAGCACCGGCGCATGAATTTGGGGTTCAACCCCATTCCCATAGGCCTCCTGCTCCCCCCGAAGCACAGCCTTCCCCCATCAGAGTGGTCCACTGGTTACGATGAGCTTACACTGACACATCAGTCGTCATCGCCCCAAGTCCATAGTTTACAGCAGGGCCCACCCTTGGAGATGTCGGTTCTGCGGGCTTGACAAACGCATAATGACACGTATCCGTCATGACGGTATCACTCGGTATTTTCACCGCCCTAAAAATCTTCTGTGCTCTACCTGTTCAGCCCCACCTCTCCCTGCATCTCTGGGGATCCCAGTGTTTTTGAGTTTTGCTGCTGATACTTGCGGGTTTATCAGCTGCTCAAAAAAAAGGCGGGGGGCGTCCTTATTCCCCACATGGATTTCGGACTGTGGAGGTTTATTTATTTAGTTGTTTGCAGGGTGGGGAGGAGAGGTGTAACCTTCCTAGAAATCCTGATTCTTCTGTGTGTAAAGGTTTCTCCTGGCTGCTCTGTTGTTTTTTGAATTCTCAGGGGCTGGGCGTGGGCTTTGGGAACAGCTAAAAGTGATGCGGCATTTCGGCTTCCTGGCCGGTTACCAACCTGACACCACAGTGGGATTGTCCTCAGAGCAGTTTATCAGAATGCCACCTCCTCTTCGGTGCTAATTCACAGAGCAGGAGGCTGAGGCCTGGAAAGGCAGGGATGTGGCCAGGGTTGTTCACCGTGAAAACTTGTAGCTTCTTTTTTTTTTTTTAAAGCAACAGTATATAGATCTGTGATGTCAAAATGTTTAAGTCTCTATTGACCATTTTCTCTTTTCAATCAAGATTTTCCTCCCAACGGCATCCAAACAAGGATTTGGGCAGCCTCGGGCTATTTGTAAGGGGATTTGCCTTGTGGAAGGAGTTTGCTTTAAGCTCTTCGTTGGAAAGGGGCAGCACAAGGGAAAGATTTGGGAGTGATAGAATTGGTCTGGATCTTGTTCGTGATGCTGGTTGTTAAAGATTTCTATGTATGTGTCTGAAGTCATGGAACTGGACACCAAGAATGATTATTTACTGTATGTAGGTTAAAAAGTAGATTTTTAGAATTAAGAAAAAAGATTGCTGTTGGAGGTCAGGAAACGTGCGGGTATTTCTTTTTATTGGGGTAGAGTTGATTCACGACGTTGTGTTAGTTTCAGGTTACAGCACAGTGACTTGCTTATACATGTATCTATATCTATCTATCTATATTCTTTTTCGGATTCTTTTCCCTTATAGGTTATTACAAAATATTGAGTAGAGTTCCCTGTGCTCTGCACTAGGTCCTTGTTGGTTATCTATTTTATTTATAATAGTGTGCATATGTGGGGTATTTCTGTAACCAAGCAAGAGGTCATTCTCCCCCCAGGAGAGGGAAACAGGGGGCCGGATGTTTCCCTGACTCTTCCTAGTTTTCCTCAATCCAAGGGGGAGATGGGCCCACCCCAACCCAATGTGGCTTGCAGCTTGTCCCCTCTCTGAAGTTCAAGTTCATTCACTTCCATCATCTGCTTTGTGTCAATGTCTTGGCATCTGTTCGGCTGTAGTGCATTGGGTTACACCCATTTCAATAACCTTCTTCTTTATTGTTGTGTAATTTGCCAGTTCAAACAATAAGTTCACTTGCTGGACCCTGGGAGGAGGCGTGCCATCTGAAGAAAGAAAAGAAGCAGAAAAAGAAAATTAGGGCAACCTTTGCTACTGGAGAACATCAGAATTATAAGGCTTTTAGAACTTCTCTGGTTCATTCAAAGTTTCTACGCATTTAGGCCCGAAGGTCTGTTTTTAAGAGTCTGCTCCCAGCAGTAACACATCAGAGCCCCATCGAGACTTGGGGTGATCAGCTGTAAAGGCTGGGCTTCTGCAAAGCCCGTGACAGTCAGTCCCCTGTGGGAGGCTGACTCCACAGGTCACCTCTCAGCCGCTCCTGAGTCTGGCGAAGCCCCGTACAGGTCAGCGCGGACCTGGGGCTGAGATTCTAAATCCTCACACCTGACTCTGGACATCCTCCATGTCAACCTGCCACAAGATTAGGAAAGAGGAAAATGGCCCAGTGGTCGTTTTGGCATCAATTCATCTTAGTTTCATTGGAGTTTTTAAAAATAAAGAGAACTTAGTTTTGTTTTAAGCCCTGAATTTGACAAAAGCATAAATCAGATAATTTGGGACTTGTACTATTCTTCACCTGTTTGTTTTTTTTCTTTCTTCTGTTTATGTTGATATTATCTAACTTTGGACGATGAAAGAGGTAGATGCATCTTTTAGTCTCTTATGCACACGAGTAGAGACAACCTTACATTTCTTCTACTTCCTTCAGTTTGCCTCATTTTGTTTTACTGGGAGCCCAATTTGTGTTCGATAATTAACTCTGTAGTGTGTATGTGTGTGGTGTGTGTGTGTGTGTGTGTGTGTATCTCTATGTGTATGCACACATGCATGTATTTAGGGGCAACAAACATCCTTTTCTTTATTTGCATTGAACCTGACTGTATTTTGTTTGTTCTGTTTGTTACATTCCTTCTCTGTAGTTTGTAGATCCCGGGGCGTCACCGTCACTCACTCTGGGGCCTGGTCTGCTTTCAGCGGGGAGGATATGACCCCGAGTTCTCTAGACTTCACTCCAGGCCTTTGACTCAAATCATGCCTTGGATTAGCGGAACAACTTTTGTTCTGTTCACAGTATTGTTTTCTCAATTTTTTTTCACCATGGGGGTCTCTGTCCCCACGCAGCACCCCCAGTAGATGCACATGGCATCAGCAGAATAAGTGGCTGAAGTGCACGGCAGCTGCCACCTCCACAGGTGCCCCAGGGGACGATTTCCGGTCTGGCTGCAGGTGGCATCATTGGAGAGACTCCCGTGACGGGACCGCACCCACACAGGCCTGATTCGGTGGGTCTGGGGCTGGGCCCAGGCGTCCAATTCCTGGCACCCTTGGCATCCAGCGTGAATCTGGCCACCACTGAGAGGCACATCACTCTCCTGTGAATTTCATGAAACACGTTGAAAGCCTGAAACGCCCCCTGTAAACCCACCAGTTTCCCAAGTTCCTGCTCCGTGGCCCAGCTTTTAGAGGGCCCTGGTGCTCCCGGAAGGTCACCGGGCTGGTCATCGCAGGCCTGAATGTCGTGAGGGTCACCCGACACCTCTGCTCAGTATGTCCTCGGCTTGTCCCGAGGGAAGCTTCTGGTGGGTGTGAGCATGCGTCTTCTTGAGACTTGCACCCCACTGTCTTCACAAGCACCCATGGGGGACGTGCCAGGTGTTGAAGAGGTGTCCCTTCCCACCCACGTGGTGGAAGAGGGGAGGAGGGGGCTGGGGGATGGCGCTGGCAGAAGGAGCTGCTGCCACCGTCCTGACCTCCCAGCCCCGTCCTGATCTCCCAGCCCCTTCCCATGCAGTTATCCGCGGGCGTGTGTTACCCTGAGATATCCATTGTTTCGAAATCTGACTGATCTTTGAACAATCATGATGGTAGTCGTGTGATTCTGGCCCTGGAATACCTATTATTAAGATGCTAATCTCTGAATGAGAAGAAGAAATACAGGTTATCTCTTTAGAGAGAGGAGAGGTGTGTGGCTCTTTGTAAATTTCATCACAGTAAGAAAAACAAAGAAGGCTGGGGCGGCGGTTGTGATGAGGGGCGTCAGAGGACCTGACTCTGGGTCTCAGCTCTCGGCCTGGAGGCCGGGGACCCTCCCCGTCAGCCCCAGCTCCTTCCTCAGTAAGTTGGGGCCTGGCAATGCCTCCTCAAAGGCTTGTGCGAGGGATTAGATCAGATGGTGTGTGTGAGAGTTTCTCTGGGACCCCCAAGAGCGCCGCATAATTATTAGCTGTGACTGTCAGTTTGGGAAACTGGCTTTCCTGGTGAGCTGCTCAGTTAAGCTGCAGCCTCCCTGCTGGCTCAGGAGACCAGCCTGGGGCTGGAGCCGCCTCTGGAGGGATGGGCGCGCAGGGTCCACATGCGGGGGTCACCCTCGGCCATGTCCTTTCTTCTCCGAGCCACTGCTCTGCTCCGAGAGGTCCTGAGTGTTGGGACAGGAGAGCCTGGCCAGTGAAGGGCGGGGAGGCGGAAGCTGGGCCCAGGAAGTGAATGGTAAGGGCTTTGCTCTGGGACTAGGTGGCGGGGGTGGGAGAAGAGCTGATAAGGTGAGAAAGGGGACTTGCCTGTAACCGCCCGGAAGGCTCTGCCAGGAGCTCTCCGCACACTTCTCGGGCCGTGCTGTGTTCCCCGCTGGATGGACCCACAGGGCTGTGCTGGGGAGATGCCCAGCTCTGTCTGAGCCCAGGGCCTGGGTAGGGGAGGAAGAATAATTTTCTCTCCACCCTTCTAGAGCTGAGACCCCCTCACTCCCTGTAATAAAAGACAGTCAACACAAGAAGAACAAACAAGTTTAATAACATGTGTACCTCCTGTGTATGTGGGAGATACCCAGGAGACCTGAGCAACTCTTAGAAATGGCCCAAGCCGCCATCTTAAACACCATCTCCAGCTGAAGACAAAACAAGATTTTGGAGGGGGGAGGCCAGTTCTGGGAGGTGGTGGGGAAAAGCCCAGTAGATAAGGGTACAGTTGTTAGGCAGATTTAACTCCTGATACGAGTTTCTAGAGACGTACCTGTTCTTCTCTTCCTGGTACACAGAGGAAGACACTCTTACATTTCCCTTATACATGTACATTTCTCTTACTAAAGGGTAACTTTTACTGGTTTTCAGAGCTTTTCTACGTCTGCTGTTTCTTAAAAATAATCAGCCTAAAATAACCCTTATGCCAAAGAGACATATTTCGGGTGGCGTATTCGGCTCCCTTCCCGCCCCCCCGCCACGGAAGTGCCCCCGGAAACCGGCAGAAGGGGTTCAGAAGGCACCTGCCGAAATGATGGAGAACCCCGTGGTGCACTCACCCACCAGCTCCTCGGTGTCTGCACCAAGTACGCCCCGAGGAGACTGACCGTGGAGCCTGCAGTGGTCGGGGGCTGAGGCTTGGTGTCAGCAATTTCCCTGGCTGTTATTGGATAATCAGAGAAAGTCTGAGTGCTTTCTGACATATGTGTGCAAACTCTGGACCATCCTGGGGAGGCGGGGTCCCTTGGAGCTGGTACCCCAGGATGGCGAGGGTGACCGGTGGGTGGTCCAACCCAAGAATCTGCCCACGGTTCAGGGATTCTTTGTTTATGGCCGAGGGGGCTGTGCCTTTGGACCAGAAGACGGTGAGAATTTCCCATCCTTTTCTGCTAGTCCTGGTACGCGCTTTCTTATTTGGCCATTTTGTCCCATGACCACCAGGCCCTTGTTTTAGGACGTTGAGGGGACGCAGGCCGCAGAAGTTCAGAGATGGTTCTGGAGCCCAGGCAGGCTGAGAGCCACGTCCGCTGTTCCTGCAGCTTTGCCGCTCCCGGGGGCCGTCCCCATGGCCCCTCTGCGGGGTAGATCCGAGGGAGTGACCAGTCTCCGTGTGCAGACCTTGCTTCCTTACACCCTTTCCCGGACGCTGTCAACAGAAGGGAATTGACAACATTTCCTTGGCACCCACGCTTGGTCACAAGGAGTGTCACAGCCCTTCCAGGAACCCTGGGTGGTGGGCATCATCCTTTATCTCATGGATCAAATGAGAAAACTGAGGCATGGACAGGTGAGGGGCGCATCCCTCAATCAAGGGGGTGCTGAGACTCAGACCGGAGGCTGGACTTCGGCGCCCACGCCAGGTCAGACGGACCCTCTGAAGACAGACCCCAAACCCACTCCATCTGCCCTGGCCCTGGAGAACTTGGCGGGTTGGGTTTCCTTCAGTCATAGCGGTATAGCACTTGGATGCTGAATACTAAACCCTTTCTTGTAGACTCAGTCTAGGTGCAAATGGCTGAACACTGGAAACAACTCGGACTTGAGCAAACTCGACCTGCTTTTGAGTGAAATGCAAAATAAGTTGAGAGCCGGGCCCCTCTTTAATCCTTCATCACATTAGCCTGATGACATGGCTACGTTTGTCTAAGTGGTTAATGGGCAAAGTGGGTCAATCCAGCTTTAGCTTAAGCCGGGGGCAGCTGCAGGGCTGCAAGACAGTCCTTTGGGGAGAAGCCTGCTTCCTCTAACTTGCTATGAAGGAGGAACCCGTTGCCCTTTCTGCCGCTTGCAATAGAGTTTATATCGTCATTTCTATAAATGTCTCCCTAGAGGGATTTTGGTCTCAGTAGATTAGGGATGGCTTGAAGCTGGAAGTTCAGAATGTCCTACTGAGAGGTAAATATTTGGTCAAAAATGACGTGGAAATTGTCTTTTTTCCAATTCCTGGGCCCAGGTTGGAATCAATCAGAAATCTCTATCCCATAGCAAATGGAAGATTGTACATCTGTGACCACTACTTAGTGTCCGATTGGGTAACACATCTCCTTCTGATGTACACACACCAACGTGTACACATGCATGCTCAGCGTGGTCCTACTGTGTGCTGTAAACTGTGTACTGAACACGGTCATAATGATCATAATAACGGAGTAGTAGCCGCAGCTAGTGAATATCGAATATATAACGTATGCCAGGCACGTTCAAAGCATATCGTGATCATTAATTGTCTTAATCCTCATTAAACTCCCATAAGGTTGGTATTATCATCTTTATTCTTACAGCTGAGGAGAGAAGGCCAGAAAGTAAGTTGCTGAAAATGAGACAGCTTATAAGTGACCGAGCTGGGATTTGAACCCAGGCGGTCTGATGCCCAAGCCCACGGTGCTTAAATGTTAAGCTAAATGCTTCCATTTTACAAACCCCGCAACAACCGAATGCAGTGGGTGGAAATCATTCCCGTTTCACATATTCGGATGCTGAAACTCAGGGAGCAAATCAGGCGCAGTCTTATATCATTGATTCCTGTGATTTTTAGTGCTAATCACCACACAAAACTGCTTTTTGGTCCAAATATCATGTCCTATCTTTCCTGTAGGTTATAGCAGTTTTGCCTACATAGTTATGTTTAAATTATGCTAAGATAGATATCATACAAGTCTCCCTGCCTATGCCAGGCACTTTTCTAAGCTGTTGAGGTATATTAATACGTTTAGTCATCACAACAACCGTAGGAGATCGGTAGTAGTATTATTTCCCATTAAGTGCATCCACGAGGAACCAGGGGTGCACAGCCTTGCGTCCGTGCGACTTCTCGGCGATCACGGTCACACGTGTATTAAGTGGAGCGGTCGGTACCTCACCTCAGGCTCCGGGTCTGTAAGACCCTCCCTCTCCCGGGAAGGAGCTCGCGGTGGCAATCCGGGGAAGGCGCTCAGTCTTCAGGCTCTAACGTGCCTTTCTGCTCCGCCCAGGGACCTGATGCCGAGGACCCTGGAGGGGCAGATCACCATGGAGAAGACGCCCAGCTACTTCGTGACGCGCGAGGCGCCCGCGCGCATCTCGGCCATGTCCAAGGACACGAAGCTCCTGGTGGTGGTGCGGGACCCGGTGACCAGGGCCGTCTCGGACTACACGCAGACGCTGTCCAAGCGGCCCGACATCCCCAGCTTCGAGAGCCTGGCCTTCAGGAACCGGACGGCGGGCCTCGTGGACCGGGCGTGGAGCGCCATCCAGATCGGCCTGTACGCCGACCACCTGGAGCGCTGGCTGCGCCACTTCCCCGCCCGCCAGCTGCTCTTCGTGAGCGGCGAGCGGCTGGTGCGCGACCCGGCCGGCGAGCTGGGCCGCGTGCAGGACTTCCTGGGCCTCAAGCGCATCATCTCCGACAAGCACTTCTACTTCAACCAGACCAAGGGCTTCCCCTGCCTCAAGAAGGCCGAGGGCAGCGGCCGCCCTCACTGCCTGGGCAAGACCAAGGGCAGACCCCACCCCGAGATCGACGGCCAGGTCCTGCGGCGGCTGCGCGACTTCTACCGGCCCTTCAACCGCAAGTTCTACCAGATGACGGGCCACGACTTCGGCTGGGACTGATCAGACCCTCCCGCCCCCACCCCCCCGCCTCCCCTACCCGGGGCTTAGGAAATATTGAGAGAGATTATATGTATGTAAAATGTACAGAAATCTATTTTATAATAATTTATTTTTAATTCATAAGCAATTAATTCACTAAGCTGCCTAGCCACGCTCTTTAGAGAGTCACATAATCTGTTAACATTCCAAAGTGTTTCTAATATTTTCTTCTTGTCTTCACAATGGATGGTGCTTCCTTTTTTTTTTTTTTCTTTCTTTCTACCCATTGTATTTCAAAAGAAGAAAAGCACAACTTGAGATTTTTGTTGTTACGGGTATGCAGCCTTCGATTGCTGTCTGGATGCACTTGCCCACCTCCTCATATGGAAGCTTCCATCTCCCTTCCTGCCTGGGCACCTCTGGGAGCTCTGGGCCGCCAGACCTTCACATAGCAGCTTTCTCGCTGACGTGCTGACACATCCAAGGGCGTAGACTCCAAACCACAGCGCTCGGTTTTCCCCCCAAGTCCGCTCAGCACACAGGGGAATCACTACCTTGGCAGGGACCTCCACATCCTTTTAGAGTCTGCCTGTCAGGGCCCTTGACTTTACCTTTTGATTCTGAAGGATGCCCCTGCCTCATCTTCTGCCCCATCCCTGGTTCAATAACCGGCTTGAAGTGTATGCAAATATTAGTCCCCACTTCTGCAGGTCCCGTGTGTGAGATGCTCGGCTGCTGCTTTAGAAATAAAGACGATCCCTTCTAATTTGCATGCGAGTGCATCGTGTTCCGTTCTCCAGGCAGACGGTTCTGCTCTGACACACCAAAGAATCCCCTAGGCCAGCAGAGCCACCGGATCGAACCAAGGGTGCCAGGCGTCGAGACCTGCAGGGGTCAGGTTCATCCCATGCCATCTGAGTCTACCAGGGTGCCACTAGGTGCAGAGCCAGCCCCTGTTTGGTGTCTGGAACTCCCCTCCCTGGAATTCCTAGCTCATCTCAGACAACACGCTCTGTAGCCAACAGCCAGACAGCGAGAACCAGGAGAGGCTCTTGTAAAAAGAGACTGGGAACGCTGGCCCGTGTTGCCTATAAGCGCACGAGCCTGTGCCGCTGTCCCTTGTTTTAGCCAGGCCCTGGCAGAAGGGGTGCCCGCACTGTTGCTGCTGACGCAGAATGCTCTCCCCTACCTCTCCGTGGAGGGGGCAGTGGAGGGGTCATTTGTGATGACCAGCTAGTGGCAGTTGGGTAACCGTATAGCAATATCAAAGAACTGTCATTTGTGTTATACTTTCACTAAGGAATATATGGGAAGATATTGTCAAAATGGTTGGGTTGTGATATTTACAAAGGACACTTTGGTATGTTCTGTGGGATAACTCGCTCGCCAGTGAAACAAAACACTGGTCTTTACGGGATGTCTTATGGATAATCTGGTCTGTCTTTGCCCACACGTTTTAGCCCCGACGTAGCTAGTTCGTGCTTAGCTGCAAAGCTAAGGTATAGGAGGATGGGCACGAGAACGTGGAGGCGGGAGCTCTGTGCATTCCTGAGATGCTGTGTGCATTTCATAGCTTTGTTACTGCCTCTACCAAGCCATGTAGAACCTGCACTTAGGGGAACGCCCATAATCATGGCATGGCTCTTCCCTCTTGCTGCTTGGGTGTCAAAGACATCTTCATAAGGGTGCTAATTGATCGTGCATTTCTCCAATCAGAAGGCTCATTAGAAATAAAACTGGAAACACCTCTTTTCCATTACAGCATAACATCGCTCAAAGTCAAAGCCAGCCCACATCTGCCACCTGATCCGGCCCTGTCCGCTTTCTGTCCACTCTCGTGCTCTGACATGGTGCGTGATGTCAACTTGCAAAAAAAGTTCAGAGAAGGGTTTGCCACAAAGCAGCGGGGAAATGCACATGAACTTTTCCTTCCCCTCCAGGTCCCTGCTTGTCTTTCTAAGCTGGACCATTTTCGATTAAGTTGTTTATTCCCTGCCTTAAAACTGAAACAGGAAATCCTCAGAGAGAAGGAGGGTCATTTAGTCATGAACACTGAAGTGAATCAAGATTCTATTCTGGGTCAAATCCTTGAATCCAAACAGATGTCGATAATTAGCACTGAAGGACTAGAGCGAGTTTTTCTGTGGAAGACAAATAAATCAGACTTCCTGTGCATCTCTTCCGAGGAGTCTGACGGCTTACGGTTCCTGACGGCTCCTGACTCAGCATCGGCCCCAAGGTTACACCCCATCGCGTGATACTTATTACAGGGCACACGTGTCTTCCTCCTGGAGAAGTTGGACAATACATAAAATTAGGACTTGACTTTCTTCCTGTTCTAGCCATCTGCACGACCACCGACTTAACCTTTTAGCTGCTAGAAGACAAACACCATTTCTGGTTTGGCAATTTGTCCTAACACATTTTGGGTTTCTTCCGGATTACAGGAAAAGCTCTGATATTCATGGGGTACTTGATTCCACTCAGTTTGTTTAAAAACAAACAAAAAGGTTAACAAAAGGTTTGGAGGTTGTTATTGTTCCTGTCGAGCCCATGCTGTCTTTGAGGTGTTCGTACTTGGTAAGTGGTACCTGGAAGGGTGATTAGGTGTAGTGACTGCATCATAAACGTTTAATTGGAAGATGAAGGAAGAGAAGTTGTCTTCTTCATGGGATCCTCCTACGAAGTCATTTTGAGTGACAGGTACATTATAGGCCTTTGGAGAAACACAGTTTCAGATCCTATCAGGATATTTTCATGAGAAAGGAAAATGGAAGGTTCCGCTAAACTAGAAACACATAGTGTCTAAAATGCTGACATGGAAGTCAATGTCCTTTTTCTTTTCAGTTGATCAAGAAAGATGGTCAGTAAAACTTCAAGGTGTGGTTAGATTTTTTTTTTTCACTTTTGTAACATTAATTTATGACTGAGTTTCATTCAGCCCAGTAATCTGGAATACTGCAAATTCTAGCAGTGTGTCCTCTATAACCTGGATGTTAGAATAACCAATATGTACAAAAAGAAAAAAAAATAAATCAAGTATTTTGTCCTATGTATAACACAAATTAATTTTACACAGAGAAAGATGTTTCTAGGAAAATGAAATTCTGGTAATTCATACTCTTTCTTTTTATGAACAAATAAAATATATTTTACCAACTTGTGGGTAATTCTGTGTTTTATTATATGTTGTGGATGGGCAAGGGGATGGTATTTGATTGAATAACTAATCACATGCATGCACACACACAAAAGTATTCCAAAGGCACGCCGATCTTTCATATTTTAAAAGATTTGATCCAAAATCCAAATAGTCTGCAAGTATTTGGGGTAGATTTTTTGTAAATGAGTCTGAAGGCTGCAAGATCAGTGAGCGGGCTCCTGCCCGCTGGAGACTGTCCATGGGACCCCAAGAACACCATGTGCTACAACTTCAGTGCCTCAGGTTCTGGCCAGGGTGGGTGTGAGGGGCTGTCATGCGTGGGCATGTGTCACACTATGGGTGCCATGTAGCAGGGCACTGTTGCCTGGGTGATTTGGGGAAAGGCAGCATTCCCTTCTCACATTTTCAGAGTATTCTCACGTCAGTCATTTGGAGTTCCTTGTCTTTGGGACGGAGTGGAAAAGGGTTTGGACAAGAGGGCATTTCCGTATCTGTTTTCTCTTGACATAGCACACCACCTGCACCGTTATGGATTATTATTTACTACTTTAAACATATGATTCATTCTTTCACTTAATTTTTTTTCAATTGAGATTTATTTTCATCTGGTACACCTCTGGTTGCGTTTTAAAGTAGCTGACACTAAGTTGATACATTAAGGCTCAAACCCAAGAGTTCTGACTTCTGTTTTTTCTTTTTTTTTTTTTTTTTTTTTGATTTTATTTATTTATTTATTTATGGCTGTGTTGGGTCTTCGTTTCTGTGCAAGGGCTTTTCTCCAGTTGCGGCAAGCGGGGGCCACTCTTCATCGCGGTGCGCGGGCCTCTCACTATCGCGGCCTCTCTTGTTGTGGAGCACAGGCTCCAGACGCGCAGGCTCAGTAATTGTGGCTCACGGGCCCAGCTGCTCCGCGGCATGTGGGATCTTCCCAGACCAGGGCTCGAACCCGTGTCCCCTGCATTGGCAGGCAGATTCTCAACCACTGCGCCACCAGGGAAGCCCTGTTTTTTCTTTTTTATAAACCACTTTATTGAGGTGAGATTGGCATACAAAAAGTGTACATATTTAGTGTATCCCACTGGATGAGTTTGGTAATAATTATACAGCCATGAAACCAATGCCACCATCCATGCCATAAACATATGCATCACCTTCAAAAGTTTCCTCCCACCATTTTTATTTACTTTTTTTGTGGTAAGAACATTTTACACAAGATCCACCCACTTTTAGCAAATTTTTAAGTATTCAACATAGTATTGTTAACTATAGACACTGTGGTGTGTAGTAGGTGTCTAGGACTTAATTCATTTTATATAACTGAAATTTTATTCAATTTAAAAAGGAAACATATTACAGTTTTAGGTGAATAGCCATTATCTCTTGCCATAAAGAGGAGGTAATAATAAAAAACGTAGATACAGTGAAAACAAAGAGACGCTAGTAATCTCTAGTTATATATAACTCAAGCCACGTTGGCCATAAGCTATCCACTGCGCCCGGCAAAGGTCACTCCTGTTGAAGACTAACACTCACCTGAGATGTGCATCTTGCCATGAAGGCTGGAAGAGACTTGAAGAGGAAATGATCGCTCATGCTTTTGGTGTTGAGTCCAGCCTAGCATTTTGGAAAGGTAGTGAAAAGAATGCCCCTCCAAATAGGAAGATGCCTGCTCGTCAGTCTAGAGGCAAGTCTCTTGTTAACACCTGGTTTTCAGAAGCCTGCAGTTTATAGAACTTGTTCCTTCAAACCTAGGAGTATGACACTAGGGGATATATGTGTGGGCCTTGAGTGCTGACCTGACTTTGCACCTCACCCCATCGGTTTTTTGCTTTTTCTACAGAAAGGTAATAAAGTGGACCTAAAATCTACTCATTAACCTGATGGCACAGTTCAGAGCAGTATTTCTCAAGCTTGGGCAAATACTCGGATGACTGAGAGAGGTCTTAAAAATTGCTGAAGCTCTAACACACCTTAGACCAATTACATTAGAATCTCTAGGGGATGAGGCCCCGACACTGGTGTATTTAAAAAGCTCCCCAAGCATGGACCTTGAGGGCATTACGCTTAGTGAAATAAGTCAGACAGAGAAAGACAAATATTGTGTCATCTCACATATATGTGGAATCTAAAAATGGCAAACGCAGAGGAACAGAGCAGAATGCTGGTTGCCAGGGGCTGGGGGATGGTGGAAATGGGGAGATATTGGTCAAAGGGTACAAACTTCCAGTTATAAGTGAAAAGTTTGGGTATCGGGGACTTCCCTGGTGGTCCAGTGGTTAAGACACCACGCTTCCACTGCAGGGGGCACGGGTTCAATCCCTGGTTAAGGGAACGAAGATCCCGCATGCCACGCGGCGTGGCCAAAAACTAGAAAAAAAAAAGTTTGGGTATCTAACATATAGCACAGTGATTATAGCTTATAATACTGTACTGTGTATTTGAATGTTGCTAAGAAAGCAGATCTTAAAGGTTCTTACAGCAGAAAAAGAAATGGTAATTACGGCACAGGATAGAGGTGGTAGCTAATACAATGGTGGTCATCAATTTGCAATTTATTTTATTTTATTAATTTTTATTTATTTATTTTTTGGCCGTGCCACACTGCATGACATTCAGGATCTTCGTTCTCCGACCAGGGATTGAACCCATGCCCCCTGCAGTGGAAGCGCAGAGTTCTAACCACTGGACTGCCAGGGAAGTCCCTAATTTGCAATTTATAAACATATCCAATCAAGATGTTGTACACCTTAAACTTACACAACATTATGTGTCATTTATATTTCAGTAAAGCTGAAAAAATTAAAAAATAAAATGAAATTAAACAGAAAGCTCCCCAAGTGATTGTAACATGTAGCCAAGATTGAGAGCCTTGGTTCTCCAAGTGTGTGTCCTGGACCATGTCAGCGTCCCCTGGGAAGTTGATAGACATGTAAATCCTCAGGCCCCATCTCAGACCTACTGAGTCAGAAACTCTGCATTTCAGAAGCTTTCCAGATGATTCTGATTCCTACTAAAGGTTGGGAACCACCGTGTTAGGGCATAGACTTCATTTCCTTTTAAAACTGGAGAGCTTGGATTCCTATTCAGGTACCTTTTCCCCTGTCCTATGATCTTTACCAAGTCCATTACTAAGCGGTCACCCCTTACAACTCTGGGTCTCCTTTAAGGGAATGTCGATCTCACAGCATTACAAACAGTGGCCATGGCTGTCTGCCTTCCCTCACTCTCCCGGGTCCTATTTTATCGGGCAACCCTCAAGCTATCATCGCTAACATGTTCCTGAAACTGCCTGAAAGTGGGATGATAGACTTATATATCATAAGAGGTTTTTAAAAGAGAGCTAGAATCCTTTAAAGCCCTAATGCAACTTCCCTTCTCGATTCAATGTTCAATAATATATTTCCGGCACTTTGTATAGGATCCATAATTATTTCTCCTATCCTTCACAACTGAATACACAACTGACTCCCTCAAGGGCACTGATGGGCCATTCAAGGCGGAAGATTCCCCCGGGGGTCACGTTCTCAGTTATGAAAAGCTCATCTAAACCGGCAGCGCCCATGACTAGCATCTAGTTGTTTTGTTTTGTTTTTTTATAATGTTCAGCCTGGCTGGACATTAGAATCACCTGAGGAGCTTTTTATTTATTATTATTATTATTATTTTTTAAAGACACCAATTGTACTTGAACATTTGTTATTTTTTTAAAAATTTATTTATTTATTATTTATGGCTGTGTTGGGTCTTCGTTTCTGTGCATGGGCTTTCTCTAGTTGTGGCGAGCGGGGACCACTCTTCATCGCGGTGCGCGGGCCTCTCACTATCGCGGCCTCTCTTGTTGCGGAGCACAGGCTCCAGACGCGCAGGCTCAGCAGTTGTGGCTCACGGGCCCAGTTGCTCCGCGGCATGTGGGATCTTCCCAGACCAGGGCTCGAACCCGTGTCCCCTGCATTAGCAGGCAGATTCTCAACCACTGCGCCACCAGGGAAGCCCTAGCATCTAGTTTTATTTTTTCATTCCCACTCTTGTTTATTATTACTGGGGGTGAAAGATGATAAAGTACTCATGAGATAGCACAAGATCTGCTGTAGTAACATATCTGTGGGCTCAAGCCTGCATTCCTCCTTTGAGAGCTTGGGATAGTCTGTTCCCATCCAACAGTCTGTTTTCTGGGAACTGAAAGGGGTTTGAGGTCCCCAGGGCGTAGTGTCCTGAGAAAGGTGAGTAGAACGCACTGATGAGCCTTCCTTCAGCCTTCATACTTGTGCAGGTGCTAGAAGCTCTTTTATATCTTTATAAAGATAAAGATGAAGCTGTTATCATTCTTCCGTGGAATCCTGGCCTCAAAACATCTAGACCTTGCGTGCTTTCTCTTTTGATATATTTAGCAGAAGAAGTAGCAATGGAGGACACCACATCTCCATGGGAAGCAGTCAACAACAGAAGACTCTGGAAATTCTTGGGAAGGGGAGTCGTCTGACGGGAGGGAAGTTCAGAGACATGTTTGGGATACGCTATTCCGTGTGACTTGAAGCAAGAAGAAGCTGGGGGCAGAGATGAGTTCATTCATTCAGTAAATATTTACTGAGTGCCTACCACTGCTCGGGACACAACCTAAATAGGACACATGTCCTGCCTCAAGTAATTCCTGGGGGAGGCGAAGATGCAACGCAGTGTGACAAGGGGGCCATGAGGAGGAGCTGTGGGAAAGCAGGACATCGGGGACCAGCCTGATTGGGGGTGGGGGAAGGGAAGGGTCAAACCCATCCATCCGGTAGGATGCAGCCAGGTGATTGGCTGGAGGGTGGTCGGGAGGCAGAGGGAGAGAATCATGGCAAAGATCTAGGTGGGTAGGAATCCGGCCAGTTGGGAACTGCAGGCTGATCAGTGGGGACGTGCATGGAGTGTGTGGGAGAGGGGCGAGAGGGTTCCGGAGGGGCCAGCAGAAAATGGTACTGCAGGCAAGTTCACCGCAGTCCAGCTGCTTCTGAGCCGCAGAGCCACAGGTTCCTGCAGCCGGCTGCCTACCTGACACCTATTTGGACGTCTCCCTGAGCATCTCAGATAAAAACATGCCCCCAGCTAAACTCTAGGTTCTCTTTCCTAAATCTCCTCCCCTCATCTCGCCTGCTCAAAAACAAAAATAGTGCATCCCTGGGGCGGAGAGCTGCTCCCTCCTTCCCGGATAGACCCCATTCCTGGCTCTGCTCTCGCCCATGGCCTTGTGGGTTGGCCTACTTTGAAGCTCTCCTACAGATTAGGAAATCCTTTCAAACTCCTCATGGGCCATTAACATCTTTCCTTCTTTCAGGATGTTCTTTGAATGGACTGCCCTGTTTTGGAGGCAAGAAACATAAATACGTCCCTGAAAAAATAAATTTTGACTTGAAGAGTTTGTAAAATCCAATTCTTTATCATCTTGATCATCTCCAGTCCCTAAGTTGGTGAAATAACATTTCAAAACTGTCATAAAGAAAAAAAAAAAAAAGGTCTGGATACACAGTGATTGATTTGAAGGGCCTGACAGCTCTAGTACTTAGCTTGGAATTTATGAATCAAAAGCTTTAAAACTTAACCCAAGAAAGTTTTTTTAAGTACTACTATTTCCACCTAATTAAGGACTGTCATACAAATATGATTTATTTACAGTTATCATTCATGTATAGTGTAGAATTATCCAAGTTTTAAAAAAAATTTCTAATGACTTTTGTGCATTAACTCAATCAAGAGTCTTTATTAAAATATTATCTTTCCCTACCTGGATAAAGAAATTAATGCCTACTTATTACATGAAATTTAGAAACGATAGAAAAATATAATGAGAACGTAAAAATCACTTGATTCCTACCACCTGGAGTTAAGCGTGGTGAACACCTAAAGGATCATATATTCAACTTTTTCTGTGCATAGTTGTATATAAATTTATGTGTGTATAACATAAAGATGATAAAAATATATAATTTTGTATCCTGCTTTATTTATTTAACAGAAAATTTGTACTCATTAAACATGCTCCTAACAATATGCATTATTAGAAAACATAATTTTTAGTGACCTCAAAGTAGTCCATCTTATGGATTTATCATAATTTGCCTTTTTCCTGTTATTGGAATTTGTGCCTGTTTCTAATTTTTTACTATTATAAATAACGCTTCAATGAAAATTTTGTACATAAATACTTATCCATTTTGGATTATTTCCTTCGTCTAGATATGAACAGGATTAGTAAGTGAATACTGAATCAAAGGTGATGACCTTTATAAAGACTTCAAAGAATTGCTTTCTCTCTTTTTTAACCATAGTTATATGGGAAAAATGGTTCTTCTGCAGTATCAGGTGGAAAAGAGTAGGATGTGAAATTGTATCTTCATCGTTACCTCAGTTATTTAAAACACATTAAAATATGTGTCATACAAGAAGAATATATTGTAGTGATTGCCTCTGAGTAGTGAATTATTTCATTCACTTCTTTAGACTCTTAAACTTTTTTGTGGACTGTCTTTCTGCCCCCCGCCCCCCATGACATATTTTTACGGGCCACCAATAGTACCCTGTGTTCACCTCTATCCGTGCACTGCTTTCTCTTATTTTAAATTCTTGATTTACTTTTTTTCTTTCTTTTTTCAAGATGGTTATTTTTATAAATGAAAGGTATGCACGCCAATGAATTCTTCAAGGCTTCTAACCTAAATGAAGCCCCCCTGAGTCACCTGCCTCTTTCCACGCCTCAGAAGGCATTCCGTTTCAACTCGTTTGGTAGATTTTTTTACATCGTATTCTCCTTCAAAGTCTTCTGATGACAGATTACTCCACGATCGAAGTTTATTAGTAGACGCACAATTAGTGCTGAAGCCTTAAAGTTTTCTTCACATTATTCATGTCAAAATAAAGGTTCAAGTTAAGTTAAAATGAGCTTTCCTCAAGCTGGGTGCACGGACAGGATTAGATCAATCCATGATTCAGAACCATTTAATTTTAAAGAGAAAAGTACTAAATTATAAGTACAATTACAATTACTTAAGTTATATGTAATTACTAAAGAGTTTTCAAGCATACTGCCTTTTAAAAGGTTTTAATTAATAAGTTTATTCAGAATATATTTATTGATGACCAACGATATTCTGACAGTGGGGGATTGAGACGTGGTCCTTGACCTCATGCAGGTGACACTCTGTTGAGAGGTAAAATGATTCTGGTACCCATTCCGGTGTGTGATGTGGGTTTTCCAGCACCACCAAGGAGGTGGCATCATGTCCACAGGTGAGGGCTCAGTCCTATTAGACTGTCCTACCTCTCGCTCCAGATGCCAATCACAAGTCCAGGTTGTCCCCTGGGCTTCTGACCAACTGGCTAGAAATGGGAGGTTCCCACAAAACCCTCCTTGGATTCACTTAAATGGCTGGAGCAGCTCACAGAACTCAGAGAAGGATTTTACTTACTAAATTTCCTGTTTATTATAAAAGGATATCGTTTCCCATAGGAACTGCCGGATGGAAGAGAGGCACAGGGCAAGACATGGGGAAAGCATGCATGTGTGGGATTAGTGCCCTTATAAAGGAGACGCCACAGAGCTGCTCGGCCCTTCCACCAGGTGAGGACACAGCAAGAAGTCCATGACTTGGAAGAGGGCCCTCTCCTGATCACACTGGCACCCTGATCTCAAACTTCCAGCTCCAGAACTTTGAGAAATAAATTTCTGTTGTTTAAAGCTACCCAGGCTGTGGTATTTTGTTATAGCTGCCCGAACGGACCCAGACAGCCTGTCAGTTGCATCACCGGAGACACTCACCTGGTCCCTGGAAGCATTGAGTTTCTAAGCCCTAGTGTGGAGGTGTGTGCTTAAATATTCTTTTAAAAAAATTAGTGGTAAAATATACATAAAATTTACCATTTTAATCATTTTAAAGTGTATGTTCAGGGGTATTAAATTCATTCACATTGTTGTGCAACCATCACCACCATCCATCTCCAGAACTTTTCTCATCTTCCTAAACTGAAACTCTATCCCCATTAAACACTAATTCCCCATCCCCTTCTCCCCTGGCCCTTGGCAACCTCCATCCAACTTTCTGTCTCTATGGATTGGACTCCTGTAGGGACCTTGTAAAGTGGAATCATACAGTATGTGTCCTTTTGTGACTAGCTTACCTCGCTTAGCACCCATCCTCCAAGTTTATCCATGTTGAAGCAAGTTAAGATCTTCTTCTTTCATTGGCAGAATAGTATTCCATCGTGTGTATGGACCACATTTTGTTGATCCATTCATGTGTTGATGGACACTGGGGTAGCTTCCACATTTTGGCCACTATGAACATGGGAGTGAAATATCTGAGTCCCTGCTTTCAATTCTTTGGGGTATCTACCCTTAAATATTCTCCTGTGTAAGTTCACATAGGGAAATTTCCACCCACCCCTGGGGTTTGTATGCATGTTTGGCTCCCAGCTTGTAGGTACAGGCTAACATAAGGATCTTTTCTCTTAATGAATCTCAAGGGTGCACCCTGTTACAAGCTACAGGGCAGTAACGGGAACAGAATTTCATGGTTGATCTCCACCGCCTCCCCGCTAAATGGTTGTAAAAATGGGGGAGTGTGTGGGTGAGAGATTATTGTTACCTTAATTATTTTTGAGTCTTGAGAAATTAATCAGTGTCCCAGTGATTGTTTACATTTGGCCATATAAGAACGATCCCAGCTCAGCTGGCTTGTCCAGCTGTTCACAGATGTTGAAATCTAGGAGGCTCATGAAAAGGGGTGCTGAAGGTATTTTCCTAATGATGTGTAACTAGTCAAAAATGACCTATGTGATTCCTACCCCAAATTTAGTTTAATCCATGACCTTTCTTTGCTCAGAAAGGAGGGAGATCAAAAATATACTGTGACTACTGTAGTCCTCTGAAAATGGTGGCTTTCTTCCTGGATGAAATGGTTATTTCCGTCACCAGGAAAAATATGGCTACAATACTATGGCCTGGATTTTGGGGGGAACTGCTTTATTTAGTAATACAAATAACTTATACATAACATCAAATCATTCTATGAAAACGAGAGGCAATTTTGTCCTTAAATTTCTTTGTATTGATTCTTTTTACCACAGGCTTGTTTATATTAATAATTTCACACTCTTTGTGAGAAAAGGATTTGCCAGACACTGTTAATCCCAAACCAGGCACAGTGAGAATTTATTTGCTCGTCCATCTAATCAACAAATATTTACTGAAAACCTACTGTGAGCCAAGTGTCTCCATTG